>NC_139143.1:72287718-72887718 GCF_964270905.1 Leucopleurus acutus | reverse complement strand
CCGGTCCGGGAAGATCCCACATGCCGCGGAGTGGCTGGGCCCGTGAGCCATGGCCACTGAGCCTGCGCGTCCGGAGCCTGTGCTCCGCAACGGGAGAGGCCACAACAGTGAGAGGCCCATGTACCGCAAAAAAAGAATTTTTTTTAAAATGCTTTGCCCCTTCAGGGATTTGGGGGTTTTAAAGCACGAGCCACCCGTCCTCCTTGTATTGGCATCTTTACAATAAATGCTGCACTTTCCTTCACTACAATCTGATGTCAGTAGATTGGCTTTACTGTGCTTGGGCGAGCGAACCCAAATTTGGTTTGGTAACATAGTCATGTACACACAGAACAGTGGTTTTCAAACTTCTGTGACTGTGGCCATAGTATGAAATACATTATATGCTGCACCTCAGTATACCAATATGTATATTCAAGTAAAAGTCTCATGAAATAATACCTTTACTCAGTGCAAAATGCACAGGATCAATAACTGATTCCTGGCCATGACTTTATACTTGGAAAAATGTCTGGCTGCCAGGCGGATATGAATCCTGAGGCCAGAACTGCCCCTGATACCCACCGTTCTTTACTATTTTAATTTATTTCATTAAGACAGATGCTGCTCTTGACTCAACTAATTAATTGCCTGAGTATATAAAACACTGGACCAGAGGAATGATACCCTTAAAGGAGTAGGAATAACTACCTCATGGGTTCCATTCCTCTCATGTATGTCTGTGGGTAAACAGACTCCTTTAGTTTAATAATGAAAAGTTGTTCATTGGAATCTAAACCAGGGGATACTCTGCCTTCTGGATGCAGCTCTGAAGATGCACATTACAAAGCCTCTCTAGTCCCCCCATCTGAACTCAACATACTCTCCTTCCTACCCTGTGCTCCTTGGGTTCTCCCTCTTTGCTGGTACGAATGTATTGAATAGTTTTCAATTCATGTTTGTTTTCCTCTCTAAACTATAAAATCCCATACAGAGTTGGTGACTTGGTGCCTACCTTATTAATTTCTTTCTACCCAGAGCCTTACACAGTTCTGACACTGGACACTTTATATATATATATATATATATATATATATACACACACACACCACATCTTCACATCTTTTTTTTGGCACCGTGAGGTATGCAGGATCTTAGTTCCCTGACAGGGATCGAACCTGTGCCCCCTGCAGTGGAAGCACAGAGCCAATCACTGGGCTGCCAGGGAAGGCCCTGACCCTGGACACTTAATGATTATGGAGGTTGTTTGTGGGAAGGTTTGCTGGATTGAATTTGTTGAACAGAACCAATAAAAAATATATGTATGTGTGTATATATATACATATATATAATCACATCATATATAACATATATATATATATAATATATATATTCTGCCTCCCAGCCAGCACAAGTGCATTACCAAAGGCACTCATGCTGGCTGGGAGGCAGAACAGTGATCTGACCAGTGTCACATGCTTGGACTTGAATCTTGCTTCCGGTCACAGTCATGTGACTTGGGCCAGTAACAGACTTTTGGAGTCTCGATTCCCGTATCTGTAAAAAAGAAGATACTGAGAGCATTTATCTCACAGGCTGTTGTGAGGATTAAGTACAATAATTCACTAGAAGTGTCTGGCACATAGTAGATGCTCAATAAATATCACAATTATTGTTCCCATGCCCCTCTATGGCCTCTTGTTAGAGTTAACGGCCATCATGGGAGTCATCACACAAACAGCGAACTGCCACCCTGACTTGTTAGAAAAGCAAGGTGTGGACTTACCAATTTGAAAGTTTTCGATCTTTTAGTATAGGCCTATAGCTTGCTGATCAACCCCTTTTATAGCAGCATTTTGTGATATCTATCTTCCGTTATTTGGCGATGGTCCAATACAGTCACCACTAGTCACGTGTAGCTAGTGAGCTTGTCCAAATTGAAATGTGATAGCAATATAAAATACAATGGAGTTTGAAGGAAATTTTTTAAAAGAGTGTAAAATTTCTCACTCATGTATTATTAAAATTAATTTCACTAGTTTCTTTTTCCTTTTTAAGCCTCCTTCATTCCATTCCAGTCCATTATGTATGTGGCTTGCATTATATTTCTACTGGACAGTGTGGGTATAAGAGTTGAGCACATACTGCACTCTTCCATCATGTTCCAGTCTCCTGCTCCTTAAAAAGCAAACATCTCCCCATTACCCTTCCATCCAGTTCTCCTCCCATATATCCAATGCCATCCCCTTTTGTATGTGTTGTCCATCAGTGATCAGCACCCCATACCAAGAATAGCCTTGTTTAAAGGTGTCTCGCTTCCCAAGTTTTAGGAAGAGTGTATGATCGGATTCTATTTATCATACACATGATCCAGCTAATGGTACAGAAATGGGTCAATAAATGGTTGAAAAATATTGTTTCAGTACTTTATTCAACAGACAAATGAGTAAATATTTTGCAAACACTCTAGGAAGAACAAGGAACCATGTTCGATGCTCTGGGAAATACAATGATGAATAAAAACCAATGTTGCTTTCAAAAGCATACTTAATATAAAAACTTATGTTTTGCTCTGTGCTGCGTGGTCCCTGAACATCCATCAGTCCTCATTTCCAGAAGCTCTCTGCCTCGTACCAGATGCCTAAGTAATGCCAAACTACCAGTGCAATCCTGCCCTTACCATCTTGTTTCACTGGAAGCTCTACTAGGTTCATCCCTCTCCCTGGAATGCTTATTCCTCCCCCTTTCCTCCACCCTTGTCCTCCAGGTTAAATGGGTTTTCAGGGCTCAGTGTTCCACCCCTTCCTCTGAGAAGAATCCCCGATCCTCCAGCCAAGGCAACAATGATCACTGCATTTTTCATGCAGCTAGTAGGCTTTATACATACATATATATATATATATATATATATATATATATATATATATATGTATCTTTATTGTTCATCTGTCACACTGGATGGCAACTGTTTATTGGCTATTCATCTTGCTAAAGTATGAGCCATATGTATGTCCACAGAAGTTAGGTGTTGAGTTTATACTTAAAGACCAAACTCCCAGCAGCCCCATGCACCATAAACTCAAACTCCTCTGGCGACTGACAAGCCAGAGGAAGAAAGGCACGCAAACTCATAATTACTATTTGGGGGGTAGGTGTGATATAGGAAGCAGAGGGAATTAATTTTAACATGAACTTGTATGACAACACTTTAATGGTCATGCCAGACTCCTTGCCAGCACATCTCTGATTTGGAGGAATGGATTGGAACTTGTCACATGCATGTTCATGAAATCTATTTAGTACGACTTTCTGATTTGGATTTTTTTTGAGAGCTTGGAAGGAAGATTGATGCTGTCTACTGTAGGTGTGGAAAAAAACTTCCCTTCTTCCCTTCTAGATTCTTTGATTGGTCTAATAATTAAATTGATATAGGACAAATTAACAGGAGAAAAACAAACAAAATTACGTACAAATGAGGGTCCCATAAAAATATGAAGACTCCAAAGGCAGCCATGTAATTGAAGTTTATATGACCCCTGAGCTAAGCAAAGGGGTTGGAGTCTGCAGAGACAAAGGAGAGGAAAGCCATTCACTGGAAGGGCAAGGAGATGTTTGGAAAACAAAGGTTGCCCTGTTACTCAAATAAATTTGTTAGATAAAAAGGTACCTCTGGTAGTAACTCTCTCCTTGTGACAAAACCCCTTTCCAATGTAAATTTTTGCAGTTGAGGGAGAGGTAAAGAGCTTTTTCTGAATCTACTTGGTTTTGATTGCCTTTAGCTCAAAATATTCCTCATACCACAGTGGCAGGTTTTGGGGGGACAAATTCTGCTCCCCTTCACTACCCACGGCTGCGAAAGGCCACTACGGGGTTGGAATTAACTGCTCGTGGGATGGCTCAAAGTCAGAAGGCTACTGAGATTCATTTACTTGAGCTTTAAGAGCTTCCCCAAGTGCAGCTATACTACCCGGCAATGTTGTCCAGCGTGGCTAAGGCAGACGCAGGCAAGGGGTGAAGGCAGCACCATCTGTTGACAAGTATCTAGGAGCTGGCACGCAGTGGGAGCTCAATAAATGCTGTTGAGAGATTAGGACAGACTCACAAGCTGAGAATCCTCATCACTCCTGCTGTGGCAGGAGCATCAAAGAACTGCTCTCTAAGCATATTTGCTGGGAGAATTTCTAGAAGGGCAAGAGATAGACCAAACTATGCAGAGTTCCTGTCCTCAGAGGCCAAAACAAAGTCAAATGGAGACTTGATGCTCTCTGAGCTCCATAAATAGCTTTCCTCTTGCTATTTAAGTGGAGAGATCAGTTAAGAGAATCTTATTCAGTTAACTTCATTTTTTTTAAGCTCTCACCCTATATTAATTAGCTGATAGAACCCTTATGGTGTGAAGGGTGTTTAGGGCCATTGTAGAGTGCACATTGTCACCAAGATCTGTTGTGTGGGACTTGTTAGCACAGATATTATTTAGCTAAATAGCTCTTAATGATTCCTTCAGAGCCTGCTTCATCTGTTGGGTAATTTGTTTTAAAGTTGGGGACTTTAAAAATTCTGTTTTTTAACTTACTCAACCCTAGTGACCTGTCTCTCGACCAGGGAGGTTAATAGGGTATCCTTGTGTTCAGAAGAGATTTTAAATAATTCCTGATTTATCCTGGAGGAAGGAAAAGCCCCAGAGTGCAGTATTATTTTATTCCCATTTTGTTTGAAGAGTCATTAAAAATATATATATATTTTTTTTTCAAACAAACTGCTTCAAGGGAAAAGAAATTTGAATTACATCAAATGCCAGGCTCTTTTGAAAATTACCTGTTGAATTCAAACAACTGAGAGTTGATGTGACTTTATTTTCACAAAGCAGTGGGTGCCTCTGGGGATAAGTGGACTGGGGTTCTGAGAGGTCCATCCGGTGAGTTCTATTGCAATCAAGCAGGCTTGTCTAGCAGATCAAGGGTTTCAGTTTGCTGCAGGCGATGCCACAGTATGTCATTTAAGAAATCCCCAGCATCTCAGGGCTGGGGCAGCCTCAGCGGCCACCTTGTGATGGCAGAAGCAGCAGCATCTCATCAGGTAATTGATTTTGCTTGTGAAATGCAAATATTTAAATGATGACAGATGGGGCTGGGAAGGAGGGCTCCTTTAATAATTCTATAATTCCATCAAATATTCTGGTCTCCGATAAACGAGAGCTTTGAATATGGCGGATATTTGGAACCCCACGTGGTCAAGAGAAGTTTCTGTTCAGACTTCTTTACCTTGTATATTTCAAGATAAAACTAAAATCTCTCAAAAATGAATTGCAAAAAGATAACCCAGCCATAACCACTCCAAGTATAGCATCTGCATGGTTTTTTGGAAGGAGAGTAAGTCTGTGCATTTAGAAATACTTTTGTCCTGAGAGTTGGCAACCTCAGGTCCTTCCCAGGAAGCTACATACTACTTTTGAACCCAACAGCCATTTTCCTATGTTAGCTGGTCCTGATAGAGAATACGCAGGGAATTCACTGCAATAGAGTGGTTAGTAGCCCAGGAAAGAGAGAGAAATTGAATCAAATTCTCATTTCTGCCACTTACAAGTTCTATGCACTTGTACAAGTTACTTAACTTGTCTCATCTAAATTTACTCATTTGTAAAATGAGGATGATACTATCTAATTCACAGGGCTGTGATGAGGGTTATGTGAGATAATGTATATAAAATGCTAAGTGATGTGTTGCTTATGGAGTGAGTGCTAAGAACTATTATCAGCCCTTTACAAGGTCTTACGTGATGAGTGGGAAGACACAGAGTTTCTAGGATGACCATAAAAAGGCAAAGGACATGTGTGTAGCTGCCACTAAATGTTCTTACAAAAAAGGAAGCTATACATAGCTTCACCTACTTTCTAGAATAAGAGTCAACAAACTTTTTCTGTAGAGTGTCAGATAGCAAATATTTTAGGCTTGTGGTTACTCAACTTTGTCTTGCAGCATGAAGGTAGCCCTAGATGTTACATGAACAAATGAGGGTGACTGTGTTCCTATAAAACTTTACGTACAAACCAGGCATCCAGCTGGACTCAGTAGTTTGACAACCCCTGCTATGGACTAGAAATCATTATTTCTAGAAGGACAGTTGTCAATAACTCAAAGGAACAATAACCAAAATCACATCCTATTACGCACGCCATCCTTTCATCCACCCTTTAACCCATGCGCTAGAATATTTGGTTGACTTAGTCACACAGAGGGTTGGCAGCCTAAATTTCCAAAGGCACTGCTAATAAATAAGGAACAGTACTACTGTTTATTACAGCAGTACTGTTATGGACAGTAATAAAATTTAGTAGGCTAGGAATGATCAGCTATAAAGATAAGACAAAAAGGAAATAAAAACTTGGTTAAAAACCACCTTTTGCGCAAGAAAATGAGATGGTCTACACCATAGAGAATGTATGCAATGAGCTATTGATTCTACTGACTTCTGGTGAGTATATTTTCAAAATCCTAGAAAACTTAGAAGGCACAGCGAGAATTGGGAATTTTAACAACATCAAAAAACACACACATAAATATTCAACCGATCTTCAAAAGAGGTATGACCTTAGAAATCACTGTGGGATAAATTCCAGCTGAGTCTACACACACAAACGTATTTTGTGAAAAGGAAAATGATCATATTTGAATTCAGTCTCTTCTCTGACTATATTGGGAGGGAAAAAAAAGAACACAATAGTTTACATTTTTAAGTTAATCCGCGAACTGGTTATTTTTAAAATAACTGGGTTTTTAAAGGAGTTCAACATTTTTTTTTCAATTTTAGAGTTTGATAATTTATAACTTTGAAATGCAAATGGGATCAAATCCCCCCTCCCTAGGTGCTTCAATAGCTTACCTTCATTCTTGTGCTCTTGGGATAAAGACCACACACATAACCTTGCCCACAGGCTCGCTTGGTCACCACAGACATCCTCCTCCAGCTTCATCTTCAACCATCCCCCCGCCCAGGTTCTTTGAGCCCCGATCACCAATGTTCCAAGTGCTCTCTCACCATTGTCTGACTCCCCCCACCCCACTGCCCCTCTGCCCACACCACTATCACCACCACACACACACACACACACACACACACACACACACACACACAGCCTTGGTCTAGTTAACCTCTGCTCCTCACTTTAGGCCTCTGTTCAAATCACTTCCTCACTGAGCATTTCCTGAGCCCCAGTCAACTGTCACAGAATCTGTCTCTAGTTTATCACAGTTTGTCATTGTATATTCATTAGGGTGATGCTTTAATTAACATCTGTCTCCCCTACTAGGCCATGAGCTCCCCAAAGAGCAGGAAGTGTGCCTGCATTTGAATGGAGAGGGCTCAACTCAGCACCTGGAGGATAAGTAGGGCCATAATAAATAGATATAATGGAGTGGTCATCAGAAGGATATAGAATTAAAACATAGCCACACCAGGTCAAAACAAAGAGGATTTCTAAGGGATATTATACATGTTTCAGACAAAACATTAGCATTACAAAAACTAACACAGGTTTTCTTGTTCGCTCATTGTTCTTAACTGATGATCTAGATTTGCGTTGGCAACTTTTTCTCTAAAGCGGCAGACAGTAAATATTTTAGGCTTTGGGGGCCATATAATCTCTGTCTCAGATACTCAGCTCTGCTGTCGGAGCACATTGAAGCAGCCGGAGTACAGGAACAAACGAATGCGGTTGGCCTCCAATAAAACCAGGGATTCTCAACCTCCCTACTACTGACATTTTGCCCCAACAATTTTTTGTTGTGCAGGGCTGTTATGTGCATTGCAGTATGATTAGTGGCATCCCTGGACTTGACCCACTAAATGCCAGCAGCGTCCCCACCCCGACTCGTGACAACCAAAAATGCCCCCAGACATTGCCAAATGTTCCTTAGGGAACAGTCATCCCAGTTGAAACCACTGCAATAAAACATTATTTGGATTTGGCCCGTGGGCTGTAGTTGGCTAAATTTTATCTAGAAAAAAGAAAAAGAAAATTAGGGAATTCCGTACTGTCATTCTGTTTCTGGAATGGCTGTTACTATTCTCTGACTTCTTAGATCCTCTCCATAATATAAGGGTCCTTTGAATGTTTTCTTTCTCAGAAAAATCCTTTGAGGGTGCTATCCTCAGAGAGAAGCAGGGTCTATTGATTTTAGACTGTGTGAAATTTACCTGTTCAAATAAAGGATGTTATCTTTTGTTTTGCTTTGTTTGTTTGTTTTTAATGTCTTTATTTTTTAACACCTTTATTGGAGTATAACTGCTTTACAATGCTGTGTTAGTTTCTGCTGTATAACAAAGTGAATCAGCTATACATATACATGCATCCCCTTATCTCCTCCCTCTTGCATCTCCCTCCCACCCTCCCTATCCCACCCCTCTAGGTGGTCACAAAGCACCGAGCTGATCTCCCTGTGCTATGCGGCTGCTTCCCACTGGCTCTCTATTTTCCATTTGGTAGTGTATATATGTCAGTGCCTCTCTCTCACTTGTCCCAGCTTACCCTTCCCCCTCCCCATGTCCTCAAGTCCATTCTCTATGCCTGCATCTTTACTCCTGAAGGATGCTGCCTTGATATTTATATATCACTTCCTCTCTACATTTGGATCCCCACAGTCCTTTGTTTTTATTTTTTATTTGTTCCTTTGTTCATTTATTTATTTATTTACAACTAGCTTTCAGCAAAGTGTGCATTGCAAGACAACCTAAGAGCTGAAGGAGCAATGAGGAACAGCAGGGCTGACCTTTGCTTAGAGTTGGAGACCAACATCTGAGTCTGGGTTCTGCCTCTCAGAGCTGGAAGGTGATGTTAGGAACCGCTCTTTATTCCTTCCCACTTTCATTTTGGACCTCAAGTACTCAGACTCAGATTTATCGTAATCTTTGGTTCACGATACTCTCCTGTCACCTGTCTGGCCAGGGCCCACTTTGGGACTTTATCCATTTGTTTTGCTTGTTTATATTCAAACATCTTGGTCCCTGACCCAACACAAGAAGTAGAACACAGTCACTACCTAATAAGCGCCTAGATGCTCCATCCCCTTCCGGTCCCCCAGCCTCCCCTCACCTGAGGGAACTACACTCCTGAATCTTCACTTCGTCTTCTCACTTTCCTCCCCAGGATGGGGGTTTCTCTTCTTTAAGGAGTGGGAGTTCAAGAGAAGGGGCTCCAGAACTGACTTCTCAACTCCTAAAGCTCTAACTCTGGTCCTGAAATGCAGTCTTCATTTTCTCTGACAATCCTCAGAAAGTGTGCCACACATGGATTTTCCATTTCTAAATGGGAGTGAAGATTTATGCAAATTGGTTTTGTGAGACACAAAGAAAACAGAGAGATTGTGATTCACGGAGAAGTTATCTTGTGGCCAAGGCCTTTACAACATACCAAGGCCCTGAAGATGTGCTGTATCGAGAAAGAGAAATGTTGTTCCTCAATAGTCAAATAGATTTTTTTAAAATATTGAGCATTTTCCCCTTCCTTGGTCATTTCTCTATTTTAACGTTAAAAGAGTGGTATCATTTATACAGCTCTGTTGAAGAGAACTCTGTCTATCTGCCCCTGGGGCGGCAATACTGGCATGGTAAACTTCAACACAGCGTGTAATGTATGGTCTCATTTTAAATTCTTCAAAATGCCGATTTATCTGCTTTTTACCAGAGCAGAGAGATAAGGCAGTCATCCTCCACGCAGCTCGACATCTCTATATCCTTGAAATTGAACCTCAGGGAAGACGGGCGCTCAAGCCAGCGCACTGGCTGTGAATAAAGGAGGCTTGGTGCTAACACACGTGTGAAAGAGAAGATACGAGAGAGGAGACACTTGGGAAAAAACAATCCCTTGTGTGTGGAGTGGGGCGAGGGAGGGGATGAGTAATGTTAATAGCAATTTGCATCGCTATTGATTTAATATGGGGAAATAAGATTCTCCCCTAGGCGTCCCTGACCCTTTTGGGTGAGATTCTAGCGACTTCCAGTGGAGAATTTGTAGAATTGCTCTCATTGCTTTAACCCTGAGACCTTCGCTTTGGGGTGCCTTTTAAATGGTAAATATTTTGGGCTGTTTCCTATTTGAATTGAATATAGCTAACTTACGCGTATAATTTCAAAATAGTTCATAAAAATCCAAACTTAAATTGTAATTTAGAATAAAAATCCAAGGTAAGTATTTTTTAATAATTAAAAAAAATAAAATTAAGTAAACATATATTTTATATATAAATATAGTAATTAAGTAAATAAATACATATATTTATATATTGAAATGCAGATTGTTTTATATATATAACAAAGCAACTTAAGTATATAAATGTCCAGGTCCAAGTGTTCTAGAAGATATAATTATCGGAAACTTGCATCTAGTCAGAATCGTCAAAAATGTGACAGTCACAAATGCAGTAGTAGAGATGTACTACGCTGGCGTCTCAAGTGCCACAAGCAGCATTACTGTAGGTTATGTGGGGGGGGTTGTTGTTTTTCTTAATAAGTAAAAAAAAAAAAATCTGGTAAAATTCCAAACAAAACTATAGAAGAATCTTCCCTGGGATTTGCATGGCAGCTTCATTTCTAGGAAATTTAGCGTATACTAAAATTTTGCAAAAAGTCCTTTATGTTTTTATGGTAAGTGGAGTTAGGGTGTAGGCTCCTCAGGCAACTATAAATGGGCTTTTCACCTGTTCCGGTGGAACTTTCCAAAGCTGTAAGGGAAGCTGCAACAATTCTTTGTCATGCTGGATTGTTCATTGTATTTCAGAATATTTAACGACCTAAGACTCTACCCACAAATACCGACAGGGCCCCTCAATCAATGTGAGGATCAAAAAGGCCCACAATTTACCAAACGGCCTCTGTTGAAAGAAGCATCTCCGTAAGGAAGCACGGCCCCAGGCCTTCCCCTGACACTGGCTGGGGAAGTTCCTGCCACGTGAGAACCTTCCAGCTAGGGCTTTCTCTAAGACCTGGCAATGTGGGCTTTCAATCTTTGTCTCCTACTTTGGGGGACTCTTGAGACTCTGGGAAGGGCATTCCAGAAGGAGCTGGAAGGGAGAGAGCCGAAGAGGGTTAGGGCTGGTGAACAGTGGAGCAGGTTAAGGGCCAGATCTGCCTGGCTCCAGAGCCCAGCTCTCACCTCTTATCTCAGCAGCCCACGAGGTAAAATGCCAGGTTCTGAAACCGGGTCTGATACCCACCAGCACCCGTGTCTTCAGCTCTGCACCAGTGGTTCTCCAGGATGTGTTTGTCTTAAGTTCAAAGAGAGGCATGGTTGGCCTTGCACCCCTAGAAATCTTAGAATTTTTCCTTGTAGGCCGAGCACAGCTGTCTGATTCTTATTTCTGAACACTCAGCAGAGATGATTTGCTATTGATAATAAGGACGATGATCCAAGAATAGATTTGTTTGCTTGTTTGTTTTATATGAATGGCACATTTTAACCCATATGGATGAAAAATGTCACCTGCCATATCAGTCAACAAAGGATGCTGTGGCCATCAAGACAGCAGCCATTGCAGCCTCCCCAGCTGTGCACCCTGAGGGGATTCAAAATGGAGAAAAACAGGATATGGGTCCTAGATAGTTAAGGTGCATATCAAAGGAATAATTTCAACGAACCCAGACTCTTGCATCTTTCAATACATAGGAAAGCACTAAATTCATTAACCTGAGATAGCTGGTTTTCTTAAATAGCAATAATCTTTTGATGTTTGACTAGCTGGGTTTGTTTTGTTTTGTTTAAACTCCTATATATGCTGGCTTCTCCCTTACTTCTCTGGAACAGTCCCTCAGATTGGCTGCATCCTGGTCAAGTCTGCCGAATAAAACATAATTCTTAACTTTTAGGTTGTGCTTTTTTCTTTTCAGTCAACACCCAGAATTCCCTGGAGTGTAGTAAGAGGGACACTGGTTTGAATGGCTAGTCATAGATATTTCTCAGAAAAAAGAAAGTATTCCTTGTCAAATAAGATCAGAAATGCTGGCTTAAATGAATTGTAACAGGTATACATTTCACAAACTCAGGGGTGCAAAAATGTGACTGTTTTCTAAAACTGAACATAAACTAACTTTGGTGTCTTGAAAAAAATACTAATCCTGACGATGCAAGGGAAACATGGTCAAAGCAAATGTTCTCCATCAGTTCAGGAGTTTCCCCTCCACTCGTCCACTTCCTGTGGGTGATTTAAAATCATGGAGGGCCTTCCTTCCTCAGGTTTCATTGGAGCCAGGTGACCAGTCTTCAGACTCTGACCTTGGTCATGACCACTGCTGATGGATGCGTCCCATCTGTTCTGTGACTTCACTCTTCCTCGCGAAGCCTTGGCATCTGCATCCTTCACATCTCTCTTGGCACCCTCTGGGTCTGCAGCCGTCTCTCAACTACTTTTCCAAGGCTTTCTTCAGAGCAGATACTTGCAGCTCCTTTCCCTGCCCCATAAGGAGGTGTGAGAGGCTCCAGGACATTCTTAAGCTGGAATCCTCTCCAGACTACAACTTGCAATTGAGGCCCAGGTCCTCTCCTCTGGAACCTCCACATTTATCTAAATCTCTATTATCCCATCCTCCAGACTACTCCTTCCATGGGTCTTGGCCTGTGGGATGATGGGCCAGAGGGTTCCTTCTCAGAAAAACCCCATTTGTAGCTGCCTCTAATGTTGTCCCCTCAGACTCCAAAAAACATCTTCCTCTTCTAGTCCTGAAATGATTTTTAATTTCCTCAACCTGTCCCCAGAAATTGGCTTGGCAAATAGTCTTTTGCCTTCCAAGTCAACTGATAAGGGCAGTGGTTCAGACGATTTTGACCCTCAGGGAACAACGTTTGGAGACATTTTTTATTGTCACAATTTGTTGGAGGGCGGTCGCTACTGCCTTTAGTGAGTAGAGGCCAAGGATGCTGCTGAACACTCTTCAGTGCATTGGACAACCCTCCACAGAGAACTCTCCTGCTCCGTGTCACTAATGTGAGGTTGCGAAACACTTTCAGTTAGACCAAGAAACTTGCTCTTTTGTTTCTATATCAGAGAGAAAAGAAATCAATTCATTGTCTTAAATTTCTGGCCTAATGTTTTGTTCCAGTCAATGACCACACTCCTAGCTGCCAACTGTCATTTAACAGCCATATTAACAATTTCCACTGGACCCTGGAAAACTGCAGACATAAGCAGTTCAAGCAAAGAGATTGGTTTTTTTAATCTTCTTGATAACATGCACCTGGGTGCTGATAAATGCCATCCCCTCTGCTGTCTTTGCGTGTCCTCTGTCAGGTAGTGGAAACGGTAGGGGTCGCCTTTCCTGTCTTTGCAATGCTCTCTGAAATCTGGAAGCCAGGCCTGTGGGGAACAGCTGGCAGTCCTCAGACCAAGCAGGTTTGTTCCTCAGGTGGGGAAGGAGAGAGGCTGTGTTCCAAGGCACATAGACCCATCCTGGGCCTGCCTGAGTTCAGAGCTGCATCCTTCATGGTGTAATTGACAGGCACCAAAAAGCTTCACACTCCCCTCAACAAGCTGGGAAGGGGAATGGAGGTGTTTCACCTGTGTGATGCAGAAACTTAGGGGTCTGCAGAAGTTTGGGGGAGCCTCACTCTTCAACCAGACAAGTGCTGATTCCTAACTTTTTACATATTGGACTTCGAAAGTCAAATTTAAAGAAATAATTCTGAGAGTATAAAGGAAGATGGAGAGACATCCTAGGAGAAATGGATACGGTGTCACTTTCTCAAAAGGCCACAGCTTGAAGGGCTCATGCTCCCTTTCTTTCTTGGAGAACACAGCACAGCTCAGAGGGGCATGTGTAATTTCCCTCTTGGCCGCGTGAGGCAAGTTGTAACAAATTTCAGGAAGCCCGAGATGCTAAAAGTAGAGATGAGAGAGCTGGGGAAGTTCTCAGGACCAGAAAGGAGGCAGTCACACCTACCACAGATATAGCCTATCCAAACTCTCTCCTGGTCCAGCCCAAGGCAAGATCCCCATCCCTTGATGGCTTTGCATTTTGAGCTTCTCTGAGCAGCCCCGTGCATCCTCCTTGTTGGTAGAAGCTGTGGGTGTGTGAAGAGAGAGGCTCCTGTCCTTGGGTGTCCTCTTGCCAGCACCTCTGCAGAGGGAGGAGGAGGACTGAGCCATGTGACAGCCACGGCTCCCAAAGTGCAGGACACACCTGTATCACCAGGAACATCTGTCTCAGCCGTAACACATTTAAGCTGGTGGTTTTGTTTACACAACCCCAAGCAACCAGTCTGAGTAATATCTTCACAAAAAGACTGAGGGGGTAGGGCAACGAGGGGACAGAAGAAGCTGACATCTTTTAAACAAAGAATGGGATACAGCCTTAAACAGGTAACTTCAGACTTTTAATGGCTGAAAGCCACACTGTTAGTTAATCACTAACACTTCTAGAGATGTCCTATCAGGTGGGGTGACAGTAAAAGACACGCAACGGATGAGTAGGGCCTCTTCTCTGGAGGGGACAGAGCGAGACAGAAACAGAGACAGAGAGATCAAGACAGAGTCAGAGACAGAGAGAGAGAATTCCAGCAGTGTAACATGTTGAGAAAATGCAGAGGAAGGGCTGAACTATTTTTAAACAGTAGCTGTTACTGAACATAAGTTCATGTGCCCCACACACAGTGAGGCCAAACAAATTTAAACGTCAGGGATTGGAGCAGAGAAAAGTTTATTGCAGAGTCAAGCAAGGAGAATGGGTAGCTTGTGCTCAAAAACTCCTGAACTCCCCAATGGTTTTCAGTGAGAAGTTTTTATAGTCAAAATATGGGGTGAGGGCTGGAGGATGTGTGACTTTCTTCTGACTGGTTGGTGGTGAAGTAACAGGGCTGTGTTCCAGGAATCTTGTGCTCAGCTTGAAGTTACCATCCTCCACCTGGGTGGGGGTCTTAGGTCCTATAGAAGAGCTCAAAAATACATTGTTATGTGTATTCCTTGAAGAGGAACCAGGACCCTGCTTTATCCATGTACTATTGTTTCTTGACTGCACCTCCTTCGTTTTTGCATTCCCTCCCTTCCCTGATAAGCAACTGTTTGAATCTACACTTTGGAACTCAGGGAAGGTCTAGGAGGCTTAATGGAACCAATTTTCTATGAACAAGAAACAGGTGACATGGAAAGGATTTATACTGGAGAGGGCCCCACAGGGTCCTACTCAGTTTCAAAGCCATTTCTTCTTTCTGACCTAATGGGTATGATTGGCTTTGTGGTACCAGGGAACAAGAAATGTGATGTTGTTTCATTACGTTTGGCTCGAGCCTGAGTTGGTGGCCAGTTTGATGTCCATATGCCAAGGCTCCTTCCCACTTTCCCACTCCCCTGAAAGATGCCGAGCACCAGAGACATGTTCATTTCAAAAGGGTGGTTAGAGCATCTTCCCAAATAGTGTTTCTGCTTATCGAACCCATACCCCTTGCTCTTTTCTCACAGATTCCCAGTTCTACTCGGGATGGCAATGTGTCCCCCAAATCCTCTTTCCCAGCCTCTCCTAGAGGTGGCACATGTCAACTCTGGTCAGTAAGGAGTATGTGGAAGTTGTTAGGACATTTTCATTTTCTTATCATGAGCCCTGACCCTTTGTGCTTGTCTCTTTCTCCTTTATACTCCCTAAAGTACAGACACAAGGCTAGAGGTGAAGCGGGCTTAAAGCAACAATTCAAGGAAAACCACAGCCAAGGATGGCCAAGAAGAAAGACTGAAGGAACCTAGGGCACGAATGCCTTCACAGAGCCACAGCATCAGCCCTAGTCTGGAATACAGTCTGTTCCTAACTTGGTCATTTTTCTGCACTATGACTTGATGGCACTGGTGAGTGTTGGGTGTTCACCCTCTGTCTAGTTGCCAAGCTGCTAGTGCCCACCCACAGTGGGAAATTCTATTCTCTGCAGGATTCAAGCTCTTTCAATCATTCTAGCCCACCATCTTCATTGTATCAGGGGTGTTACCCCTCATGATGCAAGATGGCTGCTGAAGCTCTATACAAAACACATCCTTACCTAACAATGTTCCAGTGTGGAAAAGGAAGGGGCACTCTCACTATTTATCAGGTGGAAAATATTTTCCAGATGTCTTCAGTAAACTTTCTCTTAGGCTCTATTAGCCATAATTATGTTGTTTACACAGCCCTATGTCAATTGTTGGCAAAGGAGCATAAGATTACCGTGATTGGCTTGGACCAACCACAGATCTTCCACTGGGACTGCAGAAAGAACTCACCAACTGAGCACACTGCTGCTCCAAACCTTAACCAAGTTGGGTTTCTTTTAGCAAGCAACAGGGTCTGCCAAAAGGGACCAACCTGGCAACAGGGGGAGGAAAGTTGTTAGAGGCAGAGGGAAAAGCATGCACCAAGGAAAAGACACATGAAAAAGCATGTTGGTTGCAAAGAGCAGTAAAATATTCATTATCACCTCACATAAAGTCATCCACAAAAATTCCCAAAGAAGGGGATCATAGAGGTTTGGTCAAAGCACAGCATAGAACCTCTTGATGGGACATAGCAGTGAGCTCTTTATCAACTATCATGAAAGCCTAGTGCATTGTCCCTGTGTGCTAAGCAAGGGATCCCTTGGATTATCTGGCATTTTGTGGTCAGGATTCCACCAATATTAAAGTGAAGCATTCTGGGTAAGAAGCCATGATCACCATTGTATCATCAGCTCAAAAGTCCTACAGGGCCCACAACTTGCTGATTAGGGCCTGACCCACTCATTCCCATTCAAACTCCTGCCCCTCTTGGCCTTCCTTATTCTAATGGAATCTTTTCTCAGCCTTGGACAGATTCTCTTAAAACCAAACTTATAAAAATACCTCTTTTTGTCTAATAATGGCTTTAATTAGCCACAGTTGCATTTCAATTAGTTCTGCATTTAAATTATTCATTCTAAGTAAACAATCCAAAATAATTTTTTAAATGCTTGACTCAAAGATGTCTATAGCAATGTTTTTATGGCACTGAAAAGTTACAAAGATGTCCATAAGAGATAATGGTTAACTGAATTACGTATAACTATGGAATGAAATAATAACTTAGTCATAAGTGCTTAACCGTTAAAATTTGACTATACAGAAGCATGGAAATATATCTATGGTATGCGGTTAAATTAAACAAAACATGATTATATGAAAAACCAAGATTGCTGACCTGCTCTCTTTGCTATCACAAGTAGAGGAAGTGGAACATATGCACAACTATTATGCAGGACTGTTATAACAACGTATGGCTTATAAACCACAGACATTTATTTCTCACAGTACCAGACATGCAAGTCCAAGATCAGGGAACCAGGGTTGGGTTCTGTAAAGAGTCCTCTTCCAGGTGCAGACAGCCAGCTCATCGCTGTGTCGTCACATGGAAGAACAGGTTTGGGAGTTCCTTGGAGCCCCTTAATAGGGGCACTAACACCATTCAAGGGGGCTCCACCCTCATGACCTAATCACCTCCCAAAGGTCCTTCTGGTACCATCACCTTGGGGGTTAGTTTTCAACATTTGGATCTGTGGGGGACACATATATTCAGTCCACAACAGCCCCATTCAAATTCCAGAATCTGATGTACAAGATTAACACCTTGTGCTGGGAGAAGAAGGAGAAGGGAAAAGGGGGGGGGGGGGTTGAGAGAAGAATCTGAAGTGACCTATGACACGGAGGTAGCTCACTTTTTCAATTGCTATTTTCTTTTGCCTTAAATATCCAATAACAAATGATAATGTTAGAATTTCCAAAGTACTTCTGAGAATTCACTGTTGTTGATTTATAAAAAAGACACTTAGAATCCATTCCTAGTATCCTAGAATGGACAGCCTCCATGAAACTGGAAAATTCTAAGGCTAATAGAAACTATTAACAGAATATGCTCACTTGAGAAAGCCCTTTTTCAAATGATTGAGCCTCTGTAGCAATATCAATGACTTAGAGTCAGTGCACCTGAGCAAGAGAACGCTATCTACTTCCATCATGTCATCGAACCTAAAATACCTTGGATTATAAGATGCATCCAAATTTCAGACGTTAATATGTAAAAAACTGTGGATAGTAAAAACAAAACAAAAAACCATGGGATTACAAATGTTAGCTTTTACTGAGAGTCCATTATGTACCAGGCATTTTATATGCATTCTTCCAAATACTCACCACACTGATATATGGTGTGTTCTGTTATGTTCATTTTACGCATCAGGAAATTAAAGCACAGAGGAATTATGGAACTTACACACCACATCATAGAGTGAACGAGTGCTGGGACTAGGATTCCAACCGAGGTCAATCTGACATTTTTCATTATGCCATACTGCTTTCAGTGATTTTGAAAATACTTTTCCTTTGTGAGAGGAAAAAGCAAAACAAGTTGTAGAGAGCATAAGTTGCCCTTATAGCTACTCAGCTGCACAGCCTGGATCCTGAGATGGCTCAGGATCACCATTTTGTAACCCCTGGGAATTAATGGATCTAAGCAATAATCATCAGAAAGAGAGATAACCAGACATTATGTACCCTCCAGTGGAAATACACACACCACCTCTGAAATGGTTTTAACAACAACAACAAAGTTACATCCAAATTTGGTCAGTCTTCTAGGTCTAAGCACTCATCTTAGGAAATACAGGAGACAGAGTAACACATTAATATCACCATGGGAATGAGAACAGAAAAACCCAGCCCATGAGAAAATCTATAGGTCAAATAACCTGGTTTCTTCACAACTTAGTTGTAACGGGGGAAAAAAAGACTTAAAGGGGGAGCCTATTGAAAGAGAATTAAGAGACTTATCAGTAGACTACAATGCATGGACTTTATTTGTATCCCTATTCAAAACAAATAGTAAAAAAACTACTATAAGACAATTGGAGGAATGTAAATATTTGATGATATTAAAGAATTATCATTCACTTTTTTAGGTGTGATAATGGTATTATTAGTTATGTTTTTTTTAAAAAGAGCCTATATTTCGAGGTAGTTACTAAGGTATTTATATAAAAACAATACAATTTGTTTCAAAATAATCTCAGGGTGGTGGGAGGGAGGAATTAGGTAGGGGTAAAAAATGAAATAAGATGAGCTGTGAATTGATGGTCACATGAGGCTTATTATACTATTCTCTTTGCTTTTGTGTACTATAATTTAAAATTATTTTTCAAAGAGGAGACCCAGTTTAAAATAACTCACTCAAATTGCTCTAGCCACTACTTCCAATATCCCCACTCTCCTCCCTAATTACTACTGATCTTTGACATCTTTTCCCCATCCAGCCACCTTAGAACTCCCACTGTTTGACCCTGGTTACCTCCATTATTTTGACTCTTGGGTCACAAGAGCCTCTCCCCAAGCCCGTCAAGGGATTTGTGAGAGTGCCTCAACATTCTAGTAGAATTGATAAGCACAGTTGAACGGGAAGCTGCCAACATCACCACGTGCCACTTGCATCAAGGGAACAGCAATGTCCATTCATGGACCACCTTGTCCAACCTTCTCACCCAGGAGCTGGACTGGAATCAAATTGCCCACATCTAGGAGTGCTCAATGAAGTGAGGCTTACAACCAACCTAATTCGATCAGCCCGTGCTCAGCCAGGCCATGGGGATGCCTGGTACCTCAAGGCAAGTCAGATGAGCTGGGCAGCCCCAAGATCCTTGTGAAATACCTGGGGTCTCGCAGCCACACTGGGAGGAGGATTGGGGCAGAGTGAGGGGGATGCCTCTGAAACCACATAGCCAAGTCTCTTCCTATGTAGGGAACTGCTCTTTGACCGTCAAGTCATATACTTCTTTCTTTTAAATGTATTTTATTGAAGTATAGTTGATTTACAATGTTGTGTTAATTTCTGCTGTACAGCAAAGTGATTCAGTTATACATACATTCTTTTTCATATTCTTTTCCATTATGGTTTATCACAGGATATTGAATATGGTTCCCTATGCTATACAGTAGGACCTTGTTGTTTATCCATTCTACATATAATAGTTTGTATCTGTTGATCCCAAACTCCCAATCCATCCCTCCCCCACACTCCCCCCCTTGGCAACCACAAGTCTGTTCTCTATGTCTGTGAGTCTGTTTCGTAGATAAGTTCATTTGTGTCATATTTTAGATGCCACACATTAGTGATATCATATGGTATTTGTCTTTCTCTTTGTGCAAGTCATATACTTCTTAAGATTGAACTGCCAAAGTTTCATCTGGCCAAGGAGAGAGTCACTAGCCCATCAGTGAGGGAAAGCTTGCCAGATGTAACTCACTCTCAGACTTCATAGCACATGACTTGTGTAGCTGACCCTTGGGATCCAGGCTGGGAGGTACTTCCTCTCTGGGTGGGATGTCATGGCCCCACAGATTTCTGGGAGTTCAACCACCTAGATCTCTGGGAACAGGTATGTCCTTCCTCTAACCTACCCCAGTGTTGGGACAAGCAATAGATCTGTTGGTCCTTCTTATGCTACCATTCACCCAGGAGCCCCAGCCTCTGGTGCACAGGGGACTGGGTTTATGTGGACCAGGAACCCACTGCTCAGACGAAGCCTAGAGACAGAGAGCATTCAAGGGAGACCCTGGCCTGACATTTAAATGCACCAGCGGCAGTGGAATTTATGGACTAGAAGGGGATAGGAGCTGCCCCAAACAACTGCAACTGAAGCGTTTCCCACCCCCCAGACAGAGCACACAGACCTCTCAGCAAGGCGAACACGCCACCTTGATGTCTACCTCAGAGCTAAAGCTATGTATGTGCAAGCCACCTTCCAGCAAGGCCTGTCCTTGTTCCACTGACCCCGGTGCCCGCTGTAATCAACCTGGCAGCATTTCCCAGGGCACAGATCAACCTCGTGGCCATGCTCCGGTGGGTGGTCAAGTCTCGTTACAAAGCCAATGTGGCTATGCTCTTAGGAAGTTCCTTCTATCTGTTAAGATTGAGCTCAGCAGGGTCTCTCGACCTCAGCATTGCTGACATGGGTGGCTGGATACTTCTTTGTTGTGGAGGGCTGTCCTATGCATTGGTTAGCAGCTTTCCTGGTCTCTCCCAACAAGATGCCAGGAGCAGCTCTCCAGTTCTTACAACTAAAAACATCTCCTGACCTCGCCACGTGTCCCCTGAGGTAGCCCCCAACTGCAAATCAATGAGCCATGAATGACAGAAAATCCCAAATAAGAGTGGCTAAAATAAGACACAAATTTATTTCTCTCTCATGCTCCTGAAGTCCTAAAGTCAGCAGTGTGGCTCGTATAGAGGCTCCGTGTTATCAGAGAAGGGGTGCCTTCCTGTTGCCTCTCTGTTAGCCACATGGGGGTGCTCGTCATGGTCCAAAGTGGCTACTCCAGCTGCAAGCCCAGGTGTTGCTTCAGCCACAGGAAGGAGGCAGAGTGAAGCGCCAGCGTCCCCTGCCTTTAAGACACTCCCCCAAAGTGACACAGCATGTGTGTCCCATGGGCTGGAATTAGTCACCAAGTCACACCTACCGGCAAGGAGAACTGCAAAGGGTAGTCTACGTTCTGTGTGGCCATGAACCCAGCTAATGGGTGGAGTTGTTACCATGTAGGAAGAGAAGAGCAGATCTGAGGACAGCTGGCCATCTTTACTGCCCCATCATAAGCACAAGCCATATCTGAACTAGAACCTCAGTTCCACCTGACTGAGTTGAAACCGGGAGGATGCACACACACAGCTTCTTCCCTTCCCATCACCAGCCTCCACCTGGTCTTCATCCAGCTCCTGACCCACAGTTCCCCCCGACCCTCCTGCTCTACCCCCATTCTTTTAAAATGCTTTCCCTTCTTTATTACACATTATAAACAAAAGACTCATTTTTTAAAACATCTTTATTGGAGTATAATTGCTTTACAATGGTGTGTTAGTTTCTGCTTTATAACAAAGTGAATCAGTTATACATATACATACATCCCCATATCTCCTCCCTCTTGTGTCTCCCTCCCGCCCTCCCTATCCCACCCCTCTAGGTGGACACAAAGCACCGAGCTGATCTCCCTGTGCTATGCGACTGCTTCCCACTAGCTATCGGTTTTACATTTGGTAGTGTCTATATGTCCATGCCACTCTCTCACTTCGTCCCAGCTTACCCTCCCCATGTCCTCAAGTCCATTTTCTAGTAGGCCTGCGTCTTTATTCCCATCCTGCCCCTAGGTTCTTCGTGACCTTTTTTTTTTTAGATTCCATATATACGTGTTAGCATACGGTATTTGTTTTTCTCTTTCTGACTTACTTCACTCTGTATGACAGACTCTAGGTCCATCCACCTCACTACAAATAACTCAGTTTCATTTCTTTTTATGGCTGAGTAATATTCCATTGTATAGAAAACCAAGGAAGAGAAGTCCCCCATAGGCACACTACCTTGAGATCAGCATTGTAAAGTTTTTGTTTCTGTCTAGAATAAGAGCCGACGTGTATGGAGTGGTTACTAAGTGCCACACCCTATGTTACGTGCTTACCTTTCCCACCTGATTTAATCCTTAGGACAAGCCTGTCGGGTAGGATTGTCACTGAAGTATAGAGAGGTAACTCTAGTCTGTGTTTCCTGAAAAGGCTAGGAAACAGCTGAACCAGAATTTGAAACCAGAAAAAAGGCTCCAACCCTCATATGCTTAAACCCTTTACTCCTCTCTCATAATTTACCTTCCTCTGTCTATGACATGCACACACACTTTCTTTTTTCACAGAATGTGGCTAGACTGTACCATTATGTTGTACGCCTTTCCTTTCCACATGATATATTATGAACATCTTTCCATGTCTTTACGTTTTCCTTAAAAATAGCTTGACATTGTAGCCTGATTTGGGGAGTCAAACAAACTGAGATTGGAGTTCCAGTTCAACCAGAGTTTCACCAGGTGGCTAGCCTTTCAAAGATTTAATTTTCTCATCTATTAGAGATAATATTATCTTCTAATCACAGGGTTGTTAGGAAGATTGCACTGATACCATTAAAAGTGACTTCACGGGTAATCACAGGGGCTAATATTTATTAAGTAGCTACCAGGTACCAAAAGAGGGGGGATAAATTAGAAGTTGGGGATTAACATAAACACACTGCTATAGATAAAATAGATAACCAACAGGGACATACTATATAGCACAGGGAACTCTACTCAATAGTTTGTAATAACCTATAAGGGAAAAAAATCTAAACATACATATATATATATAACTGAATCACTTTGCTGTACACCTGAAACTAACACAACATTGTAAATCAACTATACTTCAATAAAAAACAAATGAATAAAAAAATGTTAAAAACACTTCAACAAGTTAGTCATTATTATTTTTCCATAAGGGCATTTGAAGTGGTGTCGGTATTCTATTCCACAGAGAGTACCCTGCCCTCTAGTATACATTCCCATAGTTTGCGTCTGTGATAAAAGGCTAGAACCCTCCTTGTGTTACTGGGATATACAAGATCATAGAGCCTCAAGTCGGCCTGGGAAGTTGCCAGTCATTTCCCTTAGACCCAAAAAGGCAGCTGCAAAAATGTCAGTGGATTAGCAGTAGACTAGAAGTCCCTGCTGGGCACGACCTGCCTGGTGGGTCAAGTTTCCTTCTATAGGCTGATGCACAGACCTTGGCCCACCTTCAGCCAAAGATCCAATCTGAAGTGGTATCTGTATTGGCAAACAGGCAGATTTTGTGAACTTCCTCTCTTAACATTGACCGCTCACACTGTCTGCCATTCTTTTAGGCAAAACTCAACTCCCACCCTTTTGGTAACAAAAGTGCAGAAATCACCCATCTGACATCTTCTGATCTTGGCCTTCTCTTTCTCTTTTGTAAAGTGGTAACATTGCCTTAGAAAGGAAAAACATATGGGAGAAAAGAGATCAAATGATGGTAGATATTTAGCCAGCTTTGGTGGTTGGAAGGCAGGAAAGCGGCAGCCTTTGAAGCTAGGAGGAGGGAGTTTGCGTCTCCCTGTCCCTGTATCTCTCCTTTAATCTCTCTCACTGCACCACACTCACGGCACCTCTGACACCAGGTGTGTGGGCTTCTTTCCCACACCAAGCAATTCTCTGCTACACCAGCTGATTGTACGATCATTGAATTCTGGAGTTAGAGCAGACTCCACAGGTTAGGGGCTCAGTCCCACAAGACTGCCCCCCACTTCAGATGCCAATGACAAGTATAGGTTACCCACAAGTTCTGTTCAACTTGGTTGCAAGTTGGTTGTTCCCCTACCCCCACTTTGGGTTCTATCATTTCCTAGAACAGCTCACAGAACTCGGGGAAACACATTTACCGACTTATTATATAATAAAGGAGATCATTCAGGACACAGATGATCAGCCAGAAGAAGAGGTACATAGGGCAAGGTCTGGAAGGCTCCAGAGATTTTTATGGAAGTTTCATCTCATAGGCATGATAGAGAGTTATCTCAAGCTTCAGCCCCCTTTCTTTCTCCAGAGAATGGGGGATGGAGCTGAAAGTTCCAAATTTCTAATAAAGGCTTGTTCTTTCCAGTGACCAGCCCTCATCCTGAAGCCCACCCAGGAGCCCACCCAGGGTTGCCTCATTAGAGCAAAAGACACTCCTATCACTCAGGAAATTCCAAGGAATTTAGGAGCTCTGTGTCAGGGAACAGGGTCAAAGACCAAATATTTGAACAAAAGATGTTCCTAAGTGCTCTTAGCAGTTAGGAAGCTTCAAGGGTTTTAGGAGCGCTGTGCTGGGAACCAGGGGCAGAGACCAATATATATATTTTCTATTATGTCGCAGGGGGAAAGGCAGGGGCTGCAGAAAGCCAGGCCTCGTGATGCAGACAACTTCGCCAGCCTCACAGATGCGGCTGCAGATCCAGCCCTGTGCTCTTAGCTGGTAAGCGCGTGCGTTTGGGAATTGCTCCTGAGGAGCTGCAGCTTTGTGTTTGACCACAAGATGGAGACTTCGCCTTTTACACTGGAAACCTTGGCCCAGCTTTCAGGAAGGCGCTGAAAGGCTAGGGAGGGCAGCCCTGAAGCAGGCATCCCTTGCCCATCGCTGAGCAGAGCCGGGGCTGCACACTGCCTTCCCGAAGCGGCTGAAGTTCGTCACTTTTGCTCAGTTTACATTTCACCAACAAGGTTCATACTGTCAGCTGTTTTTTTGTTTGCTTGTTTGTTTCTGGTTTTGTTTTTGGTTTTGATCCCTGCTGGTTTCTGGTTTTGGGGGGATATTTTTGCATTCTTTTTTCAGGCCAACTCCCCAGCCATTTTAAAAACATCTTATTTACTTTGATTTCATATTGAAAGGCTGATTAAGTAGAGAAAAATCTGTCCAAGAAAAGCCCCTTGGGGCTTCCCTGGTGGTGCAGTGGTTGAGAGTCCGCCTGCCGATGTAGGGGACATGGGTTCGCGCCCCGGTCCGGGAAGATCCCACATGCCGCGGAGCGGCTGGGCCCGTGAGCCATGGCCGCCGAGCCTGTGCATCCGGAACCTGTGCTCCGCAACGGGAGAGGCCACAACAGTGAGAGGCCCGCGTACCGCAAAAAAAAAAAAAAAAGAAAAAACAAAAAGAAAAGCTCCTTGGAGGGGTACGGAGGAACATGTTGCCTGACTGCCTTTAACTTTATACTAAGACTCCCTGTCCTGCTCTTATGAGCAGGCGACTGGTCTTCAGAGTCTGTCCAGTTAGGGAGTCACCACGGTGTCTTCACAGACACACACATAAACACACAGCCTCACACATACCCACAGTCTCACTCACAGACACACATACTCACATGCTTACATGCACAGACATTCACTCACATATGTGTGCATACACGTGTGCATACTAATGCATACTCACTCTCCCATCCACTCACACACTCACTTTACATACACACTTACACATATACACTAATAGACACACACACTCACACACACATACACTCTCACATAAACATGCACCCATACATATACCCTCACGCATGCACACACACTCACCTACACGCGTGTACATATGTACACATGTGCAAACGCACACTCACTAACTCATTGTTACACTCACATTTTATATACCATCCTATACACACACATACTCACACATTCACTCACCACTTATAACACATACTTCCATATATACCCCAAGTAAGAAAACAGAAAATAGGAAGAAAATAGGAAAATAAGAAAACGTTCGCCTGCATCTCCAGTAGTACCTACTGCTGGGCATTAAGTACAAGGAGAACCAAAAACAAAGACACAAACACTTGAAACAGGAAGAGGAAAATTTTTAACTGATTAGCTCCTTCTTTCCAGGTAGATTAATTTTTGGAAGAGCAAATACTGGTCCATTTATTGCTCACCACAACATTGTTATAAATGTCAAAAAGTGGAATTTATGGGGCTTCCCTGGTGGCGCAGTGGTTGAGAGTCCGCCTGCCGATGCAGGGGACACGGGTTCGTGCCCCGGTCCGGGAGGATCCCACGTGCCGCGGAGCGGCTGGGCCCGTGAGCCATGGCCGCTGAGCCTGCGCGTCCGGAGCCTGTGCTCCGCAACGGGAGAGGCCACAGCAGTGAGAGGCCCGCGTACCGCTAAAAAAAAAAAAAGTGGAATTTATGGCATGACATATGTCAAAAACAAGTATCAGAAGTCAAAGCAAAATGCACACAAGTTTGGTTGTTGCTCTAAGCAAACTGTCCAGACAAGGGATGGCATGGCTTTGAGATAAGCAAAGAAGACAAAGAAGACACCAGCACCAACCCCTGAAGGAATTAAACGGCACTTGTCGCCAAACTGAGAGCTCTGTGGCAGGGAGCACGTCTGAGACATCCCACTCGTATCCCTAGTACGAGTGGACTATCTGACTCCCTATCTTACTCAGGATATAAATATAAGAATATGGTGTGAGTGCAAGAGTGATCGTGTGTTAAAGAAGTATCCGCCGAATAAAAGAAGGCGGCTCAAAGGCACACAAGTTAAGAGGGCACACTTGAACTCAGTGCCAGCCTGACTTCCAAGTGTATATTCCTTCCAATACAACCATTGCCATTTGAGGTTCACGACCAAAGGTACAATACAGAGAGGTGGCAAGGTCTAATGCCCTGGAATGTGGTCCAGAGCCGTCCTATTGTCCCCCAAATGCTAGCTCTCTAAGGCTTGCGAGCAATGAAGTCCAGGTCTGGGTCAGAGGGTGTTCAGGCAATCTACAGGCTGCAGCAGCCACTCCTGTGCATGGCTCTCTCTTCTTCATCTAAACACTTTTTTCCCACATATTTTAAGCTACAAATTTCAGTTTTTGACATTTTAAAGTATCATTTATTACCACTTTTAAACCACTTGTTTTTTAGTTGTTTTTGTCTGTTTTTCTGAGAATTTTCTCTAGAAACACAGAGATACTTTGGGGGTATCCCAAGATCTAAACATTTCGTTAAGACACTTCTTGTGAAAATGCTCTTTTCTAATAATTTTTTGATTTATTCAGAGCCATAGATAAATCAATGTCTTTATGAGAGAATAAATGAATGAATAAAATCAACTGTTATTTCCATGGCTGTTGAGGGAGAGGTTGCAAGTTCCCTCACTTGTTTGCTTATAGATTCTTTTATCCACTCAACCAATCAAAAAATGGAAGAGAATTTTGTTGGAATCCTCCAATTTGCTCTCAGCTGCTCTTCTATAACAGAAGGAACCTGACCCTACTGAATGACTTCTGTGACTGACTTTTCCAGCTCTCATGTTAGCCTGTCTTCTACAAAGGAAGTCTGAGGAGAGATGGTTTCAGGGGAATCTTGGAGGGGAGCTGACATTTACCAGGGGTGGACCAAGGGCAGAGAGCTTCCTCAGCAGAGAAAATGCTTGCAAAGTGGCAGTGCTGTGTTTGGGGAGAGAGAGGACATTGAAATTGTCATTGAGGCTGGATGCCAAAAAGCTTCCTTTCCACACACGCTAAGGAGTAAAGATTCGGGGCTTGGTGTGATAGGCATAAATGGCTCATGAGTCTTAATATTAGAACAAATGAACCTTTAATGATCTATACCCAAGCGGATGCACATAGCATGATCCCATGCGGTGTTTCATGTCACTTGAAGCAGCCTGGCCTGTTTCAAGTTTATGAGTGACGAGGACAAGCTTTATCTCACAGAAGGGGAGTTTTTGCCTAAGAATAAGCTATACAGTGATTGATCTGCTTTGGCCATTATTTTGAGCTTTCATAGAAATGGAGCAGACTCGACCCAAGATTTCACAAAAGCAGTTGTCAATCAAACAAGGTCACTTACTTGCTTTGCGGCTGGCACTGGGGCTGGCGTTCCTCTTCTCTGCCCTCACCCCTCACCCTGTGCCCTAGTACATAACACCACAGACTTGGCCAGGCTGCAGTGCAGTGACCTGGTATATGCCTACCTCCCCAGCAGACCGTAAGTTCCTTGAATGTATGCTCATGCCTTACTCAGGAATTATTCAACAAATATGGGTAAATGCAAAGTTGGCACCAGAGACTGTACTAGGGACTGGAGTGGCAAAGGTGCGTAGCACTGATGGGGTCCCTGAGCTCATTGAATAGACAATCACAGTTCTGTTACTTGAGTGCTGTGATTGGGAAAATGCAGGGTGCAGGGTGCTCATCACAAGGCTACCCACAGTGGACTTGAGGGGTTGGGGCCATATCCTAGAGGCAGTAAAATCTAAGTCAAGTTTTACCAGATGTGCAGGAGTTAAGGCTCCTCTGTATTTGGTGCAGGACCTGATCCACTCCCTAGATGTCTGACGGAGAAAGGACAGGATCTAAACAGTGTGCACAAAGAAACTGGTGGAAGGAGGAAGAAGGTAAAACTGTAGGGCCTCCTGGTCCCAGGCTCTTTCCCAGGCAAACCCCTGAGCATCCCACAAACTCTTCCCAAACACCGGCCCTTAAAGAGATGGTCTGTCTTCTGGTTGGCTCCGGCCCCATTCCCATCTCCATGCCCAGCTCTCTCGCTCCACTAGCCTGCACTCTGTGTAATTACTTACGGCTTTTCAAAAGTTTCCTCCCTGTTTTCCACCCTTCCTTTTAACCCCAGCAGCTTCCGTGAAAACTTGCCAGCAGCAGGCCTGCCAGGCCAGCTGAGAGAGGGGGCGGCTGGGCGCCCAGAGCTCCCCCTTCGGCAGCTCGCTCCGCAGGTGCCCGGGCCCTGCCTCCACGTGCGCCTCGCGCCGCGCGCAAAGCGCTGTCACGACTCGGTGGCCGAGGTGATTAATTAGCGGCGTGGCGGAGCGGGGGGACGCGTGCTGGCCTCCACATCTGCCCCGTGACAGCAGGGGTCAGTATGCGGTGTCACTTCTTTCCCTCTCACTCCCTCCAAAGCCTAATTGGCTGTGACACGCGGGCCAGCTGTTCTGAGAGGTGGAGCACGGCGGGCGTTTCGAGGACGGGAGGCTGTGGGCAGGTGGACGCGCCTGTGGACTACGCACACTGCTTCCTGCCAGCCGACCACATCTTTGTTCCAAGAGCGGGGCGGGCTAGAGGCTGTGGGCTTTAGCATCTCATTTCTTTCTCTTCGTTTACCTCCTGATCACAGCCGGGGGTTGGGTACAGAGGAAAGGAGGAAGTTTCAGGTTTCATATGGGGCATCAGGAAGCATCCTTGCCCGCCAACACCCAGAAATCTCCCTCCCCTCCTGGACTGAAATCATTGTGCCCCTCTTACTTTCTCTTATTGGGAGATAAATTCAATCAGAGTTATTCTTGCTAAGAAAGGAGAGAATATATGAGCTGGAGTGGGCGACGGGGAGGAAGAAAGAAGGGGTGGTTTTGAAGTATCGGACACGGGTAGGGGGAAGATGCCGGCGTTAGGAGGTCGGTCTGGACCTCCAGGAATTGGCTGGAGCACAGGAGGGAGAAAAAGAAGCACTTGGAGAGGGGGGCAGGCCAGCTGTTGGTAAAAGTACAAAGGTCTTTGTCCCGTTTGTGGGACAAATATGATTCAAGAAGGAATACACTTTTTAAAAAAGTCTTGCAAGCGTGTTTTAGAATGCATTCCTACTGAGCAGCAGATGTGTCCTGCAGCCATTCCGATTTTCTAACAAAATGATTAGTGCTGCTGCTTGGATTGAGGAGGGAGTAGAGGGGAAGAGCCCTGATGTTTATGGAGCCCCGACTGTGTAACGGGAAGGATTCTGAGCACTGCTATAGCCCTGGGAGAAGGGGTGGGGACAGGCTCCTTGGCCTCTCCAGATCCTGCTACCCAGCGCTGAGCTAGGTGGTGAATTCAAATGATTGGTTCCTTTGTTTCATTATTCAACAGCTTTTACAGAACCCAGCTCTGCCAGGCACCGTGATGGGAACCGAGATACAGAAGAGCTGGAGGAACTGATAATGAGGCTGAGAAACCAAAAGGGAGTGAGCGTTACAACCCAGGGCAAGAGGCGTGCGACAGAGCCAGGCAAGGGCCGTGGCAGGGTTCTTGGTCAGAGGCGAGAGTCAAGGGAAGCCCAGGGAGGCACCCCCCAAAGAGGGAACTCCTGAGCTGAGTGTTGAAAACGAGTAGGCATTAGACAGGTGTCACTGTCATGGTTCCGCAGAGGGAGACCCAAGCTTAAGCCCGGGGAAGGCAGAGGTCGCTAATGCTGGGAGCACCACAGCAATCCTCTGCTCCCTTCTCCTCCTTCCGGAAGAAGCCAGGGAAGGCCGTGAGCAGAAAAGCCAGCTGGGCTAATGGGACACTTCCCCCTGCAGGTATAGGACACCCTTAAGACAATCCTCCTCTTAGAGAACGGAGGGCCGCTTGCACCCACAAGTGGGAAGACGGAGGGGTGGGGAGGGCCTGGAGGCCCCCGCAGCCGCTGGGGCAGTAATAACCTCATTAGGAGGGTGAGGGGCGGCGCGGCACAGGTAGCGGCGGGCGCCGGTGGCGCCACGTGCTGTCAGCACTTTGAGCAGCTGTAATTGCCGCTGAAGCTCCTGCCTCACACCTCGTCTCTCATTAGCCCCCCGCTGGGCTGCCGCCAGGGCAGATGAGAAAGAGCTGCTGCATCTTCAGCCTGCCCTGCTTCCTGGACCACTGTCCTGCCACTCCCCTAACCACTGGGCGGTCACCTTGTTCACTCTTTCTGGGTCTTCCAGCCTCTGAAGCGAGGACATAGGGGCTTGGGGTAGAGAAAGTAGGAAATCAGCTTCATCCTCAGCTCCCTGGCCCAGATGTTTTGACATCCCTGCTAAGCCTGGAGATACCACGCTCCAGGTGGCGCCCCCCAGCGGCCGAGCCGGACCTGGCCCTTTGCTCTTGGTTGAGTGTGGTTAGTTGCTCACATCTGCTGGGTATGACCACACAGGATGGGCGAGACACCTCGCTAGGGAATAAGGGTGCTCCTTGGATTCTTGCAGTCTAATAGGGAGGAGTGAGATCGCAGTGTGTAAGGAAAAAAGCAGTGCAGCAATGCAAGAGGCGTCCTGGTGCTGAATGAGTAGTGAGAGGAACAAGAGAAATGAATTTAAAAGAAATGGAGGAGCCGGAGGTTGGCGGTATCCTCTGACCCTGCTGTGCGCTGCTGACTAGGGCTGTAAAGACCACCAGAAGGTGCGTCCCCTGCCTTTGAGGAGGTCACAGCCCAGCAAGGAGGTGAGGACTGAAGCCTGGGACATTCCAGGCAGAGCGCAAAGTTGAAGCAGGGGCACCAGGTGAGGGAAAGACCGATCAGGACAGAGAGCTGGTAGAGGAGTGGGGGGTTGAGTAGCACACGATGGGATGGGGCTGTGATGGGGAGAGTGCACTAGATTTTAGCAACCGAAGGAAGCAGGATAGCCTGGACACAGTGCCTGCTCTAAGAGGGCTTTACAGAATCTGCAGCCTCTCCTCTCACTGTGCTTTTTCCTTCTTACGTAACAACAGCAGTAGGTCCCAGTCTGGGGCTTCTCAGGGTGGACCAGGGCTTCTCACCTGGAGTTGGCATCCTTGCTTCTCTTCACCCTCTTTTCTTCCTCCCATGTCCATGCCAGCGGCTTCCTTCAGTTCCCACACGGCAGCCCACTCACTCATGTAAGAGGTTTTGATTTAGCTATAGAATGGTTAGTCTTTTCTTTCAAAGTTTGTGGTCAACCTGTTTGTCTTAGGAACTTTGTATACAGACAGCCAAGAAGCTTTTGAAAAGTCAAGGGGAAATAATCATCATCTATTTTTAACTCAGTATTATCAAGAAATGAGCTTTACTGTTTTCCAATCACTCCACCCCTCCCATTGAGACCACTTCCCCGAGCAGAACAGACTAAGTGTCTGACTTAGTGAGCTAAGCAGTAATTTTAGCATCTGATGGGCAGTGCCTTCTGAAGTCCTGGGTCAGGATTCTCATAGCTTCCCTCTGCTCTGCCAAGTGCAGGGCCCAGCATTGAGCGAGTACATTGGTGAAACAGCACAGCTTTCTCTGAACCCTCAAGGTCACCCAGCGGAAGTGTGAGGACAGCCGATCAAAGCTGAATCAGGTGCCACTTTGCGAAAGGAAAGGTGACACCTGAGGCTCGGGCAGAACTGGTATCATCCACCACCTGTCCTGGGCCTTCACCTGCCATGCTGAGTTCGGCTGAGCTGCTGAAGGCTGCAGTGTGTCTTTGATGCGTCTTTTTATTCACTTCAGCCCTGCTTGCCTCTCTGAAGTTGGCATGGGGCTAGCTCTCATGGCCCCTAAGGCAGCTTTCCTCAGAGTATATCCGGTGAAAATCTAGACTCTTGGGACACTTAATCTAAAAAATAAATAATAAAATAAAATAAGTCCTGGAGAGGGTTCTGGTTCTGTCATATAAATTTGGGAACAGTGACTACTGCATTCCTCTTGCACATTTGGCCTGTTCAAAGTTCTGAGAAGTCCTGTAACCAGGAAATCCTGTTTAATTTTTCGTTAATAAATTTTATTTATTTATTTATTTATGGCTGTGTTGGGTCTTCGTTGCTGCACTCAGGCTTTCTCTAGTTTCAGTGAGCGGGGGCCACTCTCTCTTGCGGTGCGCGGGCTTCTCATTGCGGTGGCTTCTCTTGTTGCGGAGCATGGGCTCTAGGCACGCCGGCTTCAGTAGTTGTGGCACACGGGCTCTAGAGCACAGGCTCAGTAGTTGTGACGCATAGGCTCAGTTGCTCTGCGTCACGTAGGATCTTCCCGGACCAGGGCGCGAACGCACGTCCCCTGCATAGGCAGCCGGATCCTTAACCACTGCGCCACCAGGGAAGCCCGAAAGCCTGTTTAATTTTAAGTGTTGTAGCTGCCCCAATTTTTTCATCACAGAGATTCCATTTTTATGTAACACCTATTAGCCTCTCATGGAACTTGGGTTTTCGAGAATGCGCTTGAGGTAAAGGATGATGGCCTGAAGGGTCTTCAGTGATAAGCTGAGGTATACCATTTTACCAGGCTACTCTTGAAGACACAAAGCCTTCTTGAACCAAAGGAGTAATTCTTTCATGACAACCAATGGGTAGGCAGATGGTAGCCCCACTAGTACGTCCGAAATCACATCACATGGGTGATCTCCCACTTTATGCAGCCAACCAATTCAGAGAGTTCCAGTAGCCATGGGGTTATATAGAAGCACTGGGCATCTCTTCAAAAATTAAAAGCATGCCTCTTTTGTGACAGAAGGCAGAGGGTGAAGAATATCCCCTCAGATAAATTAACACGTATCTCATACAATTTATTTAGAAAGACAAAATTTCATAGGCACACAGAAAAAGACAGTCAGAGAAGGATAGGAGAGCCACCTTCCTTTCATCAAAATTTGATCTCCGGTACATAACACTTCAGCCAAAGCAAGCGCTGTGTATGAACAACAGGAGGTAGGAAACAGTTATTAAATCAACAGTACACATCAGCCCTTTTCGATATCACATCTAAAAACAAAATAAGATGTGAGATCAAATTGCAGCAAGTTTTTGTCATCCACTCTTTCATTTAACAAGGATTTATGGGGTATGTACTGTGTGTAAGATACTCTTGCACCAAAAAGAAAAAGAAAGTTTAAGTGAGTAAGGTATCAATCTTGCCCTAAAGAAGTTAGTGGGTTATAGGGAGTTAACATGTAGACTCTGAATTATAATCATAGGGTTATAACTATATAATTATAGTACATAATTATATAATTATAATTACTGGACTTTAAACAGAAGGCTCCTTAGGGGCCATATAATTCCACCCATCATGTTGACACATGAGGAAACTGAGTCTCAAGGAGATTGAGGAACACAGTTAAGGCCACACACCTTTTGGTCACAGAGCTGAAGTAAATGCATTGTCTTCCAATAAAGGCCCCTCCTCCTTTTCCACAAAGAGTATTATCAGAGCCCCAAAGAGTTGCAAGGAAAGTGTTATGAGGGCTCAGAGGAAAGGCCCTTGGAAAAGGAGGCATTTAGGCTGAATCTTTTAAAATGTATAGGATTTTGATGACATTGAGGATGGAAGGACATCCCAGGAGGGTGGAACAGCAGACAAAGGTTTAGAAATGAAGAAGTACAGAGTACGTTTGGATAACAGACAAATAGTCCAGTTCTTGGTCAGATACTTGGTAGAGGGAGGGAATTTTTTGATGCACTTAACCCACTAAAGTAGGTAGCCAAGACCCTCGGTGGCCCAAAGAGTCAGACCAAAGGCTAGACTAGGTCAGCATGATATGGTCTGAGCCATACACAGGAGCTGTAGAGACCCTTACATTATCCACTCCAAAGCAAGGCCTGCTGCAGAAGGATGAGGGGAGCATAGAAGGGAACTGAGGACTGAGATGCTAGAAATTTAGGAAACATTGCTAGAGTCCACCAAACGTAGCATGTTGAGACAGTGAATGACATTAATTTGATGGTTCCTGGAGTAGAGAACAGGAAGGATGAAGTGTCCTTTCCATCAAACCAGGTTAAGTATCATCAGTTTGTCTCTCCAAAGTGGCTGTAGTCTTGTTCTTGGTAAGAACTGAACTTAAGGGAGAATAGTTAAAAAACCTAAAATCTCTTCTAAGCCTTGGGGTGATGTGAACCTTGGGGTGAAAATTACCACCCACAGGCCTGGAATCACCAGAGCAGGCAAAGGATGACTGAGTATTGCCCTCACTCTGCCCATTGGGGCATAACAGTGATGATTTCAGAGTTTTCCTCTTTAATCCATATTCTTTCTCTTTAAATGAAACAAGTGTCCATATATATATTTAAACCACTGAGAAGTGCTTCACTGTGGAACATCTTGGCCCTCAAACCATGTCTGATCAATATTTCCATTTTCTAAAACTTTTCTTGGCATCTTTTTCAACATTGTTCTGCCTAGTAAAAGCAGGGAGATTTACAAATGGAGATTTCAAATACTCTTCCAAACTGATGATTTAGATCATCTTATATTTGAATATAAACAAATAATCTCAGTTAGTGTCCTGATTCTTTCAACTATTTAGACATCTGTTACTGTAAAATCAAGACATTTTTGTTTTTACATGGCAAATGCTATAGATATTTGGTATTATGGTGACACAGGCTCAGAACTGGGTCACAGTTTAACTCTAAGCTAGAAGAAAGTCTGATCTAGATGCTCCCCCCAAATTCATTTTTGTGATTCCTGCCTTTCTCCACAATGCAATTCCATCCCAGCACACACACACACTCTCCCAAAGAGGTCTTCATCTGAATGCCCGCCAGGCTGTGAAAACACCTCCATTCCTGTGACCACTGGGTTTGCTGCCATATCTGGGAGGGGAAGAAAAGCTGAAGGACTTGGCCTTATGTTCAAAGCAGAAAATCAATAAGCTCATTCGAACAAATTAAGAAGAAATGAAAGGGGGGCTGAAAAGAAAACAGGAGGAAAGAGGGAACTAAAGAGACAGGGAGAAAAGAAGGAGAGGATTCAGAATCATCTCTCTCTGTGCTGATACACACCCTGCAAAATCATGGAGAAACACATAAACACCCTGGCTGTTTGTGTGAATAAAGAAATCACGTGTGTATATCACAGTAGTAATTAAAACCTCTCAGTCAGATGCTATAGAGAGATTAGTTGTCACATTGTGTTAAAGGAATCCTTGCCTTATTCCCTAGAAGGGGACAGACTGCCTGCCGTCCTGTCATCTGTTCCTGTGCTAGATCAACCCTCAGCCAGGATGCCTCACTGGCAGATTCTGTGCCCAGAAGCCCTTAGCTACTGGGAGTGTTCTATCTGCTCAATAAGAGAAAAAATGGACTGAATCTATATGCCCAGCTACTCCAAACCTGAGCCCCAACAGCAACGCAGTTGTTGTTAAAGACCCTAAACACTTCCCAGAGACTTTCACTTCCCACTTTTGCTTTTCAGGAAAGTGAGTCAGAAGGTTTAAGAGGCCACCAGGAAGGGCAGGGAGGAGGAGCAATAATATAGGGGTGTAGGGAGAGAGACTGCCTGCCTAAAACTCAGGGAGACAGCTACTGGTCATCCTCACTACCAGGCACTATGAGACCAGGATGAGTGTCTTAACTTCCTCGTGTATGAGCTGGACCCCTTGGATGTGTTGGTTCCAAGCTGTAATTCTTCTAACCAAGTAGAGTAGATTCTATGGTCAATAAGTGGAATAAAAAGCAGTGAAGTCCTTGGACACTTTTTCACTACCAGATAAGCAGTTGGTTCAGTCAACATTCGGTCAGCCCAGTAAATAAGAAAACTCAGCCACACCAGCTTTTTGACTGAACTGACTGCTATTTTGACTGAATTTATGGGCTAAATAGTTGGTTACAAAAGAATTTACACAGACTACCTGAGGAGTTCATGGACACTTGTTCTCCTAATCAACCACAGCCTCCATCTGGGGTGATTTTTAAGCTACCATATGATCCTACAATCCCACTCCTTGGCCTATATCCAGAAAAAACCATAATTCAAAAAGATACATGCACCACAGCGTTCATTGCAGCACTATTTACAATAGCTAAGACATGGAAGCAACCTAAATGTCCATCGACAGATGAATGGATAAAGAAGATGTGAGATATATATATATATATATATATATATAATTCAGCCATAAAGAAGAATGAAATAATGCCATTTACAGCAACATAGATGGACCTAGAGATTATCATACTAAGTGAAGTAAGCCAGACAGAGAAAGACAAATCTTTTATGTGGAATCTTAAAAATAATGATACAAATGAACTTATATACAAAACAGAAATAGACCCACAGACCTAGAAAACAAACATGGTTTCCAAAGGGGAAAGGGGGGCAAGGGATAAATTAGGAGTTTGAGATTAACATATACACACTACTGTATATAAAATAGATAACCAACAAGGACCTACTGTATAGCACAGAGAACTATACTAGGTATTTTGTAATACCCTATAAGAGAAAAGAATCTGAAAAAAAAATATATATATATATATATATCTGAATCACTTTGCTGTACACCTGAAACTAACACAACATTGTAAATCAACTCTACTTCATTAGAAAAAATTCGTTGCAGGAAAATTCTCTCTGTATTGTATCCACATAATACCTTTGTCTGCAAGTTAATTGGAGGCAAGAAACTTGTCTTCAACACCATTAAGAAAGTGAAAATACAACTCATGGAATAGGAGAAAATATTTGCAAATCATATATCTGATAGGGGACTTGTATCTGGAATATATAAAGAATGCTTATAACTCAATAATAAAAAGACAAATAACCCAACTTTTTAAATGGTCAAAGGATCTAAATGGAGGTTTCTCTGAAGATATACACATGGCTAAAAAGCACATGAAAATGTGTTCAAACATCATGAGCCAGCAGGGAAATACAAATCAGAAGGAAATACCTTCACACCCACTAGGATGGCTATAATCAAAAAGACAGCAATCATGAGAGTTGATGAGGATATGGAAAACAAGGATATGGAGAAATTGGAACCCTCATACATTGCCGGCAGGGATGTAAAATGGTGCAGTTGCTTTGGAAAATATTCGGGCAGTACCTCAAAAGGTACTGAGTTACCATATGATCCAGCAATTCTACTCCTAGGTATATACACAAGAGAAATAAGAACTTATGTCCACACACAAACAAGTGCAGGAATGTTCATAGCATCTTATTATTATTAATCAAGGTCTGATCCTAAGACTTACATGTTTAGAAACGAGATCCCATCAGATGAGCTAGAGTTGATTAGACTCAATAGCAACAAATTACTGTGGGAGACTGCTAGTTGTCCCAAAACATCTGTTTCCCTTTCTTCCACAGGAAAAAAGTTGTAGCTGCCTACCTAGCAGCTAGGTGTAGCCATATGATTACATTCTGGCCAGCGGAATGGAAGTGATATATGCCATTTCAGGGTACCCTTAAAAGAGTTGGGCGCATGTTTCTCTGGGTCCTTCCATTTTTAAAAAAATCTTTCAGCTGTCTGAGAAAGAAGCAAACACTGGAGCAAACACTTTTGCCCACAAAGGGATGACACCTTTTATGAAGACAGAGCTGTTCTACCAGTCTCGAGCCCTATAATTATCACTGGACTGTGACATAAGAGAAAAATAAATTTCTATCAATTTAAGCCATTGTGTTTTGGGGGGCTCTTTGTTATATCTGCTTGGACTGTACTCTAACTGACAGAATTAGGCTTCCAATTGTGCATGTGACTGATGAGAAAACCAAATGCTACTTTGCCATTCCTACTACCTACTATACATTTCCCCAAACAGGAATGTTTAATTCTCTCTACTGAGCATCCTCTTCTTATTCAACATCATGGGAAACTGAATTAGAAGCTCTGTTAACAGATATTATTAAGATTAGTAGTTGGTAGTTAATCTAAATGAGTTGGTTAAAGTGGATAATCATTTAAAAATGATACAAGCATACTATATTAAACATTTCATTTCAGTGTATATGGGATACTTCCTGGAAGTCTCTTAAAAAGAAAGTGGTGGATGATTGGCACTCTGGGAGTCATATTGGGCCATAAGGATGATGGTTACTTTCCAAGGATAGTGAAGCAGAAACCTGGAGGGAGGCTGGATCCTTAGCAACCTCATGATACTATCATCTGAGACTGGACTGCTTGCCTCTGGACTTCTGTTCCATGAAAGACACTGTGGGCATCAGTCTGTAAGTTCTATGGAAGGAACAGAGAGTATTGATCAATTCAACATATTTATTAAGGGGTAATCAATTAACAACATTTGCAGAGTAATCAGGTTCTGGACTGAGCAGAAGTTTAGAACAAAGTAAATTAGATATTGTTACAGGAAATGTCATTCAAGTTACAGAAAGGCTTAATAAATGTCTCTATCCCACAGTAAGTACAATACATCTATCTTGTGGATAGAATTCTTGGAACTACTGGATATATCATTTTATTTTCTCTCCGGTGGTACTAAAATCTGCTGATGATTTTTAAATTTTCAGTTCTGCTTTTTAAAGTTACCATAAGGGCTTCCCTGGTGGTGCAGTGGTTAAGAATCCACCTGCCAATGCAGGGGACACGGGTTCGAGCCCTGGTTCGGGAAGATCCCACATGCTGCAGAGCAACTAAGCCCGTGAGTTACAACTACTGAGCCTGCACTTTAGAGCCTGCGAGCCACAACTACTGAAGCCACATGCCACAAGTACTGAAGCCCGCGTGCCTAGAGCCTGTGCTCCGCAACAAGAGAAGCCACCCCCATAAGAAGCCTGTGCATTGCAACGAAGAGTAGCCCCACTCGCCACAACTAGAGAAAGTCTGCACACAGAAGCGAAGACCCAACACAGCAAAAAATAAATAAATAAATAAATTAATTAATTAATTAAATAAAAATAATGTTACCATAAGCCCAATGTATAATATGAGACAAGTTATAGTAAAGTTGAATGTTTTGCAGTTCAATTGGTTTTCTTAGCCTTGAATAATTCTGAGAACACTTCTCATATCCTGGCTACAACCATTGCCTTGTCTTCATCAACCAAGTCCCATAATTAGCTGAACTAGAGTAATTGCAAGAGAATATGTCATTGACTATGGGCAATGCCAAAGTGATGTTTGTGTAACTTACAAAGGTCCAAGTTGGAAAGGATTTGAAGTTCATTTATCAGACCCCTACATTAGTTTCTAAGGAAAATTCCACCTAAGCTATCCTGAGACATGGTATAGAATCAATTGAAAGACCTGCAAGGAAAACCAGCAAAATGAGAGTTTGCTCTGTATTATTCTTTAAAATGATTTAAAATAGGAAATGAAGCTTTGGTCATAGAAAAAATAAAATATTAAGAAATAAAATAGTCTCTACTATTCATTCATTTATCCCTTTGTAAGTTCGGCAGATATTTATTGTGGACCTCTGATTGACTGTATTAAGTGCAAGATGTGTCTGTGGCAGCTACCGGATCATCAGAGACTGGTGTCCTCTTTCCATGGTGTAGAGTTGTTGCTGGAAAGTGTTTCCCAGCCAGGACTACATGCTCCAGCATCTGAGTGACCAGTTCTTGTCTAAGCAATGTGAGTGTAAGTGATGTGTGTTACTTCCAAGCCAAGATTGTTAATATCCTTCCCCATTTTTCTTTCCTTCTGTTTTGTCTTTGGAGACCCTGTTAAAGATGGTGGCGTCACAAGATGGAAGAAGCCTGCACCTCTGAGTCACCACTTGTTGGAGAGCCTGCCAGGAGAACCACCCAGCCAGGAGCACTGCATTGTATTTTATGTGAACAAGAAAAAATATTTTATTTTGTTAAATCACAGGGTTTGGGGGTTGTTTTGCTATAGCAATTAACCTACCTTGACTAATACTTAATACATAGGATTGGGGATAGAATTCTCATTTATTATAGGTAACTGTTCCCACTATTATGATCTTATTACATTGTTATGTAACTTTATTAGAAAATATTGGGGATTTGTGAGAACTTCCCTCTGGGGATATGAAAAACCTTCTTTACACAACAGAGTCTCACCAAAGAATGAGAACAACCCCAAATTAAGTGCATTTTGGCAAACATTCTGTGCATAATTTGGAAATTAAAGTCTCTCAAAGGCAATTGCTTAGTTTACTGAATGGAATGTTGGAAAAGTTAGCAAATGAGACCATTGGGGACATGTACATTTTTAATAGGAATACTCTGTAAGGTCTGAAAAATTTAGCACTAGTAGTTTGACTGTCTGTTTAGCTTTCACACCATGCCCTCCAAGCCTTCAGATATGTCTGATTTATGAAAAGCTACACCATCCGATGTGACATGGCACACAGAATTGGAAGTCCACCCATCAAGGAATGTGGCCTGGGTGTTGGGTCCTCAGAATGCACTTATGACTTCTCAAGCCCACCTCTCTCTGGAATTTTTGACATGCTTTATCCTTCCCAGGCTCACAAACTAGAAGAGAATAGCATACATACAGAAATCACATAAAAGTTTCACATTACACTCACCATGATACATGCAACAAAGTCAAATATGTTCTGTTCTATTTCCTTTTATAAATGTTGATTGAAAACGAATAAACTGTTTTCATGATCCACTAAAGAATTAGAACTCTCTGTCTGAAAACTGTCCCATCTTCTCTGTGTCACCTTTTTGCCTTAAAGTGCTCTTTTCCTTTGTGCTCTTTCCTTAACTAAAGTGTGCACTTAAGAAGGTTTCATTCATTTCCAACCTATTGAGAATTTGAGTCAAATTTTTACCTTCATGGGAAATATTTGAAATTTTTAGCCTTCGAGCTGAAGAAATCTTAGATCTCTTTTTCTTTTAATCAATGAGTTGACAAATAAGTTCGGAAAGGCTACGGTTCTTGGAATGGCTGGTTATAGAGTTGGGGATCAGAACCCAAGTCTCAGATATGGGGTCATTTCCAATCATTGCTCTGCCACTTTACTAAATGAATGACTGTGCCCTCTCATTACCAATTTCAAGATTAATGAGATGTAAAGTGTTTTGTGGAGACAGGGTATTGAATACATGGAAGATTCTCAAATTTTATGTATGTTATTTATGTATGTTTGTATGTGTTTTTGATGATCAAATATCTCATTTGCTGAAAACTCTATTCCTTCATACAGTTCTATGGATTCTTTTATTGTGGTAAAATACACATAAAACAAAATGTACCATCATAACCATTTTTAAGTATACAGTTCAGTAGTATTAAGTGTATTCATATTGTGTGCAACCATCACCACCATTCATCTTCAGGACTCTTTTCATCTTGCGAAACTGAAACTCTCCACCTGTTAACAATAACTCTCAAATCCCCCTTCCCCTCAATCCCTGGCAACCACCATCCTACTGTCTCTACCTCAAATTGTATTTTCAGATATCTTTTTCATCTAGGCTACCCAGCTGCAGAGGTGGAGTGGACAGGCAGGATAGCAGTCCAGCTCCATTTAGATGTGCACAGAATCCTAATTTTAAATGCTGCCTCTGGGCTCAGCAGGTGGCGCAGTTGGCCATCAGATGCCTCTGAAGCAGCTCATGAAATTAAGGAAACTATTAAGAAGGCGGGAGCTGGTGTGGAAGGTAGGCGAGGACAGCAAGAAGGCAGACACTGATCGGCACCTTGCACTCTGGCCACGGAAGCCACGTCTCTGCGGACAAGCCGGGCAGACACGGTGACTGACAGCAATAAAGATAGAGCAGCTGATGTGCCATTAATCATCACAAGCTCCAGGGAATTCATCCCCCTGCAGATGAGGACAAACAGTGCAGGCTGTCGTCAGTGTATGCTGGGAACACCCTTCAGTCACCCTGGAGGCATGACTTCATGTCCCTCACCTTTTCAACTTGCTTTTCTAGGTGGCTGTGACATTTATTTCCTGACCTCGGGGTGACAATTCATAAAGGCAAAATTATCCCAACCCAGCACCTTCTAAGCCTTTAGGCTTAATCCATGTAAATCATTACTGTAAATGACAACCTCCACCACTGACAGAGCCATATGGGTCCTAGAGTCCTGATCTTACCCCTCTCCTGTTTGTCCCAAGCAAAATATATTTCTTTTTTATCACACTCTTAATCCCTTATGTTAATGGTAGACTCGTCTTATATGGACAATGTAAGCAATTTACAAAAGTCATCCTATGAGCCAGACAGAGCCATTGTCAATAGTAAGCATAACGTGAGGAAAGACAGCAATGGCCCTGGACCATCAGCATTACTGATAGTTCTTGTAACAAGTGCCACATTCAAGCACTAATAAACGACCAGGTGGGTATCTCCACCCAAAGAGCCAATATGAAATATTCAAGGAGAAAATAACAGGACACCCTTCTCAGTTTGGACTTCACACCAAGAAGAAACTCCAACAGTGGCAAGTTCATAAGCAACAACCTCACTGTTTAGGAATGCTGTGGGGCTGTGAATTGCCAAAGAATGCACTAAGCACCCTAAATACTGTATGCAAGAGAGCCTTGGATTTGGAGTGAGACCCTTGAGCTTAATTTCAGGCTCCTGCTCTCACTAGCTGTAACCCTGAATAAGACATAAACTCTCCGAATCTTTTGTTTTTAATTTGGCAAAATGGATATAATATCACTAGCCCCTGCCTTTTTCACAGGACTGTGAAGATGAAATGAGAGCGTGTAAATAAAGCACCCTAAGCCTAAGTGGTGAAGGCAAAGTAAAAATATGCAGTTGGCCATGCACGTAGGTAGTCACATGTGTCATATATACACACAGGCAAAGAATTTTGATTAGTTTCATTATTAAGAATTCTTCATCAGTGCTTAATGAGAACCGCTGCCTGCCCTTCTGCCCTAGGAATATTCACTCCGTTCTATGAAATAAGTTCAAGTTGCAGCAAATGCATTGCCATTTGCAGGACCTTGGAATATCTGAAACAAAAGATGATGTGTAAGGAAGGTAACCATTTTGCAATGTGTGACTAAGGGGGTACATATACTGCAAAGTTATATAGAAGGGTTGTCCTCATATGTCCTAATGGATGCTACAAATTTCCAGAGTACAGTAGAGGGGCATGGAATCACATTCGATAAACTACAACGAAAATACCATGTTCTTGCTTGTGAAGGCATTTCTGTTTGTTGTCCTCATGGACATCAGCGTTCATGCATCCCATGTGTTTACTGGCAGCTGTGGTGGTTACTTAGTGCTATGGTCTCAAAGTTTGTGTCCCCCTCCAAATTCATATGTCGAAATCCTAACCCTCAGAGATAATGGTATTAGTAAGTGGGGTCTTTGGGAGGTGATTAGGTAGGGAGGGTGGAGTCTTCATGAATGGGGTTAGCGCTCTTACAAAACAGACCCCACAGAGCTCCCTTGCCCCTTCCACCATGTGAGGACACAATGAGATGTCTGCAACACAAAAGAAGGCCCTTATCCAACCATGCTGGCACCCTGATCTTGGACTTCCCAGCCTCCAGAACTGTGAGAAAAAATTTCTGTTGTTTATAAGCTACCCAGTCTGCAGTATTTGTTATAGCAGCCCAAAAACACTAAGACACACAAGGAAGTGTTCAATAGAGGTCTGAGAAAAAGAGAAAAAAACATAAATCAGGCCAGTTCCTTCCAACCTGAAGGATGAAGATGATGTAGGCACAAAGGATCTGTGCATAAAATTATCTTCACACAAGCAATACATGCTTGCTTGTCTGTGATGCGTGTCTGTGATGTGTCCATCGGGGTATCTGCCTACTAATATCCAGATCATCTATCTATTCCTAAGAGCACATCCCACCATGCATTGCCCATTTGTCTGTTCCCCCCACCAACTATAGGCAGAGTTCTAAGAGGGCAAGAACTGTGTTTTCTTTCATTGTATTCTCAGCAGCTAGCAAACTGCTTAATAAATATTAATAAAATGAATAAATAATGAGCATGGCCAATCTCATTTTTCTAAAAGAGAATTTACCAAGACATTAGAAACATAGCTCTTTTGCAGAGGCAGTTTGAACAATTCCTTTTGGGGATGTCTTTAAAAATAGGGGAGATGCCTCAGATGCTGTGAGTCCCATCTTGTTAGAAGGAAGTAGCACGTTCTAAATCCATGGACCATCTGTATCAGAATCAGCAATGAGACTTTAGAAAATACAAACTCCTGAGCCCAAGACCTGGGGGTTTCTGAGTCAGTAGATCTGGAATGTGGTCCTGAAATCTGTAGTTTTAAAAATTCCCATTGGTGATTGTCATGCATCTCCAGGCTTCAGAATTACTAGACTAGGGGACTCTAGTCAGCTTCAGGGTGAGTTTAGACTGGGTCTAATTTGAAAATAAGTCCTTCTCTGTCTAGATTCAAGTCAGAAAATCCTGCCTGGTTAGAGCTCAAGATGAAATGTAGATGTCGAGCAGTTGGCTGATTCTTCTGGATTTAAATACTTGAGATTACAAAGTGGGTTTAAGCCTCTGAAGGGATCATGAGCTCATCTTTCTCTGAGGCTCTCAGATTAAAAAAAAAAAAAAAAAAAGGCTCCCTTCAGGGCACAGAGCAGGTGCTGAGATGGGAGAAAGAGGATGGGATTAGATTTTAAGATTTAAAAAAGTAAGAATTAAATAGAACAAAGAAATTTCAGCAAGCTAAGTAGCATGATTTTTCTGCAGTCATTTCTAGTGAACAAATGGGAAATTTACCTATCACGTAAACTGCTCTGCATCCTGGATTTTTCTACTGCATCCATTTAGGAAATGGTGTTATCCAAAATGTCACGAAGGATGAAACTCAGGGATGTAGAGGAGAAGTGACTCTTAGTTGTAAGCAAACCAGATCATCTGCTCTTTTTATTTGCTATTAAGTAATAATTAGCAGAGAAAACAATCATCTAGCCCAAGTTTTTAGGCACATCAGTCCTATATTTATGCTACAGACTTGACAAATTCAGTAAAGTATAAGTGTTCAATTATTCAGTCAACATTTTTGGACAGTAAACTTTGTGAATCTCTCTGCTAGGCAGTCTGAAGAGTCAGATGTGAATTTTACATGGTCCTCACCCTCCTGTAATTTATACTCCACAAAATCAGTAACTTAGAATTTTATGTGTCTTTAAATATTACAAAGTTATTTCTTATCTATTAAACCCAGACTTCTATATCTAACTGCCTATTCTACATCAACACTTAAATATATAATAGGCATCACTATCTTACCATATCCAAAATTTAACTCCTTATGTTTCTCCCCAGACGGGCTCAACTTTCAATCTTCCCTATCTTAGTAAATGGCCTTTCCAATTGCTCAGGTCAAAAAACTTGGAGTCATTCTTTTTTTTTAACATCTTTTTTGGACTATTATTGCTTTACAATGGTGTGTTAGTTTCTGCTGTATAACAATGTGAATCAGCTATATGTATACATATATCCCCATAAACCCTCCCTCTTGCATCTCCCTCCCACCCTCCCTATCCCACCCCTCTAGGTGGTCACAAAGCACCAAGCTGATCTCCCTGTGCTATGCAGCTCTTTCCCACTAGCTATCTATTTTACATTTGGTAGTGTATATATGTCAATGCTATTCTCTCACTTCATCCCTTAGAGTCATTCTTGACTCCTTTTTACTCTCAACATCATCAACTCCTATTGGATTTACCTTTAAAATCTATCTAGAATCTGACCTCCCCTGCTGTTACCACCTTGGACCAGACCACCATTATCTCTCCCCTAGACAACAGCAGTAGTTTCCTTGCTTCACTCTTAAACCTATGTGATTTATTCTTAATACCTAGCTTGAGTAGCTAGAGAACTTTCTTTAAAAAGTAAGTCAAATCATATCACTCTTCTGCTCACTTCCCTCTAATGGCTACCATTTTGCTCAGGATAAAAGCCAAATCCTTAGATTGTCACCTTTCCCCTTCCTGAATCCTCATTTACCCACTCCCTTCCCTTAACTCTATGACTATATCTCTGTTCAGCACAATAGAAACATTCTTCAAACACAGTAGAAATATTCTTCAAAGCACTAGAAATATTCCTGCCTCAGGGACTTTGCACAGCTTGTTCTCTATGCTTTAAATGCTCCTTCCCATATATCTGCATGACTAACTCCTTCATCTGCTTCAGGTTTCTGCTCAAATCTCACTTTCACAATAAGGCCTATTCTGACTACTCAGTTTAGAATTTCAGCCTGAAACTCTCCACATATACTCCCGATGTCACTTACTCTGCATCTCTCTTTTTTTTTTTAACATAGTTCTTATTTCCTTCCAGCTTATTACATAATTTACATATTTATTAAGTTTTCGGTTCATTATCTTCTGCTCCCTGGTACAATGTAAATGCCATGAGGCCAGAGACTTTTTGCCTGACTCGTGCGCGGTGATATCCCAGGCATCTAGAATAGTACATAGCAAATGGGACAGACTCCATAAATGATCATAGAATGAGTGAATATACTTTACTGAGTGCTTTTTAAAAATATTGATGTTTTATTTCATCCTCACCATAACACAACGAGGTAGGTAATATTATTATGCCTACAAAGTAGGTAATATTATTTATCCTTAAAAATATAAGAGAACTGAATCATAAAGAGACTTGAGTACTCAGCTCTGAGCCATTAGCTTCCAGGGCCTGTACACTTGGCCATTACGATAGAGCTAGAGCGTGAGAGAGGATATCTCCACTTAAAAAGTGGACCAAAGACCTTAACAGCATGTTAAAAAGGGGTAGAGTCTAATGCAATGACACAAGAAAAGGAAATAAAAAGTGTACACATTGGGAAGACATATGTCTTGTTCACAGATGACATGATCGTCTATGTAGAAAGTCCAAAAGAATCGACACAAAAACTCCTGGAAATAATAAGTGACTGTAGCAAGGCTGCAGTATACAAGGTTAATATACAAAAGACAATTGCTTTTGTACATACCAATAATGAACAAGTGTATTTTGACATTAAAACACAATTAGAACCTCCCAAGAATAAATACTTAGGTATTAATCTAACAAAATACATACAAGATGTATATGAAGAAAACTACAAAACTCTGATGAACAAAATTAGAGTTAAATAAATGGAAGGATATTCATGCGCATAGATAGGAAGATTCAATATTGTCAAGATATCAGTTCTTCCCAACTTGACCTACAGATTCAATGCAATCTCAAATAAAATCTCTGCAAGTTTTTAAGTGGATATGGACAAAATGATTCTAAAGTTTATATAGAGAGGCAAAAGACCCAGGTTAGCCAATACAATATTGAAAGAGAAGAACAAAGTTGGAGAACTGATGCTACCCAACTTCAAGACTTACCATAAAGCTACAGTGATCTAGACAGTGTGGTATTGGTGAAAGAATAGACCAAAAGATCAATGGAACAGAATAGAGAGCCCAGAAATAGACCCACATAAATCTAGTTAACTGATACTTGACACAGGAGCAAAGGCAATACAACAGAGCAAAGATAGCTTCTTCAATAAATGGTGGTAGAACAACTGGACATCCACATGCAAAACAATGAATCTAGACACCTTTCACAAAAATTAACTCAAGATGGATCATAGAGCTAACGTAAATTGCAAAACTATACAACTCCTAGAAGATAACAGGAGAAAATCTAGATGACCTTGGGTTTGGTGATGCCTTTTAGGTTACAACACCAAAAACACAATCTACAAAAGAAATAACTGATAAGTTGGACTTCTTTAAAATTAAAATCTTCTGCCCTGCGAAAGACAGTATCAAGAGCATTGGAAGACAAGCCACAGTCTGGGAGACTATATTTGGGAAAGATGCATCTGATAAAGGACTGCTGTCCAAAATAAACAAAGAACTCTTAAAACTCAACAATAAGAAAACAACCCAATTTAAAAAATGGACCAAAGACCTTAACAGACACCTCATCAAAGAAGATAAACAGGTAGCAAATATGTATATGAAAAAATTCTCCACAGCATATGTCACCAGAGAAATGCAAATTAAAACAACGAGATACCTCTATACACCTATCAAAATAGCCCAAATCACACTGACAACATCAAATGCTGACAAGTATGTGGTGTAACAGGAACTCTTACATATCATTGTTGGGAATACAAAATGGCACAGTCACTTTGGAAGACATTTTGGTGGTTTCTTACAAAACTAAAAGTACTCTTACAGCACAATCCAGCAATTGGTATTTACCCACAGGCGTTGAAAACTTGGGTCCACACAAAAACCTGCACATGGATGTTTATAGCAGCTTTATTCATAACTGCCAAAACTTGGAAGCAACCAAGATGTCCTTCAGTAAGTGAACGAATACACTGTAGTACATCCAGAAAGTGAAATATTATTCACTGCTAAAACAAAATAAAACAAAACAAAACAAAACAAAAAAGAGCTATCAAGCCATGAAAAAACATGGGGGAACTTTAAATGCATGTTACTAAGTGAAAGAACCAGTCTGAAAAAGCTATATGAGTCCAACTATATGTCATTCTGGAAAAGGCAAAATGATGGAGACAATAAAAAGATCAGTGGTTTCCGGGGGAGAAGAATAGTCAGAGTATAGAGATTTTAAGGCAATGAAAATACTCTGTATGATATTATAATGATGGGCATACGTCATTATACATTTGTCCAAACCCACTGAATGTACAACACCAAAAATGAACCGTAAAGTAAACTATGGACTGTGGGTGATTATGAGGTGTCGATGGGGGTTCATCCTTGGTAAAACCGTACCATTCTGGTGAGTGATGTTGACAGTGGGAGAGCTGTGCATGTGCCGGGTCAAGAAGTATATGGGAAATCTCTGTAACCTCCTCTTAAGTTTTTTGGTAAACCTAAAACCACTCTTTAAAAAAATTGTCTATATAAAAAAAAAAAGGACTAGAGTTAGAAATCTTGAGACAATATGTGTCAAAATAAGGGCAAGCAGAGTCCCTAGATCTTCCCACATGTATGGGTTTCCTAGGGTTGCCATAACTAATTACCACAAGAAAACACTTATTCTTTGAGAATCTGGAGGCCAGAAGCCTGAAATCAAGGTGTCAGCAGAAATGCGCTCCCTCTTACGGTTCTACAAAGAATACTTCCTCGCCTCTTCCTTGTTTCTAGTGGCTGCCAACAATTCTTGGTTTTCCTTGGCCTGTAGCTATATCACTCCAATCTCTGTTTCCAATTTCACAGCCTCTTCCCTCTGCATCTCTGTGTTTCCCCTCTTCTTCTTATAAAGACACCAGTCACTTGATTTAAGGCCCACCCTCATGTTGTATGACCTCATCTTAACTAGTTACATCTGCAAAGACCCTATTTTCAAAGGTCCTGTTCTGAGGTTCTGAGTGGACATGAACTTTGAAGGGACATTATTCAACCCACTACACCATTTGTGACAGATTTCTTATGTCTCAGGTTTGGAACAACCTTATAAAGACATCCAATCAACCTCTTATCAGGTATTAGAATCCCATCTACAGCATTGTCATCAAAAGTTGGTCCATTCTCTGTTGGATTATTTCTAGGAGTGGCATGTCAATGCAGCCCACTCACTGCTGTATAGCTTTATTAGGAATCTATCTACATAATCCATTCTTATGCTGAATGTGTGATAAACAGAATAATGGCCCGCCTAAAATGTGCATGTCCTAATCTCTGGAACCCATGAATATATGGCAAAAGAGACTTTGCAGGGCTTCCCTGGTGGCGCAGTGGTTGAGAGTCCGCCTGCAGATGCAGAGGACATGGGTTCGTGCCCCGGTCCGGGAGGATCCCACGTGCCGCGGAGCGGCTGGACCCGTGAGCCATGGCCGCTGGGCCTGTGCGTCCGGAGCCTGTGCTCCGCAATGGGAGAGGCCACAACAGTGAGAGGCCCGCGTACCGCAAAAAAAAAAAAAAAGAGACTTTGCAGATGTTTAAGGATCTTGCCACAGGGAGATTATCCTTGATTATCCAGATGGGCCTACTCTAATCACCTAGGTCCTTATAAGAAAGGAACTTTTCCCAGCTGTGTCAGAGGGACTTCAGAAGAGTGATCAGAGAGATGCAATGCTGCTGGCCTTGTAGATGGAGGAAGGGAGTCATGAGCCAAAAAATGTGGGCAAACTCTAGAAGATGGAAATAGATTCTCCCTTAGAGCCACTAGAAGGGACACGGCCCTCTTGCCACCTTGATTTTAGTCCACTAGGCTCCATGTTGAACTTCTGACCTATGCAACTGTAAGAAGATAAATTTGTATTGTTTAAGCCCCTAAGTTTGGGGTAATTTGTTACAGCAGCAATAGGAAACTTACACATAGTGGAAACTGACATTCCTGTAACCATCCCCCATTGGCTCTAGATCTGCCTCTGGAGTAAATCAAAACACATCTTTTTCTTTCTTTCCTAGAGCAGACATTCAACTACTGGAAGACATATTTCAAATTCCCCCTAAATCTTTAGTTTGCTAATTTAACATTGTCGGTGTTTCTTCATATGACAATTTTCAGATGCTTTATCACTGTAACTACAGTATATTTTTGTCCTCCTCCTCACCCAAAAAAAGTTGGTGCCCTGAACAGCACACTAACTCCAGAGTGGAATACGGGGGAATCAGCCCCTAAAAATGCTCTAGATTGCTAATTCCTCCCTTGAGCATAGGTGTTCCCATCCCCAATGCTTCAGTGTAAACAGAGCCCCACATGATTCTATACAAGACTTATTATGGGAGAATGGAAAGAGCAGGGCGTTGGAATTAAACCCACCTGAGTTTGAACTGTGACATTTCTATTTTCTGGCTACATGGTCTTAAAAAAGTTAAGTAGCCTTTCTGTGTCTTGGTCTGTAATTCAGCTATAAAAAGTGGGGTTTATAGGTTGTGAAAAAAATAAATAAAATGAAATAATGCATTTGAAAATATTTTGCAGAAGGAAGGCATTAAAATAGGTTGATTTCCTTTTTTCCTAGTTCTAAACACTATATTTCCATTCACGTGGAGCAAGTTTGGACTCACTTTTTAGGCAAAAATATCACATCCCAGGTGATATTTTTATCAAGTTTATAATTACCTAAAAGCCTAAAGTCTTTTTAAGGGTATGCCTAGCAAGCCACCTTCACCCTAGTCAGTACTGGAACAGTTATTGATTTTATGTTATATTTATCTCGTGAAGTTTGGTTTATTGTCCCAGTCCACCAATAACATTGGGATTCTAATTTTCTCACTTAACATATTGGTCGTTGTGCCTAGCTTGAAACCATATGAGTTTGTCAGATGTTTCATTAAATACCTGTAGAAATCCCAAGAAGAAAGGAGATGAGCCTATTTTAGCATCACTTGTCCTCAATACATTTACGCCGGATCCAAGTGTTCACTGTTTCCTTGTCCAAGAGCTCACAAGCCAGCTTTCCAAAGACCTTTGATTTCTGGATTCCTCAGATTTCAGATTGTGCAGGGTCTTTCCAGTCAGCTCATATGCAAGTTCTCTCCTCCTCTGAAAGCAGTCCGTTCCTCTCGGGAGATTTGCATGCATGTAGAGCACCTTGTTTCTCCTTTATTGCTTCTCCTCCTTTCCAGGGCTTAAATCCCCTCCCAACAACGTTGATGTTGACCTTCACAGTTGTACAATCTTTCTTTTTAAAAAAGTATAGAAGCAAAGTAGGTATTGGGGAGCTCTGTTTTCTCTGTGACCTGTTCCTTTTCAACATTGACCTTCAGCAGAGAGATATCCTTTGTTACTGGATTTTCTTGCTCAAATTCTAATTCTAAAAGTATTTCTATCATTTGATGCACTTTGGTTGACTTGTAAATTGCCCCCCCAGAGGTCAATGGCATGGCGTTCTGTCCATCATTATTTTTAGGCACTTATCTTCATAGCTTTTTATGTCTGAACTCACAGATACATTCCCTGAGGACCACTCAGTTTATATTCCTAAAGCATAAGATTTGTGTGTAACTCTGCCCTATGCTCTTTGGTGCTGTGAAGTACCCACAATTTAGAGATTGTAAAGTCAAGTTTGCTCCTTGCTCTTCAGACATGATTTTGGCTTAACATCTCTCCAATCCCCAGAACCCAGAGTAGCAAAGGAATCTCCTCTCTTCCCCCAGGGAGGGCTCTCCTTAGTCCCAGAGGGAAGGCAGACCCTGGGGGGCTGAAAGCCCAAAAGTGATGGTTCCTCTTATCCCTTGCTGTTGCTGAGAAGCTCAGAGAAAAAATCCCCTGGTTAAAAATCATGGTCCTATTCTTTCTTTCATCTCTGTATTTCCCTTTACTCAGATTCCACCTGCAGCAGGACTCAGGAGCCATGAAACACTGTGGCTAACAGCCTTATTTTCTCATCTGTAATATGTGGTTAACAGACCTGTCACAGAGGGATGGTATGAGAATTCAATGAGATGATAACTAGAAACCACTTAGCTCAGTGCCTATAAAATAACAAATGTCAATTAATGTTTGTCATTATCATTCACTGGAAATATGTTCCTCCCATGTAAGGTTAGAGCTTGTGTCTGGTAATTCAGCCTACCTAAAAGTCAGGTGAGGCTGCCACGTGGTCCAGGCAACCCACCACGGAGCATTCAGCCATTAATGTGACAACGGAAGAAAACAAGAAAAGGAACAACTACAGAGTGATAGATTCTGTGGTCCATTTACAGATACGGCCTCAAATGAAAGCTGAGTCTATAAGACATGAGGGCCAGAACTCAACCTGACTTCTTCCATAGAACTAGTGGTCATTCCATCAGAAAAACTCAGTCATTCAATTATTTGACTCCATTGCCCAGTTATTTCTGGGTCGTAAGTATATGGCAGATTCTGGTGGAAAATAGCCCAGTTGCATCGGTTTGCACAGAGAGAAGGGAATGGTGAGGGGTATCTTTTGTTTTTTAAATCTCAGCACACAGATGGATTTGAGAGAAGAATAGAGTCGAGGAGGACGGCAAACACAGCTTCCCTTTGTCCATCTGTCGGAACTGGCACCAAGTTGTTGGCAGCCTTTCGGGAGCCTCTGTGCCTGGGCTGGGTTAACTTGGCCCCATGCGTTTAAGAATATTTGATTTGATTGCACAGCAAAATGCTTTTGAAAAGCTGGGCTATTATCCCTGAAATAGAAAAATTTAAAAAAATTTGAAAAGCACCTTTGAAGTCAGCTACCCAAATGAAACTTGTGACATCAGAGCGATGGCAGATAAGTGGGGGGCAGAACAAGGCCGTCATTGACCGCTGAGGAGGCCAGGCCGATGCCACAATTTACACCCTACCAATATAAGTCAAAGATGAAAGATGCTCCGGGCAGCTCGCCTGACCCCTGTGCTCTGTTATCTCCAGTTGATTGCACAGTGTTTCACTCTGAACAATCCCTCACTGTCTACCTGGTGCAGGTGAATCTCAGCAGAACAGGGGCTTGGGCGGCTTGGCCAGGTTATAGGAATGCCATGCATAGCACAGGGGGCCAGAGGAGGGCTTGCTCGAATCAAGCACTGTCTTTATTACTCCTCTTATCCCCTGGATGCTGAGGACAGAACAGCTAAGTGCAAATTGAGGGCAGCAAAGAAAACCCAGGGCGTGTGTGGTGACAGACAGGCAACTCTCTCTCCAACTGATAGAACATCAGAGACTGAAAACAAGCTCCAGCTGCCACACTGCCCCCTGCAGATTTACATACAACGTACTGGAACCATGTTATAGCAGGACTTTAAACAAACCTGGATTGAGTTCTTGCATCCCTTAATATATAACAACTAGTTGCTGAAAAAGTTCAACTGCTAAGGAGAGTCCATCAGCGGTTCTCAAACTTGAGCATGCATCAGAACCACCTGGAGGACTTGTTAAAACACAGATTGCTGGGCCCACCCCCAGAGTGACTGATTCATTTCTACCAAATTTCCAGGTGATGTTGAGGCTGCTGGTGCAGGGCGCACACTCTGAAGGCCACTGGTCTTTACGGTAAATATCAGTCTTAACATTCAACACCATCATAAATGAGATTCATTTGAATTTAATACAGTTCAACAAGAGTCAGGTGCTATACTAAGTGCCAAGGGTACAAGCATGAATAATAGACTTCAGCTGAACAGTTCAATACAATCTAAGTTCTATCTAGAACAAAATGGGATCAAACAAAGCCCAATGGTATCCAATAAACCCAACAGAGCATTTGGGGAATCAGTAGAGTGGGTTTGCAACTTTAACAAAAAGAAGTAAAGGTATCTTGTATCTATCATTAAGAATAGATGGAACATGCAGTTTAGGAAGGGAATTTGGCAGAGAAAGGATTAGTCTATTAAAAAAATTTTTTTAAGACAGAGGCAGAATGGCTGTGCATATCTAGAAGACACAATATGGAATGGAAGTCCATGAAAATGAGGGTGAGGATGGGTGGATGAATATGAAAGGAAAGAGGGAAAGAAGTAGAGTCATTGTCAACGGCACAATTAGGTGGAGGAAATAGACAAAGTAATTCTGATTCCATTTTCCATTGGAGTCTGACTTAGGCACCTGTGAAAGAGAGAAGTCCCTGGAGGTCTTTCAAGCCTTCCTCTTCCACGCCGTTTCACCTTCTGTCACTTCCTCAGATACTCAACACACCGCTGTAGCTTCCGTAAGTTATCTAGGGCAGCTGAGGCAGAAGAGGAAAACTACTCTCAAACTGGAAATGACTTGATTGCTCCAAGTCTTCCTTTTCTGAGCTGGCCTCATTCATTCATTCAGTAGCAGCCCTGAGCAGCTCCTGAGTTCCCAGCAATGCGATGGGCTCAGAGGGGGTGAGCTCTACCCTCAAAAGCATGTGACATGATCACTGTCTTCAGAAAGCTTCCAGGAGACAAGAAGACACTCTTAAGAAGTTATTTTTCATTGACTAGCAATTTTAAAACTATTGTAAGAGATGCTACAAGCTATATGTGATTAAGGGCCCCGTGAGTAAATCAGAGTAGGAAAGCAGGGCTGTAGAAGACTGAACAGTCTCCACTAAGGAGCGAGATGGGAACTCAGAGTAAAACATGTGTAGATATTATACAGTTGGAGAGATATTATCCAGATATTATACAGATATTATACTGATATATATATCTGAATTATACAGATATTATATTATACAGATATTATATCTGTATTATACAGATATTATATTATATATCTATATTATACAGATATTATATTATATCTGTATTATACAGATATTATATTATACAGATATTATACAGATATTATACAAGATGGGAACTCAGAGTAAAACATGTGTAGATATTATACAGTTTTTTTCATTTGAAAGAAAGAAAGAAAGAAAGAAAGAAAGAAAGAAAGAAAGAAAGGAAGGAAGGAAGGAAGGAAGAGAGAAAGAAAGGAAGAGAGAGATAAAGAAAGAGAGAGAGAAAGAAAGTGGGAGGCAGGAAGGGGAGGGAGGAAAGGAGGGAGGGAGGGAGGGAGGGAGGAAGTAAAGGAGGTGGGAGTGTATGTAGTATACTGAAGGGCAACACAGTTTATCTTGGCTGAATCAGAGGGTTTGTCTCAGGTTGAGAAGAGACCTAGCAAAGTACTGCAGGCTGTCCTAAGGAATTCTGACATTATTTTCCAGATAATAGGAGATCAGTCATGCATTTCATTCATTCATCTATCTAATCCACACTTATGGAGCCTATACTGTGGGCCAAGAACAGAGTTCACTTGCAGGCTTAGAAATCGGTAAGACTAATCCTTGCCCTTTAAGTGTTCACTGGCTAGTAGGGAGACTCCATGGAATAAGATAATAACACAAAGCAGCAGCTGTAAGGAGGGAAGTTTGAACAAGGACAATGAAAATCAGAGGAGGCAGCAGGTGACTCTCCTGGGGGGCACTTCGGAGAAGCTTCACAAGACCTAACTCCTTGAACTGGAACTTGAAAATGAACAGACAGCCTGAAGACGGGCAGCAAAAGCAATCATCACTTCTCATTGTGGTCATCTAAGTCTGCTTCCTACTTTTCTCACCCACCAATCCTGTGTCATGAGTGAATGAAGGAATAAATGAAGGAGGGAAGGAAGGGAGGGAAGAAGGGAAGAAGGATGGCACAGGCTACAAGAGGGGAGGACAGCAGAAGGACATTTAGAAGGGGTGACAGGGATGTCAGCTGAACATCATGGTGTGCACGTGACAGCCCTAGAAGGAGCTCGTGAGGGGTGCCCAGCACTGCAGCTATCAGGTGACAGCAGAAAGACATTCTTTCAGCTCAGGGAAAATTCCCATATTTTTCCAAGCACGCCGTGTATGGCTGACCATCTGCCTGGTTCTCTTTCTACTCAGGGACAAATGTCCCCTAGTTGTGAGAGAGGATAGCTGATTGGTCTCTGCTCTGGCTTGAGGCACCCAAAGTCCCCTCATCTGTGCTGCCTCCACTCCACCAGGTTGCTGTGTGAATTCACTCCCATAACAGGCTTCGTGCATGGGTTAGGAAAAGATCAGGACTCCTTTTCAGAAGGCCACAATTAAGAGGAGAATGTGTCGGCCAGAAGCGCCGTCACCCCTTTTCCAGAGCTTATTAGCTAGCTTCTATAAAGTGAAAGGAAGGAGCTTTGAAAGGGGAGCCCCATAAGGAAATGGATCCTATCCTGCTATGAAAGCTAACCTAGGACCACCCTGCCAGTGAGTAACGGGAAGACTAATTTTTTCAAAGCACCACTGTCTCAAAGCCCAGCAAACAATCTATCTGAATAGATCATTTATGTGAAAAGCAAACTTTCAACAGCTAGAAGATCAAAGGAGTGATTCCAGTTCAGAACTGGATTTCAACTTTCTTTTGTCATTGGTGTATTCCATTAAGCATCATTCTTCAATCTCTTACGACCTTCAGTCTCTTACGACCCACCCCTCCCCCTTCCCTAAGTGGAATTCTACCTAAGAGAGGAGTTGTACTAGCCCGGGACTCTGAATTAAGGTAACTTGGGGGTTATGTGGCCTAAGCGCCCTCCACAAGCAATTTTCCCCGTCAGTCAATTTCTTCCTATTAGTGAGAAGGACCCCCAGTATGGCTGCTCCTGTGGTTGGATTCCAGGTCACTGCTGTGCCCCATGTAATTTAGGAACCTCTTTGATTATGCAGGTGAATAGCTCTACTTGTTTCCCCAGCAGATGTTTGGTTGAAGTTCCTTCCCTGTGATTATGATTTTCTTTGGTCAAAAGAAGAGTAACTTGAGAAAGCTGGTCCAGGAATGAAGGACAGGGAGGCAGCCACAAGATGAATTTTTGAACTCTCCAGACTGCATTTTTGACTATACAATCCCTGAACCAACCTTATTATTAAGTGTAATTACCAGCCCCAAGCACAAGCTCCAGGACCGCTACAGAGGACCTGAGCTTGCTGCTGTAGGTACCACCCAGGTAAGCTATACTCTTTCATGCACAATCATCTTACCAATTGAGGGATTATGAACTCGTGGGTGATCATTGGGTCAAGGAGGCTCCAAATGCCCAAAAACCCTGATAGGATCCTAAAGAGTATAAAAACATCCATCATTAGAACCTTAAAAGCTAAGCACACCCAGGCCCCACTTGAAAACACTAAAGATATGTTTAATGCAACATTCTTTCCCAATATTAATTATTGCAAAATAATTAAAGCTTCTCCCTGTCCCTAAAAAAAGAGACGTATATCAACTCCAGGCTTGTTCATTTGATAATACTCCTGGGAGATGGGAATAGGTGTTGGTTTAAGGATTACTAGGCCCTATTTCATAGGAGCCACAGTCACTAATCAAATAAATTGTTGGCATTGGGCCACTCTTTTTCACATTGTGATTGTGAAAAGCATGCAGATATCTACAGCAGCACATATTATCTCAATAATGCACCTCAGATTATTCCAGTGAAATATTCAAAGAGCAGAAGAGAGTGAGAACATGTACCTCTGGGGGACGAGAAGAATGCCAGGAGCCTGGGAATGTAGGCTGAGCCAGTCCCCACAAGTAAGACGTTTCTGTGAAGATTAATACTTGATCTTGAAAATTTATGAGGATATTACAGTCTACTTCTTAATATATCTGTGCTCCTCTTCCAACAATGACTTAAATTACTTATACCCCGAAAACTGATGCTCCAGGAAGGTTTGCAATGTTCATTCTGGAGCTAATCTTCTGTACCCCAGAGGACTGGTCCTCTGGCTCAGGAAACAAGGTCACGAAGGACACAATGTCTTGGTGAAAAGACGGACCACCAGCCCCATTCTTCTTCGGGGTAAGAGACCAGCCCAGGAAACTTTGATCTACGGAGATCCCCTAGTAGATATCGTAGCTGATCTTAGACAGTTGGGGCCCCAGTCACTGTCTATTGAGGACAGATCACCTAGCCTCATTCTTACTGTTTGGGGAGGCAGATGTAATAAAGTGATATTACCTTATTATATAAATCAGAGATGCAATGGGTTTTGGGGGGGCGGTTTTTGTCTGCGCCAAGCGGCTCGCGGGATCTTTATTCCCCGACGAGGGACTGTACCCTGGCTCGCAGCAGCGGAAACTCGGAGTCCTAATTCCTGGACTACCAGGGAACTCCCTCAATGGTTCTAAAGGGTGCTGAGAAGTTGAAAAGTTGAGAAGTGCGTGTGTATACTAAATATGAAATCAGTCCCAGCAGTGCATTAGTGTACCACATGGTAAGAAATCAGTGGAGAACCTGAAGGAACCAGAAATCCTGAGCAAAGCGGTGAAGGAACGAGGTGTAACAGAGGCGGAGTCAAGAGCGCCATCTAGAGGCAGAAAATGGCAGGTCAGACGGGTCAAGCTGGGTAGGAATGAAGTGGAAGGAATAAGGGTCAACAGTGCGTTTCCCGGGCTGAGATGACGCACAGAGCACAGGGGATGAGGACGCGACCTCCAAAGGAAAAGTTATAACAAGAAGTTGTAGTTACTGAGCACTTTTCAAATGAGACAGGTATGATTCTTAATCCCATTTTTCAGATGAGACAACTGGGATTTAAGGGAGATTAGCTCATTTGCCAAATTTCCTTCTTTTTTTTCTTCCTCCCTTTCTTCTTCACTTCTTTTCTTTACATTCTGTGGGTCAGTCACTGTTCTAGGCACAACAGAAAACAAAAAGACAGTTCTGGCCCCTGTGGAGTTCACAGTCTAGTGGAGTAATAATATAACTTTATATAGAAGATAATATGTATAGCATACTTCCAGGTAATGAGAGCGATGGAGAGTCATAATGACTGAGAGAGGGAGAGAGAGTGATGATGGTGGTGAAAGGGCATCCATTAATACAGATGCTCAGGAGAAGGTTCTCTGATAAGGTGACATTTGAGCAGCGACCTGAATGAAGGGCAGGAGGGAATCATTAACATATATACACTACTATATGTAAAATAGATAACCATCAAAGACCTACTGTATAGCGCAGAGAAATGTACTCGATATTTTGTAATAACCTATAAGGCAAAAGAATCTGAAAAGAATACATATACATATATAAAACACTGAATCACTGTGCTGTACACCTGAAAGTAACATATTGTAAATCCACTTCAATAAAAAAAACTTTACAAAGAAAAGGTATCTTTGGAAAGAGTATCCTAGACAAAGAGGATAGCAAGTTCACAATGCACTTGTGGGTTGGAGGAAGACTGAAGAAGCTGCTGCATCTGGAGCAGAGAGCAGGAAGGATCAATGATAAGAGATGAGGATGGAGAGTAACTGGAGCACATACATACATTTGCCACATCCATGGCAAGGACCTGGGAATTTAAGCGCAATGAGAATATATCAGGTTGCTGGGGCAGAATAGACTGCAAACGGACAATAGTGGAAAGGGATGGGGGTGTGATGGTGATTCAAGTGGAAAGCAGTATACTAAGCTTGGTAATGATTGAGGTAGAGAGGACTGGCTGGATCCAGGTTATATCTGAACGTAGGACCAATAGGATTGGCTTTAGGATACAGCGAAGTCTAGTTTTAAACCTAGGTAGGTGAGCCCACACCCAGAGCCCACACTCTGGCCAATACAGTAGGCCGGTCTCACTGCATCAACCACCTCCATCCTCCGTTTCCTCCTATTGCCTCCCTGCTCTCAGCTGCCATCCAGCATTCACATGCTGCCTCAGAAGCTCCCCAGCTTGCCCTGAGTGGGGTGCCCACCTCTCTGGTGGGGTGCCCACCTCTCTGGGCCTCTGTTTCTTCATCTGTAACCTGTAATCTGTAACCTGCCAAGGCTGGGATAATTGTCCTCTAAGGTCACTTTCAATCCTGATTTTCTTTGACCTGTGATCTAATTCCCTATAATGCAGAGAGGACAGAAAAAGCTAAGATTGTGGATATTTATGGAATTTTTTTTCTCTGCATGAGTATGTTTTAAAATATTGCCTGGATAGTTCTTAAGCGTCCTGCTCTATTGCACAAAAAGAATCAAGGTGCTGTAGAATCATTAGGGCTTTTGAAAAGTTGGAATTGAAATGATTTAATTATTGTTTAATTAAAATGATATGAAACTAAAAGTTCACCTCTTAGAAAACAATTGGGTGGGTTCTCAAATAGTTAAATACAGGATTGCCATATGACCCAGCAATTCCACTCCTAAGTATGTATCCAAAGAAATTGAGAACAGGTATTTGAACAGATCCTTGTACACGAATATTCATAGAAGCACTGTTTACAATAGCTACAAGTTGGAGCAATACAAACATCCATCAATGGATGAAATGATAAATAAAATGTGGTACATACACTTAAAAGACTATTACTCACCCATCAAAAGGTTAGAGGTCCTGATACACGCTACAACACGGACGAGCTTTAAAAACATGCTGAGTGAAAGAAGCCAGTCACACAAAGTCCTGTATCGTGGGATTCCTTTTCTATGGAATATCCAGATTAGATAATCCGTAGAGACAGAAAGCAGACTGGTGTTTGACAAGGACTGAGGGGAGGGTGGAAATGGAGAGCCACTGCTTAATACATACTGGATTGTCTTTTGAGGTGACGAAAATGTTTTAGAGCTAGATAGAGGTGGTGGTGGCACAGTGGACTAAAAGCCACTGAATTGCACAATTTAAAATTGTTAACTTTATGTTATATGAATTTCACCTCAATAAAAAATAAAGCAGTTCCTCAAGTGCTCAGTAGCTACGTTCAAGGGCTCAGTAGCTAGGCGCTACCATGCTGGGCAGCCCAGCTAAACTGACTATTTCCATCAGTGTAGAAAGTTCTATTGGACAGCTATGATTTAGACAATGCATGGTTTCTGAAACGATTGTGGAGAGACCGCAGGCATGGAGAAGAATAGGGAGAGCTGGATCCCATTGTTTTTGGCCCCTGCTCTTCACACAAGTTCCATGCATGTCTGTCCTCCATCGCAGAGCATCCTCAGCTCAACATTTCCAGCCAAATGCCCACCAGAGGGCACTCACATACCCCAGAAAACAAGGCTGAAAGAAGAACGCAAGGATCAAAGTATATTTTTAGCATCCAAGGCTGAGTCACTGAATGCTAAACAGGGGGTAACAGAAATGTGTGGAAACAAAGATTTATATGACAGATTCCATGTGAACTATCCTATTCCCACTTGTAAAATTGTTCATAATTGGGGGAAATTTCCCTTCTTGGTCATCTTGGATCTCAGCACATTTATGTGCCGATATATACAGGCACACACTTAAAGCAGATTAATGTGTATATACAGAGATATCACGCAAATGTAAAAGCTGAAGTCCTGTGGCACAGAAATTGTCCATCCCTGCCCTCCTCCAGTAAGTATAGTAAACCAAAACACCATGCTTCACAAGCATTTCAGAGAGATAACCCTCTAATTAAGGCAGCAGGCTCTTAGTGAACAAATTATCCATCCGGGATAGGAACTATACCAAAACCATTTGAAAATCACCATCCCTTCTGGGACATTAGTCAGTGAGAGCATTTATGTTTCACTGTTTGAGTTTTCACGTGAATCCTCTCACATGAAAAGCTGTTGTAATCTGAAAGTTGACCATTATCGTAGTTGGGTGCAGGCATTGCTGTCATTTTGCAAATCTCAATGTGAGAAACCAATCTGTCAATTTTACACTTGCAGAATAACTTTGTACAGGACACATCTATTGCCTCTACCATTTGGCACTTGGAGGAACTAAGATAAAATCCCTCCATTCCTGAATGTGGAAATGTTTTGGGTTAAAGATATAAACTCACAGGCTTCTGGAAGTGGAAGCCCCTCAGGACAGGGGTGTAAGTGTAACTTGCCCTTACAGTGGTTGGTTGTTTTGTCCCATGATCATCAGTTTGGGTTTTCTTCCCTCCCGTCCTCCCATTCTCCTTCCCTTCTACTCTCTTTCCTTCAATCTGAGGTTGATTTCTCAAAATTGGAACAGTCTCTCCTAATTCTCAGCTCTCCAGAAAAAGTGGACAAAGCCAGACTTCAGCCTTGGATTAATGGCAGTCAGTGGTATAACAAAGAGAAAAAGTTACTAGACCTTCCTCAGCTGGATACTTAGAAATGAAAGATCTTTTAAATATCCTGTTATGTAGTACTTTATAATTTTTAATTTCGTGTATGTATAAAAATTTTATATCTACCTATTTTGTTGATACACATGTTCTTTAGGTCTTTGAAATCCAAGACCAAAATGCCATTGAAATTCCACAGGACCATCACTCCCTCACTTTCCTCAGGCAACCTTAAATATCTTCCATCCTCAAAAGTATTCAATATTACCTAAAATCAACCACATGCAGGCTAATCAGTTGGAAAGTACTGTAAATTAGGGAATTATTGGCCAACCCAAACCCATTTACACAATCTTAATCTTATGTCTCCCTAAACCCTTAGAATTTGCAAGAGAGAGCAAAATGTAAGCAGCATTTCCCAAAGAATGTTTCACAGAAAACCAGTAAGAGAAGCACTGAGGAGAACAAAATGGACTTGCTGGCCAAATAAATTTGGAAAACATTGAGCGTTTGATCTTTCTCCTGACTCTTCACAATTTATATCAATGTACTACAGTAAAGGCTTTGAGGAGCTGCATTGTCAGTGCTCTATCCAGACCTCCAAGATTTCTTTACAGTACTTCATGCTCATCGCCAGCCTCTGTGTCCCCCACAGTTTTCTTCAGAGGACTGATAGGGGCCCTGAGAGCTGGAGTACTGAGTTCACATTACCCTGGGAGGCTCATGGCCAGTGATGACTGGGGCAGGAGTTTGGAAGCCTAGCTCCTTGCCTTGGAGTAGGACAAATTCTGCCAAGTAACATAAGCCTCAGAGTTTCCTGGGGTTGAGACTAAGGCTGAGACATAATCTGATATATACCTGATACCTGATATACCCTGCCTCACTTCTTCCACTTCTGTCCTGTCTCCTGCCTCACTTACTGCCTTCTGCAGGGAGCACTTCCTTCATATATCAGACATAATCTGATATATACCTGATACCTGATATACCCTGCCTCACTTCTTCCACTTCTGTCCTGTCTCCTGCCTCACTTACTGCCTTCTGCAGGGAGCACTTCCTTCATAAATCCCTGCCCATATGGCCTCACCTCAGGGTCTGCTTCTGGGGCAACTGACCCACCATACCACTTAACTCTGTTTCGCTCAGGATTTTGTTTGTTGATGCATTCATTCAACAATATTTTACTGAGTTTCTATCATGTGCCACCATTTCCTAAAAGTCCTTGATCGTGAGTGGCTGGCTAATGGTTGGCTGGTTTGTGTCACCAAGTACATAAGTGGGTGAGCTTTGCCATCCAAAAGAATGAAATAATGCCATTTGCAGCAACATGAATGGACCTACAGATTTTCATACTAAGTGAAGTAAGTCAGACAGAGAAAGGCAAATACCACATGATATCACTTATATGTGGAATCTAAAATACTCCACATAAAATACGAATCTAAAATGAACATATCTACAAAACAGGAACAGAATCACAGACATAGAGAACAGACTTGTAGTTGCCAACAGGGATGGAGGGTGGGGAGGGAAGGACTGGGAGTTTGGGATTAGCCAGAAGCAACCTATGATATATAGGATGGATAAGCAATAAGGTCCTACTGTATAGCACAAGGAACTATATTTAATATCCTGTGACAAACCATAATGGAAGAGAATATATATGTATGTATATCTGAGTCACTTTGCTATACAGAAGAAATTAACACAGCATTGTAAATCAACTATACTTCAATAATTTTTTTTTAAATGAATAAATGGGTGAGTTTTCCCTCCCATGTAGCATCTGTCAGATTTCTGGGAAATTAGAATGCCAAAGAACTTACTTTAGAAAATGCTGACACGCAGAATTAGACATGGCACACACAAATCTCCCTCTCAAACAGCACTGTACATTCCTCAAGGCAGAACTGTAGGGTATATTTCTTTGTATCCACGTTATTATTGTTCGTTCTGCATTGTGCCCTGAAAATACTCTGGACATGGAGTCAGAAGCCTTGAATTCTTACTCATCCTCATGAGATGAGGAGAAGCAGGAGGAGACAACCTGGTGATAAGATGTAACACTGGTAAATATGGGGGCGGGGGGTTAACACCAATTTTGTAGGATGAATAAAATTTTGGCCACCTGGCAAATCTGGACAAGATTTTCAAAAGAGTGTTGGGTAATAATTTCTCCCAAGAAGCTCCAAGTTCATTCCCAGATAGGGTGTAATCTATCTCCAAACATCCCTAAGAAATAGGAAGTACTTCAGAAGCTCACAGTATAATTTTTAAAGTTATGTCTGCCCAGTATTGAAACATTTAATCAATTCATAGAACTCAGCATTCAATTTTGGTACTTGACATCACAGAGGAAAATGATCCAGGTGTTCTGAGGCTGGATTGAATGAGTAGAAAAGAATCTGGAGGTGAAAATTGAGTCAGGAGACATGCTTTCTGTCTCTACCTTTTATCTGCCCACCTTTCTCAAGTGAACAAAGAATTCAATATTTCATAGAAGCCCAGTGTGATGGGATAGTGGCTAAACCAGGGTCCATCAAGAACCAAGCCTGGTCAGGGACAAGCAGAAATGGGCGACCTGCTGGCTGCTTCTGGGGCGAACACAATGCACACGATGCCCAGTGCTGTGGCCTGAAGCCAAGCACTGGGATTCTTTGTACTTAGGTAAGATGGTTAAAAAAAACAAAAACAACAAACAAATCACCACCTGTGCCTAATACTCCTATTAGAAACGAGTAAGAAAAAGGAGGTGATTGAAATGACAAATAAAATGGTATCTGTGCGTATCTGCATCCTGGTCACAGCCTCAAAGGTTAAGAAGGCCGGCTTCAGGTAAATGGTGGAGGAAAAAGACTGGGAACAGGCAAGAAGTGATCAGAATTAAATGAGGGGCTCAGACGATCAGAGGGTTAAATATTCAGAACAGGAAGACACTGTGGAACAGGCTGGACCATGAATGGCTATACAGAGAAATCAAGGCTTGCAATAAGCCTCAGTGGAGTTAAATCTGGGGAGTTTGGTTACAAGTTTATAAAGTCTTATCCCAGGACACTCCCTGCCTCCTTTAGAACTGAGAGAAAGCCCTCTGAAATTCTAATCTTGACTCTTCTGAACAAAAGAGTCTAGAACTATAGCATGAACATTTTCAAGACCTGCACTTTTAACCAATCATCAAGGCCCATTGTTGACTTTTCCACTGGCTCACCTTCTGTCCATACTATAATACCTGTCCACATGCCTAGGACCCTTCCTCAGTGGCAGAGTTTTATTACTTGAGATCGAACAATTTGAAAGGAAGGAGCCATAGAATTTAAGAAGCTCAATGTATCCCAAGCTGCTAGTCTTTTACTTAATAGACAGCAAAAAGGTGTGGGCACGTAGGAGGGGAAAGGGACCTGAATCTGTACGTATAGTAAAGTCCAGCCTCTGATACTGGTATGACCACCTACAAGACAATTATTAAATAGCACAATGCATATGACACTGTGCTACACTGTGGGAAGATCTCATCCAAGACAGGTGCAGCGACACAGGGCAGAGTGTCCAAACATCATCACAGTCTAATCATTGCCCTCCATGCCTGATGGGTAGGGAGCATGCATGCTGCTGAGGTCAAAGGCATGACCTCGGTGCAGCGAGGAAAACTGGGTACTAAAAGTTAGAGTGCCTGGGTCCAACTTTTAGTTGGACCTCGGCACTTTCTAGTTCTGTGACGTTGAGAAATGCACTTAAGGTATCTAACTTGGGTTTCCTGTAAAATACCTGCCTTGCTTACTTCAAAAGACGGTTGTGAGGAAGTCAGATTTATCCAGTTTTGCCATAGCTCTAGGAAAAGGTTTACAGAAGAGTAAGGTAATTCAAGACTGACCAGAGGAAAGAGTTGAAAATCTGTGAGATGTTTCCTGTGGAAAATGCATACTTCAAAGGAGGTATGATTGGTTTACTGTTTTCATCTACCGTAACAAAAAACGTGACATTTATGCCTAGTTCAAGCATCATGTTTTTACATAATAAGAATAACTACTAAGCAATCAAACCAGAAATCTCATCACTTATGTCAAAACCTTCATATCAAATTTATCACATTTATGTCAAAGAGACTACAAAATTCACATATAAAAGGATGCTGTTTTGCTAAAAACATAAAATTAAATTCAGTACCAGGACAAAAGACAAAAAAAAGACTGTTGAGAGAATCAGATGAAGGAACAAATGTGAAAGCATGTTGCACATGCAGAAATAGAATACAAATGGAAATTCTTTCAATGTAATCAATATTTAATTCTCCCCAAGCCAGTGCAAGATGGCGTAAGGATAATCATCATCATAATAGTTAAAATTTATCTCTTTTATGTCATAACTCTTTTATTTGATGTAATTTCAAATTACAGAAAAGTTATAAGGAAGTACAAAGAAAGCTGTATGTCCTTTACCCAGATGTACAATTGGTAATAATTTGCCACATTTGCTTTCTCTCTCTCGTGTCTCTCTGTCTCTCTGTGTCTCTCTCGTTGCAGACATCATGTCCCTTTAGCCCTAAATAACTTACTGTATATTTCCCAAGAACAAGAACATTCTCTTATATCACCCCAGTACAATTACCAAAATCAGCAGATTCAACCAACCGCAGATTGTATAGTTCTGTAGTATGTATTTATTGAAAAAAATCTGTATATAAGTGAACCCGCACAATTCAAACCTGTGGTGTCCAAGGGTAAGCTGTGTATATATTAAGCATAATATACATATAGAGAAAACATGAGTTTATACTGGTACTTCCATTCAAATCAATACTACCAGCGCATTCTAGCCCTTCCCCTGCCCATATTTGTAACTTTCTTCTCTGACAGTGAGTAACCTGGCTTCCATTCACAAAATACTTATTTGCCCAATCTTGAAACACTCACACAGTAGTTTCGAAATTGCTAACCCTGTGTTACTTCACTTAGTATGATAAATATCATATGATATCGCTTATATCTGGAATCTAAAAAAATGATACAAATGAACTTGTTTACAAAACAGAAATAGACCCACAGACATAGAAAACAAACTTATGGTTACCAAAGGGGGAAGGGAGGGGAGGGATAAATTAGGAGTTTGGAAGTAACATATACACACTACTATACATAAAATAGATAACCAGTATTATGTTAGTTTATACTGTATGGCAAAGTGAATCAGCTATACGTATACATATATCCCCTCTTTTTTGGATTTCCTTCTCATTTAGGTCACCACAGAGCACTGAGTAGAGTTCCCTGTGCTATACAGTAGGTTCTCATTAGTTATCTATTTTATACATAGTGTCAATAGTGTATATATGTCAATCCCAATCTCCCAATTCATTCCACCACCACGCCCTTTCCCCCTTGGTATTCATATGTTTGTTCTCTACATCTGTGTCTCTATTTCTGCTTTGTAAAGAAGATCGTCTACACCAGTTTTTCCAGACTCCACTTATATGCGTTCATATACAATATTTGTTTTTCTCTTTCTGACTTACTTCACTCTGTATAAGAGTCTCTTGGTCCATCCATGTCTCTACAAAAAAGAAAAAAGAAAAAAAGGAAAAAAAATGGGCCTGAATATTTGTATTTGTGGATGTATTTGAGGCAAGAAATTTTGAAATTTTTGAGTACAGAATCAATTATCTTAAAGTAATTGCTTAATAAAAGCTTCAAACTCTTCGTGTTAAAAAAAAAGGTACAATGGCATGCAACGAAACAAACAAATCTTGTGTGATAGTCTGATGCATTTTGACAAACATTCAAGACAAGGAACATTGCCGTAACTCTAGAAAGTTCCCTGAGCCCCTTTCCTGTTAATTGCCCTCCTCCACAAAGGCAACCATCATTCTGATATCTAACCCGATAGACTAGTTTTGCCTCTTCTTGAACTTCATAAATATGGAATCATACAGTATAAAAAAAAATAGATAACCAACGAGGACCTACTCTATAGCACAGGGAAATATACTCAAATTTTTGTAATAACCTATAAGGGAAAAGAATCTGAAAAAGAAGATATACACAACTGAATCACTTTGCTGTACACCTGAAACTAACACAGCATTGTAAATCCACTATACTTCAATTTTAAAAAAAGAAAAAAATTGCTAACCCACAGCATTATGAAAAACAAACCTGCTAAGTAGAGTTCAATATTTATTTCTCGTTCTTTTTTACTTTAGATTGAGGTTATATAGTGAAAATACTGTGGTCAAATGTCACTTGGATTAGTTTTATTTCCTCCTTTGGTGTGATTATGTTTTTCATACGAAACGTAAATAGACCCATTTGTTTCTGTTTGTATTCCATTTTATTCCGTTTCTTCTTCGTCCTTCCTGATTAACTTTTTTGCGTAGTAAAACGTTGACCTGGTTCCAAAAGTTATACAAAAAGGTATTTTTAAATTGTCCTTCCCCAATTCTTTGCACTCCATTCCCACCACTCCCTGCAAATAACTAATCTCATGAGTTTGAGGTTTACTCTTTCTGTGTTTCTTTTGGCAAAAAAATAAGCAGATGCATGTATATTTCCTTAGAAAAATTAATAGCAGGATTATTACTGGCTTACAGGAAAGACACAATCGGTACACACCATATAGTCAGTCCATCAGATCAGGTTGCATTTCCTACTGACTCAGAGGAACCTGCAGGGGTCAGCAGGGGACACAGAGCCAGCTCTCGTGAGCTGAGTGGATATTACAAGTTCACTGCAGTCTGAACCCACATCCATCAACTGGCTGCTAATCCTTCTTGACAGACATCCCAGAAGAAACTTGATGTGTTAACTAGTTCCAGAGTTTAACGAGTGTGAAAGCCAAGGTTTGTGTTTGAGAAGCTGGAAGTAAAGTGATTTATTTCTACATTTGACTGACCATGAGAAGTCACTCAGAAAGTGGCTAGACTCAGTTGTTTCAGTGCTCTTCCTCCGCTCCACCCCAAGAAAAAGAGCCTACATTTTTAGGGTTCTCCATAGGGCTGTGCTTAGGAGACCCAAGAGTCTCGAGTCCCAAGCCCTTCTTAAGATGCATTTGATATACCACCCTGTGCAGGCGACAATAGCAGGTCTGTCTGCCCGCCTGTCAGTGGGGCCTCTCAGCCCCACAGGTGAAGAAAAAGGACGGTGGCTCCACCTGAGTGCACCTGTGCTCACCTGAGCGGAGTCAAGAATGTGAACAATTCAAGTATTCTCCAGCCGAGAAACTCAGCTGCGAGGCTGAGAGACTCTGGAGGCACTTTTCTCTTGGGGAATTTCTCCTTTGCAGTCATTGCTTTTCTTAGCGGGACACAGTCTGTGCTGCATGGCAGGCTCAGGCAAGCAGCGCTACAGCAAAGGAGGCAGCTTCAGCTGTTCTGTATAGCCAGGAGCGATATAAGCCCACCTGGGAATGAGGGAATGCCCCCCAGCTCTGCCAAGTGTGCAGAGGGGCAAAGCTTTCTCCTCCATCTCCAGCTCTCCTTGTTTTCTCATTCAGTCCATCTTACTTTCCCATTTCAGTACACTCAGTTGAGAAGTGTAAAGAGATACATACCCTTAGGGCACCGAAAAGATAAATGCTGCCCCTTCCTGATCCCATCGTAAACCCTCTTCAGGTTGACAGCAGCTCCCCTCTAGCCCCATGAGGCAGAGAATAGGGAATTATGTGTTGATGGATGGTAAGATATATGCTAGTACACTAATGTTCTACTACTGTGGCTCTTTCATAGAATCTTGGATTTGGAAGGACCTTGAGGTCACCCAGGCCAGTCTCCCATCTCCCCAGGAATCCCTCTGCAACACCTTTGACAGGCGGCCATTCAGTCTCTGTCTGAACCCTTCCAGTGATAAGGCACTCCATACCACTGAATAGCAGACTGCTACTCATCCTTCAAGACCCTGATCAAGTGTCATCTGCTTGGTAAAACTTCTCCCAACTCCCCCAGGCAGATCAGTTACTTCATAATTTGTGATCCTTCAGCACTTTCCCTTCAGTCCATCAGAGCCTATTGCATTGGAATTTATCTGTTTACATTCATATCTGTCTCTCGTATTGGTCTCTGAGAGAGTGAGCTCTGCATATTATTCATCATTGTATCCTCAACTCCTAATACAACACCTGACACTTAGATGATGTTCCAGTAATTGTCGTTGACTATGAAGATGAGTGCATTACCCTAAAATAGCTCATACCATATTTAAACAGCTATAATTATTTAAAAATCCATCCTTATGTTGAGCCCATGTCTTCTTTCCTGCATTTTCCACGCAGTGGTCCTTATTCTGCCCCTGGGCAAAGGGACAACAGGAAACTAGAGCTGATCAAATTTCCACTATTTGCTAGACGCTCTGCTGGACAACTTTAAGTAAACTCCATTTATTCTTTCATTAACCATCCTTCTGATATTTGCAGTTCTAATGGCTCCCGTGATGCTCTCCTGTTTAGGTTAACCCTCCCTGGTTAGCTGATGTGGCTTTAGGACATCAGCTCTCCATTTGCCCAGTTCTGCATAGGTTTACTTTGGAGAAGCTAAGGAAACTCAGAACCATGTGGTGAGTTCTATTATCTGTCCTTGGAATGCAATGGCTCACCAGATAGCATGTGACAGCTGCTCATTCTCACAGAGGGCAGATACAAAGGCTTAGGAAAAGAGGTCAACACTTCTCCTAAGTGCCAGTCACAGTACTTTGGTAGGACGTCTGATTTTCCTTCAAGCCAATCTCAAGGGAGGATCTTATTTTGTCCCAGCTAATGAAACATTAAACCTCTTTTTAAGATTTCCTTTCCATTTAGGTCACCACAGAGCACTGAGTAGAGTTCCCTGCGCTATACAGTAGGTTCTCATTAGTTATCTATTTTATACATAGTAGTATATCTCTGTCAGTCCCAATCTCCCAATTCATCCCACATATGTATACGTGTAACTGATTCACTTTGCTGTACAGCAGAAACTAACACAACATTGTAAAGCAACTATACTCCAATAAAAATTAATTAAAAATTTAAAAATAAATTTAAAAAAATTAACCCTGAGACCAAAGGGCCATACACCCCATCCTCAGAAGATTATTGTCACTAGTGTTGAATCCTCAGGCCCAGGTTTTTATTTGTAGGTCAATCAGCAGTTTTTTCGAGTCCTGCCTGGATCTACGTTCTGTTATGGTTTCGGTTATTTTCAAGTAGGAATCTTCTCTGCAAAATGCTGCCAGAACGTGAATATATCTGTGCATCTCTCGTATCAGGTCTCTTTGCTCTGCAGAACACCAAGAGATCTCCGGGGGGGAGGTGGAATGGGAGGGGGAAATGACACAGAAAGCAAAGACATGCGTATCCAGATCAAACCTGATTGCCTGGATTCAGCCCCCTCTTCACTTCCACCAAAATGCACCGAAATAGCCAAGTGCTTCCCTTCCTTGCCATCTCCAAAGACAAATCTCTGAAGATGATGTATTTGATTTTAGTCACTCTCTTCAGAGCTGAAAATATAGTGCCCAGCCACCCCTTAACCATGTAACTTTCTTTTCAAAAACCACCCCAGGATTCCTTCCTCACTCCACATCATATTAGGCTCATTTTACTGATAACAGTTTTCAAAACACAATTGTTCCCCTCAGCTTAAATCACTTCTGTGCCTTACTGTACCCCAAGGGACCACCACTTCTACCCTGGGGTCTGCACTGCATCTTTGTAGAAGCTTCCAACCTAACACAAGATTAAAGTTATTTATTTATACAAATGTCTCCCACAGTAATCGTCTCTGAGCTTCCCGAGGGCAGGAACTCTGTCAGTCTTTGTGTTTCCAGGATCCAGCATAATCTCTGACATGTAGGAAGTACTTATTTGGCACTAATGAACTCCTTTTGCAACAGTCCCCAAATTGCTGTGTCAGTGTGTGACCTTAATCACTCCTCACACTAGTGGCTTTGAATCCCAGCTGGAGAGTTTGTTAGAAATGCACACCACAGAGCTGTTGACTCTTTTATTGGTGGGGTCAGGAAACTTGCATTTTTAGATAAGCACCCCAGGTGAATCTGATGTTGGTGTTCCTCATACCACACTTTAATGAACAGTGACTAACCTGCAGCCTTCTTTCCCATCATGCTCTCCGTTCAGGGTAATTTGCCATTTCACACCCAGAAAATTATTAACCTGGTAGATCAGTGACAAATTATAAATGTCATATAGCTGGTGTTCAGCAAGGCAAATGTCAAAATCTCTTATTAACACAACTAGGTAAATTAATAGCTGGTTAGACACTATCAGTCAGCATAGGAGAGGGTAGACTCCAGTAACAATTAACCATGAAATCCCAGTGACTTAATTTTGCAGAAGTGTACTTCTTCCTCAATGGACTTGGCAGGGAACTTGGTTCATTTGTGGAGCCAGGCTGATAGAAGTTCTATATTAAAATGTGCTTCCAGAGACCCACAGCAAGGAGAAAAGGTGGCAAGTCTTGCAGTGGTCCCACGGCTTTGGCCTAGCAGTGACACCTGATCACGTTTCATTAGGTGAAGCAAATCCAATGACCACACCCAAACTCCATGGGGACGTGTGATCCTACTATATGTTTGGGAGAAGAGGAGAACCTAAACATTAATGAATAGCAATAATGACTACCCAAATACTCACTCACACCTAATATCGAAGTAGGGAGAGGGTGTCAGAGAGGCTGGCACAAAGTACGTGCTCAATAAATATTTATCAGATAAATAAAATGAGAAAATGTAGCACCCATGTAGGGAAACTACTGTCATTATCTTTCTACTTGCAAAGCTAGTTATATTCTGTTTTAGTATATATTAAAATGCATGTTCTATGCTATTGAGTGGGGGACCAGTAGATTACAGAACATCTGTTTGGTATGATTATGATCTCATTACCCAAAGTTATGGATGTACACATCACACCAGATATAGTTATATGTTATACAATGAGAAATAAATGTCTGGAATGGTGTTCCACGAAAAGTTATTAGCGGGTTATTTCAGTCTGGTGAGTTTTTATGTTTTCAAATTTTATTTTCCTATTTTGTTTGACACATTTTCAGGAAGCATGAAAATCAGAAACAATAAAGCAACTTTTGTTCTGGAAAAAAAAAACACAGATGCTCATTGTAAGGGAATGAAGTAGACAATACTAATAAAAAGCATGCATGGGAGAAAATTAAAGAAAATAGTCAGTATATGTTCTGAAATAAGAGCAAGTTTAACAAATGGCCTAAGACACAAAGACGTCTGTTCAAGGATAATCAGTAGAGCACTTATGATAGTGGACAATTGGAAATGTCCATTAGAAAATAAGTGCGAGCTCCAAGAATAGTATGGACTTGTGAAAAGGACACAGGGGCCAGCTGGAAGGCGCTCCCAATGGCCAAATCTAGGACAACATGAACCTTAAAATTAATAATAATAGTAATGGGTTATAATCCATGGAATAAACTAAGAACCAGAGAAGCTCTTGGAGGCTCCTTCACCCTCAGCACTCACTACAGCTGTAGGCACATGGTCAGTTCTCAGCCCTCATATTACTTGATTCAGAAGCAGCATTCAACACAGTTGATTCCTCCCTCCTCCTCTAAACATTTAAAACACTTTCTGACTTCCAGGACACAACACTCTCCTGGCTTTCCTTCTACTTCGTTGCTTCCTCCTTCTCAGGCTCCTTTATGCTTTCTTCCTCTTCTACCTCAAACTCTCAACATTGGAGTCCCCCAGGATTCAACCCTAGTTCTCTTCTCTACTTGTACTTGCTCTCCTCTGGTGATCTCAGGCAGGTACATCACTTTAAGTACCATGTATATGTTGATAACTCCCATTGTCTGTCTCTCCCCCTGGCCCCACTCTCACTCCTGGACTACAGAGTGTACATCCAACATCTTCAGCTGGATGCCCAGTAGACCATTGCAGATCCAATATGTCAGAAACTGACCACGGATCTTTCCCCCAGAACTTATTCTACCTCAACCTTCCCCCATTTCCATTGATGTCTTCTCCAAACGTCCATTTGCTGACACCAGAACCCTGGGATCTTCCATGATGGCTTTTTTCTCTCATGCCTCCCCATTTGATCTGTCAGAAAATCCTGCTGGTTTTGCTTTCACACATATACAGAAACCAATCACGTTCTGCCCCTTCTTACGCCACCACTGGTTGTTTTCCCCACCTGGAATGCTCAGACAGCCACAGTCTAAATCTCTCACCTCCTTCAAGTCTTTGCTCAAATGCCATCTTCTCAATAAGGTCTTTGGTTAAAAATGTAACCCAAATGCTGCTCTATTTTCTTTTTGAAGGCACATATCACCTTTTCAGAGACTATATGATTTGCTTTTCATTTTGCTTATTGTTGGTTGCATGGCACAACACAGTGTGAACTCCATAAGAAGTATGATTTTAATTTGTTTACTTCGATGATGTATCACGTGACACATAATAGATATTCAAGAAAATTTGTTGAATTAAATATCGCCATTTAAATTTATTCATAATATATCGTTGTGGGAAAAAAGCCAGTTACAAAACCAGAAAAGCAACATGATGTTATTTGGGGGAAAATAGTGCATATATGTAATAAAATATACATAATAGAATGGAAGGACATATAACAAAATGTTTACAATGGCTTTCTCTAGGAAATGGGTCTAAATAATTTCCATTTTCTTCTTCTGGCTTTTTAGATTTGCATTTTTTAAAAAACATAAATATTATGCATTTATTATTTTCATAATCAAAGAAAATTCTTTATTTTCCTTTTATGGAAAGAGTTGTAAAAATAAAATGTCACCCAGAAGCCTACAGAGGCGAAAAAGAAATCTAATGTATGTTTATGGCAAATTCCTAATGAGAGGGAGGGTAGTTAGGATGCCATAGCATCATGGTTAAGAATTTGGGGTTTACATCCAGATAAACCTAGGCATTATTCTGATCTTAAGTGGTTCCCTCATCCATAAAACTCAAATTCACAAGGTTAAATGAAAAACGCATGAAAAGCATTTAACCCAGTACCTAAATTAGTACAGTAAATACCAGCTGTTATCACTTATCTCATTTAATCCTCCCAACAAGCTAATTAGGAAGCATCATTATTCCCACTTCCTAGAAGACAAGTCTAAGAGGAGTTAAGTACTTTTCCCCAGTAAGAGGTCAGTCCAAGATTTTCACCTGAGTTTGCCTGATAGGCGAGTCCACACTCACGGCACTAGGCTGCGCTTCAACTCATATTTGCACAAACACTGCAAATGTCACTATTTCATTATTGGGTAAGGAAGAAGCAACAAAAATTAGAGCATTCCTTCCCTGCTTTTAATTTTAAGATTGATGAAGGGGATGTCTAGAATCACAGGAAGACAGAGCTGCAAGAGTGTTTAGAGACCTCAAAAATAAGGAAATCAAGATCTGGGAATGTTAACGGAAGTTGCCAATGTTCGGTGGCTGGAACTAGACCTGGCTGCCTGTCCAGCCTCATTTCCACCTCACCCACCAAGTCAAGGCCTCATCAGGTACCTTGCCATGCGCCTGGGCAGCCCTGTTGGATCGCCTCCTCCAGGCTCCCCTCTCCCTGGGGCAAAGTGCACCAATTCTTTCCATTTTCTTTTAGGGTGCTTATCCAAGTCTTTCATCATCTCCACAGGTCTCTCTGTATCTTTTTTGTTTTTTTATCTTTAGTCTCTGAAGCCCAACTAAGGAACAGTTTCATATAAAGAGTGATTCTTGAGTTAGGAGAGAAATAAACATGCATCTGCTCGTGGGCAGCTGTAGTGAGGGATGAGGGAAACGCATGCTAGCTGCCTCCCAGCAGGTCATCTCTCCTGGTAAGGATCAGTGGGCATGAGGGCTGGCCAGCCAGGGGGAGTGAGAGAAGAAATGAAATCTTAATTTCCGAAGAGCCTGGGGAATAAAGCTGCTGGGAAGAAAAAAATGTGATCCTTGCAAAGATAAGACAGGCAGGGAAGAATCAATAAAATTACTAGCTTACTATGAAAACATTTGACTACTCTGTTCTCTATACTGTCTCCTCCCAACACACATTCATGTACCCCCCGCCCCTCCCCCCGACACACACCAGCAGCTGACATTACTGTCATCATAACAGCATGTTTCAACTCAAAATATTTGAGGATCGCTCTCAGCATGCTGAGTTCTGCTTGACATCCATTCGTGTCTGAAGGACACCTCTACACATATTTTCCCCCTATTCCTACAGTTTTCCTTATCTCACCCCCAGTGGAAAACCAATTGTTAATGAAGATGGAAAGTTAGGTTGAATTAAACCAAAGATAAATTGATGTAATGGTTGAATGGTTAGTAGAAAGATCCTTGAACTGGAAATCACAAGATTCAAGTTTTATTTCCTCATGTCCCAAAATACTGTGACCTCAAGCCCCTACCATAAAATAAGGATCACACCTCTCCAGGTCTCACCTTCCTCTACCAGCAAATAAGGATGACAATGAAAATTTTCCTATCTGATGGCAGGTGACTATGTCAAATAGATGGTTTTATGAATCCCTTCCAGTTCCACAGTTCATTTATTTCTTTCTATATCTAATTTTTACTCTTTTTAACAGGCTCATTGAGATATGACTGGCATACAATAAATTGTAGATATTTAAAGAAAACAATTTGATAAGTTTGACGCATGCATACAGCCAAGAAACCAGCACCACCATTAACATAATGAACACATCCGACACCCTCAAACTTTCCTCTTCACACTTGGTAGTCTCTTCCTCCTGTCCCCATACATTATTTTACATTTCCTAGAACTTTCCATGATAGAACCACATAGTGCATACTCATTATTGTCTGGACATAATTTATTTATTTAGTCACAAGTATTTCCCAAACTTCTATAGCTCCAGACAGTCTTATCCTCAAGGTGGTTGGTGAGTGCTAGAAGGAAAAACTGAGCAGGAAAGAGGATAAAGATGCTATTCTTGGTAAGGTGGTCACTCTAGAGCCACGTGGATGCCTGGGGGAAAGGCAATCCAGGAAGCAGGAAGAACAGTACTTTCTCTGAATTCATGAACTGCATTCTGTACACATTTCCAAAGGGGCTAAAAGTCCTCCCAAAGTCTGCTTCCTTTAGAAACGTTAGAAGTGTGAAGGCCTGGCCAGCTCTGTCTTGGAAAGGCCAAGTATTGAGAGTTAGGAAAACGGGACCCCTTTTCTTCTTCCTCATGCCTTCCAGGACCAGCTGGAACGTAGCCACCTGTCTGTGAGCAGCGATTTTTCAAGAGTACTGCTGCAAACAGGCCCTCAGTTCCAGCGGATCTCTTGTGCAGAGCCCTTGTTAACAGCCCCACCGTCCCCTTCCAGCTCCTTGGAGGATGACGACACTTCTCCCAAAGCAGTCTAGGAAAGCAAGCTTCCCACTGGCTCCTCCCCTCTTGGTTCAGGGGCCACGTTCTCTCACTGTCAGGCAACCCTGAAACTCTTCTCCTCAAGTGGCACTTATAAGGCAGAGCATTGGTGTGATGGGAGGAAATAAACCAAGCAAAAAAACCTGCCCCAAACTACTGCACAGGCCTCCCTATGAGGATGCTGGAAATTTCCACCAGGTAGCATTCTTTCAAATTAAAATAGTAAAGTGTCAGTTTAAAAAATGCAAACATGGCACAGTGTTGATAACCCTTTACTGCATTATCTGCTTTTTGCGCGTGTTGTGGGTTGAATCATGGCCCCCCAAAATGTACGTTCATGTCCTAACTCCAGAACTTGTGACTAGAACTAGTGCCCCTGTAAGAGAGAGAAGGGGAGAAAACAAACACACGGGGGAGGAGGCCAGGTGAATACAAAGGCAGAGAGGGAGTGACATGGTCACAAACCAAGGACAGCCCAGAGCCACCAGATGCTGGAAGAGGCAAGGAAGGACCCTCCTCTGGAGCTTTGGGGAATGTCAGCCCCGGCCAGCACCTTGATTTTGGACTTCTGCCCTCCAGAATTGTGAGAGAATAGGATTTTTTTGTTTTAAACTACCGAGTTTGTGGTAATTTGTTTTGGCAATCCCGGGAAACTCACATAACGCCTCAGCATTAGATTTCATATTTAACATTATATTTATTAGATTTGCTTCTTCTGGACCTCAAAGCTCTGAGACGTGGGACATTTTCTTGTTTCACAGGGAAGGGAAATGGAGCATTAGGAAATGTTGCTGAAGGGGATTGTGACGAGCAGACCCGGGGAGGGCACAGAATGTGGCAGATGGGTCACACCAGAATACTCTGGGGAACAGGAGGACATGGGCACCTGGGGTGAGAGGTGACAAGAAGGGGTCGGCAGGGCCTGGGCCTTGAGGGGTGATGACAGCTAACCCCACAGCCTACACATTTTTTTTTCACACTGAGGAAATGACAGCCTTTTTATTTTTATTTTCTTATTTATTTAATTTTTGCATTCCAAGAGACCCTGATGAATTTTACTAGTGTACAAAGCATATTGCGTGAATTTACCAGGGATCTTTACTCTGACCTCACATATGTTCTACAAAGCTGTTTTTTTTTTTTTTTGTTTCTACATACATGTATATCTATTCTTTTTCAAATTATTTTCTCATTTAGGTTATTACAGAATATTGAGCAGAGTTCCCTGTGCTATACAGTAGGTCCTTGTTGGTTATCTATTTTAAATATAGTAGTGTGTATAGTAGTCAGTCCCAGACTCCCAATTTATCTGTACCCCCCCTTCCCCTTTTGTAACCATAAGTTTCTTTTCTAAGTCCCCATGGCCTGCACTCGATATTCCCGCAGTTTTATGTCACTGCAGCTTCTAGCCCAAAGCTCAGAGAATGGACCTCATTCCCAGGAAGGACTCCGGCTCTCCCCAAACGAGCTGTTGATCCAACTCAGTCTCCTTGGAATAGGCCCTGGGCTGAGCAAAATGATTTATGAAAAGCATTCTCAGCCTGCATTTATCTGAAGTGAAAGCTTGAAGAACCATCTGACTGGTGCTCGAAGGCAAAAAAAACGGCTGTTGGCTTCAGATGAAGAAGTCGCAGGCAACCCAACCCTAGTTTGGAAGCCAGTTCGCCTGTGATTTGTCACACGGAGAAGGCTCCAGGGACTAAGGAGAAGCGGCTGATTTAGCAAGCTGGCACACATCCAGCTGTGGGTAGGAACACATGCACCCACCCAAAGCAGCTGACAGCTGAAACATCTTGCCCAGATTCCTTTTCTCGGCCGAGTTTGACAGCAATGATCGAACAGCCTCCTTGGGAAGCACCTTGAGGATACAGAGGGGAAGAAAGCTTCCTTTGGGGTTTCCAAAACACTCCCCTTTCATGCTTGTTTTTACTTAGTCATTGCCTCCCTCCTGGCCTCCGGCACCGAGCCTGCATCCTGCCTGCCCCAGGTAACCAGAGCCCTGAACATACACAAAGCTCCACTATGCCAGAGTGATGTTATCAGGCGGGCCTGGCCTGCTCCACACGCTAAGACAGCGGCCGAGCCAGGGTGGCCAGACCCGGAGCTGAAACAGGATTCCCATGCGGCCGACCGAGGACAGAGTGGCCTTTGTGAGGGACAAATCATATTTAGGCTGGTTCCTTATTAACACTGCAGTCATTAGAGCATTTTCTTTCCTGACTTCCAGCGCCAAAACCCTGTATAGGCTTCTGTAGGATGAGGATCAACCCTGGAGTTGACATTGGATGGAAAAGATGATGTGGCTTTATTTGTCCTCAGTCTTTGTGGGCCCATCAGGACACTTAGCACACCATAATCTGTGATGCAGAGCAAACCTTGTGTGGACGAACCACAGGACTGAAGGCTTGATAGAGCAGGGTTAGACCAGAAAAGATTTGGTCATCATAGAGGGAAATAGTGTCTTTTACAGGAAAGAGGGCAGATTTGGAACTATATAACCTTGGATTATCGAGCCTTAGACCACCTTTCCCACTTAAAGCAGCATTGAAGGTCCTACTGACAAAGATGACCAGCCGTTGGCTTCCATTCTCTGTGTGAGGAAAGCCGAGACATTCACATGGCGTATGGATAAAAGACTCACTATCTCCCTATGGCTATATTGGACTATGCTGGCTGTTTAGAATCCCCTTCTTTCTGTAGGATCCTCTTATGGTTCTACAAAATGGTCTCATGGCTAAAACTCACTGGTACATAACTGGTTAGGACATTTAACAGAAAATTTCATCCTTCATCAAAGCCCAGCTCAAACAACACCTCCTCAGCCAGAGCTTCAACTCCCCCGGACCATAATAGCCCAGTGTTTACACAATACATGTAGCCAGAGCAGATCAGATTATACGGTTTAGGATAGGTGGAGGGAAGGGAGGGGCTTTGTAAAAGAAAGAACACAAAATAATAATTCAAATTTGATAGGAAAGTAAATATTTATATAGAATGAAAAAAGAAATAACACATTATAAAATTTTAAAAGCTGGCAGCTACAACAAACATTGCAAAATCCAGAAAAAAACGTATTTTTTGTGAATGAACTGCCTGATACATTTTTATATGTTCCCTACATTTGTAGCTACATACTATTTTGTATGCATACATATTTTTGTAATGTTTTCTACCAAACAGAATAAAAAGATAACTTCATCTTTCTTTTAGCATGGTTAATTAAACTTCGTTACTATTGATAGGTGGGATGCATAAAACATATAAACTCACAGAGATTTACTCAGTATTGTACTACCACTACAGTTTGTTCCTACAAACACAGGAATCAGGAATTCTGATAGATTCTATATCATGTAATTCTCATTACACACCCACATACCCACACACCCACACTTTCTACCTATGTATGTATAGCGGGTGTGGGTGTATTTATAATTGCATGTATTCCATCCTTCAGTATGTTCCTGACCTGAGGAAAATTACATTTTGATTAGTCATTGACGAGAGCCAAATCCCCCACTTCCAATTTGATGTTTGGAAGGATTTTCCAAAGAATAGTTTCTGGGTCCATATATTTCAAGTCTTCTTTCACTCCTATGAGCTACACAGTTCTGGCGCCAGGTGTGATGTGATCTCTGGCCCTGCATCTTCATTTCATCAGTGAACTGGAATGTGGGTAGTAGGCATATTAGTGGGAGCCATTTCTGTACCAGCTTGGCTAGAGTAACTGTACACAGAAGTGACCACAGAAAGAACTAATCCCCAAACAACCGTAATCCCAAATCCACTGCTCCTTAACCAAACCTCAAAATTGCTCTTGTAGCACCACCCAGCACTGAGGGAGATGGGATGGAAAGAAAGGCAGAGAGAAGAGGAGGTCTTAACTGATTCCATTTAATTCCATTTCATTGTGCAAATTTTACAAAAGCCCATGACCGGGCTTCCCTGGTGGCACAGTGGTTGAGAGCCCTCCTGCCGATGCAGGCGACATGGGTTCGTGCCCCGGTCCAGGAAGATCTCACATGCCACGGAGTGGCTGGGCCCGTGAGCCATGGCTGCTGAGCCTGCGCGTCCGGAGCCTGTGCTCCACAACGGGAGAGGCCACACAGTGAGAGGCCCGTGTACCGCAAAAAAAAAAAAAAAAAGAAAAAAAAAAAGCCCATGACCACTTGAACACATTCCTAGAACTTCTCCAAGGCTCTCTGAAGGTGCCCATGGAAGTGAGCTGTATTAAGACTGCAGATTCATTAGTTTCACAGGAACTCTGCCCCCTTTATATTACCTTTCTTGATTAACCTATTATATTGCCGCTTACCATTATCCTGCATTTATGTCCTGTCTTTACCACTCACTACCTATGTGATTTGAGTCATGTCTATTAACCTTGCTGAGTTGCAGTTTGAAAATCTGTAAAGTGAAGGTAAAATAGAGAACGTTCCTGGGGCTCTTGGGAGAATGGTGTGAAGTGATGGCTGGGAAGGTTCTTGAAAACCAGCAAACAGTCGCCATGCCCATGGCAGATCTGGTGATGGAAGTGGCAGTGGATGTGTCCTTCACACTCATTGGTTATGACATAGGGGACAAAGAAGCAGGTGAGTCTCTGAACGGACCTTGGACCCTCAGAATAGCAGTCAATTTTTAAACAAAGCTTATGAGACCCTTTATGGGCTGGCCCTGCTTATCTCTCCCACCTTACTTCACCTCTAAAACTTTTCTCTCCAACACCCCCCCCTACTCCATTCTTGCTGCTGAACCACTAGGGAATTTCTCCACCATGCAACACTTCTCTGGCCTTTGGGCCTTTTCTCATGCTAATCCCTCTGTCTGGAAGACTCCTATCCCCACAATCCCCCTGTTTGCTTCACTACCTTTTTTTTTTTTTTAATTTTTTCTTTAAAGTTATTTTATTTATTTATTTTTGACTGCATTGGGTCTTCTTTGCTGTGCGTGGGCTTTCTCTAGTTGTGGCGAGTGGGGGCTACTCTTGGTTACGGTGCGCAGGCTTCTCGTTGCAGTGGCTTCTCTCATTGAGGAGCATGGGCTCTAGGCGCACGGGCTTCAGTAGTTGTGGCACGTGGGCTCAGTAGTTGCAGCACACAGGCTTAGTTGCTCCGTGGTATGTGGGATCTTCCTGGACCAGGGCTCTAACCCGTGTCCCCTGCATTGGCAGGCGGATCCTTTTTTTTTTTTTTTTTTCGGTACGCGGGCCTCTCACTGTTGCGGCCCCTCCCGTTGCGGAGCACAAGCTCCAGACGCGCAAGCTCAGCGGCCATGGCTCACGGGCCCAGCCGCTCCGCGGCATGTGGGATCCTCCCGGACCGGGGCACGAACCCGCGTCCCCTGCATCAGCAGGCGGACTCTCAACCACTGCGCCACCAGGGAAGCCCCGGCAGGCGGATTCTTAACCATTGCGCCACCAGGGAAGCTCACTACGTTTTGATGGTCCTGCAGGACGCAGCTTAGCTGACGCCTCCTCCAGGACATTGTCTCTGAAGCCCTGGTCTGTGTCCTACGTGTTTCCCGGTCCACGGTACACCTCACCCCCACATGTCCCAGCGCATCCTGCTCTTCCTCTACCTCTGCACTTGGCGCACTGATTATAACTTCCTGCTCGTTTATCTGTCTTCCCCCACTAGCCTGTGGGTTCCTCAAGGACTCAGTGTACTTAGTGCCATGACTAGCAAACACTAGGTGTTCAATAACTATTTGTCAATGAATATACAGGTGAAAATAAGAAAAAAAGCTGACCCTGCAATCCCTTAGTGGCATCTGGAAGAAGCAGCATAAGGCAGCATCCTCTGGGATGTATCTTTGGGCAGTCGGCTGGCTTAAGAGCAAAGTAAACTTTCTCCTATCAAATGACAGAGGGTGAAAGCCTCACTCCCTAAAAGCACCTCTTCAAGGAGCATGGATACCATTTGCTAGAGTCATTGATCCCAGACCTCAAAAGGTTTGCAGAAGTTGTTGGACTAAATGAAAGAACCTTCTACAGGTCAGGGACAGGTGCCCTGAAAACATAGGCCTCCCTGATTGCTGGGTAACCAGCCACATAAAGGAGTTGCAGGTGGCTGTGTGAGGTGTGGTGCTCACTCAGTGGCCAGCCTGGGGCTACTCTGAACAGGAAGAAGGACTCTGCCTTGCTGTGGGAGCACAGGAATAGAAGTGGAGGAAAGAAATGGGTCATTAATCAGAAGATAATAGCCTGAGGTCAGCCTTCTTTCAACCCCAAAATTCATCTCTCAAGCTCAGGGTGTTGCCACCAAATCAACTTTTCTTTGGAGAAGTGTCTAACCTGTGCTTGAATAAAGCCCCGTTCTCCTATGCGTAGGCAGAAGCAGAGCAGGAAACCTCTGTCGTGGGATTTTTTCTTTTAGATGCAATGGGGAAGCCACTTTACTCGCTCCTAATTTTCCTTTATGGTCTGAAATTCCACAGTTAGACATGCATTCCTTTGGCTTAGTATTTCCTTCCTTGTTAAAATACAAATATCCTTGGCAGCCTGTGTTTTGAACCGTATCCATCATTTAATCCACTCCTGACCTCAGGATAATCCACTCCTGACCTCAGGATTTGCTACCTGAGTCAGGGGAGTTGGGAGTACTCTAAAGAGGATTTCAAGCCCCAAAGTCACTGTCCCCTCCTTTTCAGTTTTTCCAAGTGCCTTTGTCCCTGCCCCAACTAGAAATATTAGTAATCCTATGATACTCTTCACCATGGATACTGTTTTCTTTCTCTGCATTTTCTACTTCTCTCCCCCCATTATTTCTCTTCTTTCATTCAATTTCTTCTCTTCTTTTCTCTCTAATCCATCTACCCCAAGCCTGGAGAAACATCCATACATATGTTCACGGGCATTCTTTAACATAGTGGCAGTGTGGTATATGAGGAAGAGCACAAAAGCTTTGTTTTTCTAGCTTCTATTGTTTAGTACATATGTGACTTTGGACAAGTCATTAGTCTTATTTTTTCCTTTGGAAAGTGGGAATAATAAGTTATATCAACCTAGCAGAGAGCTGTCAAGACTCAATGTAGCCTGGCTGATATGGTTGGGTCACAGCAAACCATTTCTGCTTTCCCCTCTATCTCTATCTGGGCCTAACAAGAGCCCTCAGTGAACCCGTGGGCATCGCTCAGCTATGGGGACTGGAGATCATTAATCTCTCTTGTCAGCCACTTTTACTATTATCTTTTCATTTTCCCTTTACTCTTCCCCCTATAATAGTGTTCTTAATTAGGTTGCAATAGTCTGTAACATGGCAGCCTGGTATTGTAAACACAGGTGCTTTTCCTGATCAATTTCAATGGAAATTCCACAACTTTAGAACAATGCTTCCAAAAGCATGGTATTCAGTCTAGCTGTATCAGAATCTCTAGGAGCATTTGCTAAAACTGCAGATTCTTGGGCCCTATCCTAGAGTTCTTAAATAGAGATCTCTGGAAATGTGGTCTGGAAGCCAGTGTTTGCCAAGCACTCCAGGTGATTCTCATGAGAGCTACTGTCTTACAGGTTAACCTTAGTCTTACAGGTTAAGCTTAGTACCTACACTGACTATTGCAACAAAGGGAAAAGCATGCATAAGCTCTTACTGACTCTTCATAGCAGTAAGATAACCTTTTTCCGCCTGCCATTAAGACCCAAGAAATGACTTGCCAGGAGGCTCACAGCTGGTTAGTGACAGAGAAGGAAGGAAACCCAATTCCCTGCTAGGAGGTTCAGGTCTGTCTCTACTGCACCATGCTGTCTGACCCTCCAACCACCATCAATCCTTCTTTCAAAGAGTTCTCACCACTGAAGAAAATAGTTCCAGAATCTTCAGGCAAAAGAAGTAAAATAAGTGTGCGTGTGTGTGTGTGTGTGTGTGTGTGTGAGAGAGAGAGAGAGAGAGATACAGAGACAGAGATAGACAGACACAGACAGAGCACAGAGACAGAAAGACAGAAACAGAGAAAGAGAGGGAGAGAGAGAGATGTCTCTCTTTTACTACCTAGCTCATTACATTTTCTCTTATTTTCAAATTCATCATGAAGGTTAAATGCTTGATATGTTCTTTTTAAATTCTTGAAAATTCAATTTCAGGTGAGTATAATCATAATTAAATTTCATTATGGAGAAGGAATTTAGATGGCTAATGGCATTTTTGTCTTAATACTGAGATTTGATCTATATGTCCATTTAAGTATCTTATGTTCTTCCTTATAGTTGGGAGCTGTTCTATCAAGTTTCATGCTTCCACCTGATAAAAGATTTTTGGACTAAGGTAATCATTTAAAACATAGCTATTATCTGGCAGAGAAATTAATCTAATGATGTCTCAGGAAGAGTGAAGTTGAAAGAGCAATGGTCTGAATGTCAGCAGATTTGAGGTTCCAGCCCAAAGAATGAGATTGGAACCCTGGGTAAGTCACTCATCCTCCCAGGTCTCAGTTCCCTCATTGGAAAAATAAGATAGAAAATTTGAATGCTTCATGCACTGTGTTCTGCACAGTGATGTGCCTTGATATGTTAATGATCATTCATGGGAAATGCTGCCATACACCACATCCCATCTCAGAGAACCTTGACACGTATTCTTGTAATAAAGGCTGTGAGAAACTCTGAAGGAAAGAATTTAGTCTAACTTTTCTCAACCCAACTTTTCCCAAGCCCATTTCATTCTCCATTCAAAAATTATTGATTGTGTATCTACTTTGTATAAGGCAGTGTTCCAGGAGCTAGGGATTAAGCAGGAAAAAAAACACGCTGAAATGCCTTCCCGCAAGAAACTTACATTTTAATGGGGGAGACACTAAAAGCAACATAAAAAATTGAAAAGTATATAGGATATTAGATGATGAAAAGTGTTATGAAATAAAATAAACCAGGGAAGAGAGTTGGTAGAAGGGAGGTGTGAGTGACCAATATTCTTTAAGAATAATTCTTATTAATATCTCTGGACCTGATGTTGTGCAACAATATAACCTGGGCGTCCCTCTACTGGAAAGTGTCTAAAGGCTTATCTGCTCTTAAAGTCATCTGTTTTGCTATGAAAGATCATACTGAGAATCTCGCTGGTACGTAGGGAAAGATAGAGTTGGTCTTTGGCACCATAACTGATTATATAGTCAGATAACTCCCATGATGTCACCTAGAGAGTAACTCAGTCCACCTACCCTTTGTTCACCTAGCACTACACTGGGTGCTATTAGCAGACACTAAAGTAGAAACCATTGCCCTGACCCTAAGGCAGTTGAGCGTCTTACTGGATAAAATAACTGAGAGAGTAATTCCAGGTCAATGTCTGCAGTGCAGTTGAATACAGGGAAAGATATTAGACAGAGAATCATGAGGTTTGTTACCTACAGGACATTCTGCCCCTAGTCAGTGGTTTTGTACCGTCACTTCACCAATCTCGGTTCAATTTTGTTACATTTAAAATGCAGATGTTGGACCAGATGACCTCCAAGTTGCTTATACTGGTGAAATGTTATTTTATATACTTGTATGAGGTAGATTTATGCATTCACTTAATAAACATCTATTGAGTTCCCAGTGATACTTGGCGCTGGAGTCAAGGTAAATGATGCAAGAAACCTTCTTTGAAAAACTCTCACATTTAGTAATGCTTTTTTGACTAACGTTTGCTGAGCACTTACTATGTGCCAAGAACTATTCTGAATGCTTTTCATATATAATTCACAACCTTTTGAGGAAGATACTGTTTTTTGCCCCATTGTGGGAAGCAGAATTCTAAGAGAACCCCAATGACTCTTGACCTTGTAGGATGCCCTCCTGTTGAATGTGGGTGGAACCTGTGAATCTGATGAGATGTCACTTCTGTGGCTAAGTTATATTATATGACAAAAGGGATTTGCAGATGGAGTCAAAGTCCCTAATCAGAAGAAGGGGTGATGTATTTTATACATAGCAGTGTGTATGTGTCAATCCCAATCTTCCAATTTATCCCTCCCCTGCCCTTACCCCCAGTAACCATAAGTTGGTACTCCTTAAACTAACACAACATTGTAAATCAACGATACTCCAATGAAATTTAAAAAAAAATAAAAATGAAAAAATAAATTAGAAAAAGAAGGAGTAATGTCAACAAGATGGAGATATAGGAGTTTCCACATTCATCTTCTCACAAAAACATCAGTTTGAACAACTAACCACGCCCAAAAATATCTTCACAAGAGCTAAGGATTCCAGATGAGAGATTACAGCACATGGGTGGAGCACAGAAATAAGAAAAGACGATTCAAGAGGTTAGAAAGGACAGTATCACGTTACACTCATCACCCCTGCTGCAAGCCTGGGCAGTGCACTACAGAGACAGACACCCACCCCATGGGAGAAAGAGAGTGCAGCGAGCACCCAGCTTCACTGGGGACCCCAGCATGAGGTCCCCATCACCCCAGGCACCCACAGACCCAGTCTCCAGAGCCACCCCTGCATCAGGACAGACTCTGCAGTTCCAGGCTCTAGGCTAGCCCCAGCGCCAGGCTGGTTCCCATGGATCCAAGCTCCAGGCAAGTTCCCATGGCTCCAGGCTCCTTTCCCGCCCAAGTATCAGTCCAGCACTCACAGACCATGCCTCCAAGCCAGCCCCTGCGGCCCCAGGGTCTAGGCCTTCCCTAGTGCCAGACCTTCCCCTGCACTCTCAGGCTCTAGGGGAACCAGGGTCCAGGCATGCCCCAGCAGACCTCAAGGCTAGGCTGGTCTCCACTGACCCAGGCTCCAGGCCTGCCCAGGACCAGGCCAGCCCTCATGAACCCAGGCTCCAGGTCAGCCCACATAGACATAGGCTTCAGACCTACCTCCACAGACCCAGGGTCCAGACCTGCCTCGGTGGGCCCAGTCTCCAGGCCCACCCCTACAGACCCAGTCACCAGGCTCACCCCAGTACTCCCTGGTGCCTAGTTGCCCCCTGCAGACCCAGGCACCAGACTGGCCCATCTGAGAACTTCAAGCATCAAGCAAATCATGGATACCACCAGGTGAACATCTGGACAGGCTGACTGGTGAAGGGATTTCCCTGCCAAAGACAGTGTGTAAAGACTGGAAGAGATGCCTACTTCTTCAAAAGCACAGACATCAACGCAAGGCTATGAGTCATGAAAAATCAAGGAAATAGGTCACCACCAAGGGAATCAAATAAAGCACAAGTAACCAGCCCTAAAAACGTGGAGATCTACAGATTGCCTCACAATTCAAAATAATTAGTTTGAAGATCAGTGATGCAGACAACTAAACGATATCAGGAAAACAATATATAAACAAAATGAGAAGTTTAACAATGAGATATAAACCATAAAAAGAACCAAATAGAAATTCTGGTGGTGAAGAACACATATGGTGGGACTGAAAAATTTCATGGAGAACCTCAATAGCGACTCAATTATCAGAATAGATAGAGCTCAAAACATTACATTTGAAATTACTCAACAAGAAAAACGAAAACAAAAGAATGAAAAAGAATAAAGAAAGCCTATGGAAATCATGGCGTACGATCAAGCAAAACAGTGTACTCATTCTGGAAGCCCCAGAGGAGCAGTGGGCAGAAAGCTTATTTAAGGAAATAATGACAGAAAACTTTCCTAATCTGAAAAGGGAGAAAAGCATCCAGATCTGTGAAACCCAAAGAACCTCAAATAGATTAAATATAAAGAGAACATTGCCAAGAAACTTTAAAATCGAATTCTCAAAAGTCAAAGACAAAGAGAATTCTGTCGAGAGCCCGTGGTAAGATATTCAGGACTTTTGCTACCTGGTTGTTATACTATTGGCAGCTTGAAGGGCCATAATGGAAGTATTTACCTCATGGAAATCAGCAAGCACTACAAATCAGGGTTTTCTGTTTGTTTGTTTGTTTGTTTGTTTTTTTAAAGGGACAGTAGGTTAACCAGCTTTACGACTGAATTGATGGTTCCTCAGACACAGTATAGAGACCAAACATCTATCAAGTATGGCTGGTATTCAGAGAAAAGGAAGAATCATTGCATGATGAGGTCCGAGTAGGACAGCATCATGAAAAGTAAGAGTCTGTAGGTGGTTCAGGAAACACGGCAGAGACTGTGGGAAGAGCATTTCAAATGGAGGGGCAGCACATTTTGAGCGCAGCACAGAGGTGGCAAGGAATGTCGTGTGTGCGCACCTGGAACAGAGGGCCATGCTGGGCACATCATTCTCCATCATGAGAGGCTGGCACAGGATGGCATCCTGAGAGCAAAGTGTGCTCTGCAAGGGAGGGGTCTGGATGGATCCCAGCAACCTACCAGATGGGCTGGGGGTGGGGCACTCACAACTGTCCATCAAGCACGACCCAGAGGCCCAGGGCACAGTATACTGGAATGGGAAGGCGGAGACCAGGGCCCCATCAAGAAAGAAGAGTGCTAATATGAACCCAGCGTGAAACCAACTCAAATCAGCTGGCACTGCACTGGGTGTAGCCACTTAATAGAACAGACACATTCACTGGACAATAGAGGCAAGAATGGCCTTAAGGAGTTTGATTTAGTTTCAGTACTAAGTAAAAACAATACAAATGTATCAACATTTAGTTGCGTACATTTTCTCAGAGCCCTACTATGCAGTGTCAAAAGAACTGGTTGAAAAGAAAACATTCCATCCTTTTAACCCAGGTGCATTGCGGTCCTGGGTACAATAAAAACATTTACTGGTATGTGTGTTTAATGCCCTCCGTTGGACACCCCCTTTAGCCTCTCTTCAGACCCTCTTCCCTAACTGCTGCAACCGGCTTCATGGAGGTCTGACTGGACAGCGCTCACCTCAGACTTCACCACTCACCTCCCAGCTCCTTCTTTGTTGATGCTGTGCTTTGGGTCACCTGTATTGGTGACCAGCTGACTCCACTCATGCTTAACTCTGCTTGTGCTTCACTCCTGCTTCCTGCTTCCTTTCTTCTCCTCTGTTAAATCTTTCACTCAGTTCTGCTGTCTGAGGAAACCAAGAGGAGACGCGTACTAACCGAATGACTTAGTATCCTGTAGACATAAATAAGAACAACAGAGATCTTAATGACTGACCTACCTACCAGGAATAGATTGATGGATAGAAAACTTTCTTAGTGAAAAGCCACAAGTAGTAGGTTTGTTCTGATCCTCAGATTTCCAAATTCCCCTAACCCAGACCTATGTGCTAAAGTTTGGATAACATGCAACATACTCACCATAATTTGGAAGAGAGAAAATTTCAAAGTTTGTTGGTTAAGATGTACAAGATGTTGGTTAAGATGTTTTAGTGGGTATAAAAAATATCTTGTTTGGGGTATGTTGGTAACAATTTGCTCAGAGCTGAGGCACAAATACCATTGGAAGGAGGAAAATAGTTACATCACCAAACACAATGCCTGGAAATCTCTGACATCACTAGTCTAAGTAAGTCTAAGAATTACTTGCTTATTTTCTATTGAATTTCATGGGTAACTCTTTTTCCACACTGCTTCAGAAGTATACACATTTAAAGTTTAATAAGCAACTTTTTGGAGGGTATTTTTTAATGCTCTCTGCACAATTTAAAGTGCTTTAATGGATTGTCAGTTTTAAGGTTCACAACTCTGATGTGGGTACAGTATTATTATTTCTCATTTTATAGTTAAGAAAGCTGATATCCAGAGACATAAAATAACTTCCTGAAGGTCATACAGCCCTGTAACAATATAGAATAGAGCTGGGGATTTAGATCCAGTGGGGGCTGACTCCAAAGCTTGACTCCTAACCCAGTCAACACACTGTCCCACATTTTGATGCCCTGCTATGTTCAGATAGAGAAGTGAAAGATTGTGCAAATATTTGGTGAGTTGGGAATGTGGTAAAACATCGATGGATAGCTCAGAGCCTTACTGCACTTGGGCCAACGTGACACCAAGTTAATGGATGAAAGTGAGGAATAAAATCCAAACAGGGCACTGTTTGGTACCCAGATGGGCTTCCCACTGAGTTAAGGTGAATCAGTTTGACTTCGTTTTGTTTCTCATGGATTGAAACAATCAACCAGTTGTCAGGGGTTATACTGATACCAATCAATTTGATTTTAAAATGCACTAAGTCCATTTATGAATGTTCCTAACCAAACTTTTGGCATTTTAATCAATTATTTGACCTGATTAGGATGCAGAAAGAAACCAATTATTATTTATAATTTATCTCAGCTTCTTGTCTAAACTGTTCTAAAATGGTTACTGGATGGCAAGAGCTGCATAGAACTGAGAAAAGGGTCCAGTAACTTATGCCTAAATCACATTAATTTGAGTATTCTTACTTTTGGAAATTATTTTGTTTCTGTCTAGAAAATTGAGTTCCTAGGCAGATCGTGTTCTACTTCTGCAACTGAACTGCCTCTACGTAGGACCATGTACGTACGGAAAGTTCAAAGACTAGATCTTGAGAATGTTAGAAAAAATTAATCTCTCTCCCATTTATAAGAGTAGGAGAACTGAGGAATCTCACAATCCCTTTTTCTTAATCTTCTCAAAGAGCTGAGATCCAAGAACCTGTGGTTTTTCTTAGTTCTGAGAACACCTAACATTTGAACACCGGGCCTGTTATGTCACAGATCTAGTGAGGGGAGGGGGCCCCAGCTGTAAACCTAATTGCTCAATAAAATGTAGAAGAAAGGGTTGCAAGATTCCTGACTTTATGACGTGACAATGAGCAAACCACAACTTCCCTGAGCATCACTTCTCCTCATGTATGAAGTGACACAAGGTTGTCGTGGAGATGGAATGAGATGATACATGTGAACACTGTCCAGGGCTGTACACCTGCAAGAGGAAGATTTTACGTTATCCTCCTGTGCCCAGGAGAGGTGATGTACCCAGATAGGAGGCACTTTGGAGGGCACAGTAGGCTGAATAATGGCCCCAAATGTATCCACACCCTAAGTACCTGGAACCCGTAAATGTTACCACATATGGCAAAAGAGCCTTTGTTTAAGGTCAGGATCTTGAGATGGGAAGATTGTCCTCTATAACCAGGTGGATCCTAAATGTAAATCATAAGGTCCTTACAAGAGGGAGCAAAGGGAAACTTGACTACCTACATAAGAGATGTGACAAGGGAAGTGATGGACTGGAGTGATGATGAATAAAGGATCGCCAAGGGTCATGGCAGCCTCTAGAAGGTGGAATGAGGCAAGAGACAGATTCTCTCCTGGAGCCTCTTGGAAGGAACCATCCCTGCTGACGCCTTGATTTTAGCCCTAGAAGACTCATTTCAGACTTCTGACTGCCAGAACTGCTAGAGAATAAACTTGTGTAGTTTTCAGCCACTAAGTTTGTGATCAATGGTTACAGAAGCAACAGGAAACTAATACAGGAACCAGGGATCTGGTTCCCTGTCGCTATTGCTGCTTTCCTGCCTGCCTGCCAAAATGGGATACCCTGCTCTCATGTGCCTTCCAAACATGGAGCTCATGTCATGCTTCCAAGCACACCTTTTTGGATATTGTAGGGTTTTTCTAAGGAAAGTCATTATTCCATTTAACACTAACAGTGCATACAAGAATCCAGCCCAGTTTCTCTCAGGCAAAGGGAATTTACAACAGGTGTAAAGAGGAGACACAGTTAAGAAAAATCCTAAAGTGCTGCCTGTAATACAGGTGGCCGGACCAAACAAATATTCAACCAATTACCCATCCATTGGTCAACATGTTTGAGCAGTTGTATGTGTAGACAGTCACCGTGCAAGTTAACAAAAGAGAGCACAGGTTTTCTGAAGAAGGAAGTAGTGTGGGTTAACAGCAAAAATATAGCGAAAAGAAGTCTTGCCTCTAACCCATCAGGAGGCTTTAACTAGTCACAACCTCTCTGAATCTTGGTTTCCTCTTAAGAGTAGGGGTTACACTGTAGGCAATGTTTGTGCTTTTTAAGTGCCTTGCTTGCTATATGAACTTCCCTGAATACCCACAACACTACTATAAGTGAAGTATTGCTATTTCCATTTCAGTGTGAAGAGCCAAGCCCTAGTTCACCACACCCTCCAACATCGGTACAAGTCTGACGGCAGACGCCACGCTCCTCTCACTGCATCACGGTGCAAAACCATACTCAGCCTTCAAGCTCTCTCTCACCTTTAATGTTCTGCACCTGTCCCTGCCTTTGCCCAAGTAGTTTGTTCCCTCTGCCTAAAATGTACTTACCGGGCTTCCCTGGTGGGCAGTGGTTGAGAGTCCGCCTGCCGATGCAGGGGACACGGGTTCGTGCCCCGGTCCGGGAGGATCCCACATGCCGCGGAGCGGCTGGGCCCGTGAGCCATGGCCGCTGAGCCTGCGCGTCCGGAGCCTGTGCTCCGCAACGCAACGGGAGAGGCCACAACAGTGAGAGGCCCGCGTACCGCAAAAAAATAATAATAATAAATAAAATAAAATGTACTTACCTAACCTTTGTTTATCGAAACCCATCATTTAAGACCCAGTTGAAATACCATCCTGTCACTTGGAATGAATTCTCCCTTTGTCACATCTCATAAAAACTTGCATGACATTTGTGACAACATGGACGGACCTGGAGGACATTGTGCTAAATGAAATAAGTCAGATGGAAAAAGACAAATATCATATGATCTCACTTATATGTAGAAATAAATAATAAACACAACAGCAAACCAAGTTCATAGATAGAGAACATATTGGTGGTTGTCAGAAGTGGGGAGAGGGGGTGGGAGAAATGGGTGAAGGAGGGTCCAAAGGCCCAGACTTCCAGTTATAAAATAATTAAGGTATGGGGATGTAATGTACAGTGTGGTGGCTATAGTTAATAATACTGTATTGCGTATTTGAAAGTTGCTAAGAGATTAGATCTTAAAAGTCTTCATCACAAGAAAAAAAATTTTTGTAACTGTATGATGATGGATGTTAACTAGACTTACTGTGGTGATCATTCTGCAATATATAGAAATACTGAATCATTATGTTGCACCCCTGAAACTCATATAATGCTATATGTCAATAATATCTCAAATTTTGAAAAGCATGTCAACATTTTCATTTTGTGCTCTTTATGAACAAAAGCAATGGTGAGAGCCTTGTTCACCATTGAGAAGTCTGGAAAACTAAAATGTGATTGTATGTTATAAAGATGGAGATATTCTGAAAAGTGAGGCAAAGCGAGAATTTTGACAAGGGACAGTGTCTCTGGGAGGGTGAGAATGAACACCTTTAGGAATAAAAAGAAATGATGTTAACTGAGAACTCAAGGGAAACCTTGAGGAGAGCCACCTTGCGTTCTGACTCAATTTCTCCCGCACTCTTGGTGGGAATGTAGAACGGTAGAGCCACTATAGAAGACAATTTCAAGGCGCCTCAAAAACTTAAAAATAGAACTACCCATATGACAGCAATCCTGCTTCTGGGTGTGTATCCAAAAGAATTGAAATTGAGATCTTAAGAAATATTTGTACTCCCAAGTTCATTGCAGCATTATTCACAATTGCCGAGAGATGTAAAGAACCCAAATGTCCATCAACAGATAAATGGATAAAGAAAATGCAGTATATATATATATATATATATATATATATATATATATATACACACACACACACACACACACACACACACACACACAATGGAATATTATTCAGCCTTAAAAATTAAGGAAATTCTACCTTTTGCAACAATGTGGATGAAACTGGAGGACATTATGCTCAGTGAAATTAGCCAGTAACAGAAGGACAAATACTGCATGATTCCACTTATATGAGTTATCTAAAATAGTCAAAAGTATAGAAGTAGAAAATAGAAAGGTGGTTACCAGGAGCAGGGCTGGGGAGAATAAGGAGCTGTGCAGTGGATGTAAGGCTAAAGTTATACAAGATGAAGAAGTTCGAGAGATGTGCCTTATAACATAGTATCTCTAGCTGACAATACAGGGTTGTGCGCCAAAAAAATTTAAGAGGGTAAATCCCATGTTGAATGTTCTTACAACACACACACACACACACACACACACACACACACACACACACACACACACAAAGGGCACAAGGAAACTTTTAGAGGTGATAGATGTTTATTACCTTGATTCTGGTAATGATGTCTGGTGGTGTATACAAATGTCCAACCTCATTAAGTTGTATACATTAAATATGTGTGTTTTTTTGTCTTCAGTTATACCTCAATAAAGCTGTAGAATAATTAAAAATTTTTGTTCATCTGTAGGATTGAGAGTGAAAAGAAAACCACAAAACTGGGAGAATATATTTGCAATGTATATAAACAAAAGATTACATCCAGATGACTAACGGTATTCTACATATCAGTACAAAATGATCTTTAAAAAGGATCACTCACCTGGGCACTTCACAGATGAAACAGAAACAGCTGACACACATGTGAACATTATGCTTAAGCACGTTAGTGATCAGAGAAATGCAAATGAAAATCACAACCAAAACTCCAATTTTTTAAAAAATTAGCATTCTGAATAAGATACATGTAACTTGTAAAAGGCAAATTGCATGTATAATTATGTTGGGAAATACTTTTACTTTCCCAAATGGAATTCTCAAGGGGTTCCCTGCCACCACTAAGAACTTCTACACAGTAAACTCCATGAGAGGGATGGTGTTTTTTTTCTCCTCGTTATATTCTCAGCACCTATAATGCCTGGCACTTAGCATATACTCATTAAATATTTGATGGAAGGGAGAGAGAAAGGAAGGGAGGAAGGGAGGAAAGACTGAGAGCACAGATTATGTCCTAGGTGCTTGCACGTTTAGGGCCTTAAATCTCAAATCTGTAGTTTGTGGAGATGAAATCCTGAGACTAAGTCCAGGCCCTAAATTTCAGAACCTTCGGCAAGTCAATTAAGCAGCGGGAATCCATTTCCCCAGTTTAAAGGGAACAGGCCCCATCACATGGTGGTGGTGAGGATCAAGGGCAGCTCTGCTTGGAAAGTGGCTGGTCACCTACTAAAGGTCCCCAAATGCTTTGGCCCCAAGGTCTTAGACCTCCCTGTAAACATGTTTCTGGATCATTTGCCTCCGGAGGCCTCTAGGGCTATAAACCCCTCCCCTCCTTCTGGCTACTGTCTGTACCTCTTGAATGGCAGACAAAATCTTTCTCCTGCAAAGATAAGGATGCAGAAAGGGTGTTGACAATAAGCTTCACCGGCCTCATGGGAGCAGGCAGGTCCTGTATCGCTGAATGAACGTGAATGAAGACTGTGATGGGGCAGAGATACCTGTTTCCCTTGGGGGCAGAGTCAGGTCATGCATGAGCCCAGGTCAAGAAACTGAGAGGGCCTTCGGGGCTGGGGGTGGGCTGCCATCTAAACCCATTGTTCACCTTAGGGGAAAGGCCTTCCCTTTCTGACTCTCCCCCTCCCAACCCAGTCTAAAAGGTTGGAGGTTTAGGAATGTTATCCAACCTGGGCTTAACCACAGTAGCAGGCAGCTGGGCCACTAGGGACACAAGGACAGGAAGATGGCCTTTCCATCCATACATGTCAGAAGAATTGGGGCAGCCCTCCCAGGGCCGCAACAGCAGGAGAAGCCCACATGCCCCAAGGCGGTCTACCTGAGACCAGTGGCTGGCAGAGACACTGCTGGAACACCGGTCCCACCACCCCTCCCCGCTAGCAGGCGGCACCAGTCCCAGGTCAGCACGTGTGCTTCAGACCCAAAGGGCCACAAACTGGGACAGGGCTGAGAGACTTTTAGGATCAATGGGACTCAGGCTGCCGTGGGTGGCACAGCAACAACTGCTGTAGCCAAAAGTCCCCAGGAGGGTGGGATATAGTGACACTTAGAGGGTGGAGTCAGCCCTGAGTGCACTGAAGGGTCAAGAAGAGATAGCAGTGACGGATAATAACAAAAAGATAAGAACCACATTTTCTTGGACGATCATTATGTGCCTGGCATGTTACATGCTTGGGTTCTTTAATTCTTGCAGTCACCTTAGGTACAGAAACTGGCATTATGACCGCTCTGCTGAGGCATGGTCTCACAAGGTCACACGAGAGTCCAGTCCAGAGCCAGTCTTATGAGCTCAGGCTGTCTGACTCTCTACTGCTCACTCCCTACTGCTCTTATGCCCACTGAGAACAGAAATCTGTTTCTGTGGTTGGTTTTCTCATCTGACACCACTGTATGTCAGGCCCTGAGCTCTTATGAAGCCAAGGCCAAGGCAGAGCTGGAAGAGAGACAGGCCAAACCCTTTCATTTTGGCATATATTAACCCCTATAAGTCCTGGCACCAGCTAGGGGTCAGACGTACGAAAGTGGAGGACAGACCGGGTCCCGCCTCCTGTAGCCCATGACACAGTCCAGGGGAGGCTCCTCTGCCTGAAAAAGGGCAGAGGCCTGGACACGGAAGGAGGGGCAGTGGACCTCCTGGAGGACATGATATCTAATTGGAAACCTGAAGGATGAGTAAGTTAGTCAGGTGTGCGGTGCTGGTAGAATGCTGTACGACAAATAACCTAGGCCAAGACCTGGAGACGGGAGAAGGTGCAGCAGGCTGGGTGACTGGAGGTCTGGGGACGAGAACTTGGAGGGCACAGGGAAGGGGGAGAAGACAAGGCTGTGGACGCTGGAAGCCACAGCGATGGTGTCCAGTTTGCCTTTAGAAAGATCACTCTGGCTTCAGGGCACACATAGGGAAAGAGCAGCCTTCCCTGCTTGCATGGACAGTGGGATAAACACCATTGTTATTATGGATGCAGGGGTGGGGCTTAAAAGTAGAGTCTGGGAAGGGTCTAGAGCAGCAGTCCCCAACCCTTTTGCCATCAGGAAGACAATTTTTCCACGGACGGTGGGGTGCGGGGGGGATTGTTCAGGCCGTAATGAGAACGATGGGGAGCGATAGGGAGCGGCAGATGAAGCTACGCTCGCTCGCCCGACACTCACCTCCTGCTGTGTGGCCCGGTGCCTAACAGAGGGGTTGGGGACCCCCTGCTCTAGAGAAGCCTGGCAGAGCCTCCTTCTACTGCACTGCAGGACGCACCAAGGCCCTAGAGCACACCGCTTGGAGAAAGGTGGACCAGGGCTTTTGGCTAGAGGCGCAAGGGGCAAGAACCCACAACCTGCCTTGTATTGACCCATGTGCCCTTGACAGAAGCGTACACAGGCAGACACCACCCTGGGGCTGGCAGGTCCAACCAGGGCAGGGGGCAAGCCCGGGGCAGTTGTTGCGACAGCTGTGTCTCGTGTCACTTTCCCTCCAATCCATCCTCCCCACTGCTGTCAGAGGTCTCTGGTATAAAACATAGCCCCTCATGTCACTGGTCTGCTTAGTGCTCTTAAAGAAATGGTTGGTAACGCCGCCGAAGCCTTCACCTGATTCAAGGAAGTAGCCCCACATTGAACTAGTAGTCACTGCATTCTTCACTTCCTCACACTCCCATTTATTTAAAAGCCACTTTCGTTTAAGAACGTTATAGATGAGGGACTTCCCTGGTGGCACAGGGGTTAAGAATCCGCCTGCCAACGCAGGAGACACGCGTTCAAGCCCTGGTCTGGGAGAATCCACATGTCATAGAGCAACAGAGCCCTTGCGCCACAACTACTGAGCCTGTGATCTAGAGCCCGCGAGCCACAACTACTGAGCCCGCATACCTAGAGCCCATGCTCTGCAACAAGAGAAGCCACCGCAATGAGAAGCCTGCGCACCACAACAACGAGTAGCCCCCGCTCGCCGCAACTAAAAGCGTACGTGCAGCAACGAAGACCCAACGCAGCCAAAAATAAATAAATAAACTAATTAATTTTTTTTAAAAAGTTGATGATTTCATCTAACAGATATTTAACAACAACAAAAAGGATGTAATAGATGAGCCAGTAAAAATGGTTAATTTTATTAAATCTCAGCCCTCGAATACAGGTCTTTTTAAAGATTTGGTGTGATGCTATGGGAAGTACACACAAAGCGCTGCAGCTGCTTACTGATGGATGACGTTGCATCTCACAGAGCTCTTATGTGATTGTTCAAGGTGCGAGCTGAACAAGCTGCTCTTCCTGCAGGATACCATTTTTACTTGAAAAAGTGACTGACAAACAATGGTTATGCCAATTTAGGTATTTGTTAGACATTTTCTCAAAAATGAGCAAAGTGAATTTTTCAATTCAAGGGGAACAAACTGACAATTTTTGTTGCCAATGATAAAATTCGAGGGTTCAAAAGAAAATGAGACCCTTGAAAACTCCCATGTACTTGAGAGCTTGACAGCTCCCCAGTCCTCAAAGACTGCTCTGATGAGATCGGTGGTGATATTAACAAATGTGATGTTGAGTATGGTGTAATGAAATGTGTCAACGCTGGGAAGAGTTGTCTAGCTCAGAGAATCAATAGTTTCCAAAAAGACCAAGGAACGATGTCACAAAATGAACCATGGATTTAAAAAATCTATTCAAAGTGCAAGATTGACCCTTGAATTTTTAAAAATAAACTTTATTTTTTAAAGTTTGTTTCCCTGAAGTATAGTTGATTTACAGTGTTGTGTTAGTTTATGCTATAGAACAAATTGATTCAGTTATATATATATATATTCTTTTTTCATATTCTTTTCCATTATGGTTTATTACAGGATACTGAATATAGTTCCCTGTGCTATATAGTAGGACCTTGTTGTTTATCCATTCTATATATGATAGTTTGCATCTGCTAATCCCAAACTCCCAATCCATCCCTCCCCCACCCCGTCTCTCCCTTGGCAACCACAAGTCTGTTCTCTATGTCTAAAAAAAAACTTCATTTTTTATAACAGTTTTAGATTTAAAGAAAAATGATGAACTCAGCGAGTTCCTACATAACCTGTGCCCAATTTCCCCTATTATTAACATCTTGTATTATCATAGTACATTTGTTGTGATTAATGAACCAATATAGACACATGATTATCAACTAAAGTCCATTCTTTATTCAGATTTCTAGAGTTTTCACCTAATTAACTTTTTCCGTTCCAGGACCCCATGCAGGATATCACATTACATTTCATCACTACGGCTCCCCTTGCTCTGACGACTCCTCAGACTCTCCTTGTTTTTGATGACGTTGATAGTTTTGAAGAACATTGGTCAGGTATTTTGCAGAATGTTCCTCAGTTGAATTTGTCTGACATTTTTCTCATGATTCGACTGGGGTTATGGGTTTGGGGATAAAGACCACAGAAGTGGTATTTTCATCACATCATATCAAAGGTATATACTGTCAACCTGATGTGTGACTGTTAGGTTCGTTTTAGTCACCTGGCTGAGGTAGTGTTTGTAAGGTTTCTCCACCATTGAGTTACTCTTTTCTCTATTTTCATACTGTACTTATTGGAAGGAAATCGTTAACTGCAGCCCACACTTAAGGAGTGGGGAGTTAAGTTCCCCCTCCCAGCAGGCAGGGTACGCATATAAATTATTTGAAATTGTTCACACGGGAGATTTCTCTTTTCTCCTCCATTTATTTGTTTATTCAATCATTCATGTATATATATCAATATGGATTCATACTTATTTTATACTTTGGGTTATAATCCAATACTTCTTTATTAACTTTGCTGCTTAAGTTTTTCTAGCTTTGGCCACTGGCAGCTCTTTCAGTTGACTCCCGTGTCCCTTTGATGTACCCCCATCATTGTGTGTGTGTGTGTGTATGTGTTAAGGATCATCTTGTAGATATCCTGCCCCAGTCCTACTAGAATCGGTCATTTCTCCTAGGATCCCCAGTTCCTTGTATTAGAGAATGGTATTAGAAACCAAGATCTAGGTCCTAGGTACTAATGGATTTTAACGTAACAGACAGCACGGTTTCAGATTCAAATAACCTTTAAGGAACTACAACTTGTCAAGTTTGGGAGTAACAGGAAAGAAGAATAGCCACATAATCTTAAAAAGGCTATTAAAATACTCCTCCCTACAAACACATATTGATGTATCTGCATGAAGCCAGATTTAACAGACTGAGTGCAGAAGCAAATATGAGAGTCCAGCTGTCACTGTGAAGCCAGACGTTAAAGAGATGTGAAGAGTGTAAAACAAAGGTAATGGCAAATTATTTTTCTTTTGGAAAATATAGTTATTTATTTTTGTGGTATTTATGTTAACATGTAATAGTTTATTATGATTATTTTAAAGGAACTAATAAATATGTTACATTTTTCTTGGTTTAAATTTCTAAGATGGTAAATCCCAATACATACAGTCACATAAACAAAAGTTCTTTGAGTTTCTTAATAATTTTTAAAAGTGTAAATGGGCTCTGAGACAAAAAGGTTTGAAAGCTGCTGGCCTAGCCACAGCAGATAATTGTCATCTCTCTCGAGCCCCTTTCACCTTCCCTGCACCCTTGCCTACCTCTGATCACGCTGGTGCTTAAACCCAGAACACCATTCCTCTCCTGGTCTCCAGGCCAACTCCCTCTCACCTCCCAAGACACAGCTTGAATATCTTATGCAAAGCATTCCCCGAGTCCCCAAGCAGATTTAAGTCTGCCCTCTCCTATATTCCCACGCTCCTTGGTACAAATTTCTATTTCAATGTGTGTCTTGTACTGATTGTAATTTTGTGTACCCGCTTCTCTTTTGAACAAGGGCAGGGGCTCATGTGATTCATCATTATACACTGATGCAGAATGTAATGCCAGGCACATATTTGGAGCTCAGATATGTTTGCTGAAGGAATAAATGAACAGCTGACCCAGTGACACCCATCTCTTCTGGTGACTGAGCAGGCCCCCCTGCTGGCTTTACATCTGAATGAAATACATCTTTCTCCATTTTTCTAGGGCAAAGGCCAAGTGTTTACATCTTGCAAATTTCATTTAATTCAGCGAATAGTTTTCAAATGTCTGGTATATTCCAGGCACTGTGCTAGGAATTAGAGGTAAGAGGTGTGGAGATGATGTCTAGCAGGAAATAACTGGTCATTTTGATGTTTGTCCCTGATATGTCTTCCCTAGTTAAGGGCATCCAGGACCAGTTGACGTAGAACAGTCAGCTGCATAAATAGGCCAAGGAGCAAGCAATTACCCAGTGAATTCAAAAACTGTAGGTAGCTACCCTAAGGAGTGAAGTGTAGAAAAGATTTTATACCAGCTGGTGGTCAGATTTATCCAGATTCAACAACCATGTGCTATGATTCCTCTTGAATAATGATACACAAGCATGACCAAGTCCTTGTTCTCTCAGTATTTTAGCATTTTCTTTTTGGCAAATATGGGGTAAAAGGAGGTAGAAAGAAGAAAAGAGAGAGATGATGCAAGAAAATTAGAGAATTCAACTTACGGTGCCCTTAGCCAGTAACACGAGGGAAATGCTAACACGTTGCATTTGCAGTGGAACAGCGTTTTCAGATATTTCAAGCTAGAACTGCAGCATCTTCCTTTTTGCCACTCACTGGGTATTAGAAATTTTTTTGGCCCAAATTATCTACACGTGTGTTGTCTGATACAGGAGACACTACCCACATGTGGCTATCGACGAGCTGAAACGTGGCTAGTGGGACATGTTGAAAAATAATATTTTGAATATATGGGATTTAATAAAATATATGATTAAAATTAATATCACCCATTACTTCTTACTTTTCTTTTAAACATGGCTAATGGAAAATTTTAAAACCCACAAGTGGCTCATATTATATTCCTAATGGACACTGCAGCCTCACTTCACCATCTGATGTTCAGGTTAGCAGAGGCCCTGGTTCGAGTCATTTCTCTGCCCCATAATGACCGTTCACTTGGCTAGAAACCCCTCCATTTAACTCCAAGCCAAGGTCTCTGCCTGCCTTTGCAAAGTGAGGTAATTAACATAAGATCACTCAGAGCAGACTCTTGCCCTCTCCTGATAATATCACGTGGAACTCCCCACCTGAAAGATAATCTCCCAGCAAATCTCAGCCTGGCCATCGGGCAAGATCTGAGGACAAAAGAGGGGTTGTTGATGGAATGTCCCAATCCCCAGAGGAAGGTCAATTCCGAATTCATCCTTTCTCCTCGCTGCACCCTCCTGCCCCTGAGGAGACCTTCATTTCCCTTGGAATCTCCCCCCAGAAGACCCCCACCTCTGAGCCTGTCCAGCTTACTGCTCTGCAGTAACAGTTGTCAGCGGCAGCCCTGGAATCACGGCAGGCGTGGAGCAGCCTCCCTGGAGAAACTCCCTCTGAGCCGTTCCCCTGGCCGGGCTGGATCCCAGACGCGAGCCTGACATCTCACAAAGGCTGGTTCGAACCCAGTTCCGTGTTCTGTGTTTGTATTCATCAAAGGCAATCTTCCTCCACAAAGGAAGACGGGACGTGGTAAGATCTACTTGGTGTTGCCGATTTTAAAAGGCATCCCCATGTTTCTAGTCACTCAGGTCCAAAAGGTCTTTAATCTCTCTCTCTTCTTCCCTTGTCTGATGAGTGATCAAGTCCTGGGACTTCCGCCACGAAATCCTTCCCCCGATTAGTACCCTTTCTGCCCTTTCCCATCCCCCTACACCAGGCCATTACTTTGCCCAGAGTGACCACAATAATTGCCCCCAGATTAAATGCTGCTACTGATCTCATGCTTCTACACCTCATACCAATCTGGCAACCGGGCATCTTTATCCCCATTGAGTGATAAGAAACAGGTTTGAGGGGGAAAACGTGTGGCTGGAAGTGGCAGAATGACAAAGCAAACGTATCTGAATCCAAAGTGCTCTTGTGCTCTTTCTACACTGGTTTCCCCATCACCGTGGAAAGAGAAAGAGAGAACCGAGGTCATATCTGTCTAAGTTGTGTCTGTTTCTCCATTGGTCAATGTCTGAATGAAAAGTGAAAAGTTCAATCCATCACCCTAGGTCTTCCGAACATCTGACTGTTGGGGGTTGTAGGGACCCAGCTGGCTGACATGTTTGGAGTCCTGACTTGCTGGGATCTATACTTTAGGTCTCTGTTTTGTATTGCTGACTGTATTTTGTTTTGTATCTATTTGTCTCATATAGATTGTTAAATAAACTGTCAAATATTTTCCTAAATAAATATACTAAAAATACTTAATAATATGCCATGCCTCCTTACTAACCTTTAAACTTTATGAGAATGGAAGCTGTGTCTATCTTTATGGCATCCCATAGCAGTGTCTCTTTCTCGTAGATGCTCAGGAGATGTTTGTTGAATTGAAAAATTTCTAATGCCTGGTAGATGAGGTCCCATCTGCTAAGGAAGCATCTGAGTTCCTTCCCAGCCCACAAGGCCATAATTTAATTTCACAGCCTTGGGTCAGCCGTTCCCCAACCCCTCTTCCCCTGCCTGCAGTGTTCTAGCCACAATAGAGGTCCCCCCAACACTGTGTTCTGCTCTTTCTGGATTGTCCTCCCCTCTATTCCTGGCATTCCCCTCATCTTCCAAGGTCCCAATTAGATATCACCTCCACCGTGATGTCATTGCTAACCCTCCTTCTTCACTTTGCCTCTGTGGAACTCTGCACACACCCTTGCGAAAAGTCCAATTATATCATACGGATTTATTTACAAACCTTTTCTCACCAGCTAGAATTATGCTCTGTGGGGAAGGATTAATTATTTCCAGAACCTAGTGAGGCAGGAAAATATGTGACTCTAAAATATTATTTTATTCTATTGCAGCAGAATTAAATAAAGGCAAATGAGTAAGGATTCAGGACATGGGGGGGAAATGTCTTGATTGAAAACATAATGAAGAAAAGCTTTTACTCATATTAAAAAGGGATCCCTGAGGGAGATGCGAGAGGGAGGAGATACAGGCATGTATGTATATGTATAGCTGATTCACTTTGTTATACAGCAGAAACTAACACACCCTTGTAAAGCAATTATACTCCAATAAAGATGTTAAAAAAAAAAAAAAGGATCCCTGGCTTGATTAGGAGAAGGAAAAGGGTGGGATACCACATAGGTTTCCTAGTAATGTTATCAGAAGACCCAACAGAAACCACTGCAAGGTGGGTCAGGACCCTGACAGCTATGAAAAAGGTAGATGGCATTGACCATGGTGATGGGCACCTTGGGATGACAGCCAACACCAGATGGGCCCCTTTCTCTTAATCTTTGGCTACACTGACCCTGCCCAAGACACAAGACTATAACATGGCCAAGGAGAGGGAAACCCAACCTAGAGGAAAAGGGATTGAAACTAGACTAGGTTGCCATATAGAAAATAAGACAGATACGCTTCTTATAAAGCTGAGTTTTCAAATTAAAATTCATACTCACTATTCTAGCCTAGTGACTGGCACAGAGATAGCTCTGAAAAAGTTTGCCTAAAATGTTGAGTGGATGAATGAATATATTTACTTAAATTTGCCATGCAATTGCTAAACTTTTATGGTAGGTCTAATGGGTATTTAATTGTTGGAGTTTTGGGGAATAATAAGTAACATCATTGGTTCTGTTTCCCAAGTTTGTGACTAACCAGCAAATATTACAAAGGAATCCGCCAAATGGAGATTTTTTTTTAAATCAGCTTTATTGGTAAATCTAATTAAAGGATGAAGTTTAGATCTGCAGCCACATTCAAGATCCATAACACAATCGCCTTAAATGGAACTGTTCCCCCAACTGCATTTCTGTCCCAGGAACCTTCCACGTGGATGAACCAGGAACACCTAATGCTGAGTCCAGGCCACAGAGAGACACCAAAGACTCACACACTCAGCAGGGCTGGGCCATGCATGCTCAGCTCCTTTCCCCAAACCACCATTCAGATACTTCATGCAACTCCTTCAGGGAGAAGGAAGTTAGAGGGGAGGAGAGAGGCCAGAAGTGTTTCTCCAGTGGAGTTCTCCTCACAGAAACATGAGACTAGGGGAGCAAAGTTTCCTCTCTAAAATCAATAAATTGTTTGTTATTGGCATGATGTATGATTTGTGATCAATCAACTCCACTTGGCCTCCCAAGTGCCTTAATTCTCTTCCAATCATATTAGATTGGTCCTCCACCCAGGCCTATCTGTTCAAGGCAGAATAAGGTAGACCAGATGCCTTAGGTGTCTTTACATCCTTTTTCCTACTTCAGAGTAGGAGCAAATTTCCTTAGACTAATTAGTTCAGCCTCCTGTTTTCTGCTTTCTCACCCAGATTATAGCAGATGGTTGGAGGAAGCAGTTTGTGTATCACAGGAAATTAAAAGAGCATTTTGCTTCTTTTCAACTCTCATGTCTTCTGGGTCCCCAATACACACAGATATAACCATTCTTAGGATTTGTCCAAATTCTAGTTTAGGGCTAGGATTAAGAGAAAATACCTGGCCAGCTACGAGAGAGTGTGATTTCTGGCCAAGTCTCCTCATAAATATGTGTTATATGTGTGTGTGTATACATATTATGTACATACATATGCATATGTAAATACAGGTATTTATACACATACATATATATGCATGTATGTATACATATATATGTGAATAATTTAAATCATGAATATGAATGTATATAAATGATTTTTACAGCTACACTGGTGGCTAAAACTGGGGTATGTAGGAAACAGTGTATAGAATTGCCTGTTCATTCTCTTTCAGGAGGCTGGGTAATCTGAACAAGTTCCACATTGGTTGTAGATGCCCAAATATATGTAAGATATTTAGAGAAATTTGTGATGAGGTGAGCAGATAAAAAAGCCACCTTGACATCCCTTTCTTCAAGGGACAAGAGGACCCAGCTCTAAAGTCTGTGCTTTTTAGATCATCTGTATATTCTAAAATCATAAGACTATCATTCCACCGTCTATCTGCCTTGCCTCAGTTGACTCCCATTACCTAGGAATATATTGTCTGGACATTTCACTTTTTATCTACAGGAGGGGAACAAAATGAGCCTAGATTTCTTCCTAAATGGGTTAGGATTAGACTTAACTATGAGTCAAAGAAACACAAAACTACAGTAACTTAAAAAAAGAAAGTTTATTTTTCTCTCATATATATGTTAGAACATAGATAGTTCAGGGTTAGAATGGCAGTGTGTCTCTCAGAAGTCCTCAGGAATCCAGGTTCTTTCTACCTTGTTGTGTCACCATGTGTGGCCTCCATTCACAAATTCATCTCACAACCTCAAGACAGTTGCTCCAGTTCCAGCCATTATATCTGCATTCCAGGCAGGAAGAAGACAGTGACACAGAAGAAGAGGGGAAGGGCACATACCAGTTGTCTTCTAAGAAAGTTACCTCAAAGATGCCATATGACACTTCTGCTTATCTCACTGGTCAAGACTTAACCAAATGAACACACTTAACTGAACTGGATTTTGAGAAATGTAGGCTTTATTCCAAGTTACCTTGTACCAGCTAGAAATGGAAGGTATTGCTTTAGGAGAGAATAGATTAAGGGAAATGACTAGCAGCCTCAGCCACACCTTGAAATGGGATATCTTTGATCTGTGTTAGTAAATCACTGGCAACAAGCTCCTGTCACCAACAGCTTCACCATCAACCTCATTCAATGCCTCAAATTCCACCATTAGTCACCCTCCACTCCAACCAGAATGGCCTCTATGCATCTGTACTTGAACACACCTTGCATCCTTTCCTCTGTACTAGTACCCACTCTGGTCCTTTTGTTTAGAATGTCCTCCCTCTTTCTTGCTACCTTTCTAAATTCTATCCATCTTTGAAGGCCCAGTGCAAGCCCCACCTTCTTGGTAAAGCCTCTTCTCTCCTTACCTTTTCCCAATAACTTCTCTCTTTTCAGAATGCCCAAAGCACACATTACCTATGCCAGTAACCTGACACCTGGAATATATAGGCATATATGTTGAGTTTGTTTGCACATCTTTTACTTTCAACTAGATTGTAGGCTCCTTGTACGAGGAAAGGTAGCATAACTTCTCTGTACCTCTCACCATCCCTGGCATGCATGTGCTTCTAAACTTCTGAGTATCTTGACACTTAGAAGTCAGGGCTGGGGGAACAACAGAAAACTGAAATCTGGGAGAAATAAATTAGAAAATGCACTCCGACCCTAACTAGCTCTACAACCTTGGACTTAATTTCTCTGAGCTACAGGTTTCTTATCTATAAAAGGAAGGAAGTAACACCAGCCCAGGCTAATCCAGAGGGTTGTGGTAAGGACCTCACACACACACACCCTTTGTACAAGGCAAAACACCACACAAATTGTAGGTAAGTAGCTTTGTCAGGGCTTTTTGACTGCAAGCAACTGAAACCAACTCAGGCTAACCTGGGCAAAAAGGGTCTTTATTGGAAGAGCAGGAAAGATTGTTCACAGAATCATAAGGTATCTGGAACTCAGTCTTGGCAGTAGTTGGGGAGCAGGGCAACTCTGGGAACCAGACAACAGGAACTGTTTGGCCATCTCATCAGGAGCACCTTCAGAAATGAACTAACTCCAAACAAGTTTCCAACTCTGTGCCACTCTCTCAGATGTCAATCCTAGGAGGAAATTGTTGGCTTAGCTTTGATTATATGTCCCTGCTTCTTGGTTACAGCAACCCAAGTCACCCTGATGGAGAAAGGTCAAAGTCCTGAAGGAAATCAGTGATGTTATCAGTAGAGTGAATGGAGGCTGGATAGCCAAAAAGCAGCAAATGTCCACCATCAGCTTAATAACAGTGTTGATTGAGTGACAGTGGTCCATTCCTTTGACTCTGAAGACATTTTGCATTAAAGATACCATAAGCAACTTCTTTAGGCCTTATCAGTGAACACCTTGGAGGGCATTAGTTCATCAGATTCTTTCCACGCATGGTAGTTAGAATAAGACCTTACAGAAAGGAGATGCAGAACTACAGACTTGATGGGGGGAAGGCGCTAGGAGAGATGAAAAAAGACTCAGCTCTATCATCACTGGCTCACAGAAGCCTTCTCTGACCTTCCTGACTAGGTCACACCTCCCTGCATTCTGCTCTCTTATAGCTCTTAGTGTTCTTGGTGGCTCCTGATACTATGCAAGTTAAATTTATTAGCGTTTTTGATTATTGATTCTTTCCTCCACTAAGCTGTAAGCTCCACGAGGGCAGGGCCAATGTCTCTTTCTGCTCACCTCTATTTCTATGACCCATCCCAGAGCCTGGCACATTCTAGATGCTCAGTAAATACTTACTGAAGGAATTAAGTACATGAATAAATAAGGTGCTAAAAAGGCCAGAGTGATCAGCTGCACAACTATCTAGGGAGGGTCATTCCCACCACAAATCAGGGGCAGGTTCCATCTTTTCCATCCTAGGCACACAGGGTGACAGGGGGGGAGATTAAAAATAGTGACAGATTAGCTAATGCACCATCCATTAGGGGTTGGGCCATCCTAGTTTTTTTTTGTTTTGTTTTTTTCCAGAATCCACCCTTGGAGGGGAGAAGGCCCATCAGGCAGTGGCAGAGGTAATCCGCAGCTTCTGAGAGAGGAAAGAAGATATTCTCACTCTGATCCTACATTCACTGTCTGATAACATCACCCTGATTCCCTTCCGGGCCATCCCTGCTGGGAGCATCCACCCAAGCAGAAGCACTGCTCCCCTGGATGCCATGATCCCCAAGTGGTCCATCTGCAGGTGCCTCCTGAGACAAGATATTAAGAAGCCCTCCTGTTTGTACAGCACTGTGGTCTACAAAGAGCTTTCGTAATTACTTCCTTTGATGCTCACCGTGACCAACCTGTAAGACAGGCAAGTGTCACTGGCGCTATTTTACAGATGAAGAAATGGAGGCTCCGAGCCCCGCTCAAGGTTATTTAGGGAACTTCAAATATGGCATAAACTTCAAGGTTAGGGAATCGCCCATTGTCCACATCAACCACGTGTAGAGGGACTGTATTTTTAGCATAAATGTCTCAAGGCCTTTTTTTTGAGCCCTAAAGATAGCTTTCCCCTTTTTGTCATTGAACAGAATGTTGCAACATGGAAAACAAAGGGATGCAGGAAAACAAGGTATTAACTTGGTTTTTATTCTAGTGAAATCATGTCAGTTTGCAGGTCAACTTGGATTGGCTGAATATATTTGGATTTGTATGTGAGGAGATGGGAGAGGGGAGAGAAGGAGAGAAGTACTTTGATTTTACTGGAGGTTCAGTTAAAAATTTATTTTGTCTTTGAGTTTGGAATTGACAGATTCATTCCACTTTCTTCCCATTTTCACTCATGCTAGGTCAACTCAGAACTCTCTTATTCAGCCTGTGGCTCTGGGCTCTCGCTCTCATCTCAGCCCTAATGTCTAAGGAAGGCCCCAGGTGACAGATGGCTGGAGAAATCACCTATGACCTGACTGCTTCTCCTTGGGGGTCAGAGTTCTTAATGTGTCTTTGGAATTGGAATTTTATCCTCACGCTTCGAAAAAACAAAACAAAACAAAACAACAAACCACTCCCCGACAACCGTAAGTCAGGCTATAGAAGACCCACACTGAGATTTTTTTTTTTTTTTTTTTTTTTTTTTGTGGTACGCGGGCCTCTCACTGTTGTGGCCTCTGCCGTTGTGGAGCACAGGCTCCGGATGCACAGGCTCAGCGGCCATGGCTCACGGGCCCAGCCGCTCCGCGGCATGTGGGATCTTCCCGGACCGGGGCACAAACACGTGTCCCCTGCATCGGCAGGCGGGCTCCCAACCACCGCGCCACCAGGGAAGCCCCCACACTGAGATTTAAAGGAGCTCCGGTGAGGCTTGACTAGGAGCCTTCCTCTCAAGTGAAACTGGATGTGTTCTTCTTCTTCCTCAAATGTGGTCTGAGACTCCCAGAAGCCTTTCATCAGTGACCAAACCCCGAGTGCAGAGTCTGGTCCCTGGCACAGCAGCTAACACGTGGGGCACTCACCATGTGCCCAGTGCAAGGCTAAGTGCTTTGCGTGTGTTTTCTCACTCGTCCTCAACACCCCTCTGAGGTAGCTAGTGACAAGGACCCTGCCTGTCCTTTGGATGAGCAGTCAGAGGCTCAGCAAGGGGAGGTAAGTTGCCCAAAGCCACGCAGTTAGTAAGGGGACGAGCTGGATTTGGATCTAGACACACCCACTTTCAGCTGGAAGGGGAGAGAAAAGAAGAACGGAAACAACCATTCCTCAGTGAAATCTTGGATGGAAGAAAGGTGCCCTTCTCACACGAACTCCCTCCCAGGCCTTTCATGTGAGCACAAATAGAAGTTTCTCTTGTGTTGGAGCTATTATAAAATTGGGAGGAGTGATCACAGCAGGTAGCATCAGCCCGGCTCCTCCACACAGGTACTGAACCCAGCCCTGCAGACTTCTTTGAGAAGTCTGCCAAGTCTAGGCTGATGCTAAAGGAGAAGTAGTTGTCAGGTAGGCACATATGAGGGGGGAAGGTCTCATCCCTAAGCTCTGTCTGGAAAGCTGGAGATGAAACCAGGGCTGGCCTAGTGGAGGTCAGTCTGAGATAGAGGCCTCCTAAGCGGGTTCCACCTGCCCACATCTCTCTCCTTCCAGGCCCTCGTGAGAAGCAGAGCCAGCTTCTACCATGGGGTGGATGAGCCAGGGACAGGGGTGGAAGGGCTGAACAACTGCAGGCGGGTGACCGAACATGCTGGTGCCTCCCCTCTGAGTGTGTCTTCTGGTCTTCCAGCCACACTGTTTCCTGACTCCTTTTCTCCATGAGCATAATCTTTGCCTATCCATACATCGCACTGAAACTTGTTGAGAATGTTGGGAGAATCTATCAGGGGAGCCACACTGTTGCTCTGACCCTGTCCCTGGCAAGGCACCTGCCTTCAGTCCTGCGTGGAGAATCTTTCTCCTGCCCCGTGACTCTGCTCTGATTTGCAAGTAAATGCTCCCACAATGCGTACCACAGCTGCTCTGCCTTGAGTGAACTTGCTGGTGAGGGTGGAGTGTTGCCAGTGCCTCCTTCTGGAGGGGTGTCCGTAAAGAGTGAGGTCTCTGAGTCCATCTTGGCAGGAGGGTAAAAGCCGCTTTCTCCTTCTGTTTTGCTGTCGTCACTTAGTCACGCTTTCCCTTCATGCAAAGCTTCCCCCGCTGTTGACAAAACATCCTGGTCCCCCAGCCCCCAGCCCATCACCCCTGCCCCTGAATAAACACCAGCTCATTTGTAAGAGGTTTTTAATTTCACCTTGGTATGCCATTAAGGAGTGGAATAAGGATCTCTATTCATTTTCCCTCACAAAATATCTGCTACTTTTCTCCAACTGATCCTCTCACCATGGAAGCCTGCGGAGCCATATAGCATCTGCATGATTTTCACTCAACAGACTGGTTCGGGTTTCTGGGTGGTTTGCATAAATTATAAAAAAGAGCACAAAAATCATACAACATCGACTCTACCGTAAGGGGGCGTGTTCCCTCTGGCCGTGCAGAGAGTGATGGAGACAAGTAGCTGTGTCCGAAGCTCTGATGACTGGTGACATCTCTAGGAGTGAGGCCAAACCTGTCCCAGCCTCTCTTGGAGGAGTCCTCCGTCTTCCCCATCAACTCATTCTGGTTTCTCAGGAAGCCTCCTATCACAGAAGTAGCCCATCCTAGCACCACAATTGGAGGACAGGGTGTGGAACTGTCCCTGTGTACAATGGCAACTGGGTCTTCTGTGCTCGGCGGCCTGGAAAGTGAGCCGGAAGGAGGAGCCCTGTCTTTCCAACTGGACCCCCTCCGCCTCTGCGAACTCCAAGAGGTTGTTAGCAAACAGAGCGTCTGGAAAAGGAGTCAGCAAACTTCTTATGAAAAGAGCCAGACAGGACAGATAGGAACTATTTCAGGCTTTCTGGTCCACATACAGTCTGTTGCATATTCTTCTCCTCTTTGCTTTTTACAACCCTTTAAAAATGTAAAAACTCTTCTTAGGAGGCAGGCCATAAAACACAGGCCTGCGGGCTGTGGTTTGCCAGCCCCTGGTCTAGAACATGATGATGCCCTGTCCAACCCATCCGTTACAGCCTCCTTCCCATCGAAGGCCTCTGGCATCCCCCCAAGCTGCCCTGAGCTGGTATCTGCAGCGCAGGCTTTGCAGAAGGGACCGTGGCAGGCAGAGTTGCCCTCAGGTTCCTGCTCTGCAGCCCCAGGTATCCTCCTTTGCCAAGTGGCTGGTCTGGTTGTATTTTAAGCAAATATCAGATATTAGTCTCAGCCCTGCTCACGTGTCCTGGGGTTGAATGAAGCCTCAGCGTCCCCAGTGAGGTAGGTACATACTATCAGCCTCGTCTCACACTTGCAGATGGTGAAGTTCAAGAGCAGAAGTGACTTTCCCAGCACTGCCCATCAGCCACATGTCTGAATTTCAAAGAAAGCCGAAGAATCTAGGCTTTACATTTTCTAAGGACATGATCAGGGATTGTTCTGTCCCACCCAAGCCCAGTGATTCCACCTCAAACAGCGCAAGTCCAGAATCCACCAGTGAATATTGTCAGCCACACAGAGCTGCTCTCCAGACCTCAGTGACACTCTCTGAAAACAGAACGAACTCAAGCACTCAAAGCTACGGGGCCTTGGTGGAGCAGCGCTCTCTGCCCTGCCTACAAGTCTCTTCAAACTCAAAATAAAGTTTATAAAAGTAAATTATCTCATTTTATAACTTAAGTGCATCAAGCATTTCCTTAAATATAGTTCACACTGAAAATAAAGTTACTTTTTGCTGTACAGTTGGTGTCTGTTATAATTAGCAATAAACTTTGATGATAAAGTATGAAAGGTTACACACTCACGCACACATCTATCTACCTGTCTGTCTGTCTGTCTGTGGGTGTGTGGATGGGTAGACATATGCACCTCTTGAAAAGAGCTTCCCCAAAAATGGCGGGAAGTTGTTAGGGGTCTCTAGGTATCTAGTTTGCATGAAAATGCCTATATTTAAAATCCCTGTCCTTAACGATAAACACATTTTCATACCTAACACTAAGACTCTTATTAGAAACATTAAACTATGCAATCCGTAATGTATTCAGTCTTTGGAAATGCCGAGCTACACCATATCATTATACAACAGCATCCCGGACAAAACTCCCTCCCCAACCCACCTCTTCCCTGCCTCCCCATCCTAAAGCCAGCTGACCCCTCATGTAATGCGGTTGTTCCAGAATGGGAGCCTAGCCGGAGAACTCGAGGGGTGAACTCAAGAGGTGAAGTAAGAATTCTGCATGGAATACAGGTGGTCAATGGGGTTTCCCACTCTGGACTGCAGGGGCCCGGCTTCTGAGGTTGCTAGGAAGCAGTCACCCAGGTTACTGAGAGAGGTGTCATCACTATCCAGGTCGTGGAAAAGGGGCTCAGCACCTGAAATGGAGAGGAAACACTGGCATGAGGGTCTGGAAGGAGGGACTCATTCAGTGCTGGGAAATTCAGCGGAATTCAGCCAGCGTGGTCTGAGCACGTCCCCCAGGGGCCGCTTTCTACTGGGTGCTGGGGAGGGGGTGGGGGAGGGTAGAGCTACGTAGAAGAGTAGGAGCGGGCATAATCCCTGTCCACAAAAGATCTCCTTAGGGGGGCTCACGTCTACAACCGAAAATAATATGAACTAGGATATAACAAAGTGCTAAACTGAGTGCAGCATAAGCAAATGTCAGAATGTCTAGACAGTGAGGGTGGGAAGTGGGCAAGACACAGCACCACAGGCTGGAGAGACAGGGGCAAGGGCTTCTGGAGGACTTTGGCCACAAAACTGGTTCTTGAAGGAGGGATGGTAAGAAAACAAACATCAGCTCTGAGAATGATGCACACGAAATCTCCGGTGATAACACCTGTCCTTTCAGATAGCACAAGTATACTGAGTGCCGGCTGTTTCCCCAGATTTGTACTGCAAAGGAAAGGGAGGTTAGGTGCCCAGACTCAACTAATTTACATCTTTGACCAAAAAAAAAAAAAAAAAAAAAACAGGAGGGCAAACTGAGCAACAGCTGGGGGACCACTGTGACCGGAAACTTGAGGATGTACATTTCACCTCTACTTCAAGTAAATGGGAAAGATGAAAACTGCAGTTTATAAAAATGGTCATGTGGCTTTACTTATTCATTTTACTGAAGGATTCATCACAGGAGTCCTTTATGTAACAAGACCCCCAGGACTCTGAAAATGTAAGAATTTGCGAAAAAAACCCAAAAAGTCATTTGCCCTGTTTTTGCATAGTGGTGAAGACAGGTACAGACCTTACATGAGTCTTCTAAGGGAGCAAAGAGAATGGCGGTCACTGGAGCATGCATATATATATATATCTATGTGTGTATGAATGAATGAGGTTGGTCAATGACGTTCCTGCACATGGCTGGATCTTAATAAGTGTTTGCTGAATGCATCACATGGGAAGATAGGGCTGATTTTAACATTATAGATGATTTTTTTTAAAGAAGGCAAAAAAGAAGTTGATAATCTGTGCACTGAGGCATATATCTCTGATACTAATGTTTTGAAGGCTTGCGGAATAAAACATTATTTTTAGCTATCAGGGTTAACAATTGCAGATTTCACAGTACAGATGAATGTATTACATAGGCCACTTACCTTCTCTGTATAAAAATGCAGTGGCCTATGTTTGGCACTGAGATTGAACTTCAGCCTTCCACTCCAGAGCTTGCCCATCCCATCAGGGTGCCCAGGCCCCAGCTTCTGTACATCAGCTTAAGCAGCAAACTGGGAAAATGGGAGAGTCTCAGCTGTCCCCATTCCCTGCGTTTAAAGCAGCTCTGTTTTGGCTGGGGTGAGACTGGGAGGAGATACTTTTCACTTCACAAGTCAGTTTATGTTTCAGGAATTACATTAGAACACCTACTAGTATCTATAATAGGAGAGTCCAATTCAAACATCTGTTTTCTGTGCTTTTCAATATATTTTTTTCTTACGTGAGAGTTCTCATAATTAAGGCCTCTGCCTATATCACTGCTGATAATGCTTATGAACATGTAAGTGTGGTACCTGGCAGGAAATGAAAGACTTGGGAAGTTCAATCCCAACAAACAGGTCTACAATGAAAACACAACCTCCTATTCAAACTAACAAATAAGAAGCTTTGGGGAAAAAAAAAAAGCAGCTTTGAAAAGGAGAAAAAATGGAAGCGTGACTAATGTGTATATGTGCTGGTCTTTCTTCTGGAGCCATCAGTTAGGTGATGCTAGCAGTATTTTGTGGGACACTCCTTCTGCTTTGGAACTTTAATGAGCATCTAGGAACTGTGTAGAGGTGTCTGGGAGGGGATGAAAAACTCACGCAAGCAAGTTGTGTGAGGTCCCTGCACGGCTTGAGTCCCTCTTACCATAGGGGTGCATGTGGTCTCCAGGCATCTGGGGTGGGGTGAGACCCTGTCGGAAGGGATCTGAGCTGTAGACGCTCTGCTCGATGGCCAGGAGCTGCTGTGGGGTGGGCAGAGCGGTGTAGGGGTTCATGATCCCTTCCATCCCAGCGCTCCCGCCACCATTCGTCTGAGCTGTGGGACAAAGAAGAAGACAGATGATTCTCCATGTGCAGCCCAGCATCACACGCTGGGAGGGAGGGAGGGCCACAGAACAAGCTCTGAACTTCACATGCCCCACTGGCTTGTGACCACACAAGTTGTGTGACCATGGCTACATCATTTTGCTTCCTGGATCTTGGTTTCCTCATTTATAGAACGGAAGGGTTGAGGTGACATCAGTGGCTCCCAGTCTGTGCCCTACCAAGGGCCATCAGGGATTGCCTTGAAGGACAGGCATGGCAGGTGTTGTACTTGGAGAGCTTCCTTGAACTCCATCACTAAAACAAAGGCGTTTGATGCTACACACAGGCTTGGCAGCCAATGGAGTGGATGCATCTAAAGATCCTTCCAGCATTACCGCACTAGGAGTCCGTCCGTCAAGTGGGGTTCACGACACCGGCCCAGCGGACCTCGTGTAGCCGATACGAAGACTCCATGAGATCGTGTGTATGTGCTTTGGAATGACAACTCACTACACTCGTGTACAGAATTTTATCAGAAAAGGAGGACTCTGTTCCTGCCTCCACATCCTGCTGTGGTTCTCTGAACACAGTGCCATTAACTCTCAGGGACTCAATCTGCCACCTTCTTAAGTCTACCCTAGGAGCTGCCCATAGAATTCTTCAAAGTTCCAAGCACTAGGAGTTTGTGTTCTCATAATGCCTTGATGAGTTCTCCTCCCTTTGAGCGTGTTGACCTATATGGAGTCAACTTCCATGGCCCCTCCTAAAGCCCTCTGACACCTGTGACCCTCTCTGAGGTGCACAGTGCTGTGTGATAGGACTAGCAGGCCCCATTACCCTACCCTAGGGATGTGAGCCTGAGGTGCAAAGAGACAGAAAGACAGGTCCCAGATCTCCAAACAGCATTGGGAGGTGGAACTGGGGCAGATTCGGGTCTTCTGACCAGCTCGCGGCTCCACCCTGCCCCAGGGCCCATGCCCTTGCTTCACTTCTCTCCCAGAGCATCTATCTTGCCATTAAGATACTGTTTGGTCTAGAAGGTCAAAAGCAAAAAGAACCCTTGACTGCAAGAGTCAAATTCTCGTTGGAGCCTAGCCCAGGTATCAAGCACAGGTGAGGTCCGTGCAAGGACAAGGGGCTCTGTTTAGAGGCCAGACAACCAATGTCACATTCCACGGCCTTCCAGTGTGGTCCAAGGCTGGCAGCAATGAGAGCTTGTTAAACACGCAGACTCTCTGGGCCCACCAAGACCTTAAGAATCAGAATCTACACATTACCAAATACCAGGTGATTTAGGTGCATGTTAAAGGGTGAGAATCCTTGCTCTAGGGTACAAAGAGACCACTCAGGAAACGCTGCTGGACAGCTGAGATGGGGAGGGGGCAGCGCATATCCCTTTAAGAATGACATTGTTCTAATATAGTTATTCTTGCTTTTTTTCTCTTAACTTCCTTGAAGGGTCCCACAACCTGTCCCTCTTCACACCCTCCCCAGTCCCCACACCACCCCTATTAAAAACAACAACAACAAATGGAGGTAAGTGTGAGTTAAGGCAGCGTGGCCGAGCGGAACTCAGAATCAGAGAGACAGGTTCCAGCCCAGTTCCATCTCTCACTGGTCTAGGACCGTGGTTGCCTGGAAGGAGGAGGGCCACGTGGGATGAGAAACTGGGCCTGTCTTTGACCCTGTAGGTAGGCCTGACACAGTGCCCTGACACTGCAGCAGAGCCTGGGCAAAGGGGCTTTGCATGAGGGTAGGGCCACCTCCAATCCGCAGTTCTGGACCTGCAGAACCCTCTCACAGTTCTGATGGTTTGGTCCTCCCTGGAAGGTCCCATCTCCCAAGCAGGTGTGGGCTGGGCTTCACGGAGCTCAGAAACGTCACTCCGAGGGCTGGGAGGTTGGAGGCGCCTGGCAGGAGAGGCCAGGCCGGGAGAGGCTCCAGCTTACCGGAGCTCAGCCTCTGGGTGTTCTGTTGATCTTGCTGTTGCTGCTGCTGCCGCCGGGCCAGCTTCTTCATCTGATGAGGGGAGGACCACAGGATTAGAAGTCAGGGGGCCTGCAGCAGGTTCCTGCGGCTAGGCCAGGGGGAAATGGCTCGTGGGTAAAGCAGAGGGACCCCTTCCCCTGCTTTTACTCAGGAAAGGAGCCACACTTCAGGAACAGCGCCTGGAGCCCGCCCGATGCATGGTGGCTGAGGGCTTTTTACACCGCAGCCGTGGAAAGACAGCTGGCTGGGAAGCAACAGTGTGGCTGGTCTTAGCAGGAAGAGGGATTTCCTCTCAGTGCTTATGTTGTGACAGTTTTATGTGAGGGGATGTAGGGTCTTCAGCCCAGCTTAGATGTGCAGCAAGGGCCTGCTGACAGGGTATGATTTGGGATGAGGCTGGTCCCCCTAGTCCCCTATCTGCTGGTCCTTGTGGCAGAGACTCCTACCAGGAGATGCACGCCTCTAGGTAAGGAGCTTGACTCCCAAAGCACCCTGTTAACACACAGACTTCCCAGAAGGAACAATGTAACCCAATGTTTCTCAAACATTGGAACATTAGGGTTCCATGAGACATTAGCATACATTTTGAGTGAGTGTGTGTGTGTGTGTGTGTGTGTGTGTGTGTGTGTGTGTGTGTGTGTGTGTAGGGAACACTAGATTTTTTTAAATCTAGTGTTATTTTTTTTTTAATTCTTTACTGTGAGATTTCTCAGACCTTCAAATATGCTCTCTGCTTATGAATCCATAGGCTATAGGTCCTCTCAAACCTACTGAACCATGAAATCCTCTCATAGAAAGGACCATGGACTACACACCAGCAGCCCTGGTGTGAGGAATTCAGTGAGGGAAATGATGTCTTAACCAATCATTTCACCCACTAAAGATCAGGGCTGTAGAGAACTGGGCCACTAACTCATGCATGTACACAGGTAGGAAAATAAATAAGTAAAGGTCTAAAATAAGTAAAAGACCACGGCAGGGGGATGCAGACCTTGGTAGGATCCAGCAGACAATAGGATGGTTTGGGCCTATATCAGGGAAGGGTGGGGCACTGGGAAAGGTGAGTCAGGGCGTCCATTCCATGCGCCATAATGTTGTCTTAGACCTATCATGTGGGTGCTATGTAGGCTTCCCTCTGAAACTTCAAAGGAACTCTGGTATCTGTGTTAAATGAATGGGAATTAAAGAACCTGCTTTTACCAAAAGACACAGAAAGGCATTTCTTCATGCAGATGGCTGTCCAGATTCACAGTCACAGCCACTAGGAAAATAAAGGCCATCTCACTAAAACAACTGCCCCGTCTCTCCCCCTTCTGCAGGGCTGCTATAGCTGAAATGACTGCTGAGCACAAAATTTCTGAATCAAGAGAACTATTCTATCCAATGAGTTGAGGTTAGAAAACCTGCTGGCAAAAACAATGTCCTACTATTGTTTCAGGAAACCGGCCCCACAGAGACAGAAGTAAGAAGCAGATTACCTTAGCTCTCTGGTTCTGGAACCACACCTGAACGACACGGACGCTCAGCCCTGTCTCTGCAGCCAGAGTCTCCCTCACCTTGAAAAAATGGAACGTTAGAAATATAGAAACATTGGCACCTCAGAGTAGAAAGCAGAACGTTCCCTACGTGGTGCACGGGGAGGCCAACAGGCTGCATCTTCCGTAGGAGCTGGCGAGTGTTCAGTGTTCAGCAAAATCCCAAACACAAGAACATTGCTCTCCTTCAGGCGGACAGAAGGTCCTTACCCAGGTAAATGAAGAGAAGAATAAGCATTAATTTTGATGTGCATTCCAAGAGGTGTTCCTGGGTTTCTCTTCCTCTGGAAACTAGGCCTTCAGGTGGTTCTTAGATATTAGCAAAATCTATTGCTGTGTTTTTAGCTGTATGCCAGGCATATGCATTAACCTACTTAAGGAGAACTGAGGGTGAAAACGACTTTGCAAAAACAAATGGTTCTCTCTTGCTCTCTTCTCCTGTCTACATTCACTGACTTAAATTTTTGGTTTTGTCCCTCATAGCTTTAGGTCACTTTGGGTGTTTCATGAATATTCATATTCACTGTGAGCCTTGCCCGAAGGAAGTAAGACAAGAGCCATCTGGGATCCGACAGAGCAAGAGAGACAGTGCTGATGCGGGGACATGTCCTGGGACTGTGAGGAGACAGGACCATCAGGGTCCCTATTATGAAGAGTCGTGTTTCAACATCTGCCCTCTATACAGGCATTTGGTGAGGGGCTGGCAGAGTGGCTGGAAGGGAAGGGGGAAGAAGCACAGATTTCCCAAGAGTGGTCCTGAGAGGCACCGCCCCCTCTTGGTTAGATTCTGAGGGGATGAGCTGGTAGGAGCTCCTTGAATAAACACAGAAGCAGAGCAAGCGGGAGGCCCTGGGAAGTGCTCATCTTTATCATGCCACTGGGGGTGAGGCTTAGAAGCAGGATAATTAGAGAAGATTTTACAGGCACATCCTTCTGCAACGCCAACTGAAACAGCAGTATGCCCAGGGGCCCACGTCCACCTGCTGAAACCCTATCCACCCTTCAGAGGCCCAGCTCAAAACCCACCTGTTCCACAAAGCCTTGCCTGACCCCCCAGACAGAGGCGGCCTTTCTCTTCCGGCAGCTCCCGGCTGCCCCTCTGTTCTGGTCCTCAGAGCTTTCTCCCCAGTGTTCCAGTGTACACATCTCCTCCCCTCTGGTGGCCTAGACGCTGCCCGGGAACAAGCACTGGGCACAGGCCATACAGAGGCTAGGAGTCCAGTACATGTAGAACAAGTAAACCAATGAGGAAGTGGGAACTGGTCCTTGCGCAGGTCTACCTTGGGGCTATTGCAACTTTCTACCAGCTCTTCTCCCAGAGCTTAGAGGGCAGTGAGGGCAGGGAAAGGAAGTCTTCTGCAGGCGGGAGAACTTTTTTCAAAAGGCAGAAGTGGTGGGAGATTGCATTATCGTTCAGCAAATATCCATCCTTCCCGCCCCTCCTCCATGGAGGGGTGTATGCCTCCCCCTGTACTCACAGTGGCTTAGCCACATGACTTGCTTTGGCCCATGGAATGTAAGTGGATGTGAAGTTGGTGATATTCAAGGAGAGCCATTCAGTGGGACTGCCCAGTGTGACTTGGCCTCTTGCTTTCTGCCGTCGTCATGAGACCCGTGTGCCCCAGGTGGCCACTGCCCTGGACTCTTTAATGAGAGACCGGTGGGGCAGGCCTGAACCTGAGCCCAGCTGGGTCACAGCCAACCCACAGCCCAGGGGCAGGAGATAAATGTTTGCCGGGAGCCGCTAAGATTTTGTTCGTTATTGCAGCAAAAGCCCATTCATACAGAGAGGGAGGCGTGCTAAGGGATGGGATGCTAGCGACGGATGCTAAGAAATTTAAAATGTCTTTCTTCTATGAATTTCAATTCAATTTCAAGAAAGCTTTCTTTTCTTATTTTTATTGCATAAAAGACAGTACCCAGCATACGGCAGGGAGTCCATAAATGGTGGGTACTTAATAAGCGGACACAGCTATTTGTGGCAGAGACTACTAATTGCCTCCAATAGCCATTCTCTCCTTCCTCCTCTTAGCAATGTTATCCCCAAGTTTTAGCAAGGCACATGGACACCCAGATAGACTCATTTCCCAAGTCCCCTTGCAAGAGGTACAACCTCAGGATTAAACCCTAGCCAACACACATGAGTGAAAGTGATGCAGAAAATCCCAAGGTATGTCCCTAAAAGGGCAGCTGCTTGCCCCGACTTTCTCTTTCTCCACCATGGTGGCTGGAAAAAATGGTGACACCTGGAGCAGCCCCTTGGACCCATGGGATGGATAACAGAGCTTCTCGGCCAGTCTTGGATTGCTTATCTCTGGACTGTGATGTAAGAAAGACATACACTCCTATCTCATTAAGTCACTGTATTATTATTATTTTTTTACATAACTGTTCACAGCAGCCCTATCTGTAACAGCCCCGAGTGGAAACAACTCACATGCCCATCAACAGGTGAATGGTCAAACAGCCCATGGTATAGCCATGGAATACTATGCAACAACAAAAATGGATGAACCACAACATGGATGAATGTCAAAATCACCACCTCAAGCAGAACAAACTGGACCGAAAAAGAATACATGCTACAAGCCACTGTATTTTTACTGTGCTGTAACATTTCGATCTATATCCCAACTGGAACCTCTTATTGTTATTCTCCCCATTGCTCTCCATGAAATGAAAGGTATGAGCCAGTTGGAGTGGGTATGCATACGCAAAAGCACAGGGAGATTCCACCATGACCCCGGCCACAGCTGCAGTGATCCCTGGGGTCTCCAACGGGGCTCAAGGCCACATGCCCAGACTCTGTCTGAACAGCATCTCCCACCCTGACCCCCAGGCGCACAGTGACACCCCAGAGGAGTCCAGGGTGCACACAGAGAAGAGGAGCCTCGTCCCCTTTCCTCCCTTCTTCCCCCGGCCCCACAACCATACCTTCCTGCACGGCTTGGAGGATACTTCAAACGAGGCCTTGAATGCTCTCCTCTGTTGGGTTGTCAAGATGGTTCTGGGACGTTTAGGGCGCTTATGGTCCTTGCCATCCTCAGTGGTTCCTTTCCCTGCCCCATGGGCTGACTTGCAAAGACTTTCTTCATCATCACTTTTGCCTGAAAGAAGCAGAAAATAATGTGTTGAGTCCCTTAAGGCCACTTCCTGGAGTTGTCTGTTATTCCATAACAAGACACTTGGGTCCACGTTCCAAGGATGACTTAAGACATGAATGCAACACCCTGTGTGATACTGATCCCAAAGCCCCCAGGAAGGGCTAAGGAAAAACTTCTAAAACGTGGAGACAGGAACCAGGAAGTCCACCATCACAGCTCAGGACTTTCTCTCGGGAGGCTCTCCTAGCTCCACGTTTACTAGTTGTGTGACCTTGGGCAAGTGACTTAACTCTCTGTGGCTCAATTTCCTTATCTGCAAAATTGAGATATAGGAGTACCTACTTCATTGGGGTTGTTGTGAGGATTAAATGAGTTTATCAAGAAGGCACTCAGAAGGCTGCTTAGCATATAATAAATGCCCAGTAAGTGTCGGTGGTTAATATTTCTTAAATGTCATTTTTCAACTCTAGACCTGGATAAGTTATATATAACTTCCTAGATACTATGTCTGAAATTCTAGCCACTGCCAGGATGTAGAAAACAATATTGTTTAAAAGGCCACAGAAGACCAACATTAGACTACGTGCAGGTACAGATAACACAGACAGTTAGTCAAAACTGCCTGTCTATAAAATAAATAACTCTCTATTAAAGTGACTGTATTTATCTATATTTACGTGAATTATTTCAACTCTATAAGCAGTGATCGATACAAGCAGTAACTTGAAGGAAATAAAGCCTTCAGTATATATGACATTCTTTCCCAGGCTACCTCTTGTATCCCACAGACTTCACACTCCTAAGAAGGTGCTTCTAGGATCTGGGAAATACCCATGTGAGAGAGACTCCTTACTACTTTCAGCATTAAAAGCCATAGGCAGTTGTGTGCCCACATTACCCTAATGAGACCCTCATTTCTCTCTGGGTCTTTACAGAGCTCAGCTGCCCTCTTTCCTCCAGTAAAAACCTTCGTCCCAAGAGCTTCCCCAGCTCCAGTCCCCTGATTCTGATCCCCTTCTGGCCACTTCGAGAAATCCAAGATGGGCTTCCCTGGTGGTGCAGTGGTTGAGAGTCCGCCTGCCGATGCAGGGGATGCGGGTCCGTGCCCCGGTCCGGGAAGATCCCACATGCCGCGGAGCGGCTGGGCCCATGAGCCATGGCCGCTGGGTCTGCGCGTCCGGAGCCTGTGCTCCGCAACGGGAGAGGCCACAGCAGTGAGAGGCCCGCATACCGCAAAAAAAAAAAAAAAAAAAAACACAAACACAAATCCAAGATGAGGCAACCCACCGTGTGCGAGCTCCGCATCCTTGTTCTTCATCCCGCCCTCCTCTGGAAAGATGCTCTTTGCATATAATGTTTTAGTTTAGACTTTAGTTGAGTTCTAATTTTCGGCTCTACCAGAAGACAAAAAACTTTGTTTTATCTGAAAAAACAATGGCTAAGATTCTTTTCTCTATGAACTTTTACCCATACAATTTGAACGTGAAGGAAGACGAACCTCTGAGTTCCTTGAGGGCACAAGCCTTGCAATATAATTGAACAGGGTCTGACATAGGCAGACCTAGGTCTCCATCCAGCTCTATCCCTTGTTTTAAGTACAGCCCTGTGCAAGGGACGTCCTGCACTGAGCCTGCACTGGAGACAAGAACACCTACCAGGGGGTGGCATAGGAGTAGTGCTGCTGTGTGCAAAGCAACTAACACAGAGGCACAGAGGAGGCTCTTATTAGATGTTGTGGGAAGGATGTCTTTTCCCCTCTGCCTCACTCCCCTTGAGAGTACAGACAAAAAAACCCGCAAGATGAATGAAGAGGAGATTAAAGAAGAATCCTCCTGACAAGGGGTGGCCACTCTGGCATCTTCAATTCTTAGGCTGCTCTTTCCTTGATGGGAGTGGGGGGGATTCAGTAAGCTGATCTCAGTCAGACCTCAGTATTGAAGGGTATTTAGGATCTTTCTAGAAGGAGGTTTTCAGAATGGCAAGGAAAGAATAAGCATGTAAGAACTAAAAGCCTTAGGGAACTAAGAAGACCCCACAAGAGAAGAAAGGTAGAAAAAAGGAGGCCATTGACTATGCAGATTCATCCTTGCTGGCCCTACCTCATGCTGCTCAGAGAACCCCCCACCCCCAGAGCCCAGTCTTTAGTGATGTCAGTAATTCTCTCTGTTGGTGGATTCTTTGGGGTCAAAAGGATGCTCTTCTGGTACTGGTGATGCCTTCAGTAATATTTCTGAGGAAACGTGGCTGACACCCCATGCCAAGGATTGTGTAGATCTCCTGCAAGGCAGGTGATTACAAGGAACTGAGTCTAGAACAAATAAGTGAGAAGTCCAAAGCACAGAATTTACTTTAAAATGCAATTGTGGGCTTCCCTGGTGGCAGTGAGAGGCCCCGGTCCGGGAAGATCCCACATGCCGCGGAGCGGCTGGGCCCGTGAGCCATGGCCGCTGAGCCTGCGCGTCCGGAGCCTGTGCTCCGCAATGGGAGAGACTGCAACAGTGAGAGGCCCGCGTACCGTAAAAAAAAAAAAGTGCAATTGTATCATCTTCAGAAACCACTTGTCTTATACCAGTTTTGTCCTTGAAATGGTATTTGCAAACATCTCACGGGGTCAGTCTGATTCTTTTACAGTCACATAGCTTGATGCAAATGTATATTGATGACTAGGATGATGTAACTAATGAAAATGCAAAATCTAAGATAATGTGGATTCCATGGTAATGGCTCATATATGTTGACGACATTCAGGAAAACAAGATGGCACAGTGTCCACAGCATGGGCTCTGGAGCCGTACTAACTCGGGTTTCAATTCTGGCCTTGCCGGTTATGATGTGTGATTCTGAACAAATCCCCAAGACTCAGTTTTCTCATCGGAGAAAGTAACAGTGTTGTTGGGATTACATCAGATGATGCACGGAAAGGGTTCAGTGCTGTCTAGAGTGTGATAGATGTTTATTAAATCATCATCATCATCATCATTTCAAAAGAAGGGATCTTAATCTGAGACCCATGTTTTCTGTTATTAACAGTTGCACATTGATGGGGGTTGGAGTTAAGGTTTTACACTACAAGTGTTCATTCCTCTCTCTTTGCAGATATGACCCTAGCTCACACTAAGCGTTGGTTTTATAGAAAGTGTGTATGTGAGTGCTTGTGGGAAAGAAGGGGGGGTGGTAGTCGGGGGGCTGGTTCCAGAAGGAAGACGTGATTGCTGAAGTTTGGTTGGAGCCCTAGAAGTGGATGGCTGAGGTCCCTGATGTCTTCGTACTGTCTCTGGACTTACCCTAGCCTGAGATACATGCACATTCCCCAAGACCTGCTATCCTCTCCTAGAACAGCAGAAAGGACCAGTGGGGGAAAGAGCCATCTCCTAGGGCAGCCCTTGGTGCCCATCTTGGGAGGATGTAAAGAGCATCACAGGTGACTGCTCATTCATTCTCTCTACATCCCTGTGAGAAGAGACAAAAACATCTGTTTTCAGAAGAAGAGGGAGGGGCAGAAGTGGGAGCAGAGGGAGGACGAGATTAAGATTTGTCTCTGGAGTGTTTCTGTCGTTTTTTGGGGTGCATTTTCTTCTTCTGATTCCTCCTTTTTGCTGTTCAATATCTCTCTCTTCTGTCTGCTAAGGGCCCCATTTTGCCTTCCAAGAAGCACTAGATGCTCTAGACCAGACATCTACAAACTTGTTTTGTAAAAGGCCAGAGAGTAAAATATTTCACTCTTTGCAGGCCTTATGGCCTCTAGCGCAACCACTCAACTCTGCCACTGTAGTACGAAAGCAGCTGCAGGCAGGACGAATAGGCATGGCTGGGCTCCAGTAAAACTCTATTTCAAAAGCAAGCACCAGGCCGGATTTGGCCTGCATACCATAGTTTGCTGGCCCCTGCCCTAGACCTCTCCTGACCCGTTCTCCATCAAAACTTACATATCCTGTGTTCCGGGCTTTCACGCTCTGACTCTGGGGCAGGAAGCACTGCTCATCTGCTACACTGAGTCAGGGATTAGCAGGGTCTGAAGTGTCCTCTCCCACAGTCAATAACACATAGACATGGAATGCCTCCAACCAAACAGTCACCACTACGGAATTTCAGGTGTCCCGGCAGATCTGAGCAAGAGAAACTCTGAAGATAGAGGAATGGAAGGCCTTTGGGCATTTCCCAAAGTGCAGACAGATGTCACAACCCAACTGCCAAGGGGAATGCAGACCATCGCTAACCGTCACCCAGCTTCGGTCTGCCGGGTTGTAAATACTACGAGCATAGCAGTGCCCTCTGCCTCCCTCGGGGAACTTCCAGACTGTTCAGGGAGGCTCCCATCTCCTCGTTCGGCAGGGGCAGGGCTGCCTGACTCTGATGCCAACTTCTCCATGAAAGCAGGCAGTGCCTGAAATATACACTTACTGATTTGTCCAAGAGAAAGGAAAGTTCTAAACGAGCCAGGAGATCTCTCCCAGGGCCAGCAGGAGTACTGGAGAGCAGGAGATGCAGAAAAACCTTCCAACAGCAGAGACATCTCCGAAGCGGAAGGAGGGGCAGCCCCTCGGCATTGCCAGAGGCTCCCACACCCAGATGCAGGCCAGAGCGATCCCTCATAATTTAAGCTGACACCCCTCAGCGGAGATGAAAGGAACACCACTTGCTGTCTCCAGCAACAAATGTCAGCATCCCTGGAGGCCATTTAGACACAAACGCAGCATAAATCTGACTCCTAGAGGGGAAGTCCAGAGATTAAGTCTCCACGCACAGCCTACCAGGGTGAAATGAATTTGCTTGGCACAAAGTTGGAACATGTTTCTCAGGGCCTTTCTTTCCCATCTCTTGTAAAAAAAAAATCTGGAATGGCTCGGGGGCTGCTGCTTCCCGCTTGCCTGGTCCCCCCACTCATTTATGACATAAGCAATGGCAGATGAAAGACCCAGCCATGGTTTATGGCCCCGAGACAGGCTGTACTACCTGTGGGGCCTCACAGATTCATTTCAGGTTGTTGGAAAAATCCCAACAGCTCATAAACAGGGCAAGAGATATCAGAGCTTGGCCCAGGAGGCGACGGTGAAGGAGGAGGGCCAGAGACCCTCGTGCTAGGAAAGGGAGAGGCAGGAACAGGCCTCACATGCTTCCCACGTGATGGGCCTCATAAATGTCCTTCAGGCCGGGGGAGTAAGAGGAAGGGTCTGGGACTTGTGGTGGGTGGAGGGGGGTGGGAAAGAAGTAAGGGAGGAATTTATGAAGACAGAATATGTAGGAAACTATTTCAGTCGCTGCCCCGCACTGAATGGATCAGAATTCCATTCTCCCGGAGTATAACTCTGGATGCAAGGCAGCATTTCACATTCAAGAGGCAGTAGGTAAAGTTCCCTAGAATAGCAAAGTCCCTGCAGCTACTGTTTTGAAACTGCCTCACACAGAGTTCTTCAAGGAGGTCTCAACTCAGACCCAAATCACGTGTCCGGAAAAGATTTGCCTTGCACCTTGTTCGCATAATCATCCGCTCAGTAAGCATTTATCGTGGGCTCGTGTATCACGCACTGAACAAGGACAGTTCTGGGCTACAGAGATGATTAAGACTTGCCCTCTGTTCTCACAGATCCCAGATTAATAGGGGAGAAGGCTACAATGCCAAAATAATAGCTCTGCTTAGAGGACTTGGAGGAGGGAGCTGGGAAGGTGACACAGTACAGGTGTCACTCGAGGTGAAAGTGAATGACAATGAACAGAAGTTGCCAGGCAGGAAAGGGCAGAGAGGGCGTTTTAGGTCCAGAGAGAACTTCTAACGGCATGGGAGCAAGACCTTGACCCGGGAAGCGAGGCTCATCCAATAGATGAGGTACATCCAATAGTACCTTGCATGTCATTAGGTACTCAGCACCCTGCACTGCATCGCAAGGGGATGAGTGAGATCTGAGATGACCCCTTGCTCTCAAGGAACAGAAAACTGTGTTAGAGTTAGCACGTGTGAAACAATAAATATAAAATAGTATTTGGTTATGCTCTTTAGGCACGGTATACATAGACGGGGAAAGGGGGGTAGGGATAAATTAGGAGTTAGGGATTAGCAGATACGCACTACTATATATAAAAGAGATAAACAACAAGGTCTTACTATATGGCACAAAGAACTATATATTCAATATCTTGTAATAACCTACAATGGAAATGAATCTGTAGAAGTATATATATATATAACACTGAATCACTTTGCTATACACCTGAAACTAACACAACATTGTAAATCAACTATACTTCAACTTAAAAATGTAGGCATAAAGCCAGCCAATGAATCTGCTTACCTGAATGTGTTTCTGCAGAAATTTAGAAAATGCTGGCAATAGGAAAGCCGTGTTACGAGCCTTAAAGACACTGAAGTCTTTAAGGTCCCTGAAAATGGCTACAAGACAAAAAAAAATGTAGGCATATAGGAAAGAGAGGTGTCAAAGTGCAGGAGGAGCTAGTAAAGGCAGGAGCCTAAATGCAAGGGAGGAGGGAGGCGTGGATCTGGAAAAGCAGAGGGGAGAGGGCAGGGGTTCTGAGAATGGCTCAGCCTTGAACTGGAGAAAAGGGGAGAGAATGGGCATGAGGGAGACCTCAAGGCCCTGGCAGAGGGTGCACTTCTGAGGGAAGAAGAAATGCAGGGTGGAGAGGCCACATGGAGCTTACTCCAGGGGTCCTGATGTTCCAGAGCCGATGTTGTTAGCAATGGTGAGACATGGGGGGAGTTCTGTGTCTGGAGCTACACAGGAAAATTGTGGACCCAGAGCGCAGGGCACCATGGACTGGGAAAGCACAGACACCAGCTGCTAGACTGCTGTGTCCATGTGTGGGTGACACCACCAGGCCACCACGTCCACTTTGCAGACTGGGGTGAGGGAGTCTCTCAGGTCTCAGCGCTAGACAAGGGCCCTGAAAAAGAAGAAGCAAATGCCCACATCCCAAGCACCAGTTGTGTGCCAGGCCCCGTGTCCAGGGTAAACATTTCATCTCATCTCCGTGACAACACAGCATGGCAGGCACTGGCGGAACTCCTCTCCTACCTAAGGAATAAACACAGTCTCAGAGAGTTTCAGGAACCTCCCCCAACACACAGGGCCTAGGTGGGATGGCCAGGTTTCACGCAAAGCTTGTCTGCTTCCAAGCCCAGGCCTGAGACACTCCTACGGGGAGCAGAGAAACAGACTTTTTAACCAGCAAACCAGGCATAAGCAAATGACAGTCACCTGTGCACGTCCCAGCCCAAGAGTGGAGGCAATCTAGATGCTAGGTTGCCAAAGACCACGAAAAGATCACGCTTTATATCCAAAGAACATATGGAGTGGTGGAAAGTAACTTTAGCCATGAAATACGAGACTTGGACCCTAGTTCTAATTTTGCTACTAAGCTGTATACCCCTAAATGAAATTCCTCACGTTTCTGAGACTCAATTTCTTCATCTACAAGATGAAATAAAAAGCCCTTTTCCTTAGCTAATAGTTGACTGGGCTTCTTCACTTTACAATTGCATTATTTCATTGTTTCTATTCAAACAGTAGGAGGCAGGAAATGTGTTATTATCCAACCCCCCCTTCTTTTTTTTTCCCTACAGATGAGAGATGAGTCAACCAGGCCCCAGGGACGTGGGTGATGTTTGCCCAAGGGCACACAGCTGGGATGCTCCGTCTTCCACTCCCACTTCCCCTCTCCTGCCTAAGCTGCCTCTGGGGTTGCTGGATCTGAAGATCCAAGGATACCTGTGACTTGCAGAACATCAGGTGAGGCCCAACGGCAGGCAGCATCACTGTTATTAAAGAGTGAGGAAAGAAAAGGGAAGGCTTTCTGAGGGGTATGGATCATCCACTCACACTCTTGAGCTCCTGCTGGAAAAGCCATTCTTTTCAGTCCAAAAGGGACAGAGCTTAGTTTAAATCCAGGTTCCCCCCACTCCTACCCACCCTCCCCAGGCACCCCCTGCCACTGCGACCCCACTCAGGGACAGGGCACTAGGCATGTCAAGAGCAGGGCAGACAGAAGCCGAGCTGCTCTCCTGAGTCAGGCTGTGGGTAAAGGGTCCCAAGAAAGACACCTTTGTTCAGAGATGCCCACTGTGGATGGAGACTCCTGTGCCAGGCAGAGGGAGGGGAAGGCAGGTCAGAGCAAGGGCATCCAGCTCCGACATCCAGGCAGCCCCTCGAGGGGAGCTGGGTCTCCACTCTGGGAGTGCTGGCGCCTGCCACAGCCTGGACCCCTCTCCTTTTGCTTTTCTCTGCTGGCTGGTGCTCCTGAAAGGGAAACCTTGTGCCTGGGAGGTTTGTAGGGAAAAGAGACAGTATTGGTACTGACTGGTGGAATTACTGTGAATTTGCATCAGTTTGGGGTCTTTTCGCATTCAAAAAGGATTTGTGCTGGCATCTACCCTGCCTCACTCCCTCCCCCCTTCTACACAGACACACACACTCTGCCTCTTTTCCTCTCTGAGTTTTTCCGTCTCTTTCTCCTCCCCTTCCTAATGAAAACGTGGCCACGTGCACCCCAAACTGATAAGCAGAGGTGTACATGCTCAAAGCACCTATGGCATAGCTTTGTCATATACTGGAAATCCTGGTAATCGAGATATCAGCAGACACCTCTACCCCTACATCACTGTATTCCAATCAAGCATGGATGCATATACTAAATAAAAACCATAACTTGTTCGTTTGGATTCAGCCAGCCCCAGAGAAGGAGACCGGGAAGCTCATAACAAGATGAATCAGATGTTCAGGGCTCTGCTCTCAGGCTCAATAAAAGCTCATTAATCCGCCAGCCCGATGGTTCACTAGGCACGGGTGTGACATGCATGACATTATATTCGGTTCATATTAATGAGGTTGGAGTGTGTTTGCTCCGATTTACGAACTGACCTAAGTGGATCAATACCACATCTCTTTGGAATAGTCCAATTTTGCTGCATTCATCACTAGTCTTCAGGAGGATAAAATGATCTGGGATGGGAGACAAAGGGTTAATTTTCTTTCCAAAGTAAAAAAGACCCAAACGAACAATCTTCTAAGTCAGCAGCAGTCCTCAGCCTTTTTGGCATCAGGGACCAGTTTCGTGGAAGACAACTTTTGCACGGACGGGGCGGGGGTGGGGGGTGGGGGGAGTGTGTTGGGGGGAGGGCAGGATGGTTCAGGCGGTATGAGCGACGGGGAGTGGCAGACGGCTCCTTGCCCGCTCACCTCCTGCTGTGCAGCCTGGTTCTTAACAGGCCCCGGACCGGACCGGCCTGGGTCTTGGGGACCCCCTGCTCTAGGTTACTGCGGAGCTGGGGTGAATTGGCTCACACTCTAAATGTTATCACAGAAGTGAGTCCTCCCTGGACAAATTCACCTTGGACTTGACCACAGAGAGAATTTGCCCAGAGGACCACAGCTGATCTGAATGCCTGCCCCCTTGGTGGAGACGTCCTGGTTCTGCAGGCCCTCTGCTGGTTTGGAACGGCAGCCGAGGCCAATACCCAGCCAAGTCTGTGCCTTCAGACTCTAGACCATTCCACAAACTGCTGATAGGCTTAAAAGAGAAGGGAAAAGTGAAGTCAGACACCTAGTGAAGTCAGACACCTAGCCTCTGTTCTTATGTCCACCACTCACTCACCTGCTGTGTGACCTAAAGCAAATGACCTAACCTCTCTGAACCCCACCTTCCTAATTTGTAAAATCAGGGGAATAAAGATCTGCCAAGCTACCCTGATAGGATTATGAACTCAATAGTAGGAGTAAGTAAAAGCACTTTGAAAAAATTTTGTAAAATAGCATAAAAATGTAAGATTTTAAAATATTTTTATTCTCATTATGCATCTTGAGTGCTCGTGAACTTACTGTATGTTTCCACTGACTATGAAACTCACACTCCTCATACGGAACTCCTGTCATTCAACAACTACATCATGAGTGTGCCTACTACGTACAGGCACCTTTCTAGACACAGGATAAGGAGTGAACAAGGTCCAGACAGCCTCTGCTCTCCTACCTCTAGCGGGAGAAGAGAGACAAGGAATAAAGAAACACATGATTTATTCTTTAACAATGTTAAATGCTAATAAAATAAAATCGAGCAATGTGTCAAAGAATGATTGGGGGCAGTGGGAGAAGCTTCTTTCGGTTCCATAATTCTGTACCACCAAGAAGATCCAAATCTATCTTCTCCTGAAGCCTCCGTCAACTCCTTCGCATGTCGATTTCTTCCCTTTCCACACACCTGGAGCACGTGTTTGTCTACCTCCACTGTTTTCATTACTCAAGTATATGCAAATTAGAAGACAATTTTATATGTTGCCTTACATTATTCTCCAACTATTTTAGCCAAAAACAATATTGCAAGTGCTAAGATTTTTTGAAAAAAAAAATTGCACTGGACTAATATAGAAATTCCGTTATGACGTACTCCCGGAGGCGCTACAGCAGAGTGGTTAAGAGCAGTGCTTTGGGCTTAAATATCAACATTTGCTCCATCACTTATTAGCTAGTAGTCTGGGCCAAGTTGCCTCTGCATTAAGTCTTGGTTTCCCATCTGTCAAATGGGGTTAATAGCACCTACCCAATAGGATAATTATAATAACGATATAGACAATTTATGTGCAGTATTTATGGCACTAAGCTCATGATAAGAACTTCACAAATGCTGGCTAACTATCACCATTATAATTTTGTGTACCTTCTATATAACCAGAATAAGCTTCTAGAAAACAAAGATCAAATCTAAATCATCTTCGTATCCTCCACATACAACACCACGCTGAACACTCAGGAGATTAATAGTTTTAGTAGTTGGTGTCCAGTTAATACAGAATGAAGAGATGCACTGCACTAACAGGCATGCTGCAGTCTTCCCTGTGTTTCCATTTTTCACAGATTTGTCAATGCCAACCAACTTCCAGTGGTTACAGAAATTATTATAGAATTACAAGCTACTTCCATACTTGGGGCTCAGCTGGAATGAAATTTACTTCCCTTAAACTACAATCTGTATTTCTCTTTCACGTTGATATTGATTCCACTGATGGCCCAGTTTCATCAGTACCCATCCAGTTATGCTTCCACGAGGAGAACAGGAAAGTGAGCCATGAAAAAGAAAAACCCAAAATACAATAACGAAGGATAGAAAGGGGAAGGAAGGAAACTAAAGAAAAGAAAATGGAAATGGGACAGAGGGAGGACAACGCTGTGGGGCGGGTACCATGCAATTTGTCCTCCCGCCATTCCTTAGGGGACCGGAAGGCACAGTCTCCAAGGGCAGCTGTGGGAAGGATGGGGCCCTAGGGCGGGAGGCCCTCAGCCCCTTGCAGCTGGGCTGTCTTTCCTAACTGAGAGAGCTTCAACAGACATTTCCATAGCCGTGATTCTTCACGGGTGAGAACACAGATTGGGTGAGGAAAACAAATATTTATCACAGGAAGAGCTTGCCCTAAATTAACTATCAACTGAGTATAACTGTGTGCAGTGAACTCCATTACAACAATCTGCAGAGTAGTTATGGTTATTACCCGTAAGTGAAGTTGTGTGTCCCAAGATGGTTTTGATATTGATGAAATCATTGCTAATAGCACCATCACGAATGCTTCGTGTAATTAGTTAGCCTTGAATTTCTTTTTTTTTTTTAAAGAAGATGTTGGGGGTAGGAGTTTATTTATTTATTTTTGCTGTGTCGGGTCTTCGTTTCTGTGCGAGGGCTTTCTCTAGTTGTGGCAAGCGGGGGCCACTCTTCATCGCAGTGCACGGGCCTCTCTCTATCACGGCCTCTCTCGTTGCGGAGCACAGGCTCCAGACGCGGAGGCTCAGTAGTTGTGGCTCACGGGCCTCATTGCTCCGTGGCCTGTGGGATCCTTCCAGACCAGGGCTCGAACCTGTGTCCCCTGCATTAGCAGGCAGATTCTCAACCACTGCGCCACCAGGGAAGCCCCGGCCTTGAATTTCTAACCCTAAAAACTCTTCTTTGCAATCCCGTCATTACTTGTAAAGTATGGAGTTTACTGTTGATACGAGGATGGGAGGAAGAATACTGTTATTCTGAACCTAAGACCACTGGAATTCAAGTCTAAACTTGGTTCTCAAATCTGAGCACACCTCAGAATCATCTGGAAGGCTGGTTAGATGCAGACTGCTGGCTCCACACCCAGAGTCTCTGATTCAGTAGGTCTGGGATGGAGTCTGTGACTTTTCATTTCTAATGATTTCCCAGGTGATGCTGATACTTCTGGTCCAGGAATCACACTTTGAAAATCACTGATCTAGAACATTCCTCCTTACCCCTACCCCTACCCTTGCACGCATACACAGGGAGGTCTGGCAATCATAACACATTCTTACTTTCAGCTAACGGAGGCCTTCAAATCTTTTCAATTACTCCAAATCTTCAGAGTAATTCCTGCCAGTTTTGATAATTAGGGGAGAATAAAATTATGATTAAAAATGTTTCCCTCTTTAAAAATAATGGTGTGCGAGTGTAAACCAGAAGTTGCAAACTAGCTACTTCGGCCTTGACAGTGTTGGCCCTCAAAGTATTTTTGCTTTTAAGTTGTTACATGAATTGGCAACATTAAGAACGACCAGATATTCAAATAGGGAGTAGAAAAGTGGTTGCTAAGGCGTTGGGAGTGGGGGAAATAGGGTGAGCCCGGTAAAAGCGTAGAAACTTCCAGATGAATAAGGTTTGAGGATCTAACATATAACATGGTGACTAGAGTTAATAACACAGTATTTTATAACTGAAACTTGCTAAGAGAGTTAAACTTAAACGATCTCACTAAAACAAATTTAAAAAATAATAATGGTGCACATAGAGGAAAGGTGGGGTTGAGTGTGCAGTGACTTAAGGTTGACATGAGCAGGGACAGCCCTTGGTATGCGTCATCTTGAAGTACCCTACCAAGCATGGGGGTCAGATCTGCCTCTTTGTCAAGTGTCACGGCCACTAAACACCAAAGCCAGGGACACCTAAGCTGGTAAGAGAGCAGTGAGCCCCTACAAGGACTCAGGGGGATGATTCAGCTCTCCCTCACCCTCATATGGAGTTGCTCTCTTCCCCTCTATTTAGAATCGCCTCTTCCAGGATTGAAGCAAAGGGCCGGGCGGCCCTTCTGCTTGCCTCACCCAAATGATTCAAAGCTATGCACTGCTCACAAAAACACGGATGTCATCAGATGTGTCCATTTAGCTTAGTGTCCTAGACCAAGTCTTAAAATGAGTCTTCCCTTGCAGTCAGCTGTTTCATCTCTACTGATGCCAGTGAGAGCCGGGGCAAGAGGTTATCAGGAAGCTTGGCAATGTGGAAATACCCTACCATTACAGATACAGCTGAGCTTCAGGAAAATGTAGGTGGCTAATGGGCTGTAACAGCAGCTGCAGCTTAACCTTGCTATCAGGTTCTAAGCTAATATAGCTCCTCTTTATATCACACATCTTGTTCTACAGAATGAATGTGCACCTAAGAAGTTGTGCATGGATCAAACTCTTTATGCAAAGCTGAATTTTATCCTCTCAGTGAAGAAGAGTTCTTAGTTTCATAGATTCTTTATTTTAAGGAATACATATTTTTCAATATACAGGGGGATCCTAATACTTCAATCATTCATGCATTCACCTAAAAATTTTAATTAAAAAATTTTTAATTGAAATATAATTGACGTACAACACTGTGTAAATTTAAGGTGCACAAAAATATGAGTACCACAGTAGCATTAGCTGACACCTCTATCGTGTTGCATAATTATCATTTCTTTTTTGTGGTGGAAACAAGATGTAGTCTGTGAGCAACTCTGAAGTTTATGATACAGTATTGTTGTCTATAATCACTATGCTGGGCATTCCACCTCCAGGATTTATTTATCTCTTAGTTCCCAGTTTGTACCCTTAAATGATATCTCCCCAAATCCCCCACCACCCAGCCTCTGGTAACCAGCATTCTACTCTCTATTTTTAAAATATTTACTTTGCAAAGTACTTAGCATACATCCATGAACAAGACAGAGTCCTGGCTCAAAAAATGTACAGGCTAGTGGAGGAGACTGCAGGTGAGCAGGCATTTACAAAGCAGCAGGAGAAGTGTTTTGATGGGGAGAATTCCCCATCAGAGTGTGATGCTGGGAAGAATTCCGTGGAGGGGCAGCAAATGTGGTCACTGGGGATCAGGGTGGGATTACTCAAGAAGACTGTGGAAAGAATAGGCTGGATTTAACAAAAATAAATTTAAAATAAAAGAGGAAGAGGCAAGGATATTCTAGACACAAGAGAGAGAGCAGAGCATGGACAGTGAAGGAGTAAGTGGAGCTGATCAAGAAGGCTCTTGCATTTTAGTTTTCTAAAACGTAGAAGCAACACAGTGAAATGATTCAGAGCAGGGGCTTTGAAATCAAAGAGACCTAGGTTCAATGCTGGCTCCTTTGGAAGCAAATTACTTAGTTTCTCCAAATCTCAGTTTTCTGTACTGGGCACAGAGTAAACATTTAAGAAATTTAAAATGTTAATTTTCTCAGTTACAACTACGTAATCATAAAGTAATATCATATACTCTATCCAAGAGGGTCTTACTAACATGAGGAAGGGCCAAAATTTTTTGCTGTTTAAAAAAAAAAAAGGAAGGAAGAATGGGCTTCCCTGGTGGCGCAGTGGTTGAGAGTCCGCCTGCCGATGCAGGGAACACGGGTTCGTGCCCCGGTCCGGGAGGATCCCACATGCCGCGGAGCGGCTGTGCCCGTGAGCCATGGCCGCTGAGCCTGTGCGTCCGGAGCCTGTGCTCCGCAACGGGAGAGGCCGCAGTGGTGAGAGGCCTGCGTACCGCAAAAAAAAAAAAGGAAGGAAGGAAAGGGGAAAAACACTTTAGTCTCAAACTAAGGAGACCGTCATATAAGCAGCTAATTTCAATGTCATTTAAAGGCATTCTTTGGTTCACTACTCTGGCAAACATGTACTGATGCCACATAATGTTTTGGCCACTGTTGTTCTAGGTTTGGGGACTACATTGGGGACGAAGACAGATGAGACTCCTTCCTTTTGGGGAACCTACCTATCTTTGGGGAAAACATATCAAATCAGAATGAACTAGATCATTCCAGAATTTAAATAGTGAAAAGTAATGAAAAGAGATTTACAACAGGGTGACTGTGATGGAGAAATCCACAGTTAAGGATGACATTTTAGATAGAGTGGTCCTGGACATTTAGATAGAGGAGCTCCTGCTGAGAAAGTGACATTTGAAGGTGACAAGAAAGAGCAAGCCACGTGAGAGCTCAGGGCAGAATGTCCCCAGCAGAGGAGCAGAATGGGCCAGGTGGACTCAGCTGTTAGGGCCATGTCCTAGTCCCTGAAGAGGAGAGAGGTAGAAGATGAGGTGAGGAAGCAGGGGCAGGCCAGGTTAGGGCACACAGGCCATGACGGAGACTCTGGATTTGTTCTCAGTACTATGGGAAGCCATAGCGAGTCAGTGGCAAAGACTGAAGTAGAGTTACCGTCCCCGTCCCTTACCTTCCTAGTTCAGGGCTTTTTTCTATACTTTGCTCCCTGTCTCTAGGAAGTCAAGAGACATGCCTTTCCTCAACACAAAAGAAGGCCTCCACTTTTGTGAACACATACTTATTTTTAAATTTTCTTTCCACCATTTTAGATGTCTCTAATCTGTTTTACACAGGTTAAGTGCAATTCCTTGGCACTCAGATTTCTTCCTTGCCTCTCCTCTATGGCCTTTGTATCACCTGGGGGCTGACCCTTGCAGGCTGCTACATCTGCCTGGGTCCAGCCAACGGGAGGCATTTACAAGGAAAACAGAGGAAAGGGAGAAACCAAGGTGTTCCCTCGACCCCCTTCTGCCTTGGGTGGTTTCTGGTAGCTGTTGCATCTCCTGCACGGCTCCAAGGCACACCTAAGAATCCCACTGTAGTTTTTGTTTCCACCAGATGTCCACAGAAGTCACATCACCTGTCACTCTGAGTCTTCTCTCCTTTGCAAATTTGTAGATTGTCTCACCACCCCGATCTGTTTGCATCCCAGCAATCTCATCACCGTGTAACCAATTCTCTGTATTAGACTCTGTTTGAAATGCTGACAGTTGGTTCTGTCCTCCTGGCTGGTCCGTGGCTGATACAGATCTCGAGATTGACGAGGGCTTTCACAGGTTTGGCAACCGTCCCTTCATCTGCCAGGTGAGTATCTCCAGACACTCCATTTCACTAGCCACACTGAAACCTAAGGTAGCTCAAATCACCCTCTCACTTCCTTTGTTATTTTCCTTGGAACTACTTTTGAAGGCTTATGCCAAAGTAGAATTAAGTAACAAGACATGGCAATTATCTGCCCCAGGATTTAGATTTTAGGTACAGGATTTGCTGGAAATCAGGAGTAAAGGTCTATGAGCAGTCAGCACCATGGCCAGATCCAAAAGGCCACAGACAAAAACTGGAGGCCAGAAATGACTTCAATGGAACTTTATTCCAGCGACAAGAGAGAGAAATTGGGCAGCTTATCATTTCTACTGGTAGAGCCTCCCTTCAATTTGTCTCCAATACCTGTACCACTGTGTCACATTGAGACCAAGTAATTAAAAGGACAGGTTTTGCCACATGCTGCAACACCTTTAGGGACAGATAAAACTGAAATGATCTCTACAACCTGTCCTGGAAGTTATCTACCATATTTCATCAAATATAAGATGCTTTTAATCAGAAAACATGTCATTGTTTTATGGACCACCAAGGAAGAAAATGTGACAAATGAAACTTTGATACAATGCTTTCTCATCACATCAACTGTGAGTCACGTCCCAATTAGGGATATGTTAAAATGCAGCCAGTAAAAGTGTCTTAGAATATGAAATACAGCATTGGCCCTCCTTAGACACCTAAGTTTTCTTACCAGATAAACTGGTTAAAGAACTGGTTATTCTTGAAAACCCTCAGGCTCAGGACTTTGAGGAGGGCATCCATTAATAGAAGTTATAGACAGCCCTCCAGTCATTTCAATTTTTGGTCCCAAACATCTCTTTGACCATGTCAATGGGTGAGCCCTGCAGGGGGTGAGAGACAGCCTAATACTAAACATGCCTCCTTCAATAATTACAGTGCCTTGGATGAGTCACTTAACCTCAGTTTCCTCAACTATGAAGTGATGTCTTAGATTCCTTTCAACACAATCTTCTATGTTTTTAAATGAAAAAAGAAAATATTAGCAAACCTGCTATCTGGTTATGATCACTCTACTGACCAGTGGTTCTCAATCAGGAATGTTTGGTCCCACAGTGTCATCTGCAAATGTACAGTTGTTTCCTGGTTGTGACAACAACTGGTGGCCTTATTGGCATTTAAGGCATGGAGGTCATGGATGCAAAATAGTAAACTGTCACACCCAAAATGCCAATAGAGCTCACATTGAAAAATGCTGACTGAGGCCTTCTGAGATGGTGTTTATGATGGTGAAAAAAACCTCTGTGCTTATGTTCTGTTTCCATTGTGATTTTTTTCTAATTTTATTATAGTGACTTAATATCAATAGCTATAGAAGGGAGAAAGCAAGACTGTCACTTAGGCAATGCCTAAGGACCACACCCGCCAATTTTCTCTCTAGATGACAATCTAAATCTTAACATTCTCCCACGAACTTTTCAAGTTTCACTTTCCCTGGTGATGGGATCAGCCCTACATATAGGGCGATAAGTCCCTGCACGAGTTAAGTGAAATCAACAGGTTTCCACTGCCATGTCACATTGTTCACAATTCAGCACATAAACACAGCATCATCACTTACCTTCCAGCTGCCCCTTGTTGGAACATGCTGAGAAACAGGTCGTCATCAAAGAATAAAGGAACCTGGAGAACATCTAGATCAATGACTTCACATTACAGTTGAAGAAACTGAGCCCCAGTTAGGTGAAGGAGCGTGTCCAAGATCATACACCTAGTAGTAGCAGCCCGCATTACAGGCTCCCAGTCTCCTGGCTCAGTCTTCCTCACACCAAGTATCCATCACAGGTAGTGAGAGGAGGAAAGTCCTCGACAGTTCTGAGTCAGGCTCCTGCTCAGCTGATAAGGTGAACACCTCAGCATAAAACTTTGTTGACCCACTGCCCAGGGAATGGGCTACTGTTTTTTTCCCCCTCTAAATACTTAAATATTTCCTAAGAATCGTGATATCTTTGCATAACCACAGTACAATCGTCAGAATTAGAAAGTGACATTAATGCAATACAAATTTGAATCTTCATTCAAATTTTGCTAATTGTCCTTCTGACGGCCTCCTGCTGGTCCACAACCCAACCCAGGAAGCCACACTGAAATTAGTTGCTGTGCTGCCATAACCTTTCCCAATCTGGGACAGCTCCTCAACCTTTGACTTTCGTGAGGCTCCACTCGTGAAAAATACAGGCCAGATATTCTATAGAAAGTCTATCAATTTGAGTTTGGCTGATGTCTCCTCATTATTTGTTTTAAATTGTGGATCTGGGGGCAGGAACCCCAGGACTGATGTCGTAGAAAAGTGCTATTCTTGTTAACGCCATGTGCTCAGACTGAAGGGTTGAGCACCAACACGCCTAACATCTGTTGATATAAAGTTTTCTAATGTAAATTATTCCATCTTTCTGCTTCACTAAGTTTATAGACCGAATTAGTCTCTTCTGTATGGTTCTCAATTTTTAAGTAAGTCCTGAAGGATACTGTTTTAAGCATAAACAATTGCTTTATACACCTGCAAGGGTAGAAAGTCTAGAAGATTGGGCTGAGTGGGGACTAACTTTGGAAAAACACTTTTTCAAGGTTGTTGCTTGACATAAATCTTTAATATCCATTTATTTTCTGATTGATTCACTCTTTATACCACAGGAGGACTTCAAATGACATTCTGCTTCATTGAGAGTTCAAGTTAGTTGGGTGACATGAACCTATGTTTGATGCAAAATTATAACCATTGTTATTATATCTGAATAATCCTTCCCCCCTACTTACACTAATGTAATAGGCATTTTAACCTGTTCTGAAAATCATAAATTCTAGAGCTTATAACTTGAGAATTCTAGCCTTTGAGATACAAGTTTCACCCAACTTTCTGGAACCTTAAGGATTATAAATCTATTGTTACAGGGAATTTGCCTGCATAGACTATCCAAATGCATTCAGGGCATTACAGTGACTGAAACCAGTCTGTCGTATGCATTTGACTAAGTACTCTCAAGGACGAGCTCTCAAACAAGGAGAAGGAAAAACCTCTTTCTGGCCCTTGGGCACACCCAAAGTCAAAGAATATGAACAGCGTGGGGAACACTCTGTAAAACCTGCCTCCATGGCTCATGGTGTAGGGACAGCTGGGGGAATGCCCCTGTGCTAGGGCAGCAAAGGCTCCAGCTGAGGGTGTGCAGAGGCCTGTGGGAGCCTTGACACTCTGGGGAGAGGTCCAGCCCTGCACTGAGCCCTTCGCATTGGCAATTACTGTGTCCTGGCTCAAAGACCCAGGGTTCATCAAAGAGAGGGAGGCCTTTCCGTTCCCTTTCTCAACCCAGGAAAAGCACCGGAAAAATTCCAGTGCATGGTTCTACCAGCCTTTTGGAGGGAAAACCCAGTCTCCATGGATCTCTCTTACAGGTAGTATGGAGTAGGCTTACAGCATCCCAGAGAACCAGGAGACACGAGCAAAGGAAGGAGTGATGGAGAGTGAACACTTCCCTGTACTTTTTTCAGGGTAGGAAACGTCTGATATCATTGCCTCATCTGCGCTGGGGGAGGCACATACTTCTGCAAAGGTGAGAAGCTTCCCAAGTTGTAGTTCGTTTATGAAGAAAATCAACACTATTCAAACCAGACTGCCCCATATACATGAATCTAAACGAATTCTTGGGGAAAGTGCTAGAATCAATGTCACACTCCCTTTGGCACGTTCCACTTTGCAGGGATCATGTCTGGTGTCCTTTGTCCCTCCTTTGAGGGCCTGAATTCCCTCTCATCACACCCCAGCTGTTAGATGAGGTAATGCCAGCTGTGGTTCCTCGAATCACTGTCAGGCCGCCTAACACACAGCTTCTCAACCATGTGAAAAGGGCACTGTGGTGAGTCGGAAGATGTCCTTGGAATGTTACCGCTTCTTGGATTTCCTCACTCTCCTTTGCCAGTGTATGAATAGGATGTCAAAACGACAAGCAAAAGTCCCCCATGCATATGTACAATGACAAATTCTCTTTATTGAGCACTTATTGTGTGCCAGACACCACAATAAACACTTTATACATATTATCCTGTACAAGCCTCACAACAGCCCATTTTACAAGCGAAGAAAGGGAAGCTCCCACCGCTTACCCCAGGTCACCAGCCAGCAAGTGGAAGAACTAGAAATTAAATCCAGGTGTGCACAGCCTCTGTTTTAAAACAATGCATTAACTGGATCACTGACTACTCCCATCCTCATCAATTTCTCTCTTCTCTAAAATCATTCAAACTCCTAGAACATACATCAAATCACTGTCAATTTATTCAGACGATAATGTATTATTTGCTGGTCAGTTCGAGTGTGTTGAGGCCCATCTGGACCACGGAGGTAGTGTTTTTTGAATCTTTTATGTTCCCTGAGTGACCAGTCTGAGGCTGGTCACAGAGGATGGGTTCAAGTGTTGCCTGAATGAATCACATTGGAGGTGACGGTAATAAAGAGGGACTTGTAGAATGGTTGTGTGTGTGTGTGTGTGTGTGTGTGAGCATCATTCATACCATAGAATCAGAGTTAAAAGGAATTTCAGAAACGGTTTTGTCAAGCCGTATCTGATGCCTAGGTCCTTTCATATCCGTTCATTCATAGTATGGTTGGGGATATAATAAAAACATGGACAAACAGAAGACTGCATTCATCAGAATCTGAGGTGAATGAGACAGGGTAGAAGCCCCGCAATACCACAGATTACACTAGAATGAAAAAAGAAGCTGGAATCAAGGCAGGATGTAAATTAATGTCTGTGTCCACATGTTCCTGGGGGAATCAGAACAACCCACAGGTGTCCTGGATGTAGACACATCCGTTTCTGTAGACAGTAGTCCTAACAAGTACTGCTCATGCGTGAGCTATAGTCATCATGGCTTGTATCTGGTAGGCTGTATGGGCTGCTCTAGTTCAGTAGTTCTCAAATTTTACAGGGCAACAGCCTCACAGATTTCTGACCCCACCCCTAGGGCGTCTGATTCAAGAGGTCTGAGTAGGGTCTAAGAATTCACATTTCTAACAAGTTCCCAGGAGATGCTGATGCAGCTGGTCCTGGGATATATTTACTTTGAGAACCACTGTTGTACTTGATGTCTGTTGTTATTGTTTTGTTGTTTGTTTTCCCATAGCCATGCAGACTCAAACAACTGCATCGGTGGAGACACTGGTGAAAAACTACCTAGTTTTAAACCCTCAGCTTTTCTGTGATCCTCAAATCCACACCTGACCTCCCTCTTGAATCCCAGAGATGTGTTCAACTGCCCACATGCACGTGGTCCACAAAAACCTTCAAATTCAACACGACCCACCTGAGTTCACTATCCAGATCTTTCCTTCTTTTCTGAACTTTCTAGCTCTGCTTGTGATAACAACATTCCTTCAATTTAGAAACCTCAAAGTCACCCTCAACTTCAGCTTTTCTTCCTATACTTAACATCATTTAATTCTAGAATTTAAGCTCCCCCAATGGTGGATATTGGCCTGTTTTGTTTACCATTATGTCCCCAGCACTTAGAATGATGCCTGGCACATAGTAGAGATTCACTTGGTATTGAATAAATAAATGAAGGAAAGAATTCTCTGAAACCTCTCTCTAATCTGTGCCTTGGTTCAAGCCTTATCCCTCACCTGTAACATGGTAATAACCTCCTGCCCAGCTTCCCTGACTGTAGTCATACCTCAACTCCAACCCACCCTCCATACTTCTATGTTGAAAGCACAAATTGAGTAACGTCACTGCTGTGTTTACAAAGTTCTGATCAGACTTTAAATGACCATCAGGATAAGATAAGATGCTACACAAAACACTTCACATTTTGGCATCACTCTTGCCGTTCACCAACACCAGGATCTCAGACCCCCAGAGCAGGGGTCCCCAACCCCTGGGCTTCGGACCACTGCTGGTCCGAGGCCTGTCAGGAACCAGGCCACACCTGTCAGGAACCAGGCCAAGACTCCCCATCACTCCCCCTTGCTCACATTACCTCCTGAACCATCCCCCCGCCCCCCACCCCTGCCCTGTCCGTGGAAAAACTGTCTTCCACAAAACCAGTCCCTGGTGCCAAAAAGGCTGGGGACCACTACCGCAGAGGAACCCTACATTCCAGCCCTCCTCTCATGCCAGATACATTCCTATTTCTGCAACTCTGTACGTGCAAAGCTATACCATTCTAACAATGTACTCATCTGCCTTTCATCACCTGAAAATGACGTACTCTGTCAAAACCACTCTACTATGTCACATCCATTGTGAGCATTTTTAAAAACAGTCCCTTGGGGCTTCCTTGGTGGCGCAGTGGTTGCGAGTCCACCTGTCGATGCAGGGGACATGGGTTCGTGCCCCTGTCCGGGAAGATCCCACATGCCATGCCGCGGAGTGGCTGCGCCCGTGAGCCATGGCCGCTGAGCCTGCGCGTCCGGAACCTGTGCTCCGCAAGGCAACGGGAGAGGCCACAACAGTGAGAGGCCGCATACCCGCAAAAAAACAAACAAACAAAAAACAGTCCCCTGATCCCTCTGCCCCAATAACGTATAAACACCCCAAGAGGAATTACTGATCCCATCTCTACGATCACAGCACTTTGTACCTCCACTATAACATACACACATATTATATTTTACTGTAATTATTTTGTTACTGGAGTTTCTTATCCACAGAGGAACCTGAGAGCTTGCAACACAGAGGTTGTTTCCCTTCCTCTTGTAATCACTAGTATCTAACCCAGAGTCTGACAGAGAGATAGGTCCTCAAAATGTTTGCTGAACTGGCCTCAATTTAATTTAGTTAGCATCAATCAGAGAGTAAGGAATAAACAAACAGTCATGGACTTAGTGAGACTAATTCTCTGAGGTCTCACCACCAAGGCCAAGCTGAAAACTAAAGTAATTACTTGGGTCGTTAATTCATGAAAGAAGGAAAACCATTTGCATTTGAATGATCTACTGAGGCTTTTCTGCTTGTTGATGTTTCTGGAATTTTTCAGATAATGGTTTCAATTCTTTGATTCTTTCATGGTATAGAGAGTAGGCCAGAAAGTTAATCTAGCAATCACTCTCCCATCTGAAACCGGGCAACTTTCAACCAGTTGTGCTGAACAGAAATCATCCATAGAGACCAGGTTTTTAGAATGCCGTGATGTAGAGGTTGAAGGACCTGCAAGGTTCGGATTCAGCACTCCAAAGAGCTCCTAAAGAAGGCCAGTTGGTGTTAAGTTGCTTTCCTGCTATTTAAATAAGCTCAGATCTGGCCACCATTTATTTATGCTCTTAGAATTCTCAAGGTTGGGGCATGAAAGGGGTGGGGGGAGACAAGTCAGTAAGTGATATCTGTAGCCCAGTGTGCAGGAGTCCTGAGTCCCAGGAACAAAATCCAATCCAGGATGCGTAGGCCCCCTGGGAGCCAAAAGGAAAACCCAGTTCAGGTGGCATGTGTCTGTGCCTCTGTCTGTCCCCATCCGAGTGCACGTGCAGGGGTGGAGGCACGGGGTGAGGGGGGAAAGGTCATCTCAGCCCCCAAAACTCAACAACACGTCCCTCCCTCTTAAAACAAACACACACACACACACTCACGCACGCAAATCCCCAGCACCTGCTTCGGAAAGCCCTCCCTCTAAGGCTGGCCCGCGGGCGAAGGCGGCTCCACCAGAAGAGAGCGGCGGATTTACCGTGGCATTACTTTTAATTAACTCTGCGGCGGGCGCGGGGAGCGCAGGGTGGGCCCTAATCCCGGACCCGCCTGACGTCACCTGGGAACGCGGTGGCGCGGGGCGGCGGGGACCGGCGACGACCTCGCCGCGACCCGGGCGCGCCTCCGCCCGCGCGGGGCTTTGCTCGGCGGGAATTAAGGGAAGGAGAAATGTTAGTACACTTTTAATTGGAAACCGAGTTCTGCTTTCAGAGCGGCTTGTTTACTCAGGACCGGGCATTAGAACTCAGGGGAGGCTCTAATTGAAGTGACGGCTTTGGAGATTATGGGGAACATATGGCCCTACCGCCGGGCTCTTTATCTGCATTTTTCTCATAAAACTGCCGTCCGTGTGTGTTTCTGCGCTCGCCCTTGTATATTTCTAAAGGGCCTCGGAGGAGCGGGTGAATGCGGTGCCCGGATGTGCTGGGGCGCCCGGCACCTCGCTCTCCCTCCCGGCCTGATGGCACGGGGAGCCCCGCCTCGGCTCGCTGGCTCAGCCTGAGCGCTGGGAGCGAAAACGAGAGCGAGAAAGAAAAGAAATCGGACTGGTGAGCGCCTAGCAGGAGCGTCATTCAAAGGGTTGTGAACTGACTGCAGGAGGGAGTTGCCAAGGTAACGGGAGATTCCCACTCGCCGCCTTTCTTTAAGGCCCAAGAGAGGGAGCCTCCTCGTGCCTGGCTGGGGCCAAACCCGCACACGTAAGGGAAATGGGAACTCGCGTGTCTTGAGACAGGATTACATTTCTCCCTATCTAGCTAGCATCAACCAACCAGTCAATCAATCGTCTATTTATACACCTGTGCAGGCTCCAGCACCAATCACCACCCTATTGGTTACACCCGCTCCCCACTAGATGCTCACTGTATCTAGAGGTGCCAGATAAAATACAGGACACAGAGTTGAATTTGAATTTCTGGTAAACAATAACTTTGTATGGCATAGGATATAGTTATACCAAAAAAATTATTCACTATTTATGGGAAATTCAAATTTAACCGGATTTTTCTTTGCTAAATCTCACCACCCTTCTCACTCTAATGAAAAAGCTGCCTTCTGTCTTAATTCTAGAATCTCTTTGGTTCAGCACCAAAGCTCTGCAGTTGGGAAAAACAGCTGATTGAGGTGCCCCAACTCTGTCCCCCTGAGCTTCACCTTCGACTAGATCAGTGGTTTTCAACCCTGGCTGCACATCAGAGTCAACCACGGATCTTCCAAAAAATCCCTGAAGCCCAGGCTGTACCCCCAGACCCATTAAATCCTCAAGGCCCATTCCACAGGAGTCCAAAGTATTTTTTAAAACACATACGTAGAATAAGTTTTATAGGGTGACTACTTTGAAGAGTAACTCTCATTTGAACATACAATCTCATTTATCTATTTATTTGGCTATTGACTGTCTCCCTCCATTAGAGTATGTTTCATAAGGGCAGAGCTTTCACTCAACCACCTATAATAGGCCAGCTACACAGTCTGTGCTCTAAAATATTTGCTCATCAGTCAAACCTCATATACTTCTACATGTTCCCCCCATGCCCCAAACCCAGTCCTTGCCCGATGCAGGCACTCAAGCAAATTTCTATGGATGGAACGAATGTTGAGTTGGTTCAGTCACTGCTTCCACCCCCCGCTTATGATTCCTAAGAAGGAATACCTGGACATTCACTTCGAACACCAGCTTGGTCCACTGATCCTACCCAATGCACACATGCACATGCTACTCAAATCCCCAAGAAGAGAAAAGCACAGCTCTGGATCCCAATGTGCAAACCTGGATTTGGACCACTAAGAATCCAAATGGTTCTTAAATTACTCAGTCTTCCATATACTTTTACAGCATCAAATATCAAAGTGCTCAGAGGAAGCCATAACCTGGTTTGCCACCAATCCTTAGTAAACTGGACTTTGGGTTTTTCCTAGGTCACTGATACCAGGACACAGGGAACTACTGGGGGTGATTCTTCCTTTTGCTCCATATACTGTGCAAAGCTTCTTTAGACCCATCATGAAAGCTCTTGGTAGGAAATCTAAAAGTTGATAGACTTGGCTGGAAAGTCAATGTAAGAAAACCGGCATCTTTTCTGCACCTCCTCCCCCATCTTTACTACATGATAGTAAAGGAAAGTGAGTCTCTGATTATTTAGCTCAGGTCATGAAAGGTCAAAGTCGTGGGTTGGCTCTGCATGGCCAGAGACTTCACTCCTAACACTCACCAGTCACACTGCAAAGCCCTGCCCTGTACCCAAAGAGGATCCGATACGAAGATGGATAGACAGAAGCACAAATTTCATCACCGCCGCGGGAAAAACTAATCTGAGTGCATTTCTCCTGAGAGTGGGGTTATAGCAGATGGCAGGACACTCCAGGTCAGCCTGTAGAAGCCTGTTAGAAAAAGTTTTTATAGGTACTAATTTACTCCACCGTTGTACTTTTATCCATTTAATTAATGAGGACTGTGGTTTGGATGGCTCTACCTCTCATCTGGACAAAAAGAGCAACTGTTTTTTCCTGCTGCCATCAAATAAGCCATAGGGAGCAGAACAGAAGTTTGTTGAGTAGTTGTAAAAGCAAAACACAACAAAAAACAATAATAGTACCTTATGCATACTTTTAAAGTACTTTCACATTCATACATCATGTCGGCTTTGGACCCTTGAAAGCCTCCTACTTCCTTATAAAAGGTGTGCATGTGACGTATAGTGATAGTTATTAATTATGTTAATTATTAAGGAGAAACCTTAAGGAGGTTAGAACAGAAGGCAAACTTGTGATTGATTTGAAAGGGAGTGGAGACTCAGTTCAAATCACCTTGTTTTCATTGCTTTAATTGTACGTGAAAAGATTTTTCAGTTGGGGTCTCTCAGGTAGTAACTCTGACAGAGTACCTGGAGCCCTGCCATAACTAGCAGGGAGAGCTGTCAGTGAAATACGAGAACAAAACGTGAGGTCAATTTTTTTTTTTTTTTTTTTTTTTTTTTTTTGTGGTACGCGGGCCTCTCACTGTTGTGGCCTCTCCCGTTGCGGAGCACAGGCTCCAGATGCGCAGGCCCAGCGGCCATGGCTCACGGGCCCAGCCGCTACGCGGCATGCGGGACCCTCCCGGACCGGGGCACGAACCCGCGTCCCCTGCATCGGCAGGCGGACCCTCAACCACTGCGCCACCAGGGAAGCCCCGTGAGGTCAATTTTAATACACGTGTACATTTTTATCAACTAGGCAATACAGCCCAGTTATTAACGAATCAGACTGCAGCTGAACTGCCTGCGTTTGAATGCTGGCTCTTTTCATGACTAGCTGTAGGGCTTTAAGCAAATTAATACTTTGTCCATGTTCATCTTCCTAATCTGTAGAATGGGAATTATCATAACGTTGCCTTCCTCACCAGCTTGATATAAAGGTTAAGTTAGTTCACTCATGTAAAGTGCCTAAGGCAATGCTTTGTGCAGAGTGAGGGCTCCATAATTGTTAACGTCATCTTCATCATGCAAAGATCACAATGATCAATTGTCCACTTGACCAATTTTTTTTTCTTACAGGGATTGTGCAAAGAAATGAACGCACACAACACACTATTATAGATTAAATATGCTCTGAAGCCGTTGCACTAGTTTTAAATTTTGGTTTTTATCAAAATAAAGTGTGACCACATATCTAAAATTAAATTACAGTTCAGCAGAAAAGAGATAATGCATAATCTGTATTTTGCCTGTAACGTTTCAAGCACCAAAGATAAACTCTACCCAACTCATAATTACAGCAAAGGCTGAGTATCAAGTATCCTGACTGGTAATTGGTAGAATTAAGTTCTTATTCTGGCTTATCCCTGACTCAAGTATCCTGTGTCCTTATTTTTCCATCTATAACACGAAGACAAAACAAATACACTAGAAGACAAAGGTTCAGAAGAGACAAGAAGCTCTGAGCCTCAGGCTGAGGGCAACAAATAATTCTGGTCGTCAATTTCATGGCTGTGATACTAACAAAAGACAAAACTTGATTTTGGAAAAAAACTTTTGAGAGGCTCAGGCAATTATAACTGCCTCTTGCCTACTATCCAGCGATGCCAGATTAGTAAATCAAAAAATGTCCACAAAGACCTTTGTGCTAGTCATGATATAAATATGTGTGCTCTTCATGTCTCCTTAATAATACCAACAAAGATGAAAACAGATAACAGTAATTGCGTGTTTACGCACGGCATTGAGCCAAGTCTTTGGGGCCAGACGATATCTTCTGAGTCTTTGGTGTTAGTCGCAGCACCTGACACAGTGTGGGTATATGCAGAAGATTAAAACATATTCAGTAGCTTGAAATTTGAGGAATTTATAATTCCAAAACCTGGGGATAGGGTTGAAAGTAACTGCCCTTTGAAGCAGTATTTTTCAAACTTTAGGCCATGATCCATCAATGGATTATGAAATTAATAGAGTGGCTAAGACTAGAATTAAAAAATAAATATAATGGATAATATCAGCATGTAGATTAAGCAGTATATCAATATAACTGTGGAAGTTTTATTTCATATACACACATAAATGTGTATGCTAGGGCATAATTTAAAAAACATTTTTACTGAGCTGCAGTTAAAATTTTCTGGAAAATGCTCTTGTAGAGGAGTCTTGAACACACTGCTTTAGAAGAAAATATAAAATAGAATTTAAATGGTTTCTTAACAACTATAATGTTTATCTAAGTATTTTAATATCTACTCAAGGTTTTTTGTTTTTGTATTTGTTTTTATAATAGCTCACCCCCTTGTTTCTTAAAGGAAAGGATGACAAGGCTGATCTCCAGGCTATGTCTCTTTTCCTAGCTCTCAGCCCCTTTACATCAACTAGGTTGGCCTCACTGTTCCCCCTGATATTAGGAGGCTGGCTTTGTGATGTTTTTCTGATCTGAGTTGCTCAGTATTCTCTAACTCCTCTGCCTTTCTTTTTCTGCAGCTAAAACACAGCATTTAGCACAGAGCCTGACACGGGGTAGGCGTCTGTAAGAAATATCTCTCGGATTAAAGGTTGGTTAGGTGGCTGCTTGGAAGGACAGAAATAGATCATGGCATGTGACAGAGCAATGCTGAGGCCTCTGCTGGAATACAGTGCATTATCTAACAGGTAACTGTCAGGTTCAGTGTCCTTCCTGAACTCAAAGATGAGTGTTGCAGAAGAGAACAGCAGCTAAGTTCAACACATCCTTTCCATTCTTGCTTGAAATTCCTATTGAGTCCCAGAAGCGACTGCAAGACCTCCTGGTCTTCTGCACTGACTTTCCAGGGTGCAATGCTAGCTCTAATGTTCAAAGCCTGGAGAGTACCTTTGAGACACGCAGGCCCATGGAGTGAATCGATCCCTCTCCAGTCCATCATCCTAGCCACCCCAAATGAGAGGCCCTCTGTACTACCCTGAGATGCCCTCGGGTCAGCTATCCAGAAGCATCTAAAATAGAAGCGCAAAGACAGAAGATGAGATGTTTGTGAAATGATAGATCTTTGGAGAAATAAGCTTATGAGCCATGAGCTATCCAGAAGTATGCTAGCCTCTGCACCAGGAGATAATAATGACACCTGCCATTCACCGGGCATCCAACAAATTTCAGGCCCTTGATACGCATTACCTCTCTGCATTCTTACAGCAACCCACAAAAGAAGTGTTATGATCCACTCTTTACTGATTAAGAAAGAGAGTCCTGGAGATGAGAAGTACAGGCAGACCTCATTCCATTGTGTACCACTTTACTGCGCTTTGCAGATGCTGCATTTTTTTTACAGATGGAAGGTTTGTGGCAACCCTGCACTGAGCAAGTCTGTCGGCGCTGTATTGGCCGTAGCATTTGCTCCCTTCATGTCTCTGTCACGTTTTGGTACTTCTCGCAGTATTTCAAATTTTTGCATCATTATTATATTTGTTATGATGATCTGGGATCAGTGATCTTTGATGTTACTATTGTAACTGTTTTGGCATTTTTTTAAAGCAGTAAAGTATTTTTTAATTAAGGTATGTATATTGTGTTTTTAGATATAATGCCATTGCACACTTAATAGACTAGAGTGTAGTGTGAACATAACTTTTATACCCATTAAGAGACTAAAAATGGCTTCCCTGGTGGCGCAGTGGTTGAGAGTCCGCCTGCCGATGCAGGGGACACGGGTTCGTGCCCCGGTCCGGGAGGATCCCACATGCCGCGGGGCGACTGGGCCCGTGAGCCATGGCCGCTGGGCCTGCGTGTCCGGAGCCTGTGCTCCGCAACGGGAGAGGCCACAGCAGTGAGAGGCCCACGTACCGCAAAAAAAAGAAAAAAAAAAAAAAAAAAAAGAGAGAGACTAAAAAATCCTTGTGAGTTGCTTTATAGAGATAGTCTCTTTGTTAAGGTGGTCTGGAACCAAACCCAACATCCCCAAGGTGTGCCTGTAACTTTTCCCAAGATCACGCTGCTTCTGAGTGCAGGCAAGACTCAAGTTCAGATCTGTCTAACTTTAGATCCCAAGCCCTTTGTACTACCAGGTGGAGAATAAGACTTCCTCATACCTCCTGCTGACTTCTCCTTGCATTTTAAAATTCATGACTATGAGCTGACAAGATAATCCCACAGGACAGTCAACTATTTTCCAGAGCTCATGAGGTAACTGCTGCCTCTCTATTCTAATTTATCGAAGAACAAGAAGAGTTCCAAGATAGGCTGAAATATTTCTGTAATGAATACAAAAAAATCAGTTCCAAGGTTGTAGAAGGAAATGAAAACCAGTATCTAAATATCAGTGGTAATGAAAAGAGGAGGAGAGAGAGATGTATTACACAAGGAGAACAAGAGAGTCATCTGAATCGTTCAAAGCAGCAATATCCCACATCCTAAGAAAAATTAAGAAGGAAGAAGGATTCGTAAACTCTGGGATGTGTGAATAATCTTCATTCCTGCTCCGGTAAGAAGAAAGTTATACTTCTGGTTGGTGTTTCTCTGCTGAGGACCACAGAGGCTAACGTGAACAGGTATTCACACAATCAGCAAACATTTACTGAGTGCCTACTGCATGCCAGACACTGTGCGAGGGCCAGGGGAGTACAGACCATTAGGAGAGAAGCAGCATAAGCCTTTCAGTGCTGTCCAGACAACCCGATAAACAGAGGCCACCAAATTGCTGTAGTCATCCAAAACATAATACCTCCTTTGCAGAAAGGCTACTCACGATGGGACTTCATGACCCAGGCTCCTTCTGGGAAAATCCCTCTACAAAAGCAGAGCATCAGAAAGAATCCTGCCTTAGGCTGCTGACAGTTTTAACTCTAAGAAGATAAAGGAAGAAGTGCAAGACCAGCTATTCTTGGACTTTGGTCTGACCAAGGAAGAGCTGGTACCAGAGGATGTAACCCTGGGAGAAAATCATAGCCAAGGAATAAACCCTGGGCACGATCTAAAATGCATGCCTTCTTCAGTTAAGAAAATCTTAAAATGATAAACAAACGAACCCCAAAACGAATAAGCAAAAAACAGATGGATCCTATGGTGAGAGATGCTAAAAGGAAATAAAACATAACAGATACTGCTGGGGGAGAGGCAAAACTGAAATTCTGACTAGGCATTTCTAGTGATGCCAAAAATGAAGAAAAAAGGCAATTTAACATAAATATAACATAAAACTAAATGCAACATGGTATCCTAGATTGGATCCTGGAATGGATAAAGATATTAGTAGAAAATCTCCTGAAACTGAATAAAGTCTATAGTTTGGTTAATAGAGCTGTACCAATGTTAATTTGGTACGTTTATCAAAATGTATATTTAAATGTAAAATGTTGACATTAGGAGGAGCTGAGTGAAGGGTATATGGGAAAGTCTGTCCCACTTTGCACCTGCTCTATAAATCTAAAATTTTATTTCAAAATTTTAAAAGTTTTTTATTTTTATTTTTATTTTTTTTAGCTGTATGCGGGCCTCTCACTGTTGTGGCCTCTCCCGTTGCGGAGCACAGGCTCCGGAGGCGCATGCTCAGCGGCCATAGCTCACGGGCCCAGCTGCTCCGTGGCATGTGGGATCTTCCCGGAGCGGGGCACGAACCCATGTCCCCTGCATCGGCAGGCAGACTCTCAACCACTGCACCACCAGGGAAGCCCAAAATTTTAAAAGTTTTTAAAAATCACTACCCAAGACATTCTTAGACAAACTCTGATGTTAAAAGAAACTGTGAAAATAAGAGGGCTAGGTAATTAAGAAATGCAACATGGACGAGCCAGAGCCCTGATGGCCTATAGTCAGCCCCCAAGTCTCCACCCCCTTCCCTAGGTCAAAAAAAGCTAATGACATCAATAGAATACGATGTCCATGACATGTAGTAATAATAACATGGTGCTAGTTCAGACCACATATGGAAGATTTTATCCCCTTCTGGGTGGTACATTCTAAAGAGAATATAGTATTTTTGTAGATAGAGCAAAGAGTCTCTTCTAAGGAACAGCTGGAGGAAAGAGGAAGAACTAGAAAGGAAAAGAGAAGACTTAGGGAGCATAAGGGATTCTGTCTCTAACTCGAAGGGCTACCACATGTCAGGGAGATGGATGCATTTTGTGAGTTTCTGAAAGCTGAACCAAGGCCAAGGCTGAGGTTACACATGGAAATAGACATTGGGGCTCAATTCAACAGTTCTGACGATCCACACTCAGAATGTGAGGTCAAGAGCTCCCCATGGTCAGACAGGTTCAAACAGAGGCTGGATGAGCTCCTGGTGGGAGTCTGAACCAGATAACCTCTAATGTGCCTACCAAATACTGTCAGAGCCCAGGATTCTCTGATCAAGAAAGCACAGGCATGAATGTTGCCAGGTCTATACTGGAGGCCCTCGGCATCCAAGTTGCCCAATAAACCCAAAGAAAACGGTCTGACTCTGGCTACAAATACAATTCCACTGCTTGGGAGGGTCCTTCAAGGCCACTGGCAAAGCAGGGACCAGGACAAAGGAGGATTTTCTGGCCACACAAGAAAAGAACATCCAGCACCCGAGTATCTCCTGAGTTTGGTGTCCCATATAGCTCTAAACGTGTCACATGCTTTTGTGTAAGTTGGAACAGTCAGCAGCATATATTCTAAAATCCTAGATTTAAGCAGCCCTAGAGGTCACTAACCCAGTCACCCACCCACTGTAATTAAAATGTTAAAAGACAAGCAGGTTTATTCCCCATAAAGGGAGTCTAGTCTGCACCCTTTTTGGACACAGTTCTATCCTATATTGAACCAAAATCTGTCATTTCACTCCCAGTACATGGGTCTACACCCTTGGGTGTGACTCTCATATCTCCTTAGTCTTATTTTTACAAAACTAAATATACTGAGTTTCTTTAGCTATGTATCATTTAACGAGCCAATCGCTCTCCTCAAGACTTTCTCTAATTGGTTTGTGACCTCCTAAAATGCATCGTTTAAACCTAGACCAAAAATCCTAAACGTACTCTGACCAATGCAAAAAAAAAAAAAAAAAAAAAATGGAACTGTAATTACATGTTAGGGACATCATAGTTCTAGTAATGCAGTATATGGCCTTTTGGTTCCTACTGACTTTATGGTCAATTGAAACCCCACGTGAAATTCCATGAAAAGAGGCCCCACTGCATATAATTACTGTTGAATTTGGGAACCCAATGGCTAGATCTCATCTTGCTGACTTTGTACTGTTCTGTTAGCTTGTCAAAATCTTATTGAACATCGCGAATATCAGCGGCCACACCAGCACTCCCTGCCAGGTTTGTGTCATCTGCAAATCGAATAATCCTGCTTTCGGTGTCTTCATCCAAGCCATTGATAAAAACGTGAAAGATGACAAGTCATTCGATCATTCACTCAACAAATATTTAATCAAGCACCTACAATATGTAAAACACTCAGGACAGAAATGAGAGGAAAAATTGTATCTGTATTGGGACAGATCCTAAAATTGTTTGCTTTCTGTAAATATGAGGTGGACTTCTTTTCTTGAAGATTTAACTCAACTCATTAGGTACTTATTGATCACTTACTCTTCTCTTGGCATCATGCTAAGCTTTGTTAAAGGAACAAAGGAATTAAAAGCTACAACCCTATTCTCTAGAAGCTGTTCCTCTCATTAGTGACTCTGGCGCACAAAACATTTCATGTTGCAACATTTATGTAATTGACAAAATTAGTGATACAGACAACATATTTGATTCTGATTGAGACTTTGTCATTTCGTTTAAAGCTGCAAACACAATGATAGATTTTAGAGCTGAAGGGGGCAACAGAGGTCTTCTGGCACCATCCTCCCCTCCCACCTCGCCAATATTACTTACAACAATTGGATATCTCCTGAGTAGTTACACTGTGTTAGACCTTATAATTAGAATGACATCGTAACATCCCCTATGTTGAGTCAAAATTACTTCCCTTTGCCTTTTCATCTATAGTATAAATACTCAATGATTTTGTTAAAGAATTGAATGAATTCTAATTCTTCTCTCTGAAGCTAGAAAAAAAAACAGGTCTGGTCCAACCATTTGAAGGCAATAATTATGTCCTTATTTAGTCTTTACTTTTCTAGCCTAAATATCTCCAGTTCCTTCATCTGACGTGGGTTGGAGACCTCCCCACCCCCATGCCATTCTTGTCATTCATAGCCTGACACCACGCCTGGCATAAAGCAAGCACTCAAGATACGTCTACTGAACGAATGAATATATGAATAAGTGAACTGGAAAGCTCCAGTTTGTGAATATCAGCCTCAGAAAGAAATGCCTGGAACTACAAAACGTATTGCTGAAAATGTGGTTGGAAAAGTGGACCCACTGCAGTTTGCTTACTCTGAACATTATACTTTTTCTAAAATTGAAGTATAGTAGATTTACAATGTTGTGTTAATTTCTGCTGTACAACAAAGTGATTCAGTTATACATATACATACTTTTAAAAATTCTTTTCCATTATAGCTTATCACAGGATATTGAATACAGTTCCCTGTGCTATACAGTAGGACCTTGTTGTTTATCCATTCTATATATAATAGTTTCTGGGGGGGTTTTTTGGGTTTTTTTGTGTGGTTTTTTTTTTTTTTGCAGTATGCGGGCCTCTCACTGTTGTGGTCTCTCCCGTTGCAGAGCACAGGCTCCGGACGCGCAGGCTCAGTGGCCATGGCTCACGGGCCCAGCTGCTCCGCAGCATGTGGGATCTTCCCGGACCGGGGCACGAACCTGTGTCCCCTGCATCGGCAGGCGGACTCTCAACCACTGCGCCACCAGGGAAGCCCAATATATATAATAGTTTGTATCTGCTAATCCCAAACTCCCAATCCCTCCGTTCTCCAGTCCCCACCCCCTTGGCAACAACAAGTCTTTGAACATTATACTTTTAACACTCCTTAGATCCAACTTCTTTTTGTCTTTGCACATGGGGAGAGGGCAATACACTAGTGACTCATACTGTTTGTAGCCAATTAAAATCTGTAACTGGAAAACACTGGTCAAGACCCACACAATTTCTAGCAAGAAAAGCTAGACCACAGCATTTATTTCCATGTGAGAAAGAATGGTATGTCCTTCTGGGTCTGCATGTCTTTCTTAGGTCATGCTGGTATTCTGATCACCGTAGCACCTAAGCCCCTCAGGAATTTGAAGATTGCACAATCAATATTCTGCAGAAGAGATCTAGTGAGTGGGTACAGCATGAAACCGAAAGGAAAAGTAGGATGAGATAACCTACTAAGTGGAGGCCATGAAGCTCAGTTTAGGATGGGCCCAGTTACCCAAGAGTGAGACGTTGAATATTTCAGTGGCAGTGTTACCGACAAGGAGAAATTTCCCTCAGATTAAAACATCCAGGAAAATTTAAGTCTAATGAATCCAATAGAAGTTGGGATTGCCCTGGTGTCAGCTTACTTGTGGCTGCAAGCGGAGTCAGGCAAGAAGAACCAGCTGGGAGGTAAAGGAAGCAAAACACAACTGTGATGAAGATGCCAACACCAGCAGGCACTTGGTAAATAAGCACCAGCACTTACATACATTTATCTTTTATTGCCCCCAATAAAATGATTAGGTGGGCACAATGTTCACCATTTTACAGCCGTGGAGGCTGAGGCTGAGAGAGGTTCCGAAACATGCCCAAAGTCACACAGATCTAAGTGGTGCAGTCAGAATGCCCACCTGACTACCTCCAAAGCTCTCAGACTCAAGCATCGCGCCGTAGGACTTCTGTTCCATGTGTTTATTCATCCTTTAACACAGATTTTGTCAAGCAGCCTCAGCGTTCCAGGCCTGTGCTAAGCCCCGTGGATACAGTGGTAAAAAAGACACACAGGGTCCCTCATGGGGCTTAGCACTCCAGCAAGGACAACAAACAGCTAGGCAAGCAACTCCAATCAAGTAGGATCCATCTCACCGCAGGAGAGGTGAAGGGTAAACTCACCATGGGCACATGGGAATAGGAGTCTTCCTCGATGAAGCAGGCCTTAGAAAGAAGCTTAAAAGATATGCAAGCAAGACAAAAGAGTGAGGGAGAGAGGCAGAGAGGGAAGAAACGTTTACGATGTGGAAGTGAGTGGAGACACTGATGTCTGCTGAGTGTAGAGGGGAGGGCTCAGGGGCTCCCACGAGGTTGGAGAGCTGGGCAGAGTGAGATTCCAGAGGCCTTGGAAGCCATAGTAAGGTGTTTGGAACTGGACTGTAATTGGCAGTGGCAAAAACCGGTAAGTTTACATGGATATCACCTAATTGGATCTCCAGATTCTTCCAGGAAAACGGAGGCCAGGCTAAGACACATGCTGCCCTGTGGGACAGACACCCTGGGAAGGCATTCCATGCTTCACCTGGGCCGTTTTAATTTCTCTGGCCTTGTAATACCTGCTCTAAAAGGACTCTGAACCTCTGCCATCTCCTCTCTTTTCCCTCTCCAGGGAGGGTGGGTGGGTCTTGGGTGAGTGGAACAAGTGTATTCTAGATGCTTTCTTTATGTGACCCACCAAGCCTTAGAGATTCCAGCTTTCCCACTTGACAGATGAGGAAACAAAGGCGAGAGTAGTTCAGTGACTGTGGCAGATGGAATTATTGGTTCCAATCCATCATTCTCTTTAATAGTTTTATGAATCTTTACCCTGTCAGGGCCTCGCAGTACATGCAGTGTATTTCCCCTCCCTGGACTTTGGGTTTCATCTTCTGATTTGATTTGGCCAGTGAAATATTAGCAGCCATGCTATGAGCAGAGGTTTGAAATGTGCTTGCATGGTTGAGCATGCCTTCCTGCACTTTTGCCACTGCCAGGAAATTATGCCCCAGCATAGCTGCTGTTTCTCAAGCCTGGACCCCAGCATGAACCACACAGAGCAGACTTGAACCTGGTCTACAGCCTAGAGCTAAGCTCGGCTGAGATCAGCAGATCCCAGGTGACTTGAAGACCTTCAGTGTGAAGCAAGGTCACTTCCATTAACCCAGAGACTTGTGGATGTGTGAATAAGTATTTCTGGTCGTACACCATAGAATTCGGGGGTAATTTGTTATGCAGCATCATCATGGCAATAGCTGACTGATAAGAGCTTACTCCAAGCTCACAAAGAAACTTCCTAGAATGCACAGCACTGCTCTGCCATGGGACCAGGGTGTCCTGGTGGCTGGCCCTCTAAAAGAGAAAGCAATGCAGACTGCCACCGCACCCCACTCTCCCACACACCCCCGCCCACCGCACGGCACTCACCTGAGTCTGAGGCTGCCGGGCTCACCAGGCTGAGCAGCTCCCTCTCCTTCTCATAGTCCCCTTTGCAGAGCAGCTGCCCCTCCTTCAGGACAAACTCATCGCCCTTCTGGAGCTGCCGCTCGCAGACACAACAGCAGAAGCAGCTCAGGTGGTACACGCTCTTCTGGGCCCGCATCACAAACTCGTTGGGCGCGATGGCCTCAAAGCAGCCCCCACATTTGACAGCAAACAGCCTGGCAGCATGGGAGAAAGCAAAGCAAGGTCGGTGAGAAAGGTGGCTGGGTCCCAGGTCTCCTCTCAAGTCAACAACGAAAGGAACTTCAACAAGAACTGGGACAAAGAGGCTTGGAATGGAATAGGTTTTAAATCCAGATGATTTATTCCCTGAGGAGGTTGCACCAAAGAATTCAGTTAAGTTACTCTCTCAAAGGCTTAAGAAAAGCAGGGTGAGAGGTGCTGGAAGAAGGGTGAGCTGAAGCCCAGCGTGTATTTGGTGTGGTCCATGGCACAGTGTTCCCAAAGGATGCCCTACAGGCTGGTGTCAGGCAGGCTGCCCAGAATCCCCAGGGGGGTGATTATGGAAACAAAATAACAATAACAAAAAGGTCCAGGCCCACTCCAATCAGCATGCAAGAGGATGGGCCCCAGAGTGTGAATTTTTAACAAGCTCCCCAGGTCATTCTGAGGTGTAATCTAGTTGAGAGATAAACTACATCCCAACTTCCCAGCCTGACGTTCAGTGCATTCAGCCCAGCTTTCAGGACTTAACTCTCATCTCATTTCACTTACTTTCAACCAACCACGAAGAGGGTGTCTATCTGTGCCAGGCGGATGCAGTAGGTACTAGTGATATTAAGGTGAATAAAAGAAAATCCCTTCCAGAAATGAGCTCAGGCTAATGGGAGAGACAAACATGAGCAAATAACTAGAGGGTCCCGGGAACACAGAAGAGAGGACAACTGTCAGGGAGTCAGCAGGGGGATTTGCATTTTATTACCCATTCAATAAATCTTGGTCAAACGGAAGACAGGAAGGTGGGCAGGCAGTAGGCCTGAAGGGGTTGGGGAGTGGATTCCCCACAGAAGGAACAGCCTGGGCAAAGGCCTGACGTCCTGCAAGTACATGCTGTGGTGGGAGCATGCTGTGTCCTCCACCAGGTTGGAGGCTGGGGGCCTGGAGAAGGGTGACAGGTGAGGCAAGTCATGACCGGATTGCACACTGGGGCTGGACAGCATCTGACAAGCAACCAGAAGCCTTTGAACAATTTTAACATGCTAAGAGCCTGTTTTAGAAAAGGAGCTCTTTGCAATGTGAAAGGTGGAGGGGAATTGGGGTTGGAGAGATGAGTGAGGGAGAGCAGCTGAGTGGTGACAAGGGGCGGCACTAAGGCAGCAGCAGGGAAGCCAGACAGGAGGGGACAGATCCAGGGCTTGGAGACTGGGAAGTGTGGGGTCGCCTCCCAGGCTCCTGGTGGCCAGAGCCGGAGGATGGTGATATGTCACCTCACCTGCGCACAACGTTCCTGATTTCCTACCTCTGGGCCTTGTTATGCCTTGCCGCCCTCCTGCAAAGCCCTTTCTTCTCTGTTTAATCTACCTGAATACAACACACCCTTCAGGACACAACTGCTCCCACCTTCTCCCTGAATCCTGCCCGGACCTCCCCTACACCCCTCCGGAGTGACCGCACCTCCTCTGAACACTTTCACCATGACCTGTCTGTGCTGGTCACTGGGCAGTTATCTGGAGATGCTTCAAGACACAAGAATAGCTGATCTGGAAGCCTGGGCTCTGCCACCCGCTCTGCAGACAGCTGTCTGCAAAACCTTGCTGCTGTTAAAGAGGTGAGGCCAGACAATCTCTTCCAGCTCCAAAAGTCCCAAGAGCATTGTTTCCTAATGCTGACTTAAAATGTCTTAATCTTGCCTTATTATTTAATTTTCCCATGTTTATAACTTATCTTGCCAACAGCCTGTATTCCAAGAACTAGGCCTATGGAATGCTTATATGCCCTACAACCTCTTGCACATGGTGGGTACTCAATAAAAGTCGATTTGATTTGACCTGTTGATTTCACCTCTTCTGAAATAAGATGTGCAAAGAGCCTGGCCTCAGAGCTGACCCACAGTAGGTTCCCAGTAAAGGTGGCCCATCTCTTCCCGGTCACCCCAGATCAGTAAGAGCTCAGGGCAGTCTATGAAAGATTAAAATCTAAAGTAGATTTCTCCGTTTCTCTTTCTCTTTTTTAAATTGCCTCATGATAACATAATTGCCTTTGTCAAAGCCTTGGGTATAAGCACAGAGATAACAGACCCTAAAAATATCTCTGGGATTCATTCATTATAGCATTCATTTTTCTATTTCCAAAATAAAGAGTTATTTTCTTTTTTAAAGTAGTAGCGCAATGGGGGGGGGGGAATCTCTCTCAAAAACACTCTCTGTTTGTCTCCACATACCAGAGGGGTCACTAGACATGGGAAGGTCAGATGGTATAAGGGAGAGGATGGTGCCAAGCGGAGACAAAATGGGCAGAGTGAATTCACAGAGCTCCAAACACCCCTCCTCTCATCACAAAGGCAGACACAAGCTGACTCAGAGGATATCAGGGGGCTGAAGACACCCTGCTCTGCTCATGAGCCCTACCTCGGCAGGAGACAAGGAAACATAAATAACTGAAGAGCATTCTTCTATAGACAGGCCATCCGCCATGATGGTTTAAGTGTGGCCAATCCCATCTCAAAAGCTCATTCATACATTCACTCGCTCATTTAGTCTTCATCCATTCTCTCATTGATTCAGAAGCATCCACTGTGCACTACACAAGACACTGTGTCTTAACAGGGAGGCAGGGAAAGAAAGCCCCACCCAGCAACATTCATGTTCATAAACCAGCCTACGTGGAGTGTCTGTTACGCGTCAGGCACTATCGTGGGCACAGATGATAGAAAACAAAGTCGCCGTACTCCATGGAGCTCATATGATAGTGAGAGAAACAGCAAACAAAGAAACAAACAGATAAATAATGTCTACCCAGAGGGATTGACCTTTGGGAAACAGCATATAAGAATGATACAAAGCAATGTTTCATGAATACAAAACAGAGTGGCATAAAGCCATAGTCTGTTTTTAATATTTAATCACTTCTCAGCTCTAAAGCTGTACTAGTTGATGCCTAAGTCTATACACGTGCACAGTGTGTTTATCTTGGAAGCTTCCTGGATGAAGGAAAGAGTTTTGAGGGTAGAGTGGAAAAGCAGGTAAGGAGGAATTCCCAAGGAGGGAACTGGTACAAGAAAGAGGGAGGCCATTCAAACTCTTTGAGCGAAGGAAGCCAAGGCTTGCAGAAGGGATTGAAGCCGCCTCCCATGAATCTACTAGGGAACAGCCTCCCTGGACAGAGGCCAGCTTGCAGGTGACTCCAGCACAGCTCCGGATGAGAAGTGCATGCGTGGTCTCACTCTTAACCTGGACCTTGGGCCCCAACACCCATCCTCCCTGCCCTTGGCCATCAGAAGCACATTAGAAACACCCATCCTGATATACCTTCCCTCTGCCTCTCAGCTTCAGAAAGGGGGGTGAGGTTGGGAGACAGTTCAAGGGCTGGTGCAGCTCTTTCACCACCAACAAGGTATGTGACAGCCCCCAGAACAGAAGTCCAGGTACCAGCAGTCCTGCCCCTGCCCCCTCCCTTCCCCCAGCTGCCCGGGGTGGTTTTGCTCTCCATGTCTGAACCTCAGGGCGTCCCAGGCCCTTGAACAACTGCCTTTACTCCCCTTCCCCCCATGCTGGATGTTGTGCATTGGACAGAAAACCCACCCGGTTCATCCCTGGCCCGGAGTCCCTAGACACTGTTTGCCAACCTGAGCAAACGAATCAGTACTTTAACAGGAGCCGGTCAAAGGCCCTTTGTCCCCAAGCCCTCCTTCCTTCTCCTCCCCTTCCCCAGGAATGAACTGTTAAACAGACTCAAGGCAAACGCTCCCAGGAGTCAACAAGCTCTTGAGAATCCACAGCCGCAGGTGGTGGCATCTGTGCTTGTCTAACTTCCACCCTGTTAATCTCCTCCTCCCTTCTTAATTTCATCCCCCACTCCAAAAATTTCCCCCAAGTTGGAGAAGGGAGGGTTAGGGTGAGCTCAACAAAGAAATCCCACCATGTTGACTCAGGAACGGCCAGAGGAAGTGGCAGGATTGTCTGGGCTCAGATCGTGAAATGGTCATGATTGGGCGAGGGGTGGGATACAGACCCAGAAGAGGGGGGCAGTCCCATTTCTCTCCATTCTCTGCATTGGCTGCCTTGTTCTGGGTAAAGACCAGGTTGACCTCACCTTACTGCTCTGGCTCTCGTTACCCTCACTAACCCCAGGGCAACCCAAGGAGAAAAGGCACACGCAGTCCACCACCTGTGTGCCAGATGTGTACACAGCTGTATGGGTACCACTGTGGACCCAGCTGCCGACTACACACTTCCCACAAGTTGTTTTCTCTAAGGCTCAGACAAGCAGAGAAAAGGATTTGTTCAAAAGTCCAGGTCGTAATTAAAACACAGCCTGTCTCTTCCCAATGCCCTGGATGGCGGCCCCCACAGTGACTTTGGCCTCTGAATGCTAATGAGACCTCTCTCTGGGTTCAGAGCCTGGCAGCCTGCCTGTGCCCTAGAAAGCTAAGCACGGTTTCCAGAAATGCCCAGCTCTTCTGGGCATACACAACAACTCTCAACTCTGCCCACTGTTAGAAATGCACCCACCCCTGAAATCTCTCCAGATGATTCTTTATCTCTTTGTTGCATCTGATCCCCTCACCTGTAAAATGGGGATAACAGGATCCAGCTGAGGGAGAAGCGTCCAGAGCCCAAACTCCCTAATACTGCTCTCCTTCCCCTGCCGAGCAGTCTCCGTGGGGCAGGCGTAGGGATGGAGTGCTAAACAAGGCTGCCCTGTCCTCAGGGAGCTCACATTCTCCAGCAGGCAGCAGGCTTTCAGCCAATGACCATAGGAGGGTGTGTTTGGGGTATGTAGCAGAGGATTAGCCAGAATGGCCCAAAGCAGAGCCCCATCCCCTTGGCTTGGGCTAGAGGTCACCGAATCTTCTTTCTCTTCCTTCCCTCCCTCCCTCTACACCTATTTATTCTCTTCTTCCCTCTGGCCCTTCCCCACTCCCTCTACCAGGCAGAGAAACAGAGGCTGGCTGAAATTCCATTCTATGCCTTGCCTACATCTCTCCCAGTACAGCCACAAGCTCTAAGATGCACAACGTGTAGTTTTGGTGAGAGAGCCGGAATCGGCAGGCTCTGCCACTTCCAAGCAGTCAGTGGGACTCGGAGCTCATCCCTTAATCTTTGGCAGTCTCAGTCTGCTCAGATGGAAGAGGCAATGATGACGCTGACACTCCTGGATTACTGAGGACTAAATGAAAACAGGTATAAGGACTTTGTGACCTATAAGGAAGAGCACAATTTTTAGTTCTTTTTATTTGCCCGGCCTCCGTCTTTTGACCTTTGTGGATTGTGGTTTGTTTTTTTTTTAACCCCGAAGGTGGCTCTCTGTGCTCAAAAGTTTCCTGAGCCCTACACTGAGAGAACACTTCTTCCTCAGCAGCCGGAGTCCTGCTGACTTCTCCCAGCTTTGACATGGGCATGACTTCCTCTCCAAAGAGTGTGGCACTGACCCAGGAGATGAAGCCGGGGATGCACAGCCGGCAGGGCTGCCCCACAGAGCACACGCCTTAGACAAGGCACAACCTCCCACCACAATGTACCAAGACAATGCAAGGGAAACAGTGTTTCTTGTATTAGGTGCCACGGAGGGTAGCAAAGAAGAAAAGAAAAGGTGACCTGATTCATGGAAAGAGCACAGGACTTGATGTAGGAAGACCTGGGCTCACGGGTTCTTCTTTTACAAAGAGGCCTCAGAAAAGCCACCATCTTTTCCTGGGCCTCAGTTTTCTCATCTTTTTTTTTTTTTTTTTTTTTGAGAAGGGACAGACAGCTTATTTATTTATTTATTTATTTATTTATTTATTTATTTATTTATTTTTGGCTGTGTTGGGTCTTCGTTTCTGTGCGAGGGCTTTCTCTAGTTGCGGCGAGCGGGGGCCACTCTTCATCGTGGTGCGCGGGCCTCTCACTATCGTGGCCTCTCTTGTTGCAGAGCACAGGCTCCAGACGCGCAGGCTCAGTAGTTGTGGCTCACAGGCCCAGTTGCTCCGCGGCATGTGGGATCTTCCCAGACCAGGGCTCAAACCCGTGTCCCCTGCATTGGCAGGCAGATTCTCAACCACGGCGCCACCAGGGAAGCCCCGGTTTTCTTATCTTTAATGGAAAAGTACTGCCCTAGATCAGTGTGTTACGTCAAGAATTTAGAGGCTGTGGAAGGGGAGAGTCTTTATTCCGCGTACCTCCTTTCAACCAGAGAAGCCCACTCTGCCGCACCTAAATCCAGGTCTCCAGATGGTGTTTCAGCATGACAGGGCCTTGCTATGGTAATTCTCCAAACAAGGTATTTTCCAGAACCATATAATTCACAGATACATCTATATATATATGCACATATATACATATATGGAACAGGTAAGGCCAAATGAGGTTATGTACGAATGGACACACAAACACACAAAACATACATACACACACACCAGCTGAAACCAACAACTCATTCACATAGTCTCTCTCTTCCTATCTGTATGGTACAAATATATACGTACTTCCAGAAAGGATTTATATTACATATGTATATAGATATATGTATATATAGATATATTTTATACAAATATACAAGAAGAAATCAATTTGCTCCTAAGGTGTGTTTGAAACCCATTAGGCGGGATAATTTCTTTTTATTTTTTTTAATTTTTTTTTTTTTTTTTTTGCGGTACGCGGGCCTCTCACTGTTGCGGCCTCTCCCGTTGAGGAGCACAGGCTCCGGACACGCAGGCTCAGCGGCCATGGCTCACGGGCCCAGCCGCTCCGCGGCATGTGGGATCTTCCCGGGCCGGGGCACAAACCCATATCCCCTGCATTGGCAGGCGGACTCTCAACCAATGCGCCACCAGGGAAGCCCTCTTTTTTTAAAAAAAAACTAATTTATTTATTTATTTTTGGCTGCGTTGGGTCTTCGTTGCTGTATGTGGGCTTTCTCTAGTGGTGGCGAGCAGGGGCTACTCTTTGTTGCAGTGCGCAGGCTTCTCATTGCGGTGGCTTCTCTTGTTGCGGACCATGGGCTCTAGGGTGCGCGGGCTTCAGTAGTTGTGGTGCACGGGCTCAGTAGCTGTGGCTTGCAGGCTCTAGAGTGCAGGCTCAGTAGTTGTGCACACGGGCTTAGTTGCGCCACGGCATGTGGGGTCTTCCTGGACCAGGGCTCGAACCAGTGTCCCCTGCATTGGCAGGTGGATTCTTAACCACTGCCCCACCAGGGAAGCCCATAGGCTGCATACTTTTTAAATTCACTCCCATTTTTATGATTCATGCTTTTATTATAGGGTTGGGGATCCTGCTCTGTAGCTAAGGAGATAAGAATGTTTCCAAAGCAGATATGAAGGCTTGACACTTGAGAAACTCCTAGAGAACATGTCTAAGGCAATCAAGACAGAGGCCAGACCTCTGGGAAGCAACAGCACACCCTGCGCACTGTAGGAGTTACAGCAGAAAGACGACCATGTGCCAGGACCCCTTGTGGACACCTGGACTTTGATGCTGGTTACGTGAGCTCAAGAAAATCATTCCACATTCAGAATATCGGGGTCCTAATGGTTAGAATATATTTCATCCCCCAAATTATTTTACTACAAAGAAAAAGCAGCTTGTAGAAGATAGGAAAAAAGGAAATTGGTCTTCACTGAATAGTCACTTGGTGCCAAGAACTGTGGTGCTTCTTATATTCATTACCTCACTAAATTTATGGGGTCAGAGCAAACAGGACTATTTTATGAACTCAAAGAGAGCCTTGTCATATTTCAGCTCAGCTTGGTTCACGATGCCTCTCTTCCACAAGAGAGACAGACTCTGGGAGGGCCGATCCATCGGTTCTTCTCTATACATCCTCTCCAGCACTCTTTTTACAGGAGAAATAAGTGAAAAGATCAAGCAGCTAAGACGGAGGCCTGAGCTCCCGCCAAGTGGGCCCATGGCTTTGTGGGAGGTCCTGAGACCCTGCTGCCCACATGCAGGTGAAAGGCAGGAGTTAGGAACCAAGTTGATTCCTTCAAGCTACTCATCTCTTGGGCCCCAAAGTATCTGAAGGGATCCCCAAAAGAGCTCTCTCCTCTGTGGATTTACGTTAAGAACAAACAGTGTCCAGTAGATGCTTAGACCCAACACCACCACGCCCAAGAGTCTACTCTGATTGCAAAAAGATGGGGAAACAAGAGAATTCCTGTTGGAATCCCAGTCACTGGGGGATTTGGTGGGTCACTGTTTTCAGAATACAGGCAGAAATGTAGGCCATGGGGGTTGGACCCAGAAAGACCCAAGAAAGCCCTGCCAGAAAGACTGAGCTGTAGAAATAGCAGGACAAGGAGGCAACATGGTATTCATCAAATAAACTTAGGTCCAAGTCCCTGCTCCTCCACTTATTAGCTATGTGATCTTGATCAGGCTATGGCGGCATTAGTTTACTCATCTATAAAATGGAAATAATAAAGGGACTTACCTCAGAGAGACACGATAAGAATTAATTGAACGGACACATTAGAACTGCTTAGCAGAGTGCTTGGCACATGGTAAATCCTCAGTAAAAGGGTAACCCTTGGGCTTCCCTGGTGGCGCAGTGGTTGAGAGTCCGCCTGCCGATGCAGGGGACGCGGGTTCGTGCCCCGGTCTGGGAAGATCCCACATGCCGCGGAGCGGCTGGGCCCGTGAGCCATGGCCGCTGAGCCTGTGCGTCCGGAGCCTGTGCTCCGCAACGGGAGAGGCCGCAACAGTGAGAGGCCCGCGTACGGAATACTAAAGAACATGGCAGCCTCATGCAAACCCAGATCTGTCCCAGGGTAAGGGCTTTGAGACTCATGAAGGCTGAGCAGAAATATAAGGGGAGCCCCCATTATGATACTGTAGAAGGTTCCTAAATCAAGAGTACGTTTGGAAAGACTGAGACCTTCATTAACCTTGACCCAGAGTACTGCATACCTCAAAGGGAGCCTCTCAAAGCCTCCGCACCATAGACAATTAAGTGGAAGGATGGAAAACAAAATAAATACACGAAAAACCCTAATGCCAACTTCAGGCCAACTGACGGGATACTGTTTTTTCCCACCAAAATAAGAAATCAGAGCCACTTTTAGCCTTGGACAGCAGACAACTACAGATCATGCAGCCTTTCCACAGACACTGACAACACTATTTTTAATCAGATATATGAACACTTTGGTCTAGAAAGTAGGAGGGGGTTTTTGTACAGCTCTTTAACAAGAACACAATAATCTGCCTATCACTCAGTTTCCACCCTCTCCACCAGGGGGCAGCATAGCAGCATGCATTAACTGCCATGTTGACTTGGTAACTGAGGTCATCCAGGCACCGAGACAGCGATTGGCCATATGCCAAAACTGTCTGTCGGGAAAATCTGCCGCTGGGAGTCTGGGAGACCGTGTGGCTAAAAAGAAGGAGAGATGGTGAGAGAGAAGAGTATTCAAAAGTACTGGGAACCAAAAGCATGGCTTGTGGCCTTAGAAGTAGTGACACAAGCAACCTTGTCAGCTGGCTCAAGGTCTCTGTCCTTGAGGCTGAGCCAACACCACCACAATAAGCAATGGAGCCCGTGGTCCTGGGGCGGTGGGAAAGTCTGCAGGGACAATAGGAGTGGCAGGATCTTCTATAGGAGACAGTCTCAAGACTCTGCAGTGGGGAGAAAATGGAAAACAATAAGTGGCCGGCAGAGCCAATCAGAGTCTCTGTCTCCCTGGGGCTCCTGGGGAGCTGTAAGAAGGACCATACAATGGGATGGGAACTGCTAAGTGTGATGTCTGCACGTCCCAGAGGCTCCGTGAGGCTCTGGCTTCACCGAGAAGTGCAGGATAACACAAACAGCTCATCACTGATGGCAAACGTTGCTGGCAATGGGCAGCTTTTACCTCGAAATGGTGGACGGAGTACTTTTCTTGTTCTCACAAAGCATCTGTTCCAGAACCAGCCAGGCAGAGTGGGAAGAGCCTGGCTTTTGAAGTCTGATAGAACCTGGATTCAAGTCTTGATTCCACCTTTGAGAACTTGAGCAAGCTCTGGAGCCTCAGTTTCTTTATCTATAAAATGAGATCATAACTATCCCACAAGATGCTTTGGAGCTTAAATAAGATAATGTATCAGAAGGATCTGATACACACTAGCTGCTCTCAGTAAGTGGCAGCTCTTAACTCCCTTTACTGAAATCAATTTAACATATCTGCCCATGTACGTATTTGTATAAGATCATTTATTTCAAGACAGCCAACGGAGCCAAAAATAGAACTTCATGAGCATCTCAAGGCTCTGTTCTTCATTACTATAACAAATTAAATCAAACTTCAACAAGCCTTTCATATGTTATCAGAGAAGAGACAAACGGACAAATATGAAAGGACAAATACTCGAGAGGAAACAGGGTGCATTTCATTCAGGCAACCATGGCTATGGTCTACCCTAACCCAAAGTCAATATTGACATTAGCCAACCAGTGGCGACCAACACCCACTTTCATTGCCCAACACCCAACATATGTTCAGGAAGTTGGCAGCTCCATGTTTGACCAACCAGAGCCAACAGTTGCTATTTGGTTAATGCTGACATTATCTGACAAATGTTTGGAACAGACCCTTTGCCTGTATCACTTCAGTTCTCAGATGACTGCCTCTCATGGAGGCTGCTGACCACTGTATGGACCTACACTGAGATGCCCATATCCTTGCCTTGTGCCCCTAACTGTCAGACCTCCCACCCCAAGATTAGTCCACCTCCTCCCTCATTTTATAAATGGAAAGAAACCAAGGCCAGAGAAGGAGCAGTGACTACCCCTGACCACAGAGAAAGTTCAGATTACTGAGGTTCGGTTAACAATCAAGAAATAAAAGAGGTTATAACATGGCCCAGCTAGGGATGGAAACGTGTCCCCCAGGCTCTTAAGCAGTGCCCTAACCAGCTGAATGAGCAGACAGTGTACGTCAGTGAGCCTCTCCTGCTTAGAAGCTCTCGCTTTCCCCTCTCCCTCTTCTTTGCCGAAACCTGGGAAGCTGACTACCAGTCGGGCCATGGAGCAAAAGACTGCGGTGAAAGCATGGATTCCAATAACCCAAGCCAAGGTGGCACGATTTATATTACAGACTTTCCATATTGTCACACAGACATGCAAAATGGCAAGAAACATAAAACAGACATACAGAAAATACATGTTTCCTTTTTAGGGAATTAAAGGTTTGGTTTCCTTTGAAAAATGTCAGTTTTCCTTTCCCTTCATCCTCATTAGCCTCCTGGGACACTCTTAAACATACCCAGCAGAGAACAGAGCAGAGGGAATGAGGTATTTTTAGCTGATATTCTGGGCACAGATTCCTATTGTTCCACAATTTTTGGCTTGACTGGATGGCACGTGGCCAATATAATGTATACGCTTACAAAGAATGTATGTTTCCTGGGCTCTGTGTGTGTGTGTGTGTGTGTGTGTGTGTGTGTGTGTATTAATAGTAAGAAGGACAAGGACATTATTGATGATGTTTTGATGGGAAAGATTCTGAGATCCCAGCAGGGGTAACACCGAGCTCTCCATGAATCCCATTTGCTTTTTGTCACCATCACTTTTCATTATTACCGCTGTGCTATATGTCCAAAAAAAAAAAGAAAAAGCCATGTTGTCACAATCCAAAGCTCCTCATAGAACCAACTGATATCAACTGCACTATATTAGGAACTAGATGGATTCTGAAGACCAGCGATGACGTTCTAAATCATCTGGTGCAGTGACCAGCACACGATAATGTTTAAAACCGTGGTCCCCAACCTTCTTGGCACCAGGGACCAGTTTCATGGAAGACAATTTTTCCTCGGACGGGGTTGGGGGGGATAGGGTTCAGGCGGTGATGTGAGCAATGGGGGCAATGGCGAGCGGCAGGTGAAGCTTTGCTCACTTACCCGTCGCTCACCTCCTGTCATGCGGCATGGTTCCTAACGGGCCGGGGACCAGCACTGATCCGTGGTCCGGGGATTGGGGGCGACCCCTGGTTTAAAACATTACCAGTCACTACTATCCTTCTTCTCAGTTGTAATACTTCTCCTCAAGGATCACCCACTCTCGGGCGAAGGGGAGACAAGGAAAGACAAACACTGACTGACCATCTGAGTAAAAATCTCCCACTGTGGCATAAAAGCCAAAGCGAGCACCATGTAGGACTCTCCCTTTCCATGTGAGGGGTGGAAAATATCTCCGGATAATCTGAATTTCCAGAATGCCTTTAGTTCAAAGATCTCAAAGCATGTGCAATCTTATGTAACATCTCAGCTCTGAAGTAAAGGGGGGTGTGTGTCAGATTTTATTATCTAGTATCTTCATCACACAGAAAACTGGCATCACAGCAGGGTGTGGCATTTTTGGTGTATAACAGCACCAAAATTCAGCAGTGGTGGAGCCCAGAGTAAAAAAAAAAAAAAAACGTGTCCTGAACCTCTGACGCAGCCTCTCTCCCATAACATTGCATTGCTTTCCTTTTGACTTAGACTCCATATGTCTTGAGAGCTCCAGAAGAAAGGTTTCAACAAAGTATGACCCAATGGAAGGGAGACAGTTTTTATCTATTTTATTTTTTTTATTCTATTTTACTTTTTCTTTTTACCCTTCAACATTTTACCCTTTTTTATCCTTCATCTCTCTCCTCACCCATTAAAAACTGGAAGACACCACACCCATTAGGGGGGCTACTATCAAACATGGAAAATAACAAGTTTGGTGAGGAGAAATTGGAACGCTTGTGCACCATGGACTGCAAAATGGTGCAGCTGCTACAGAAAACAGTATGGTAGTTCCACAAAAAGTTAAAAATACAATGACCATATGATCCAACAATTCTACTTCTAGGTATATACCCAAAATAATTTAAAGCAGAGATTCAGATGTCTGTATATTCATATTGATACCAGCATTATTTATAATAGCCAAAAAGGGAAAGCAACCCATGTGTCCATCAACAGATGAATGGATAAACATACTTTGGAATGTATTGGAATATTATTCAGCATTAAAAAGGAAGGAAATTCTGATACATACTACAACATAATAAGGATATTATGCTAAATGAAATAAGCCACTCACAAAAGGACAAATATTATATGATTTCACTCAGATAACCTCAGTAGGCAAATTCATGAAGACAGAAAGTAAAATAGTGGTTGTCAGTGGATAGAGAAAGGAGGAATTGGGAAGTTATGGTTTAATGGGTAAAAAGTTTCAGTTTTGAAAGATGAAAAGACTTCTGTGGTTGGATGGCAGTAACGGTTGCCCAACAATGTGATGTACTTAATGCCACTGAACTGTACACTTAAAAATGGTTGAGATGGTAAATTTTATGTCATGCGTATTTTACCACAATTTTTTAAAACTTAATTAAAAAAACTGGAAGACACAATGATTGTTCATACTCTACCTCTTGTAACCAAAATCTAAGTGACTGTGTTCCCAGTTGAAAATCTCACTTGCCCAGGCTCCCTTGCAGCTAGGAGTGGCCATGTGAAGCAGTACGTGGGGTTCTACTGGGGGTGGAGGTATGAGCAGGAAGTTCTGGAAAAGCTATTGTTCTCTTGATGAAATGAGACAGCCTCAGCGGGTGCGTACATTTTGCTCTTCACTCTTTCCCCTATTTCTGTCCGGAACTAAAATATAACATCTGGAGATGAAACAGCCATTATGGTACCAAAAGGATGAAAGCTGTCTGTTAAGGATGCAAAGCAAAAGAAGAGAAGCCTGGATCCTTGAAGACTTGTATGAGCAGTTGCACCATCCTTGGACTCCCTACTTCTTGACTCCCTTTCAGTGAGAAAAATAAAATCCCTTTTTAATTAACCCACTGTAGTCAGGATACAGTTATAGAAAGCCAAGTATTTTGAAGGACTTCCTCATCCCATCCAAGCTCTATCCAGGGCAACTTCTCCACTTAGACACTAGACTTCACCACTTCCAGCTTACTCAAAAGCTATGTCATATATTTTCCCTCCCTGTAAACATTTTAATACATTTTTTAAATTTCTCCAGTGTTTGGAAAAAAATTATCCTTCTTTTGATCCTACTTCTTCTACCAACTATGTCCTAATTTGTTGACAAACTTCATAGAAAAAATTCAAAAAGAAATTACTTCTGTTTTCTTTTTTTTTTTAAAACAAATTTATTTATTTTATTTATTTATTTTTGGCTGTGTTGGGTCTTCGTTGCTGCGTATGGGCTTTCTCTAGTTGCAGTAGGGTGGGCTATTCTTCGTTGCAGTGCATGGGCTTCTCATTGCAGTGGCTTCTCTTGTGGAGCAGGGGTCCTAGGCTTGTGGGCTTCAGTGGCTGTGGCACGCAGGCTCAGTAGTTGTGGCATGCAGGCTCTAGAGCGCAGGCTCAGTAGTTGTGGCGCATGGGCTTAGTTGCTCTGTGGCATGTGGTTTCTTCCCGGACCAGGGCTTGAACCCGTGTCCCCTGCATTGGCAGGCAGATTCTTAACCACTGCGGCACCAGGAAAGCCCCTACTTCTGTTGTCTATCTCCAGTTCCTCTCCTTCTACTCTCTCTTATGGCCAATCCAATCAGGCACTTATTCTACCCTTACTAACAAAACTTTCCTGTAAAAGTCACTCATGGCCTCCATATTTCTCAGTCCTCATCTCACTCAGCCCATCAGCAGCATTTGACGTTGGGATCACTTGGCTTTCAGGACCATTCACTCTCTGGTTTTCTTCCTATCTCACTGGTCACTCCTTCTTGGTCTTCTTTCTAGTTTCCCTCATCTCCCTAACCTAGAAATATTTCATCCCCTTCTCTGTCTAGACTCATTGTCCTTGGTGATCTTATCCAATCTCATTACTTTAAGTATCATGTATCTGCTAAATTACTTTGAAATTTCTATCTCCACCCCAGATCACTCTCCTAAATCGAACTTATATATCCACTCAATATCTTCACTTGGATTTCTAATTTCTAAATCTCAAACTTCAAACTAAAGTAGAATTCCTGATCTTTTCCCACCTACCTCACCCTGACTCAAATCTGCTCCAAACAACCACAGTCTCCACTCTTCTGTTGATGAACGGCACCTACATCTTTCCTGTTGCTCAAGACAAATATCTCGTAATCATTCTTGATTCCTCTCTCCCACACGCCTCATATTCAAACTGTCAACAAGCCATTTCTGCTCCACCTTGAAAGTATAACCAGAATCTGATCACTTATCTCCATTACTCCCTCTGTGGGCCGTGCTTCCATCATATTTTCCCTGGATTACCTCAACAGCTTCCTAAATGGACCACCTGCTTCTTCTTGCCACCTGCCTGGTTGATTTTCAACCCAGAAACCAGGGCGATCCCATTAAGAACTAAATTAGAGCACGTCACTCATCTGCTCAAAACTTATTCCCATTTCATAGATGAGAAAATAGAAGCTTGTGAAGGTTTAAGTAATTTGCCCAACTTTACACAGATAGTCATTGGGGGCGGGGGCAGGATTCAAATCAAGTCTGCCAATGCTAAAATCCACCAAAGATCCATTGTATCATTGTTCAACTTAGCTCTGAGGGCTGCCTAATCAGATGGTAGGATGGTACCTTACAAATGTAGTCTATGTGACTACAAGGCAATGCTTATCAACCACCGTTACCAACCCAAGCTCCAGATAAGGTAGAGGTAGATGAATGAGGTTCACCTACACCTATATTGCAATATCAGTAAACTCTACTGAAATATTATACCTAGAAAGGAAAGGCCAGATGTTGCCCTCCACTTCTTGAGAGAGAGAGCCCAGGCTCTGAGATCAAAGGCCCGGGCCAGGTCTAACCCAGAAGAGCATCAGCCTTGGAACTTGTGCGAGAAACAAGCGAGTGGGAATTGGGGAAAAACAGAAAAGCCAGGAGGAACAGTGGCGAGTGTGAAGCACTAGCCAACAGACCTCCACCCCAACCACAATATTCGTGTGCAAGTCTGGGATATAATTTTCATCTTGGATGCCTTTCATATGGCTCTGCTCCCCACAGCCAGCCCCATTCAGAGGATTAGAGAACAGGGACAGACATGAGGAGCTAAAGAACCACAAAAATCTCTGTGAAACAGGATTCCTGGCTTGGAATCACAGTGACCAGTTATGTGTACAAGTTATGTGGACAGATGTGAGTGCATCCACACACACACACTCCCTTAGATTGGGGATCCAGTCCGGTTTCATAGCAGACTACAGCCAGAAGTTAAAAAAAATAATTTATAACAACCCCTCCCTACCATGGGAATAAATAATGACCAGCTCGGGTGTCCCCAAGCCAGAGGAAGTCTTGAAGGGAACGTGAGCTTTTAGGGGTGTCTCCGCTCCACTTAGGGCAGTGAGCTCTCAGAGTCTATAAGAAGGCATCAAAGGGAGGATGGTAATAAAGTAGCCCACCACTTCCCTGCTTCTCAGAGACTCCGGGTTCCCAGGTAGAATTTTAAGGACAGTTAGGAATTTGAAGGCCAGTTCTTCCAAGCCAAAACCTAAGGCTGGAGGGACCTCGTGCCGGTGACTGGAGAAATGCCTGCCTTCAGTACTGGGTGCTAGGCAGATTACTTCAACCAGGCACAAAGACAGGGGTTTGTGTTTCATTTGGGCAAGGGAGTAGGCAGAGGAGCTTTCGCGAAGATGCCTCTCAAAAGGCCTGTAGACCTTGCCCCAGTCCACCAGGAAGAAGGGACTTCTAAGGAAAAGGCAAGAATTATTTTGCACTTGAACACGAGTGTTTCTCCGAGCCCTGCTTATTTCTTCACTGTGAGGAAGGAGCTGCATATACTGGCATCAACCTCCATCCCAACTGTACCAAGAAGAGCCACACGGGAAGAACATTTGGTAATTGTTATTGTCACTGAAACATATTGCTACCTAGACTATAGTCGTGGGCTGAATCCCTCTAAGAACAGGTCAGTAGCCCCGTGAAAAAAAAGTTCTTTGTCCAAACTGCAGCCATGGGAGGGGAAGAGAAAAAGAGGGGGAACATACACCACAACACATCTTCACCAACCAGAAAACAACATAAAGGTCATGACCAACTAATTTATGGCCACGCCTGGGGAAAAAATAATGAATTTTGCAGCATTCCTCACAAAGGGACACAAGGTCTTCACAACTTGCAAATATTGAAAAGGAAGTTGGGAAACTCAAATTATAGATCCTTATGGAAAAGGTTTTATTCACACATATAACAAATAACTGTGTAGTGCCTACGATTCTAGCTGCGGATATCGAGGCACCATTCTAGGTGCTAGAAATATAACAGTGAACAAACCAAGCAAAATCCCAGCCCTTGGAGTTTACATTTGATTGAAAACAAACAGACACCAAATAGAATGTCAGATGAGTGCAGTAGATTAAAAGGAAGGCATACAAGAGGATGGGAAGCGTGCCAGGGTGAGGAGTTGTAATTTTCACTGAGTAGCTGATGTTTGAGCAAAAATCTGAAGGGGCTGGTGAAGTAAGTGAGCCTTACCACTACCTGTGGGAAGAACCTTCCTGGCAGAGAGAACAGCAGGTGCAGAGGCCCTGGGGTAGAAGCAGGAAACAGCATGGAGTCCAGTGTGGCTGGATGATGTGGGCAAGGGGTAGAGTGGTAAGAGCTGTGACTGGAGAAGTTATGGGGGAGAGGCTAGATAGGCCACAGAGGACCTTGCAGATGACAGTAGGGACTTCAACTTTTCCTGCAGAAGCCAGTGGAGGGTGTTTTGCAGAGGAGTGATTTGCCGGATGAAGTTTTTCTTTTCCTTTTTAATTTATGGAGGTAAAATTCACGTAACACATTTCAAAGGGAACTATTCAGGGGCATTCAGTACCTTCACAGTGTTGTAGGAGCACCACCTCTATCTCATTCCAAAACATTTCCATGACTCCAAAATAAAACCCCTTAACACACTAATCAGCTTCTCCTCCCTCCATTCTCCCCTGCCCCTAAACGTGGGCAACCCCTAATCTGTGTTTTGTCTCTACTGATACCTATTTTGGATATTGCATACAAATAGAATCATACAGTATGTGTCCTTTTGTGCCTGGCTTCTTTCACTTAGCATGTTTACTAGGTTCATCCACGTTGAAGCATGTGTCAGTATTCCATTCCTTTTATGGCTAAGTAATATTCCATGGAATGGATATACCGCACTTATTTATCCATTCATCTACTGATGGACGTTTGGGCTGTTTCCACCTTTTGGCTACTGGGGATGATGCTGCTATGAACATGCATGTCCATGAACTTGACTGGGTTCCTGTTTTCAATTCTTTGGGGTATAAGGATGAAGTTTTAATGGGATAAAGTTTTAATGGGATCACTGTCAGTGCTGTGTTGAGAGCTATGTGTAGGGAGGGGAAGGTCAAAAGGAGGAAAGCCAATAGGAGGTTTTTTAAATACTCCAGGTAAGAAGAGACAGACACTGAGAAGAAGTGACCAGGAGACAGGGGAAAGAACAGGAAAGTGCAGTGGACGCCAAGTGAAGGGAATGTTTCAAGGAAACAGGTGGGATGAAACCCATCCAGTGCTGCTGACAAGTCCAGGAAGATGAGGACTGAGCACTGACCACCTGGCTTAGCAATGTGGTGAGGGAGGGTGGATGGCTGGGGGAGGGATGCAGTGGAGTGGGGGACATGGTGACACAGGGGTAAACAGCTCTTTCAAGGAGTTTTGTGAAATAGCACAGAGAAAGGGAGTGATAGCTGGAGGGGGATATAGGGTCCAGGATGGTTTCAATGGTAGGAATTATGGAATGTTTGCCCACAGGAATTATGTGATATGAGGGGAATCTTCAGGATGGACGTCAGAGGCAGGGGAGACATGCTGGAGCAACATCCAGCTGAAGGAGTGGGTATCCCATGGGACCCAGCACACACATGGAGTAAGAACTGGCCTTAACTTAGAGCGAGGTAAGCCTCCTGGGTGCTATAGGTAGAATTCTCGCAAAGTCATACTGAAAGGAGCCCAAGTCTGGACCACTCTGGATTGTTTGATCTAATCAAAAGCAGAGCCAAGCTTAAGTCAAAACCACATAAATCAAAGCACTAATATTTGGCAATGAATATGCCAAGTAATTTTCCTTTTTTTTTCTTAAATGGGACTTTTGAGGTAACTTTTATTTTGACTGATTGCTTGGTTGATTAAATGACAATTGATAAAAATTGGCCTTTATTAATTTTTTTTGCAATTATAGTTTCTTTTTTTAATCTAATTTAATTTAATTTTTATACAGCAGGTTCTTATTAGTTATCTATTTTATACATATTAGTGTATATATGTCAATCGTAACCTCCAAATTCATCCCCCCACCACCACCATCCCCCCTCCCCACTTTCCCCTCTTGGTGTCCCTACATTTGTTCTCTACATCCATGTCTCTATTTCTGCCTTCCAAACCAGTTCATCTGTACCATTTTTCTGGATTCCACATATATGTGTTAATATACAATATTTGTTTTTCTCTCTCTGTATGACAGTCTCTAGGTCCATCCATGTCTCGACAAATGACCCAATTTCGTTCCTCTTTATGGCTAATATTCCATTATATATATGTACCATATCTCCTTTATCCATTCATCTGTCGATGGGCATTTAGGTTGCTTCCATGACCTGGCTATTGTAAACAGTGCTGCAATGAACACTGGGGTGCATGCGTCTTTTTGAATTATGGTCTTCTCTGGGTATATGCCCAGTAGTGGGATTGCTGGGTCCTATGGTAATTCTATCCAAGTAATTTTCCTTTGCCTCAGATCTACACTTCTTGTGATGCTCTTGGGCTAACGTTAAAGCCACAGTCATGAATGGTGGAGCAGCTGGCTCAAGAGTGAGTGGAGAGACTGGATAAACCAAGCCCTGCACCTCACACAACACGCAAAATACTGAGGCCTTAGGAATGGCTTTGAGAGAGATTGTTACTGTCTCAGCAGGATTGCTAGTAAATCTTCCCACATCTACTGCATATGTACAAATAGGAAGTAAGGTGGAAGGGATGCTAAATGTCTTTTTATAATATAATTTAAAGGGAAATGATAGTGTAGTGGGAAGAGCACTGAAAGGCATGAGTTTGAGATCCCACTCTACCACTTACTATCCGTGTGACCTCAGTCAAGCTAACTAATTCTCTGAGCCTGAATCTCTCAACTGAAAAATGGGGTTAATGAAAACCACGTCACCAGTTTTCAGCAGCAAATGAGGGGATATCACTAAAAACAGTCTGTAAAACAGTCCACGTACCAGGTTTTATGTACATGTACATAGCCTGGTTTTAGCTATCTAGATGTGCTTCATATTTTTATGAAAAGTTTTGAAAGCTATTGCAAAGACCCTATGACAGGCAACAAGAATCTCTAGAAGGGAGCCGTGCTTTCTATATACTGGACCCAAAGTCGAAGAACAGGACAGAGAGAAATCCCCAACAGCTCAGGTGTGTGGCTTCTTCAAGAGCCTAGACTCATCACCTCATCCCTGGCTAAGCCACCAGAGGCTCACCAAGAGCTACCCAGGGATGGATCTCCTGTTTCATCATTTACCCCCATTACCTCTTTAAGCACACTTCAGTCCCTTGGAGGGTTTGAGACAAAAGAGGGTGAGATACTCTGGACTCTCAATTTGGAGACTGGCTCCAGAGGGTGTTACCTGTCCCAGTGCTGAGAGCAGGGCTACATGGGAATACCCTGCTGAGAACCAGCTTCTCAAAGGCCTGTTTGTATTTCCATCCCCACACTAGAGACTGCCGGGTCAGAGTTCAGCAAACTAATAGAATAAACGTGGGAACTGTCCCTGCACCAAAGGACATCAGGATTTCAGCCCCACTGGACACCTCCCCGGGCGACCCTCCAGGTCAGCACTGCCCAACAGAACTTTCTGCAATGATATAAATGCCCTATATATGTGCTATCCAGTATGGTGGCCAGGAGCCAATTTACATGCTCCTAGAGAAAGTGTTAAGATGCTTGAAGGTGAGGCAAAAGCAGGAATGTGAAGACCCTGGTGTGTTCTTATTCACAGTTGCATCCTGCCCCCTCAACTACGTGGCATGGCCTCTGTCTTCTCAGCAAACGAAAACCTGCCCGGCCTTTAAGGGTCAGCTCATGCCTCAAGCACCGCTGTGAAGTCATCCTTGCCCATTCGGCGCTCTCTGTGGCTCATGTGGGTACACTGAAAACAAGAGCTACAGAAACTCACAGAAGACTCAGGAAACTTCCAGTTGGGGCGATCAAGGCAGTATTCTCCAAAGAAATGATGACTTAAACGAGAACCTTAAATAATCAGTAGAAAACCTGAACGGCCTGTCACAGTGTCATACGTGCCAAGTGGAGACTCTAGAGTGAGTTGGGATGCAGAGACAAAAAGCCCAAGGTGAGGTAAGCAGGTAAAAAAGTAGACCAGCTTGACTGCTACCTGCTTGGCACAGAGGAGTATCAAGAGATAAAAGATGAAATGTGTGTTTCCTGCGAGATGGGAGGCCGTCTTGAGCCAGAGAGAGAGGGCCTTGAATGCGAAGCAGAGGCTGACCTCTATTTCATAGGAAATGGGAGTCCACACGTTTTTGAGCAGAGACAAGCTGCGCCGTAGGAGGAACTCTGTCAGGCCAGCATGCAGGACAGATGCAAAAGAATCCTGCGGAGGCGTGGACTACTGCCATCTCATATCCCACACACTTCTGTTTCCCAGGAGTGACTTCTCCCCTTCCAGCAGTTTCGAGCCCAGTGACCCTTGCCTTTTCTGCCAGTGGAGGAACACCACAGCAGACACCGTTGGTTGCCTTCCCAGTCACCACTTCTACCTCACTAAGGGAACCCCAATGTTGATGGGCAGCAATGTACCCCGTTCCAGGGATAAGTCGCAAGTAATCTTAGCCAGGCAGACCAATCTCTCCCCGTTTGCCGGTGACCAACCTGGGGGTGGGTGGGTATGTGGCCAAAGAGATACAAGGGGAAGTCTGCTGGGGACTTCAAAGAAAGATTTTCCTCTCAGAAGCAGACAACGAAGAAAGCTCTAGTCCCAGCCCTTTCCTTCTCACTCTGGGCCCTATCTTATGAGGATGTGAAGCCACCTTGCAGGCACTGGGTGACAAGCAGGACAATGAAGTCAACACACGGAGGACAGAGGGTAGGAATTTGGAGAGAGGTTGGATCCAAACCGTGGATGACACAGTTGAACTGCCAAACCAACACAGAAATGCATCCCTCCCAATTTCTGGTTAAGAAAAAATCACTCTCCCTTTGGTTTAAACCTACAATCATTCATTTTCATGTTACTTGCAGCCCAATACCTACTAAGTCATAGAGTTCACCTGGGATTTGGTCCCAAAGCTGACCTATGTTTTCTATCGCATGCCGATCAAAGCCTGTGGATCCCGGCAGGACGGCCAGACGGCAGAAGGCACAGTGTTCCAAGAGCACAGGAACCGGACAGTGGCCAAATCTGAGAAGCAAGGGTCACTAAGACCAGCGGCTGCTGACCCCGTCGTAAAAAGGAAGAGAACCACACTTTACCCTGCTGCTGGGCAGGTAGAAACACCTGGAAGGAAGAGGATGCACCAAGCCAGAGGGAGGGCTCAGGGCCCCGGCTGACCCATCGACGACCACTCAGTTCACCAAGCGACTCCGTGCTGTAAATCGAGTGGAAAGATTCCACCCACCAGCTCGGCCCGGGGCGTGACAAGCTGGGCGCGTTCCCTGCCAGACCCTCACTGCCTATCATGCTTTACGGACGCAAAAACAAATTCCACATATGTTAAAGTTAATTGCAAACATTTGCTGCTGAAGAGGACTCCATTTTTCAAGAGTCCTGGGAGATCTGGTTACACCGGTGGCTGAAGCGTCAACCAGCCTCATTCACTCATCAGAAGCAGCAGGGCCAACGTGAGGGTGGCAACCAAACTGTGGAAAGGACCCTCGCCCACTCCTCCCTCCCCTGCCATCCAGCCTGTCCCCGCCTCCGCTGGGCTCAAACAAGTGCATACCCCAGGCCCAAGAATGTGCAAAAACGCTCACCTCCATCAGCACAGATGGAAAACCACTGTGGGGGAGTTGGAAGGACTGGGGCTGCGTGGGTGGGGAGAGGTGATGGCAGGAAGGGGCGGAAGGATGAGGATGGCCTGGGAAGTGAGCTGGCTGTGTTCCATCGTTCGGTGAGCGATGAAATAAGAGGCACAGAGAAACGCAGAAGCCCCCCGGAGGCCCAGAGCAGTCAGGCTAGCTTGTTAGGGGCCCGCCTGGGGATATGATCGATAGTTATTGATGGTGTGGTTCAGGAAGACGCTAGTGAGGGTGAGCCTGGGGCTGACAGGGCCCTCAGCAGTGAATGCAGCCTGGGGAAGTCCCCAGAGTGATGGCTGTGAACAAGGCAGGACTTAGGTCTTCCGTGAACATTCTTCTATGGCCCACGGAGAGGTATTTATAAGCACATCCCTGGCGGCACGGGGAGAGGAAATAGAGGACTTTCTACAGCTCAGCCTATGCACTGCACCCACATTCCCATCTGTCCTGGGAGAAGCACTTCGTGGTTTGGATTTGCACCAGCCCAGCTGGAGACACGAGGTGGGAGGAGCCACAGCACTAACTGCTCTGGCGCAGGTAAGAGCACCCCTGAGGGTGTGTGGGGAGGATTCTGTGCACTAGCCACCCAGGCAAGTCCAAATGTGCTGTTTCCAGCTGATGGAGAACTCTTTCTGAGCAAGCTCTTGGAGGAGGGATGTGTAAAGCCGTCACCATCCCTGAGTGACCTGTCATGCCTAGGGACTCATTCCCCCGCCCTTTACAAAGGATGAGTAGCATGTGTGGTCTAACGAAGGGAGCCTGCTTGACGGCTTCCTAGGAACCCAATACCACCCAGAAGCCCCTCCTAACAGCAAGTCCTGAGATAATCTGTGTCCATACAAAGACCATTCATCCAGCAGACACAAATGTGCCATCGACTCAAAGGGGCGAAATTTTTCAAGAAAGGCAGGTCAACCCATCAGGGATCCTTCGGACCCTGTCCACTGAGGCAAATCTCACCTTCCCATCTGGGCTCCCATACGATGAGCTCCTAATTCTGCTATCTTGTCTCTCCTGATATGAACGTTGCCCCTACCAAACACATTGCATCTTATTACATACATTATCTTATTTGTAATAAATATGCATTTATTAAGCACCCACTGTATTGAGTCACTCCATGTGATGAGTATCACAAAAACATAGATTGTTCCTTACACAGGGAAGTCTAACATCTAGTTGGAGGTTCAGAGCACAAGCATGAGAACAGCTAAGTGATGATACAAGAGTTAAATAAGATGAGGGTGCAAGAAGACGTTCAATGGATTGCGGACCACACATCTGGCACCTCTGGGAGAACACACAGGACCACAGAGCGATGCCACAAGGTAGCACCACGTGAAGACAAACAAGCACTAGCAAGTCACGCTCGCTGAAGCTTTACACGCCCAAGACACTCCTCAAGGCACTAGATGAAGTCATTTATTCATCATCACCGTCCTGAGTCAGACACAGTGATCGTCCCCATCTTACAGACTAAGCAACTGGGCACAGAGAGGCTAAGTGAGCGTAATCTCATCCTAGCCTGACGGTGACGTACCTGCCCTGAGTCCTGGGCAGTGCACACCTGCCTGGTTTCCTGGAATGACTTTTTCTCTCTTCTCTACTTTTCAGGTCCAATTGTGGCCTCCCCTGGCCATCCTCCATTCCCATCCTCAGGACCTCTACACACATATGTATTTATACTCTCATCTTCATGGTCTAAGACACTTTACGCATCTACTTTGGTCTATGTCACTGAATTTATAACTATCAGCTTATATCTGTCTCCCTCACTACACTGTGTCCCTAGAGGAACAATATTCCTTTTTTTTTTTTTTAATCCCCAGTACATAGCATAGTACCTAGCCATGTCCAGTACAGTAGGTACTCAACTGTTTGTCAGACTGAATTAAAATGAATTGAATTGAACTAACATGGGATTTTGGTTTTGGGGCATAGAAGTCAGGGCTGATTGCTGATTCTCTCTAAGAACTGAGAAATGACCACGCTGCCCTTAGCTCATCCACCTTCCCAGAGCTGGACTCCAGGGGTGAGTATTTACTGCAGAAATCAGAAGTGGCAGCAGGACTGATGGATGGCCACCACCCTCATAAAGAGCTGTGGGACGCAGTCTCCAGCCACAGCCTCAGGGCTGCTAAGTCCCTTGAAACTTTATGGCATTGTTGCCATGGCGGTCACGGACGTAACGTGCCATGGAGGCAAAAAACTGAAATTCCCCTAGAGGTGAAACACCGGTGGGAACCCATTCACAGGCAAGAGTGCGTTACTTAACCTCTCTGAGCCTCAGTTTCCCTATCTGTAACGTGGAGATGGTAACCTGCCTCGTAAGGTTGTTGGCAGGATTTAATACAACAATAGAGAGAGAGCACGCTGGCCGAAGCATAGTGGGCCTTCAATAATTGATAGCAGTTCTCATTTCCTTACCTGCTGTTAGGAGTTCTAGTATCCTTTCACCTTGCCAGAGTGAAGCGTTTTGGGTCTCAGTTCAGGTTTTAATTTAAACACACTAGACCAGGGTTTGTAGGGACTCTGGGGTTAATGGTGGAAGGAACCCTATGGTTTCCAATCAGTGAACCTCCGCATGGATCAAACACAGCCAGACTGACATCTGAAACTGCCACTGAAGAGCTACGGGACTCAAGTCCTCCCAATCTCAGTCCCAGGCTGGGCCTCTACCAGGCAAGTAATTTGCTTCTAGGTGCCCACAGTCACTTGTTTGACTTGGTTGGTTAATACACTAAGGGAAGTTATTCATTAGCAAGTGTGAATAACAGTCCCACCCGCCCCCCCAACAAGCAGCAGTCTGGGCTCTGCTAGAGACAGCCCAATGCAACCGCCCATTAGCATCTGTGAGCAATACCCCAGGAAAAGAACGCCAAAGGATGTCACACTAAACCTGTCGGGGGTGACAGCGGTCCCCTCACTTACAGGTGACTTCTAACCACATCGAAATACCTTCCTTCACATATACCCCTGCTAAGGCCCCTCCTCTGCACTCAGTATCACGCCCTGAGAATGCATTTTCTGATTCTCCTCGCCGAACTTCAACTCCCCGGTCACAGTTTATCTTGGAAAACCCTCTCTGCCTTTTCCTGCCCTTCAAGAGGTCTTTAATGCTAAGGCAAGTCCCTCTTTTTCTGATAACAAGAGCCTGCCGGCATTTTAAAATCAGACCCTTGCTGATGAAGAGCTCTTGAAACATAAAAAGATTCCAGCCAGACTGTGCTGCCCAAGAGGCAGCTGCCCTCCGCCCTCCCCCATGCAGTCTTTGGCAAAGCCTGGCCCCAGCATGCAGCCGTGGGTCCCAGGAAGAATCAGCACTTGTAACTTGATGGGTAACTTAAAGAGGATGAATGGCCCGTGGTCCCACAACCATATGCTCGAAGCCAGGGTGAACACAGGACTCAGAACTGGAGGGTATAACCACTCTCTCCTGACTTCGGCTGCTAACATCACCTCGGACAATGTTATTCTACATTTGTCATGAAAAGCAAAAAGATTTTTAAAGTGTGACTGATGACAGGCTTCCTTGGTTGAAATAAATTCCTCAGCTCTTAAGAGAGTGGTTGGAAAAAAGCATTTACTCATGATTGAAAACGGAGGATGATATTAGTAAGATATCGCATGTGAGCGCACTTTACAAAGGACGTGGGAACTCCATACACATCATTTGGTGCCGTGAGCGTTCTTGCTGGTAACTCCAACTGACAGCAGGAGCAACAGGGCACTGAGCAGTAGAGAGATATAGAAAGGTAGAGGTAAGGGCCTCCACTGAGCCCAAGATGTGGGAACTAAAATCTTTAATCGGCCAAATTCAAGACATGCCACAACTGTCTTCATGATTCCTAGCAACGTACGGTGAGGGTACGAATGCGCTGCAAGTAGGGTGCAATCGTGCAACAGCTCTGGGACCTATATTCGACTGTTTCGGACAGGAATGGGGGGTGCCGGGGAAGGGACCTGCGGGGCTCATCGGTAAGAGCTGCAAGTCAAGTCGGGGTGGAGTGGCCGGTTTGCTGGGGCCGTTGGAATCCCCAATGCTGGGCAGGGCTGAGTGGCAAGACGCTGGCGACAGGAGGAGGTGGGGGTCAGAAAGGCTCTGTGGGTGGCACGTCCGCTCGATGAAGTTGTCTTGGCATCTGCCCATCCCTCCACTCTCCGCCAGGGCTCACAACCAGGAGTGCCAGCTTCATTCGAGAGGGCATCTCTGCCGAATCTTCCGCTCAGGAAGGGGCATTCCAGGGCCGTGGCGGCGTCTGGGAGACTGTTCAGGGGCCGCAAACAGGGTAACCACACCTGGGATAACGTCACTCGTTGGGTCTTCTTCATCTCACACTCCCTCTCACCGCGGGCAAGTGTATGTTCGGATCAGAGGCGGATCTAACATGGGTCGTCACTGCTCCACGTGAATCTTTCAAAGTACCCGGCTGCCAGGAATACCCAAGTCCTCCTTTGCTCCACCAGCCCTCTTTGGGCTTCAGATTCCTGGAATCTGCCTCCCTCCGTCCACTGTGGCCACAGGAAGGTCTCATCCTTCTGCTGCGTGCACCCTACCTCCACCCTCCACGGCACCCCACAGCACCTAAAATGCTTCCTGCTAGAATGGCAGAGAAAGAATGGGATCTGTTGTTCTTCAGGGCAAGAATCCAGCTTCTTCTGATTGGTTGGGTGCCATAAGTGAAGAAATAACTAGGATTCTTAGTCAGGGGTCTATGACTGGGCATCAGGAGGTCTATGAACCCCCCAGAAATTGTATGGTTTTGTGTGTAGGTGCTTAACGCGAATTTCTGGGAATAACTACCATACCCAATGTCAGTTACCATGCACGAGTTGCAATTCTAAAGGCTTAACCCATAGCAGCTAATTTAGTCCTTACATAGGAGATACAAATTGCTTTCATCCTCCATTTAAAGATGGGGAAACAGAAGTACCAAGAGGTTAAAAAAACTTGCCAAAGTCACAGAACCAACCAGCGGTGGAGCCGGGATTCAAACCCAGGGCTCTAGCTGCAGAGCCCCCGCTCACGAAACCACCTTGCCTTACTGTCCCAGTTTACATCACATTCTCAGAGAGGTCCATAACCTCACCACGCTTAACTGTCTTGGAGGCATCTAGCTATCAACATCTAGCATGTGGCTGTGCCCTATTAGTTTTTGTACGCCGAGAATCTAGCACTGCGCCTGGAACCCAGGAGACACTCGGCAGCCACGCTATGAGAGAATGAAAAGCGGCGATCATCCAGGCTCTCCTTCAGGAGGTTTCTCCTGCCTTTCAGAGCAACCTTTCTCACATCCCCTCACTTCTTCCCGGCACCTCCATCACGCCAAGCCCTTCATCAAACACAGGAGTTTCCCTGCCACAGGTGTTCTCTCTCTGCCCGCTTGCTGCATCCTCTCTCTTGCTGTCCTCCCTCTTCACCCGCAGTCTCTCCAAACCTCGCTGGTTCCATATGCCCAGGGGCTAGCCCATACCACCCGATTCTGGACTACCTCCTGGTTTGACTGGCATTTGGGTGGGAGGTGGCAGGACCAGATGAAATTCAGTACACAGGCTCTTTGAAGAAGAGGCGGTCGCCACTGCAGCGGAGCCTCGGGCCACCCGCTCCTGTCCCTGCCTCGCCGCTGTTCACCCCCACCGACGAACAAGTCGGTCAGGAAGCCGCGCCGCAGCCATGGCTTTTAAAGATAGACTTTAAAAGACTTCCGTGGAGCCAGAGGTGGCGTGGTGATTCACCATATTAGAATCACCCTCACCGGCCGCAACGTGAAGTCTTTGGAGAAGGTATGTGTTGACCAGATCAGAGGCGCGAAGGAAAAGAATCCCAAAGTGAAAGGACCGGTTCGGATGCCTACCAAGACTCTGAGAATAACTACAAGGAAAACTCCTGGTGGTGAAGGTTCTAAGACTTGGGATCGTTTCCAGATGAGGATCCACAGGCGACTCACTGACCTGCACAGGCCTCCTGAGATTGTCCAGCAGATCACTTCCATCAGTCTTCAGCCAGGAGTCGAGGTTGAAGTCACCATTTGCAGATGCGCAAATCAACATTTTTAATAAACTGATAATCAGTTGTTTTAAAAAAAAATTCAGTATGCAGGCCCTCAGTGGGGAGCACAGCATTAAAAAGCCTTCACCCAGAGAAAACTCACCTGCAGGCCAAGAGGAAGGCATCAGAGCGTTAAAGGGGACCCAGTGCCAAGGGTCCTGAAGGTGAGGCGTGAGTCTTTTTATCGGAGGCCCACAGGGAACCTCAGCCCCGAGAGCACCAGGCAGGAGGCAAAGGAGGCAGCCTCCTCTCTGTTTGTGAGGGCCTCTTCTGGAATTCAGGCTTGAGGAGCTCGGAAGTTAAATGTCCACCACCAGCTGGACATCCTGTGGGCATTCAGCACGTTTTCCTGTGTCAGTGAGTTCCAGGCCAGAACTAGTAGCCTTTCCACTGTGGGTCGCAAACTCACCAGACTTGTCCAGTCGTGGCTGAAATCGGTTCTTCCCTGACGGGAACTCCACGGTCTGTGAAAAATAAACGGGTGTGGACTTCATCCAGTGGGCAGAGGTCTTGTCCCTGAAAAGTAGCACTGCAGTCAGCAAGCACTGGCCCGAGTCTGCTTCCTGTTCCAGCGGAGACTTGGAAGAAGAGACAGAGGGCCTATCTCAGCGCCCTCTTCTTAATATCAGTCACAGAGAAGTATGTCCAGGACTGAAGGGCATCTCTCCTGCAGCCTCTTGCACTGCAGGGAGACTGGAGAGAAGATGTCAGAGAGAAGATACACGAACTCCACCTGCAATGCTGCCCTCCCTTGAGGGGAACGAGATGCTGCTGTCTGATTCATCTATTCCCTCAGTGCAAGAAACTCAGCTGCTTTATGCCTCACTTGGCCCTTTCGTGAAATGGGGTCCGTGCTGCGTATGCAGAACCACGTCAGTCAGATGAGTATATCTAACACCCTCCAGAAGCGGCAGAGGGCAAACTTATCCTCTGATTAGCATCTCTACAATAATAAAAATAATTTGTAGTATTAGTTCTGACAAACGACCACAGTTTGGGCCTATGCAGCAGTGTCTCTCCACATCGATAAACATATCAACTGCCCCAAAGACTCTCAAGCGGAGACTTAGGGGGAGGGCTCGAGTGAGCCGTTTACATGACCCCTTTCCATCTCGCGGTCCCCCTCTCCCTGGGGCAGGCAAGTGCTCGTTTTACTGCCTGGCAACCAGACTGGGACTAAGCTTGCTAAAATATGAGTGTTTTTTTGGCTGGAGTACCAGAGCGCCTGCAGCCCTACGGAGAGAGAAAAATTGAACACACCAGGCCGTGGCTCCAGAAAGGGGAAGAATTAGACTTCACACCGAGCAGGCTGAACCATGGCATTCTTTAGATAATGCTTAACAAACCCCCAAACAAAGGCAGCCAACTTAGCTGCATGTTCGTAAAATGTATTCTCAGCAGATTCGGGCTTATTGAAGCACTGAGTTGCTTTGCAGCCAGGGTCCCCATCCTAAGCTTCCCGTTTTTCCGTGCTGTTCCCCTTGTCTAAATTCCTACAGATTCTGCCAATCAGAATTCCTCACTTCGGGCTCAGGAGGGCTTAGCAACCAAGGTAAATGGTGGTGCTTTTAAATTTGATCCTAACCCTGAAGAACAACTGCCCCCCACCCCAAAGCCCCCTGCTCTGACGAGCCATCTTCTGAGGCCGGTCCTCAGCGGTTTGCAGGCTGACCGCTTAGAGATGAAGGGTGTGGAGTTCTGGGATTCACCTCCACGTCTCACCATTCCACCTCAAATGACACCTCTCACATTTATTCAATGCTGTCGTAGACTTTCTATGACCGGGATCGTGAAAGTTCAAACTTGAGGTTATTTTAATTTTTGGAAATGCCACTGTCAGTGTTATTTTTAAAGCCATGGCTATCATTAGTATTACTAGCATTTGTGTACCCAGGTAGAAAGCCCGCTTGATAAACTAGTAGGCATGTTTTTGTGGTCCAGTCCATTTTTTGCTGCAGAATGTATAAGGCTAGGTAGAAAGGGCAAAAGGTATGGAAGCAGGCTTATAGATCTCAGATCAAACGTAAACGTCATTGAACTCCACTGCTACTTAGTACAGCTTTCACTCCTTCCTCCCTCTCCCGCCTCCATGTTACCCCATTTATCCTGTACCCAAATACCCCAGGATTCGTGTATTAGTTGGACCCTTTTGTAACAGTTGGTGGAGAACAGGCATTTAAGGTCCGGAGACTAGACTGGGGTCCTTACATATGGACTCTGCAAATTTCATGAGAGCAATACTTTTCCTGTAGGAGAAAGCAGCTCTTCACTCCAAGATACGGAGAACTGGCCCTGGCGGCTAGAGTCCCACCAGCATCCCCTGCTAACTCTGGGGCCTCACACGGGATTCTTTGTTAAGGGCCTTCTCCGTAAACTCAGAATAACAATTCTTACTCTCACTGAACTTCCGGGGCTCTGTCAGGGGTGAATGGGATAAGGAGTAGAAAATATTTTCATTGCTTCTGAGAAAGATGTGTTGACTGAAAAATAAAAATGCACAACCTAAAATTTAAATTATGTTTTATTCGGAAAACTTGCTGAGGACTTACGCCCGGGAGGCAGTCTCTCAGATAGCTCTGAGGGACTGCTCTGAAGAGGTAAGGGAGGGGCCAGGATATATAGGAGTTTTTGCAACAAAAATCAGGTAGTCGGAAAATCAAAAGATTACTATTAATTAAAGAGAAAACAGACATCTCAAGTTAATGAATTAAGCGCTTTCCTATGTATGGGAAGATGCAAAAGTCTGGGCTTATGAAAATCACTCCTTTGATAGGCACCTTAACTATCTAGGGCCAGCATCCTGCTTTTCTCTCCATCCAGAATCCCCTCACAGTGCATAGCTGGGGGTGGCTACAGTGGCTAATGGTTTGATGGCTGCAACATCCTTTGTTTACTGATACAGCAGGTGACATTTTTCATCCACAAATGCAAGATATTAAACTTCCTAAAAAATTTCCAAGACTCTAGTTCTTGAAGATTCTTGCATGTGGCTTCCCTGAACCCTCATCTCCACTGAAAAGTTGCAGCTGAGAAACTACACCCAACCCCAAAGCACAGACCAGCACCTCCAACCAGTTTGTGAGCTGAAGTCTGCTTGGACCGGTGACCTAAATGTTCATGGATTCAGGTCTGCAGATTTAAGAGGTGATCACAGCAAACATGGAAGCCAGGAAACATGTCAAACACAGAGCTTAACAACAGAGTCCAGCTCCATCCCCAGGAGACAGAAGAGACTCTAGGATTGCTGGAGGTGAGGACAAGGGAACTTTCAGGGGGGCTCCACACAGAGCAGAAAGCAGGCTTTACGGATGACGGCTGCAACTGTGCATTTTTGCATTTATGTGTATACGGTGATTGTCTGTTACAGAACGCCCACTCAAGCACATGGACCCACAAGTAATAATACCACACCCCTATGTGTGTAAATGTGTATGTGTGTGTGTGAAGCCACAATGCAGTGTCCTCTGAAAATGAAGCTGTATTGCCCAGAATACCACCTAACCAATAGTGTATGTTCAGTAAGTTACCTGTTGACTGATAAGCGATTCTACAGACTTTTAAACTATCCACATAATTTAAGGGTCTTCCCCCAAGAGATCGCAATGGGTTTTCACTGATAAATCAACCTCTCACTCAGGCCATGGTGATCAATAGCCCACAGTTGTGAAACCGCTGAGTGGGGTTCTGGCAGTGGATAGAAGGAAGCTCATAGCGTGTTCTACCCCCAGCCCCCTGCCTTGACACTCCTGCTTCTTGCTGGAGACTAAACCCCGCATCTTGGGCCTCTGCTTCCTCTCCCTCCACACACTCTACCCAATTCATCCATCCATCCCCATGGTTTTCAATACCATCTACAGGCTGATGAATCCCAAAGCCCTATCTCTGACCCTTTTCCAAACTCCAAACTCATATCCAATTGCTATTTGACATCTCCACTTGGATGTAAAACACACATCTCAAATTTCACATGGCCAAGCAGAACTCTTTGCCCCCGTCTACTCCCCAAATTGTCCACGTGGCAGTTAGTGGGGTCTCCACCCACCTAGGAGTCACTTTATCCTCCACACCCTGCCATCTAAGTCAACCAGTCCCGTGAGGCCTCTGAATCACGTCCAGAGCTCTTCCCTTTCTCACTGTCTCCACTAGCACCTCCACTTCTTGCCCTCCCAAACTCTGCCACAGGGCAGCCAGAGGGCCTTTCTGAAAATGTAAATCAGAGCTCACTCCCCTGTGTAAAGCCCTCCAAGGACTTCCCATTGGATTTGGAATAAAATCCAAAATCCCTACTCTGATTTGCTAAACTTCCAGTCTGATCCTTGCCACCAACTCCAACCCCATATCATGCCACTCTCCCCTCCTTCACTCAGCTCCAGCCTCACTGCCTTCTTTCTGGGCTCAAATAGGTCAAGCTTGTTCCCAACACAGGGCCTTTTCACTGGCCATATTTTCTGCCTGGAACAACCAGCACCACTGCCACCTCTGCCTCCCCGTCCCCCCCTCCCCTCCCCCTCCCCTCCCCTCCCCCTCCCCCTCCCCCTCCCCTCCCCCTCCCCCTCCCCACCCCTCCCCTCCCCCTCCCCTTCCCCTCCCCCTCCCCTTCCCCTCCCCTTCCCCTCCCCCTCCCCCTCCCCTTCCCCCTCCCCTATCCTCCTCCTCCTCCTCCTCCCCTCCCCCTCCTCTTCCCTCCCCCTTCCCTTTCCTCCTCCCCCTCCCCTCCCTTCCTCCTCCCCCTCCCCTCCCCTCCTCCCCATTCCCTCCCCCTCCTCTCCCTCCTCCTCCTCCTGCTCCTCCCCCTCCTCCCCTCCCCTCCCCTCCCCTCCCTTCCTCCTCCCCCTCCCCTCCCCTCCCCTCCTCCTCCCCTCCCCTCCCCCTCCCCTCCCCTCCCCTCCTCCTCCCCCTCCTCCTCCCCTCCCCTCCCCCTCCCCTCCCCTCCCCTCCTCCTCCCCCTCCTCCTCCCCTCCCCTCCCCCTCCCCCTCCCCTTCCTCCCCTCCCCCTTCCCTTCCTCCCCTCCTCCTCCTCCCCTCCCCCTCCCTCTTCACCCTCCCCCTCCCCTTTCCTCCTCCTCCCTTACATGGATGGCTCCCTCTGGCATTCAGATCTCAGCCCCAATAGGCCCCCTGATCACCCACCCTAAAGTACCCATCTGGTTACTCTATACATCACCCTACATAGCACTGTTTTTCTTATTTGCATCTTTATTCCTGGTTTGTCTCCTCCAGCTCTAATGTAACTCAATGAACAGAGATATCACATCTGAGTGGCCAGAACAGAGCCCAGCATGTAGCAGGTTCTCAGAACATTTTCAAATGTATGGCTCTTCTAACCAATAAAATATACACAAACACACATTCATGGTCACAGACGTTTAGGTAGAATTTTCTCATCATTCTCTTTGTCCACAGATATTACACACCACAAGCCCATGCTTACTTTATGTCTAATATCCTTCTGTTGCCAGGAGGCAGAAGAAAGAAATTGCTGAATAATTATTGCCGCAATTGGCAGGAAGTAAGGAAAAGACCAAATTCCCTCCCCCTCACCCCAACCTCCATCATGACAAACTATCTCTATGGTCCATCTGAACACCAGTATTTAAGGAACAGTTTTGAGATCGAAAGACCTAAGTTTGAATCAGGGGCTCACCACTCACTACACAGGGGATGCCAAACACCCGTCCCCCTCTCTGGCCTTTGTTTTTTTCTCCTCTGGCGGATGAACATACTACCAGCCCTGCCCACCTGAAAGGACTGTAATGAGGAACAATGAAATATATAAAATCACTTTGCACACTGCAAAGTATAAGCTATAAATGTAGGGATTATTGGCATTATTGAGATACGTGGAATTTTCAATGACTACAAAGATCTACCTGATTATTGATTTCATTTGATACCATCGATCACCCTGGCTCAGGGTGTGTGTGTGTATTTTGGGTCAGGATGGGAGCGAAAGAAGGGCTGCTAACCATGAATTTTAAAGAACGCATCCCAACAACAAACACGGAAGGCTCATTCTGGGAGTCAAAGCTAATATTAAGAGCCAGGAGCCGGCAGGCGGAGGAGGTCAGAGTTAATTACAGCTGGCGGCATTTTACATGGTGCCTACCCAGGCCCCCTCCACTGGGAACACCACATTCTAAATCCGAGCTGGCTGATATTAGCGAGCACTGATTAGAATATGCCCACAGGGCCTCTTAAACTTTCCTCCTCTTTTAAAGCCTTTGTTTTCAGCAAGATTTATGGGCACCTCTGCTGAGCGCAAGCAGGTTTGCCAGAGCAGGCAAGTCCTTCCCTTTATAAAGCCTTGGCCGCACAGTGCCCGCCTGGGCACCCGGGTGGGAAGAAAGGCAGGCTCCATCTGGGTGATCTTCCTTCCCGCAGAGAAGAGCGTGTAGGGACCTGGCAGAAAGTGTTCAGATTTCTGACCGGCCTGCAATGGCCCCCAGCACCACGAGCTACCGAAGGGGGTAAACACCCATGGCCTTCAGGAGAACCAGAGGGTCTCAGGCTCTCCATCTGTGAAATGGGTTGACAGGAAAAATGGAAGTTGACCTTGCCAAGCTCTGACAGGTAAGAAGGGCTTGCTGTTTGGAAGAATGTCCTTTAAACCTTAGCCACACATCCAGAGTACTCTTCTTAAAAAGAATAAACGTACTTCTCAGATTTAAATGTTCATGTGAAATGCGTAGCAGGATCTCCAGCCAGGATGCAGGGATCCAGTGAGGAAAATGAAAGAATTCTCATCTCCACTTCACAGTTATGGCCCATCCCACACCTGGAAGGAAATCCTCAGGGAGAGAAAGTTCTGCAAGAACTCTACTCCCTATTTACTACCCAAGCTGAGTGAGTCTGGACCTGTGGGATGAGGTCCCTCTGTAAAATGAGATGTGGATGAGATAGCATGTCACATTCCTTCCAGTCTAAACACTATCACTCTATAATTCTTCTTGTCCCTTCCCATGACGCTCACAAAACCAGGGACCATTCTGAAAAGAAATAAGGGACAGCTCTGAGATGCCGCAGGCCTTTTCTGCTCAAGAGTTGCTCTGTGTCTCAGGGCTGCCAGGGAGGATAGTCTTCTTGCCCAGAAGACAAGAGAAGGCTGAAATCTCCAAGGTGAATGCATGCATATGGGCTTCCCCATGAAGGATTAGAAAGGAGCCCGTGAGGACCAGCTGTTCAGCATCTCCATCCAGGACCAAATGAAAGGGAACGGGCTCCGCCTGACGGGCTGGGCTTAGGCTGCAAGTAGGGAAGTGTTTCTAGCCAGGACGGGTTGTTAAACACAGCAACGGGTTACTAACAGAAGCGTTGTAAGCTTCTTTTTCAAACTCCTCCTCTGGCCTGATGGGCCCTTGTATGTCTGAGATGGCTCAGTAGTCTGGAGTGAAACTGGGAGGAAGGGCAGGGGCTATGCGATGTCCCGCCTTTCCCAGCCATGTGATGCTCTCTGGAGTCCGTCAGAGTGTGACTAGCTGATTACAGAAATGGCAGCCCCTCTCCTTGGCCAGTTAAAAAAAAACAAAAACAGGACTTATACAGACTCAAAGGCTCAGTCCAAGAGGAGGCAGGACCCCTGAGCAGTCGCTGTGCAAGGGGAGGTGAGGTTGGCAGCAGGGCTGTTGTCTCAAGTCCAGGGGGTTGAGTTGACCCCTCCCATCACCACTTTCACTACTTCTGTGACTATGGACAAACTACCTAAAACCCCCGAACCTTAATATCCTCATCTATAAAATTAGGTTCAATAATTCCCACCCTGGAAGGTTCTTGTATTAGATGAGTTAACTTATGTAAAGCATCCGTTACGTGGACACTCAGTAAATATAAGTTCCTTCTTTTCCTCCTGGCAGGCTCTGGATCTGTGCAGGAAGTACCCTGATGGACCTCAGAGGTCACACCAGGAAGACAGGAGCCAGGGAAGCGCCAGAGTGGGTCGACCTGCCAGTTCCTTTGACTCATTTCGTGAAGGACCCTCAACAGGTCTAAATTACCCCAACGCCGTGTACCTGGACGATGGAAGCACACAGCTTTAAACACCAGAATCTGAGGATTCCACACTCGGCTTTGCCTTGATCAAGTTCCCCCTTGGCTTCTCTGTGCCTCAGTTTCCCTTGATTCAGTAAAGATGGAACGAGAGTACCTAGGGTGGAGGGGAGAGTACCCACCATGTACCAGGCGCTAAACTTAGCACTTTCCATACTTTCCTTTAATCCTCAAGAATCCTGCAGGGTTATTACTGTAGAGTCATTTTACAGGTAAGGAAACTGAGGTTTACAAAAGCACATTGCCAGGGACCAAAACAGATCACGTGTGGCACCAGGATTCAACTGCAGCCTATCCAGCTCTGAAGACAACCCCTTTTGCATTTTTAAATACCTCTAAGAGGTGTTCTGAGCATTTGCAAGCTTGTGTCTACAAAGAATATTTGACGCTGGAAGGGAACCAGCAGTTCTTAAGTACTGCAGATTCCAAGGTGTATCTACCTTAAATTCTCCATCTCTCTGCCCTCTCCTATCACCCAACTAGGTTAAAATCCAGGAGATACATACAATGGGAATTAATAGTAAGACTAGGTTAATAGGAAAAATAAAAGAAGTCCCATTGTATTTGTCTTGATAATAGGAAGCATAGAAACTTTAAAAATGCAAACTACTAATTGTCTAAATGACCTCCTACTCCCTGCCTAGCCAGCTGCCTCAGGTAGTGTGGGCCAGGCTGCCTCCATAAAATGCATCTGATTTGGCCCAATTCATCAGACCCTAAAGACTGTTCCGGTGGCAGAACATGATCAGTGACTTGAGAATTCCTCTTCACATACAAGGGAATTCATTTCTCCCTGGGGCCTGAAGCACTGAAGTCCTTCTCACTCCACTCCCAGTAGGTAAATTGGAGCATGGACCTACCCCTCTCCTTAAAGAGAGAAGCCCAAATTCAGAAACTAATTTGCCAAAAATGAGGCAGTGACAAGATTTAGTTGGAACTGGGCCCTCAGTGAGTTACGTCTGATAACTCTTTTGTTCCTTTGCGTTCTAGAGCTCTGGTAGACTCCAGTTATTTGTCCAGGAAGAGTGAAGCTGGGTCTTCCCACCCAGGTCTCCCATCCTAAAGTTCTAGACGCTAACAGTATTGTTTCCTCCACCTCCCAGGCAACACCTCCTACAAGGGCCACACCTGCCGCCTGAGTCTTGAAAATACAAGAGTCTGGTTGAGGAATACTCTATTCCCAACAAATGTATAGAAGTCAATTAGGGAAAAGTTATCCACGTTCTCGGTTCTACTAAACAACAACAAACGAGTAACAATAACAACAAACCGACTGGCCACTAAATTCCTCTAAAAACTCTTTTATTTCAAATACCTGACGTAGAGCCAATTTCCCAAGAATGCCACTGTTGTGTAAATCGAGGTATGCCTGTCCTGAGAATGAACTCCCAGCCAGGGTCCCTTGTTTGGTTGTATAGCCATAGAGCCAGACTGAGTTATTCATTAACTTCCTGTATGAAAACCGAATAATAAAACTGAAGTGTGTTAAACAAATACAGATGAGGGGGTTTAAATCACCTCCAAGTCACTAGGCTTAAAACCGCTGTCATTTCCCCTGGAACAAATACGCTGTAGCACCACGTTAGTAAATGGAGATAACAATATTTATGCCCATCCCAGGCTGGGGCCTGGGTGGACAGCTCTCCCGGGCCGGGCCAACACAGAGGAAGAATTGACAGGCACTGGGGGAATGGGTAGGTGGTCCCCACCCCCCGAATCCCCTTCCAGTCCTGTGATTCCAAAATATGCTCAGAGGTGAGGGGCAGAAAGGTGTCTTGGAATGAGCAGTGCCTGTCGTGTGTTAGAGCCAGAAACGTTTCTGTGACTAGCCGTGGGAGTCGAAGCCTTCGCCCCTTTGTAACAACCACTTAGCTCTTATTTCTCCCCAGGGATTTATGTGTGAGCGAACAGCAGGCAGCTGCCACCGGGAACTACAAGGCAATGGGACGCCTGCAGGAGGAAAGGCCCTCCTGGGCTGCTCCTGCAAGCAGCCAAGATGCAGTTAGATTCCATCTCTGGTGGGATCCCATGTCTCCTAGGTTACAGCTGAGGACTGTGTTTTCCTTTATTACAACACAAAATGTGTGTTCTCCAGGGACTGTTCAAACATCTGTACGAGGTACACCGTGCCTGCGTGTGTGTGTGTGTGTGTGTGTGTGTGTGTGTGTGTGTGTGTGTGCATGCGCGCGCGCTCACACACGCTCAGACAGCAGCGGCAGTCATGACCCAGCTCTTCAAATAAACCTCTCCAGATATTTAAAATTCATGGGGCCTCAGTGCTGGCCCAGCAGCCGGTCTGCTACAGATGTGCAGTGGTGCAGTCTCAGAACTCTAATTAAAACAGAGGAAGTGATCTCTTCCTCAAATTTCCTTTAGCTTGAACTCCATAAAAATCACTAAGTAATATCCGATTGGCAGAGTGAATCATAGGAGCTGGCAGCTGGGCCAAGTGGACAGAGCAAACAGACCTCTGGCCCCCTGCAGGGGGTGTCTTTCAAAACACCCACACCAGAGACTCTGGCCTCCTTGCCCTGTGCCTTCATCTAATCTTTTGTGGTTACATTTATGAAGTTATGATTATGTGTCCATCTGGAGTTAGGGGAGGGGTACTGTTGATACACCTTAAACACCACGGACCCAAAGTCCCTAAAAAGTGTGGTCGACTACTTTTCTCTGATCGTTGATGGAAAACGAGAGCCAGCAGCCCTGATATTTATACGAACAAAACGGCACTGCGGATCGAGTTGTCCCCAGATGAGCACGCTAACACATATCTGGGGCCACTGGGCACCCAAGCCTGGCCAAAGAGTCAGATGCAAAGTGCCCCAGGAACTGATGTGGGATGAATTGGAAATGCCTTCTGAAGAAATGTCACTACGTTTCCCTAGCCTCAAAGCTCACCGACCGTTTCTCCCATCACACATTTTAAGTGATTCAATATATAAAAGTGTTCCTGTTTCCAACGTCCAGAACCTCAGGACCAACAATCCACGCACATGTCATTAGGTGCACACAGCCACAAATTACTGCTTGGGCTGGTGACGTGCCACACGGTACGAGCAGCGCTGGGTGTGGGTCAGAGGGCTGAGTCTGGGTGGAGGACCAGCCACTCTGCATCATCTAACTTCTCCTTGGCCTCATAATTCATCTGGAAAAAGAGGACGGCACCCACCCTGCCTGCCTCAGAGGGCCGCGGTGGAGGTTAAATTTTACAGGAGTCCTTTGCAGACTCAAAGCCTCCCTTAAGAGTCATCGGGAGGATCAGCCAGATTCTATGACGAGCCTGGTCTCGGCCATTTCAACCCTGGCTGTAGATTAGAATTACTTGAGGAACTTTAAGAAATATAACAAAGCATAGGCCCTATGGCCCGGGGTTCAAATTTAATTGTGCTAATGTGCAACTGGGGGTGAAAACCACCAGGCTAGTGGAATGGAAACTGAAGTAAGTGACAGATCTGGGTCTCTCTTGCAGTAAATATGTACAGTACTTGGACCAGATACATCAGGCCCTCAGTTTATGTATCAGTTAAATGGGCATCCTAACACCTGCATCTAGATTCATTTCATTGATGTTTACTGAATACTTACTATACTCATTTCCTATGGCCACTGTGAAAAATCAGCACAAACTTGATGACTTAAAACAGCAGAAATTTATTCTCACATAGTTCTGGAGGCCAGAAGTATGAAATCTGTTTCACTAGGCTGAAATGAAGGTATCAGCAGAGCCACACTGCCTCCAGAGACTCAAGGGAAAAAGCTTCTTCTAGCTCTGGTGGTTACTGACATTCCTTATGGCTGCATTACTCCAATCTCTGCCTCTGCCTTCACATCATCTGTGTGTGTGTGTGTGTGTGTGTGTGTAATCTCCTTCCATCTCTTTTTTTAAAATTTTATTTATTTTATTTTTGGCTGTGTTGGGTCTTCGTTGCTACACGTGGGCTTTCTCTAGTTGCAGCGAGCGGGGGCTACTCTTTGTTGCGGTGTGCGGGCTTCTCATTGTGGTGGCTTCTCTTGCGGAGCACAGGCTCTAGGCGTGTGGGCTTTAGTAGCTGTAGCAAGCTGGCTCCGTAGTTGTGGCTCGCGGGCTCTAGAACGCAGGCTCAGTAGTTGTGGCGCATGGGCTTGGTTGCTCCGTGGCATGTGGGATCTCCCCGGTCCAGGGCTCGAACTCATGTCCCCTGCACTGGCAGGCGGATTCTTAACCACTGCGCCACCAGGGAAGCCCTCTCGCTGTCTCTTATGAGGACACTTGTGATGGCATTTAGGGTCCATCTGGATAATCCAGGATAATCTCCTCATCTCAGATCCTTATCTTAAATCACATCTGCAAAGACCCTTTTTCCATATAAGATCACACTGGCGGGCTGCAAGGTTTAGGACCTGACGTGTTTGTGGGGACATCTTCAGCCCACTACACCTACTATGGGTCAGACATTGTGCTAGGTGCTGAGAACACAGCAGACAACAAAAGCCTCTCAAGGAGTGTTAAGGATTACAGACTCTCAGACTTAAGAGACGTTAGAGCAGAGATTCTCAAAGTGTGGTCCCCAGCCCATCAGCATCACCTGGGAACTTGTTAGAAAACTAAATTCTTGCCTTTCCTCTCTTCTGAATAAGAAACTCAGGGGTGAAGCCCAGCAATCCATGTTTTATCAAGCCTGTTTTAACAAGGTGATTCTGATGCATGGTAATGCCTGAGAACCATTGGACTAAAGGTTATGGAGTTCCTTTATTCTAGCCTTCTTTTTCCAATATCTCTGCTAAATTTATAACCAGCTTCCGCTTAAATACCACCCCTTTAACTGCATCTCATGGGAAGATTTCCAGGGCTCCTGCTGACAGACGCCGTATGGCTGGATGGAGGCTGGTTGCACTGAGGTTTCTGACTTCTACAGTAGAGGGTTGGAGGCTGGCAAAGGGCACTCTTACCCAGATCAGATGATGACCAGGACTCCTTGCTTACCTTACCTTTTGTGAGAGAAACAGCTAGCAAAATTTATAAAAATCTACAATAATTAAGAAAGGGTGGCATTAGCATAGAGTTGGAAAAATAGAAAAATGAACAAAAAAGTCTCAAAAACAGACCAATGTCGACATTGGGACGTTATATGTGATAGAAAGAGCAGTGCAAATCAGTGAGGAAAGACTAGATGGACTAACTATTCAAAAATAAATTCCAGATGAATTAAAGACATACATAATAAATGTGAAAAAGGAAAATGTTTTTAAAAGAAACCATTATTTAAAATACACAAATTCAGTGCAGCATGACGTTCCCTGCGGTACTGCAGTAAGCAGGATTCCACAAGAGATCGGTTAAGAATCTGCCTGCCAATGCAGGGGACACAGGTTCGAGCCCTGGTCTGGGAAGATCCCACATGCCGCGGAGCGGCTAGGCCCGTGAGCCACAACTACTGAGCCTGTGTGTCTGGAGCCTGTGCTCCGCAACGGGAGAGGCCCGCGCACCGTGATGAAGAATGGCCCCCACTCGCCGCAACTGGAGAAAGCCCTCACACAGAAACGAAGACCCAACACAGCCAAAAAATAAATAAAATAATAAAATAATATTAGATAAAGTAAAAAAAATAATAATACACAAATTCATTATGGATCAAACAGAAAAATAAACTCTTAGAAAACAAAACAAAAAAACCCTACCATTTCATATAACTGCCCATTCCATTGCTCACAGTTAAAATGGTTAGAAATGGTTTAAAGTTACTAATACAAGATCTAAGAATTTTATTATCGTTCCCCTACACACTCCAGACGTTGCTAATACTCCCCATCTCAGCAATAACTCCAATTTACACAGCCCCGTGCTTGAGTAACCCAGCAGCCAGCTACTGCTCAATGCCAACTTCTGCTCTACAGCACGGTCCTAGGCACTGATGGAGATATAATGCACAGGTGGTGGCTTTAAAGATGTGACCATCAGCATGGAGACACCGATCAAAGATATGTGAAACACTGATGTAAAGTAGCAGCTGATCTCTGTCCATAGCTTAGAGGTGAAGAGGAGGGTTCAGGGCCTGGGCTTGCCTCTTTCCATGTATGTGATGTACCAGCTGACTGAGTTTGGGCCCAACACTCATTTAAAAATGAGGCAAGTGAACTGGACAATATCTACTTGTCTACGACTTTCAGTGTGGCCAAGTGTGCTTCTCTTATTATTATTAAAAATAATGATGGTGCCTAATCCTGAATGCTTACTTGCTGCAAGTACTGTTTTAAACATTTTGGTCTTATTTCAACCCCACAAGGTCAGTTCTGTCATCATCTCCATTTTATACATGAGAAACTGGCTAGAGAGGAGAAATAACTTTCCTAATATCACAAAGCTAGTAAGTGGTGGAACTGGGATTTGAACCTGTACTCCCAACCACTCTTCTGTACGGCTGCTCACAGCTGACTAAGATGGGCAGGGATGCCTTGCAAAGGCAGTCACACTTCCTTTTGGCTTTGAAAGACAACCAACATAAACCAACTATAAAAAGCAGGATTTGGCATCATGTTTCTGCAGGATTCTGGGGGTTTTCTTTTCTTTTTCTTTTTTAAAAATAGATCTTTATTGGAGTATAATTGCTTCACAACACTGTGTTAGTTTCTGTTGTACACCAAAGTGAATCAGCCATATGCACACATATGTCCCTATATCCCCCCCTTCTTGAGCCTCCCTCCCACCCTCCCTATCCCTCCCCTCTAGGTCATCGCAAAGCACTGAGCTGATCTCCCTGTGCTATGCTGCTGCTTCCCACTAGCTAATTATTTTACATTCGGTAGTGTATATATGTCAATGCCACTCTCTCTTTGCCCCAGCTTCCCCATCCCACCCCATGTCCTCAAGTCCATTCTCTATATCTGTATCTTTATTCCTGCCCTGCAACTAGGTTCATCGGTACCTTTTTTTTTTTTTAGATTCCATATATATGCGTTAGCATACGGTAGTTATTTTTCTCTTTCTGACTTACTTCACTCTGTATGACAGACTCTAGGTCCATCCACCTCACTACAAATAACTCAATTTCGCTTCTTTTTATGGCTGAGTAACATTCCATTGTACATATGTGCCACATCTTCTTTATCCATTCATCTGTCAATGGACATATAGGTTGGTTCCATGTCCTGTCTATTGTAAACAGTGCTGCAATGAACACTGTGGAGTGAATCAAAATGAGCACAGCTACCGGAAACATCTCTCTCACAGCAGCTCTAAATCATAGTTGCCCATTCTGGAAACATTGTTTTCATACTGACATATATACACTACCATGTGTAAAACAGACAGCTACTGGGAACCTGCCGTATAGCACAGGGAGCCCAGCTCGGTGCTCTGTGATGACCTAGATGGGTGGGCTGGCAGGGGTTGGGAGGAAGGTCCAAGAGGGAGGGGATATATGTATACCTATAACTGATTCAATTCGTTGTACAGCAGAAACTAACACAACACTGTAAAGCAACTATACTCCAATAAAAATAAAAATTAAAAATAAACCAAAGCTCTGAGAACCACACTGAGGGGTCTGTGTTAAAAGTTGGAAGCCAGGCTCAGGAAAGTGAATCAGCGGTAGGATTAGTTGTTATACACCAAAAGGCAGAGAGGGAAGTAAAAGACAGGTTAGACAAGTGAGGGGGTTCTGAGGCCCATACAGAGTAGAGCAGGCAGCCTCTCACCTGGAAGGCCACCTGTGCAGCAGGAGTGCTCAGACTGTGGCATCAATCCACACCTACCAGATAACAGGTCTGATTGATTTGTACTTTAAAAAACACCTGATGATGAAAATCATTCCCCTTTATTTCTTCTAGATATATAATCATTCGTTTGCTCATTCCCTCAAAATGTGTGCAAACTGTTGGTTCTCAGAGATGAACAAGACCCAGGAACTTACACAGGCAAGCAAATACAACCCAGGGATAGAGATGACCCTCTACACCAGCCTGGTGTCTTGGGATTTACGCCCTTTTCACACTCATTGGCAATATCAAAAACACTTATTGGGTCAAAGCTATATGCAGATGTCCTCAGGGGAACAAAGGGCTTAAAGAAGCGTCCATTTAACCAATTAGAGTTCCACTTAGCCAATTTCTATTGAGTTCTATTTTTTTCAGGGGCCATACAGACAGTGCATGATTAATTAACATCGGATTAATGTGTAGGAGTTTAAAAGAACTTCACGCTCAATATTTGGTCCTCTGAACCCTCTGAACAAGGAGGCATGATCACCCCTGTTTCAATGTGGGCAAGTCACATCACCACGCCTAACCCAGTTGTCTCATCTGTAAAATAAGAGATGTGGGCTGAAGATCAGTAAGACCTTTTCCAGCTCTAAAAGGCTATGAGTCTCAACATCAGCGCTAAGACTCAGAGAGAGGAAACGACCTGAAGAATGGTCCACCCCATAGTGATAGGTAATGAATGTTGAGCACGCGCTATGCACTAGACACGAAGCTAATGCCATACAAGGGTTTTCTTGTTGGTCTTCACTACAGCCCTGCAAGTGAAATGGGCACTAATGTTAGACCCTTATTCTATAAATGAGGGAACTGTGACACAGAGTGCTTACACACCCTGTGCAAGAGAACACAGCTGGAAGCAGAGGCACCAGGTGGAAACACTATCAAGTCTGAACCTAGCGACCAAGTTCCTACCCACCACACTGTCTGGCCCACCCAGCAAGGGAAGTGGCCATGATGACACAGAACACAAACCCAGCTCTTCTAGTTACAAACCCAGGCTCCTTCAGCTGAACCTCGGCAAACACCTCAGTATTCTGGGGTGCTTGTGACTCCAACTGCAGCACTAACTCAACAATGCTTGAGGGTAAATTACAAGTAAAGAGTCAGTACAACGAGAATAACCTGATGATAAATCTCAATGGGGTCATGCCGAGGGCTGGTCCTGGTTGGTCAGGGTTGGCCAGGGTGCAGGGAAACAAGCACCCTTAGCTGCTGCTGGTGGTAGTGTACAGACCATTTAGACCCAGTAATTTCCCTTCTAGGAATCTGACTTAAGTAAATGTCTCCTCCATTTTTGACCCTTCAGCAATTAAGCCTTTGACTCTCTAATAAAAGATATGGTCCTTCTCCCCACAAAAATCAAATGCGCGTGAATGTTTGCATGCAATTACAGAGGATGCATGGATGCCAATCTGAAACCTGTCCGTGAGTTTCAGCTCCGAATCCCTAAAGAAAAGAAAATCAGTGATGTCCAACACCTGGATAATATGGTACATAAATTCAATTTAATATTATGCAGCCATTTAAACAATGTTGGAAATGTGAAAGAACTTTTAATGACACGAGAAAGTGCTCGTGATAAATTGTCAAACGTGAAAGCAGATTATAAAATGTTATAATATGATCCCTACAAAAATACATAGGCCGAGGGAAAAAAAAACATGGGAGATGGGAGGCTGGAATCCAAACATTAACAGAGATTTCTGGACAGTGAGATGATAGATGATTTTAGTTTCTTCTTCATGATGTTTTACGTGTTCTGAATTCTTTATAATAAATATGAAGCCCTTTTATAATCAAATATACTGATTTTTTAAAAAGAAATAATCTAATGATATCACCTAAACAAGCATGAAGTTTCACTTTTCTCCCACTGCCAAATATAAGCTCCCAGGCCTCCCAAGGGAAAGGGCATCCACGTCAAAACCAAAATCAGAAGTTGACCTGTGAACTTATAGTTCCCGCTTCTCCATTCTTTGGCCACTGAATAAAGCTTGTGCTGTGTTGGAAAAAAAAAAAAAAAAAAAAAATCGAGGTGCATGATCAGTGGATAATAGTAAATTCCACCTACTTGTATGTAAAAATGAAGATACTTTTCTCCTCAAGAGAGAGAGGGTGAAACACTGCATATCAAATCCATAAATGAAAAGGCAAGGGTTTCCAGCTCTTTAAGGCAAACACTCTCCAAGTGGCGGTTCTCAGCCACGAGCCCTGGAGAAAACTCCCTCCCCAGGGGCAGATGGGAGGAGAGCCGGGATAAACATAAAGTTCACGTGGCTGGTAGAAGTGAATCGAACATATGGGCCTGGAATCTGCACACCAAGTCTGGGGCACCACCCTGAACAACAGGAGAAAATATTGAACGTTTATTCTTCTCTCCACCTAAATATTTCTTTGGCTAGAAAAGTCTGGTTGGAAATAGTTGAAACCTTGAGAGAATTGACTAAAAATCCAGTTTAGCAATCCCACTCAAAATACATACATAAATAGATACTGATAAAATCTAACTTGCTTGTGAGTTCTTTTAAATTGCTTAAATACACACACAGGACACACATTTGAAAAATTTGGCCTCTTCTCTTTATTTTTAATTAGTTCCAAAATGGCTTTCCAATCGAGATTTGTTGAAGCAATCAGATGCTTCCATGTTGCCATCGAAAGTGCAGTTTTTCTCTTCTAAAATAGATTTGATCACATCATAGTACTGCTGAAAACCCCACACCAGAGCCCCAGGTCCAAGTTTAGCCTGTTAAAACCCCTATCCCAGCCTCTTACACCACCCTGACCGAGCCCTATGCCCTGAGGCCCGCCCGGGCTTGCCAGTCCTTGAGAAAACTCTGTCCTCTGTTGCTTACACCGTTCCCCTTTGCTGAATGCTATTTCCCAACCTCCTTCACCTCCTCCTGTCAAATTCTGTCCATCCTTAGACGTCTCTCTTCAAAAGAAACAGTGAAACAGAGAGCGTCAAACTTGTATAGGATGTTCATCGACTAGAGCAAAATCTTGGTGCAAAAGAAGGAGTCTGACAACAAACAGGTGTCAGTCAGTTGAGAAAAAGTGGGAAGGGCATCACAGACAGGGAAGAGCATACACAAGGTACAGAGAGGCACACCAGAGCACAAACAGTGAGGCGGGGAATGGCAGGAGAGGACACTGGGAAGGTCTTGGAGGGCACGCCAGAGTTTACCACCTCAAAGGAGAAGTATCTGCAAAATGCAAACGTCATGTCCGGTCAAGCGCCATAATACATGTGTGTGGCTCAGCGGAGAAGAGCCTGGTTCTTAGACAGACAGCTCCAGACATCACCTTGACCGCAAAGCCTTCTTCCCTGCCGCCATTCAGAATTAACTGTTTCTTCTCCACGCGCCTTGAGAGCATTCTCTTTACACCTTGAATGCAGGATAAACAGCCGATGCCTGCCACCCATCACAAAGTTACTAAATCAGATCTCGTACAGTGGGGTCCAGGCCTTGGACATTTTCCGTCTCACACATATTCTTTCTTGTATGAATGAGTAGACATCTCAAAGATTTATGGCCAGCGAGGGCCTCCATCACTTGAAGACTGAAATGACTCTGGAGGCTCAAGTGCAACTTTCAGCTGAAAGGCGTGTGGCCCAGGGGCTGAGGCTGCTGTCAGTGGGGTCAAAGGGAGGAATTCTGCACAGTCAGCCAAAGGGCTCTAAATAGACAGCAGGATGTCTGTGCTGCTGCAGCCCGGGGCTCCCACACATACAGTCCGAAGGCTCAGCTGCAGGATGTGGGGCCCAAAGGGCTGGGAATGACATTCCAAGTGCCATTCTGGACTTTGGTGGCTGACCTCTGACCAGAGTGTGATGTGGCTGAGGTGTGTGTGAAACGCTTCCACGCCAGCTAAGATCACCTCTCTTCACCGTGTTCCAAAGTAAAGTGAGGCAGCACTTTGTGTTATGAATCCCCACGAGGTTGAATCGTCGCTGAAGAGGGAGGCTCCAAAGCCCACAGAAGGGACTGCAGCTTTTAGACACAGCCAAATTAGCCAACAGTAATGAGTCTAGCAAGTTACCATACATAATATTGCAACGCGACTCACAATGAAAAAGAGAGGGACTACAGAATCAAAAGAGGTGCGTGTTTTGTAAGGTTGATATGTAAAGTGATGCCAACACTCTGATTTCAGCTATGTGAACTGTGTCTGCACATGGGAAGGGAATATTGAGCATCTATTCTCTGCTGATCTCGTTACAAGAATAATTTTAACTAATCCCTACAACTCCAAGAGTTTTTTATTTTTCCCAGTTTGTAGATGAAAAAAAAAAGAGACCCAAAGAGTCTCATGTTTCAGACTCATGATTTTTAGAAAGCCAGTGTCCTTCTGGTATATCTCAACCCCAGACACCCTATCCTTCCTCTTCCCTTCAATATCTGCTCTCTGACCAGAATGCGGTAATGGACATGTACATATCCGTATGAATTTAAGCCATTATTTCTCTCTGGGCATTTAAGAGTAAAATGTAAAGGTGAGTCCCCTTGTTAATGGATCCAGTCTTTAAAAAGCAGCTGGAGGAGACACCTACCAAACAGGGAGTCTGGCACCCACTCCATCCGTGCAATCCTATCTGCTTGGTCGTCAAGAGGTCAGGCAGCGAGGGCACCAAAGTCCTCTGACTTCCTGCCTAGCCGCTGGCCATGGGGCCAGGCTCTCCATCATGGAAAGCCCTTAATACCACAGGATGGAAGGTATTCTCTGCCTGAAAGATATCATTATTGAATAAAAGGGGAGGGAGGACAGAAAAAGGGCATCAAAGCCTAAACAAATAACATCAGCATGAAATCTTTAATGAATGGCTCATCCAATGCGATCTACTAAAATCCACAAGGTTTAGCAAAAGATGCCTTAAACCCAGTTTATACTGCAAATCAGCCATGAAGAAAAGTCAACACCAAGTTAATCCCCATTTAATAATTCAGTTTCAGGATGTTAAAACATATTTCTCTTGGAGCTCCTGCACGTATGACTGATAATGGGGCAACGAAGAAACACGCTGAAAAAAAAAAAAAAAAGAAATAAAAGTATTCTTTTTGGAACTATACTATTAGTAGCTTCCAAGAGGTGGCAGTTAGCTCTTCATGACTGACGCCTGACTTTGTCTCCCAAATCCTTTCTTTTCCCCCTTAGACCTCCTCCCAGGCAGGAAAATTTTAAGTCCTGCTTAGGGGCCTGGCCTTGACCAAGCATGACTGTCAGATCACTGGTTTACACATCAAGGACAGGCTGCCCTAGAACCTTCTGTGGGACAAAGGTCATTGCAATAGAAGACTCTTCCCTCAGGCCCCTTTGGGAAGAGTCAGTCATGCAGTAATTCCGATTCACCAGAAGGCTTGCGGAGCCTGACACCAAGAGATGGGAGCAGGCCAGCGCCTCACCGATCCAACCTTCCCAACCCATACCATTCTCAGCTGACATCCTGAGTTCTCAAATCATTCTGAGCTCAGAGCCGATCAGAGGCTGCCATCAACTAAAATGTACTCACAACCCTAGGCCTGACGCAGCACGGTCTTAACTCTCCCACTGACCTTCTAGAAAGGACTTTCCCATCACTGATGTTCTCTTGGATCAGGCAGCTTCCAGGGCCTTCCTCAGTGGAGTTCTCCAGACATGCAAGAAATGCCCAACACAACCTTCTTCCCCATTGGAACCTTGACCTGACCCCAATTAAGTCCTCTCCTCCCTTCTCCCAAGCCTCACTCATTTCTAAGTACAGAGAAAACTCCAGGGTGAAAGCAGTTCTCATAAGCTCTTCTCAGAAGAGCTGCACTTCATACTTTACTCAAGCATCAAACAGGAAGACCCACTGTCAAGTCCACCACTGACCCCAAAGCAGCCTCAGCTTCTCCCTGCCATTCCCTGCTTCCCCCGCCCCACAAGTGCTCCACGGGTGCGTCCACGATGCTCGCAACTGCACAGAAGAGAAATTAAAAGCAAATCTGCATCACCTTTGCGCAGTGCTAGAGCACTCGGTTTTAATTTGCATTTTATTTGCACAGCACTTGCATATAATATCATAGAAATGCCCAGAACTCTCCCTTCCCCCTCCCCACCCCACCTGCTTCTCTGCATCCACGAATCCCAGGACGCCTGTGGACCCAGGCAAATTACAGAGGGACTTAGCATCCTGGGGAACTGAACCAGAGAAGCTCCTGGGTGGCATCTAAGGGCAAGAGAATCTGAGGATCAAGAGTTTGATGGCAGTAGGTTCTGACCCTCGAATAAATTAGAGCCCAGTTATCTGTTTTCCTTACATTTGAAATCATGGTAAAATTCTCGTCACCGCCCACTGTGCAAATATGCACGATGCTGACTCAAAACCGCCAACTCTCAGGACCGGCCTAACACAATCCCAAACCTGGTGAGAAGCCGTGGGACAGCTACCTTGTGCCATCTGTGGAAGCCCCCGACGGGCCATTTAATATCCCTTTCCCTTTAACAAGTGAACTTTCTACGGTTTGGGTTCTATCGGGTGTTATACCCACCTGCCTGTCATCCCACCTGGCGCCTGTATGGTTGAATACTGCCACCCCAGAGGTCCCCCACCTATATACATGCACAAACACATACCCCAAAACTAGCCTGGGTCCAACACACACTTGCCTCAAGCATACACTCTTCTGCCAATGCAATACTATAACATACTATGGTTTCTGTAAGACCTGAAGTTTACAGAAACATGCCCACACAGAGGACAAGAAGGAGCTGGGAAATGTACCGCATCGCTTCACGTAACCGTTCTCTGCTTCCTCGACACCCATCCGAAGTACTGCCCTCCTCCCTGTTTACACAGACAAGCAGTTTCCAACCTGATGGAATTCAGCATCAAAAGAAAAAAAAAGGTGAGAACGCTTTGCTAAATACGCTCCCCCAGTGTCAAAACTGACAGCCAGGTTCCAAGAGGTACTTAAAGAAGAAAACAGAATCAGGAGCAAAAGCGATGGGATAGTGAAAACAGAAAGGACTGAAAAAGAAAGAGCACGGATTAAATCCGTTCTTTTTCTTTCTCCTTTGTTTTCAGCTGTTGCCGAGTTATTTATCCCTGGAAAGCCACTTGCTTTTTCAAGGTGAAGTAGTTCTTTGTGGGATGACTTCTTTCACTGGGTTCCAGTTTATGGCTCTCAGGGAAGGGGAAAAAATACCAAATCATAGAAGGCTGGGGTACAAAGGGAGCTTCAGGGCATCATTTATCTTCTCATTTTATAGAAGAGGGGGACTGCAAGGCCCACATTTTGCTGGACCACAGTTAAGTGACTTTACCAACACCACAGAGACAGACAGTCTGACAGCAGAGACAAGAGGAAACCCTCAACCCCTCCCCGCCTTTCTCGTGTTCCCTCGCACTGGCGTACCGAAAGGAGAGAATGTTCTGAGATGTCCGTGATGCTGGTCTCACCTTTCCTCCTCACTCCCTGACTACCCTGGACAGTGATATTGCATGTCCTTGCCTTCAGTGTCCTCTATCGACCAACAAAAATGTCTGTGCCCTGTTCCTTTTGACTTTACCTGAGTGCCATGAAGATGTGCCATGAAGGTAGCAGTTCTTACTGAATTTGTGGCAAAGGTATTTTCACAAAATCACTGCCCACTGAGTTGCCCAGTGACCCTGGGATAATCGTCCCTATGATTCCTCCTCCTTAGAGAAAAGTGCCAGGGGAAGTTTCTCTCTCCAGATGCCCAGGGAGGCTGCCAATTGCTAGCAATTGAGCCCTATGTAACTCAGAACAGTTGCTTTCTCCGCTGGCTTCCAATGTTCAGAACTAAGTTTCATATGTCCACCTGAATGACTCCTCTGAGCCTGTGTTTTATGGAATACCTCTTGCTCCACACCACCCTTGTTCTCCTTCTTTTATTCTTACTTCAATCATTTTATTGAATCATTATCCTAGTCATTTCAGACTCTATAACAAATACCACAGACTGAGTGGCTTAAATAACAAACATTTGTTTCCTACAGCTCTGGAAGCTGGGAAGTCCAAGATCAAGGTGCTGGCAGATCTGATTTCTAGTGAGGAACTGCTGCCTGGTTTGCAGATGGAGACTTCTTGCTGTGTCCTCACATGGCAGAGAGAGAGTTCAGGTCTCCTCCTTTTCTTATAAGGGCACTAATCCCACCATGCGGTCCCCACCCTCATGACTTTATCTAATCCTAATTACCTCCCAAAGTCCCCATCCCCAAATACCATCACGTTGGGGATTAAGGTTCAACATATGTCTGTCCCTTCCCCCAAATTCATTCGGTCCATAGCATTTGATATTATTATAAATGCCTCAAATCATCTTTGGAAGGGTATCATATAAATAATATTAATGAAACTCTCAAGATTTGAGGAGAAAGATAATGTATAATTTTCATACATCTTGGGCCAAAACCAGGAATGCAGAGCTGGTGAGAACATTCCTTTTGTGCTGAGATTACAATAGCAGACAGACAGACAGAGAACTCCAAGAGGATCCCAGATGTGAAGGTAAATCTGGGACAGGCTCCCCATGCACCCATCTTTCCATGGCCCTGTGGCATTTATCCACACACGTGATCACCTCTTTTACGGCTCACAAGTGGCATCTGACTTGCTCCAAATGTGCTGGGGGCTGGGAATGCTTTGTGGTTGGCTGACCTTGTACCCACTCTGGAGCTTTGGGTTGTTCGTGGATCCTCGTCAACATTTACAAAAGCACAAGACAGATGAGAAGGGGGAAGCACATTCCTCAGCTCGAAGAGTGGCCAAGTAACCACAAACTGCTGACCCTCCTGGGATCCTGCTGGTCACGGACTTGGCTTCAGCAGCCCAATGACTTGTTCCTCCAGACAGCGCCTACGCCCAAGCCTTCTCCCCTCCAACAGCCAGCCCTCCAGGTCCCGAGGAGGGAAAGCATGATGGGAAGCAGACAGGTACCAGAAAGGAATGTAAGGAGCCAAGGTTAAGACTGAGAAAGAAGCCACTTCCTCCACACTCGGTGTTCTGCCAGATTCTAAGACCCCTCTGCCTAACAATTCTCTCTCTAAGTAGCCTTTGGTCCAAGCTCTGGAGCGCAGGGGGGATTCCAAGGCAGTAGCTACAGAACATAAAACTTTCCATGTCTTCTACACAGGATGTCCTGTCTGGTATCTCTGTGGGATTATCCTAGACCAGATGTTATTTTCTTAAAATGCAGAGTTTATCACACCCTCCATCCAAGTTGTACAAACTCTGGGCCTGGAGGGAGAAGAGGGTGACAGGTAGACCCTGTGCCACATACTGGTTTGAAGCTCAGGTCTGGAGGTAGGGTCAGAACTGAGGTGGTGAAGCCAGGCTCCACTCTGTCCTAACTAGGTCACTCTGGCAAAGTTACTTAACCTCTCCATGCCTTGGTTTCCTCATCTGTAAAATGGGAACAATAATGGAAACTACCTCATGGGATTGAGAGGACCATGGGATGTGCTGGGTTCAGGGCAAGTGCCATGTAAGTTTTAGCCTCTCCTTCTCAAAAAAGTCTTGTCCTCCAAGATAATAGCTCAGTCTCAGAAAGAAAAAGGAACACAGTTCCACTAGAGTTAGTTCAGCCTTCTCTCCATTATTTGCAAAAACATTACGTTTCCTGTTGTGGGACCATCTCACCAAGATATGCCTCCTCTAAACTTGGTCATCTGAGGCATGCAGGACTGGTTTGGATGTACAGTGAAAGATGGAAATTATTTGCTATTGAGTCCATGACTTATTTCTACCCCCCAAACCAAGATAATTATAACTAATTGTACGTGGTTAACACTCTTTTATATACCATGTCACTCCCCTGCTTCAAATGCCACTTTCAATGGGTCCCCAAACAGAGCTCGTTCCATGACATCCAAGGATTGTGATCTGCCGTCAGCCCTCCCCACCTCTTCACCTGCCCGTCCCCATCCTTCTTGACATCTATAATCCAGCACTGCTGAACTGCTGCTTCCTTCTTGGTGCTTGGCATACTCCTCCTGCCTGATGCCTCAACTTACATTGTCCCACCAGCCTGCAAAGTTTCTCCTCTCCTTTTGGCCAATTCTTCTCAGTCATTACCTCCTCCCGGACACCTTCCATGCAATACTACCCCCCACCAAACCCCACCAGCAGGCTGAGGTACATCTAATTCAAGTTCCAGTTGTGATCTGTACATTGTTTCACAACTACACTTACCACTCTGAATTATATTGATCTTTATTCCTTGTCTCATGGACCCTCCGGAGTATGGGTCTCCCAAGAGCAAGGAGTGTGTCTTGTGTGTGTGACACGGGTACCAGCAAAAAGTAGGTGTTCGTGGAAAGGAGGACAGGAAGGAAGGAGATAGAAACATGCAGTTGGATTGGTCTACAGGTAGGAGGGACTCAGATAAAGAGCACACTGCCCAAGTAACGGGATCTGATGGACTCATTGCCACCCAGCAGTGACAGGGCCCTGGAGAAAGGGTCCCTCTGCTAGAAATTCATGACTGAGCAAGCGAGAGAGGAGAAGGGGAAAAACTTCTGGCTGTGGCACTATCTGGGATGGAGTGTTCTAGAAAACTAGCACGAGGGGAAAAAAAAGACTCCAAGAGGAAAACCTTGAGGCTTAAGTTTGAAAGGACCTAGTAGGCCAAATATCGCACCTAAAATGAAACCCCTCCATTCAGGGCTGAGGCAAGACCAGGTTGCTGGGTAAGGGTCGGGAAGCAGAAAAGACCCTACAACCACTCTTCTTCCTGACATGGCTCCTGGGTGGAGCTGGCCAAATACACATTCCACAGCAGAAAGGTCAAACCGGATACCCATTGGTAGTTCAAAAGAAATACAGTCATTCCTCGGTACCCGCGGCGGATTGGTTCCAGCCTCCCGCCCTCTGCAGCTACCAAAATCTGCAGATGCTCAAGACTCTTATATGAAATGCTGCAGCACAGTTGGCCTTCTGTATCCTCAGCGTTGAGTCCCCAGATGCAGAACCTACGGACACAGAGGTCCACCTGTACAAAGATGCAGCAATCTAACCCCAGTGCTGGCAGCAACCAACTCAAACCTGGTCTCTACCTTTATTACTGGTCTCAATGACAGGCATAAAGCCCATAAAGGCAGCTCCTTGAAAACTACAGCAGGGTGAGCACGAAGACTAGATTTGGGGCCTAAGAGATAAGGTGCAGCGTGGAGGACGAGGACTGATCTGCCAAGAGCCACGGCACATGGGAAACCAGGGCAGCCCTCACACCCGGATGTGCATACAAAGAAGCTAACTTCCTCATTGCCCAAATTCTGCCTGGACCTGTACCCCAGCTACACACAATAAATATTCACTCCCCTCCCACCACTTCCCTTTGAGATTGAGTAAATTTCCCTCCCCCACTGACTTTGGGCTTCACCATAAGACTTGTTTGGCCAATGGAATGTGAGTAAATGTGGTTTGGCTGCTATCATCCTCCACAGGAACACGTCTCAGTGCCTGCTGATCCAAAGGGAATGTAGACAAGACCCGAACCCAAACTGACACCTGGAGCCAAGTCCACGTGACCCACAGCCTGAAACAGATTAATCATGCCAACCCAGAGACCCAAGAGGGAGAAAATAAACGTCTGTTTTTTTAAGCCCCTGAGTTTCAGGATGCTTTGTTATGCTGCGTTCCTGTGGCCATAGCTAACCAATACACTCTCTAAAAGCTAAACGTGATCATCTGCTTGTTCTTCCCCCATTTATCTACATCACACGGTGATGGCTCCTTCCCAAGTGCCGTCTGCGCAGATGGTCTCTGAACCTCACCGCTAGCCTGCCGGTGGCTCTCACACCATCTCACACCCAGGATACAGCTCCTGATACTGCCCAGAGATAAGGTGGATGGTGGTGGCTGCTTCTGCCCGACTTCCCACCATCAGCAGGATTTCCACTCCAGTCCTTACTGGAAGCTGTGTGGACCACGCCACCTTCCTCCTTCTCCTCTCCGTCCCCCTGCCCGGGCAGCATGCAGAGTGAAGTGGTCAGCAGGAGATGGGGCTCAGGCCTGAGCTGCTGGCAGCCACTCTCCCTGTGTCCTCCCGGGCAGAAGACAGATGCTGTGTCTGTGCATATGGGCAGTGGTAATGAGAACTCCCTGTGGCTTCATGCAAGGGAATCAGGCGGTGTAGGCAAGGCAAGCCAAACTTCCCTTCTCGTTCCAGAAATGACAGTGAAACAAATGGCAGGAAATTCATTCTGCTGACCAACACAGGAAGCAATGCCAGGGCACAGATCTGGAAGTGGTGAGAAAGCAAGAGGAAAGATAATAGGGAACAAGAGACAAAGAAAGTGAGAGAGGAGCTCTAACTTTTGTGTGAAAATCAATCTATATTACATCATTGGCCCTCATAACTCTGTCCATCCAAACCTCACCGAATCTAGTTCCAAAAAGGCTTAAATCTGACAGATATCTGCTGTTCAGAAAACTGGACTGCCATTCCACAAGAATTTTGGATAGCACAGGTGCCAGATAGAAATGAAAAAGGGGTGGGGGGAGGGGCTGGTTTGAACAAGCCCAAGGCCATAGTACAACTCGAGACAGTTATTAGCCACAAACATGCCTGTGCCACAGACAGAATAAAGAAGGTTATCAGGACCTGCATCCCCAGGGTCATGCTACGCACAGAAGGAACTCTGGGGTGATACGCAGTGCAGTGTGTACATACTTAATAAAGATGCTGGTGAGGTACTAGGCGATTTGCCTGTGACCTCTGGACCTCAATAATACCCTTCTGACAGATCCTTCTGAGTCTGCAACTAAGCAGCCACCCTCTGCTAGGTCAGCTGGTCCTCTGTATACACTTCCTGGGAATTTCCACCCAGAGGAGCCTGGCCCATGCATGGAAGGACCTAGAAGAAGTACAGTGAGTTAACAGCATGTACCTCATTCCACCGTTGGTATTTGGACTCAGGCCTTAAATGAAAATAGTCCCTGAGCAACAGCACATTTAAAATGTTAACTTTCAAACAAAGACAGTGAAGACCACTAACCATGGTTAGGAATGCTACTTCCCCCTTCCTCCTTAATAAAGGTTGAGACACAGAACCGTCTCTGGAGGTTGAGCAGCCGGAGGAGGACTTCTGAAGACTGCTTGCCAGCGTGAGGGGAAAAGAAAGAAAGGATCACCCATGGAAGAAAGAGTTCTGAGGAAAAACCAGTCAGCATATTAATGAAGAAAGGATTCGTCCAAGTGTGAAATACATGCACCTAACACATCCTCACTGCAGGAGGCCAGGCCGGTGGCTGTTCGTGGGTTCTCAGTGGACCCCAGAGAACCCAGGGTCAGCCCTCTGAGGACCCATGGCTGGGAGGAGAGCTGGGAACACCCAGGATACCCTACCCATGAGCCACGTGGCCAAATTCCTCCAGCTCCTCTCGTCTCCTCGCCGCAGATGGAAGTGATGAGGGTTGCGGCGGGAAACAGGAAATAGTGTTGAATGCAAGAAAGCCCCAGACAGGTTTTGGACCTGACGTTCACGTGCAGCACTGCCGAACACCCAGCAGGCACTGCAGGCAGCAAGGTGTGTAAGGTAAAGCATTGAGAAAGGCACTGAATCTCCCATAGCAGGTTTGGAAGCTATGCTAAGCACGCACTTGGTGAGTTGCACTTTCTGCCAAGTGCTGTTACCGAGTCCTGGCAACAATTCTACCAAACAGACATTATACTCCCTACTTTACAGGTAAGAAGAATCGAGGCATCGAAAGGTTACGTGACTCGGTTAAAATCACATAGCTAGTAAGGAACAGTGCAGGTCTGGTCACCCAGATAGCTGATTTGGACTCCCCTGCACTATGTTCTCCAGCTCTGGTCCGTATGTGTATGACGGGTGACTTTTACAGCACCTGTCTATCATGTAGAGACAGAGTCTGTGTCTGTGCACACACTCTTAGAATCTCCACCCAGAAGACGCTCAAGACGTAGTGGTCGTTTCTAGAGGGGTGAGCTGCTCATCCTGAAAGCACCTCCCAGGTCAGATGATGGGACCTGACACTACCCTCGCTGATCGTTCCCTCCCCCTTCGTTCTGTTCACATGGAGAGTATTCTAGATGACACTGAGAGAGGCTCACAGGCGTCTCATATTCTACCCTCCGTCCCCTTTGGAAAGAGGAGCTGCTTATGGAAAACCTCCCTTTCCGTCCTGAGTCAAGGCATTCCTTGGGTGATTGGAGGGGAGCCCCCTCCCCACCCCACAGCCATTTGGAAGTGATTACCACCGAGATACCCTGACAGAGTGAATGATGCTGAGGGCTCGCTCCTGGATGCTGAGTGGAGAGCTCGCCGCACGTCCCCACCCCCAGCCCTTGGCACACGCTGCTATAGAGAGCCTCGAATCCCACTTGGATGCTGACTTCCAAGGCCTGCTTTCCACTCTCTGATACATGGGATCAACTTTAATAACAAAAACCTGGCAGGGAAGGAATCGCTGCCTAGCAAGAGCTCCCAGTGGCAAAACCAAGAAGTCCTGGTGGGGGGCTGGAGGGCAGACTGTCAGTTCATTTGTTACATCTCAGTCCAAGATGCAAGGGCACCCTGTGATCTCCCAGTCCTTCTGCCTTGGATCTAACAATAGCAACAATGGTCTGCATGATGGCTTCTTCCCCTTTCCCTGGAGGAACCCTCCCCCCCCCGCACCCCCCCTCCCCGCCTCTAGCCAAGTTCCACCCAATTCTTCCTGTAGGTTCATCTCCTGCTATAAACTCTCAGGGTAATTTGCACTCCCTGCATGGCTCTCAGAAGCTTCCCCAGGGAAGAATCCAAAACTGCTGGGCATCTGACATTGCCAGGTGCTCAAGAAGACCAGTGAACGATCCACCTTCCCCATGACCCATGGGAACCATCACTTCTTTGTGTCTGGAGCGAGAAACTTGGTGGTAGGGGGCTGGTCTTGGCAAACCAAACCACAGCATCCAACCTCTGCAAAAATCACCGCATTGTAAAGGCCCAGAGAGAAGACATATCCGATCTTGCTGCCTCAATGAGAAAAAAGAAACACAAGTGAGAAGAATGCTTGTCTACCTACACTGAATGGTCATTTCTCAAAGATGTGTCATATATTCCCAACACTCTCATGGCACAAATACTCTCCCCATTTTACAGATGAACAAAAGCCTCAGGAATACAAGACGTTGCCCAAAGCTCTACTACCTGTAAGTGGCAGTGATCATATGAATCCTGGTCTGGTGACCAAAGGCTATTGCTCTCTGCCTGGTTCACAGAGTTTCAGGCTCTCTAGACTCTTGTCCCTTACAGTGGCCTGTTAGTTCCTTGAAGGCAAGGACCCTTGACGCCCCACCGTTTCATCCTAGCTTTATGCAGTATAAACTCAAATTCTTCACCAGTGATGGGTGACTATGATACTTGCTTTCCAACGCAGACTCGGTCTCTTGCTCATCCTCACTTTGTTCCCCACCCAAGCTCTCTTCCAGGATGGGAAGAGTTGGCATGCTTCAAGTTATAAAATAAATGAGGAGGGCAAGAGGATAAGAAGCACCTCCTTTGCCTGTTCCTTTTGTTTCTTACTTAATAGAAAGTCACCAGATGGAGCATTTAAAACTCAAAGCTGCCTCCATCCAAATCCACAGGGCACCCAAGATGGAGCAGTACATCAAAGTGAGTTATCAAGGGTACCCGGACATCACCACAACCCCGAGGGAACTGGAGACAACGCAGATCAGTGCCTGTGTAAAATGAACAATTAATGGAGGGGCCCTGCAACCAACAGGGCAGAGGTGCAGATGTGGCCCACACACCTTCCCTCTCCCGCCCTTCCTTCTCTCTGCCCTTGTATTTTTGGTCTTGTCACATCCTAGTGAATGATTTGGGGAGTCATGCAGGTATGCGGTGTGGGTCACTGAGGTCGGTTGGAAAGTAATTACAACTGAATGGCAGAACCAAGAGTTGGGAGAGCTCAGCGCATTTCATCTGCACAGACTTAGGTACTTGGTAATACAGACGGGATGCTATGTGAACAAGGACTTGGGAAAGGATATTGTATTTGATGATGACTCTCAGAATAATCTTGGGTAAATCTAACCATCCACAGGACAGGGAGAGAACTTTTTATACAAAAGCTGCCATTTTGACATTATTTGCTATAATGTCCCCCAAATCTGGGAGTCTCTTTCTATTCCGACTTTCCCACTTCCTCTGACATTCTAGGAGTTTAAGACTTATCTGGAATCTCCTCCGCAGATGTAATGGAATCCCAAGAACTAAGCATTGCAATCAACAGGATTCACATTTTTTCTTTCCCCGGGGTCCCTTACTCTTCCCTAGGAATGCCTGGCTGGAATCAGAGTGGTCAGGATAAAAGTGCCTCTATTCATCTGAGTTTTTCAACATGAGAGGCACATAGGCCTGAAGTGATAAGCGCTTTATCAGAGGTTCATAATCACATGAAAAGTACCTCTATGTGTAAAGAGTCTTGGGCCCAGTCATGCTTATATCACATTCCCAGCTTCATGTGGATTTGCGTGGCAAGAAACCTATACTCAACTGGATTCTGAAACCAATGGAAGTTCCCAAGCCCATTCTGCTTCCACCTAAGAGATGGCAGGACAGGAGTACCCTGTCCCTCAGAACCCCAGGTACTATAACTGACAGATGTGGAGGTCCACTAGCTAGCTCTTAACTGCTTCATGTCCCTGCAGTTACTCCATAGACATGCCTGAAGATAGAAAAGGTATCCCAAGTACCACAACAAAGGGCCGTACACTCCAGAGTTTGGAGATCATCAATCTCTTTCCCAGAATTGCCATCAAAGATTAAGGGCTATCACCCTGGGCTGGGAAAGTTCTAATCTGTAGACCCTGCACTGAGGGAGAAGGATAAAGGTATGCTTGCCCCGGAGGCTCCTGGGAAAGTGAGCTCTTCACCTTTGGGCTCCATCAGCACAAAGGTACCCAAGCTCTTTGAAAGAGGATGGGAGGCAACTGTTGCCATAAGGCCCGACTCCCCCAGGAGCTTCTCAGAGGGCACAGTGTGTGGCATGCCATTCATGAGGCCTGAGAGCTCCCCAAGAGCCTTTAATCTTAACTTATAGCTTCAAAGTGACCCACAAGGGGCCTCCTAGTACCATCATGGACATTCAAGCAGGTGGTCCTGGGCTACCCACTCTGCCACTGTAACATGAGGTTACCATGTGCTGTTACATCCTCCCCACATCACCTAATCAACCAAGACAAATGAGAACTGCTTCTATTTTTATGGTTTTGGTGTTTTCCCTTGTTTTCTAAATGCCTAGACTCTGTTTCAGCACTTCAAAACAAAAGTACTGGAATATCCTCCTTACTACTATTCTAATGCGCTTTGAGGTTGAAAAATGGGGCCACAAGGACAGAGAAGAGTTATTACGGTTTATTAGATTATGCAAAATAGCAGTGTGATATGCTAGAGAGAGCACAGTCTGGGAAATCAGGAGCTTACAGGCACTGAGTCCAGCTCTGCCCCAGATTTGCAGTTGTCCTGAGAAAGATTTCATTGCATTGTTGCCTTGAATTTTTTCATATATAAAATAAGTATGCTTACTGTGGAAGATTAAAGATATCTGATCGTAAATTCTTTGACTCTCTTCCTATCAAGAGCTGCGACTATATCTTCTCACCATGGATCTGGGTGGGCACTGTGACAGGAAAAGTGACCATGGGAGTCACACCATGCCAGTTTCTGGGTACAGATTTTAAGACTGGCAGCTTCTACTTCCTGTTTCTTGGATCATTCACTCTTGGAAACCAGCCACCATGCTGTAAGGAAGCCCAAGCAACCCTGTGTGGAGAGGCCCACGTGGAGAGGAATCAGGCCCCCTAGCCAACAGCCCCAGCTAAGCCCCCAGGCAAGAACCAGCACCAACCTTCCAGCCATATGTGTGAGCCATCTTGGAAACAGGTCCTCTGTCTCCAGCTGAGCCATCCCAGCCGACAGACATCGCATCCAACAGCAACAAGCCATCCTTGCTGAGCCCTACCCAAATTGCAAATTCATTAGCAAAACAAACAGCTATAGTTTCAAGCCATTAACTTTTGGGGTGATTTGCTACGCAGCAATAAATAATGGGAACGTATACTCAGACTTTTAAGTGGAGAAAAGGAGACTGAACAAAATACAGAGGAATCATCTTTCAATGGTTGCTCTCTATCTCAAAGAGGCTACATACCAGCGGGGGGAATAAAAAAGTCTTCTGAAGAAATGACACTCTAGTTGCAGTCTTATATCCCCATGGCTGGCAGAGGATGAGTCATGCTCAACTTATGCCAGTTGGAGACAAGATAGAGTCCATAGGCAAGTTTATACCAGCAGGACCAGCATAATTTATGGGGTCCCATGATAGAGTGAAAATGCAAGGATTATAAAAATTAAGAATTATAATTATAGACAATTAAGAATTTCAAGATGGGACAGCAAAGAGTTAAACCAAATGTGGGACCCTTCTGAACACAGGGCTCTGCGTGACTGCACGGGTCCCACACCCATGAAGCTGGCCCTGCATCCCAGCTGAATGGCCCAGCAGGTTGACATCAGAGGTACACATATCCTAAACTCTAGAAACCCACCTCCTCCGTTCCTTACCCCAACTCATGCGTAAATTTTCATTTAGAAAAGGCCGGACAAAACTGACAGAAGAAGCTGCCTAGTGTCAGGAACCATTTTAGAAATGATTGACCAACTTCATACTTGGGCAAACACACATACCCTCTCCTCTTTGTTGTTGGGTTAGGTAACAGAGAAGAGTTTTTAGAAGGACTATTTACAATGGTGTGGGATAGGGTTTAAGGAGAGCAACCAAGGATGGCACAGTAGCCCAGGGCTGGGAGCTTCAGGGAGCATGCCCATCCCTAGGCCTGGGGGTTGGGGTCGGGTGGAGGAGAGGAAGCAGTTACAGGCACCCAGAAAGCTGTGTGCAAAGCACATCTGACAGCAGCTATGGCTTTGGTGAAAGGACAGAGCCAACATGTCAGGACTGTAGAAGGAGGGAGTCAGGGGAATAAATACCCAGCCTCCTCCTTTTGGCCTCAGTTCTTCTATCATCGCCTATTTCTGGTCAAACCCAAGAGAAGCCATTGGCCAGGTGAGTCCACAGAGGCAGAGCACACAAGTCAGTCTCATGGGAGCATACATGACAGCTAAGTCTTATTTATTAGGAAGCTGGAAAAGCCGTCTTTAGAAAATCTCACCATTTTCCCTTTCCTTTTTTTTTTCATCTAAGATAAAAGAAAAATCACTGGAGGAATCCTTTGATTGCCATCTCTGCCCTCAGAAGCCAGGGCTGGACTATGCAGTGAGGCGATGCAGGCAGTGAGGGGTTAAGCCAGAACTGGCCGGGGCCAGCCCTCAGCCCACAGCCACGAGAGGGAGGGTTAACAGCAAACAGAGAGAGGACACAGCCAGCGCCTAAAGGAGGCAGCAAACATCTCCACAAGCTGACACCTCCATGAGAAATAAATACTGTCTCAGCCATTTGTGTGGGAGATGCCTTGGGGGGTGGGGGTCAGGAACAGACACCACACGCTTTTTTCTGAGCTTCAGAACACACTGTCAGCTTGTCCCTCGGAGGCCAAAGTAGTGAGCACGGCCAAAGGGATACAGGGCTTCGTTGAGTCAGCCTCTAAGAATCCAACGGCCCAGGATGCTTTAAAATGGGCTCAAGCCACCCTGGTTTTGTGCTTGCAATTTAAGTGCAGGGTACCTCCGGGTCAGTGGTAGCTTTTTCCTAAGTCACCCTCTCCTGGTTTGATGATCCGACAAGAGACAGGGTACAGTAACCGAAGGTTAGAGAACAGACCGGCCCCCTTACTAGCTAGTCCTGCATCTTGTTGTCCTCCCTTGCCTCTCAGCTTCTCTTTCTCTTCATTTACTTCTTCTAGGTATTGCTCTACCTTTAAAAAATAGTTTTTTCTCCCAATACCTTTATTCTTCTGTTTTACCTCCCGTTCCGAGATTCACTCCCTTTTCTCTTTTCTTTAGCCTCTCAGTGATTGACCAAAGAGCACAGAGGCCCATGCTTTCCAGACCCACAAGACCTCTAGGGCCTCCCCCCTTTATACAAGACTGGCAGTTTCTCTTCTCTCCAGTGGCCAAGCCTGTTGCCTTTCCCCACAACAAGCACCCAATCATTACAAGCATGATTGGACTAAGGGCACAGCCGGCAGATAACAGTCCATGGTGTCCATCTCACGCCAGCTAGTGGCACAGTGACCACAGGCAGTTTCCCCTCCTCCCAGACAGAAGCCCTGGACACCAACACCCCGGAGGCTCCTGATGGACTGGCTACACAGCTCCCTTTTCTGTCACCCATCCCCCAGGTTAAGTGACTGATCAGAAATCCTGCCCTAGAAAGGACAGCCAGGAGTCCCACTGTTTGCCCCTCTTGACATGTCCAACAAGACATGTCTATCAATTAATTGTCTCTTAATAGCCCTGTTTTCTTTCTTCATCTTCGCCTTTCATTGTGCTCTCTACCCCTCCCTGTTTAGTGAAAATCAGGGTTCTAGTAAACCACAGCCTTTATGTTTAGGAAGGCGATGTCACCCCAGGCCACATCCACAACTCCTGACTGGCCCTGCCTCTGGCCACACCCTCTTTGGGCTGGCTCTACCCACCCTCCCTAAGCTCCCCCAACTTCCACACTAACCAAAGAACACTGAGGAAAAGCCCCACTCCCTTTCATCTCCACCAACTTCAACCTTGGTTTAAAGCCCCCTGGGATATCAGAGCAGGAAATCCTAACCATAGCTTTGTATTTTGAATCCTGCCTTTGAAGTATGTGCTAACAGCTGTAATTGGCATTATGGAAGAAGGTTAGAATAAATTACTTGTAGCTAAGGAGCCAGCAAGGAGAAAATTATCCAAGTCAACTTGTATTTGGTCCTTAATCCAACACTGTAAAACTAAATCCTTGTCGCCCTGACTCTGTGTTAGTCTGAAGCCCAGAGCAGGGTTTCCCCATCCTGTACTTACTCGCTTGATAGCGTCGAGATCTGGCCCCTCTGGCTGGCAGGGGCCCTTGGCGGAAACTCAAAACCACTAAGGAGGCACTAGAGGCTCTGGAGAGTCCCGTGCGCTCCTGACACATCTCCTGACACGTGTGACCCCCCCCCCCCCAAGGACCTCTGCCCCTCTCCTAGAAAACCTTGACTCTAGCAGCTGAGAGTTAATCCTCACCACGATATTGCCTAAAAAGTATTCAAGGAGTGCCCCTCTCAGCAGTAGTGGGTTTAAATCAAGAGTTCTGAAAATGGAAATTCTTACAGGGCTATTCTCCACGGTAGTGCCTCAGATACACTCACAGGAGGCAGATGAGAGCTGTTCAGGTGAGGACCCGCTGTCTGTCTCTCAAAGCAGGGCCAGAAGCAGTCAGGCTGTTATGACCAGACACCCGTCACCCACAGTCTGTTTGTGTGGCACGGCGGCATGGGGTGTTTCGTTTCCTGATTAAAAAAAGGAAGGTTTTTCTTTTCTAGTTGTGTGGCTTAGTCACTGATGGTGGGTTTTTTGCCTTGTGTATGTACAAGTGTGTGTGTGACAGAGAGAAAGAGACAGAGAGACCACACACAGGTCTGAGAGAGAGACAGGCAGACACCGGGCAACAGAAGGGGGTCACACAGTGCCTGCCCCTTCCCAGCCCCAAGAACTTCTTTTGAGAGCTGACGGGGAGATGGGTAAGGACAGAGTGGAGAGGGCTGCGAGCACGAGTGTTGCTGCCTCAGGGCCCAGGGACAGAGCACAACACCCGCTTCCGCGTGAAACCATCACCCCACATCACCTTGAGGATTGGCACCGCCTCTTGGGACCCACACCAGCAGCCTCCCAGTAGACACCCTTGGCAGTAGGGCCTGTGACTCGCCCTCAAGATGCTTCATGCAGGGAGGAGCTGGAACAGGACAGAAAGGTCGGGAGAACTCTGCTTGGAGGCTGGGCTGACAGGCGGTAGAGCCACAGGCAGAGATACTTTGGAGTGTGTGCCTTGGGGATGCGGAGGGGCCTGAGGAGAGCTGCAGGGTCCTAAAGGTCCCACATGGGTACTGGAGCCAGAGGAAGGAATCTTTAATGTTAATCTGCCCCCATTTGCATGCACATGCAGGTGGGGCTCCCAGGGACACCTGAGTTCCACACGTGCAGTTGGCAGTGGAGCCAGATGTGTCTGTCCTTTTACAGCACAAGGAAAAATGGACGTGCAGAAGGTAGAGGCTGAGGGAAGTCCAGCAGCCGGCAGGAGTCTGCACCTGGGTTCCAAGGGGCACCCGGGACCCAGGCAAGGCTTCTACCTTCCCTCCTGCTACCCTCCACAGGACTGAGGTGCCCCTTCCCCTTTGGCATATTTACATTCCTGATCAGGATTTGGTTCAGGGAAAGTGAGTTTAGAAAAACCAGAAGAAGAAAAAACACTCAAGAAAAAACTACCCTGATAGGATCGTTTATGGAATGGATGCTTGTAAATGCCCAAGAAGAAAGTGACCTCTCTGCTATATTTCTGACCCCACCCACCTCATCACCACGTACTCAGCATATACATCACACACAGCCCTCAACCATTGTTACTTATTCTGTTCCTCGAGTGTGCTCTGACTTTGTGGAACCCAGGCAGAGAGAGGAGAGTAAAGAGATGAAACCCCCAAACAGCTCCAATTCTAGCTTTTTTTTTTTTTTTTTTTGTGGTACGCGGGCCTCTCACTGTTGGGGCCTCTCCCATTGCGGAGCACAGGCTCTGGCGCAGGCTCAGCGGCCATGGCTCACGGGCCCAGCCGCTCTGCGGCATGTGGGATCTTCCTGGACCGGGGCACGAACCCGTGTCCCCTGCATTGGCAGGCGGACTCTCAACCACTGCGCCACCAGGGAAGCCCTCCAATTCTAGTTTTTAAGACTTATATAAATACAAATACCCAGAAATACAATTAATACACACACTCCAACTATTCCGACTATGTTTTACCTACCCGGGGAATGAAATCTTGCGTATTCTTACAGGAGAAAGCCACAAAGAAGGCAGGAGGATGGATAAACTTACATATTAAACTTACCCTTCTCTTTGTATTGGTTAAAATCTTGGGCTTCAGAATAAGACAAAATTGTAATTTACTTATTAATACAAAATAACTATAAAAACAGAGGCACAGAGAACACCGACAGAGCAAAGCATTTCAGATGCGTCAGTTCTGAGTTTCACCATGTGGGAGAAAATCAAGCCATTCTGGGAGACACTGGGACACAGGTATAGTCCTAAAATGTGAAGTATGATAATACAAGAGGATAAAATCCTTCTGAGTGGGGCTCCAGGCCCAGAAGATTTCTGCAAACTATTATCTAATTTGATTCCCCTCATTGCATTACAGAGGGATTTAAAACACATCACCTCCAGCTGAAATGGGTTCTGGTAAATTTCCTGAGAGCTCTTGTAGATCTCACGTCATCCTCCAGGTTCAGGGTCAACACTACATTAATGACCCACCATTTATCCGCTGGGTAATTCACTCCCTGGCAACCTACTTTATTTATGCTGTCTGAATTCAGGAAGCAATTAATAGTTGCCACAAAGCAACATGATTGAGGGTGCTTTTCCCAATAAAACTGTGAAGCAAGGCACTTCTCTTACCCCAAGGCAGAGAAGGGTGGCAAAGCAGATTGGGGCAAAGTACTAAATAGCTTTGTTAATGTTCTATCCGCCTCCTTCCCCTGGTTCGGCAGAAGTTGAGATGACTTTCTGGCTTTTTCTCTTAGCACCTTATTTCCACTCCATTTCAAAGGAATCATCCCTGTTGCTAACAGCTGTCCATGTTACCTTTTTTGACATCCTGTTCACCTTTCGGCTCAGTTCAGACAAAAGTAATTTAATAATACCATAAAAATCAGGAAGAAAGAGAAGTGTACTCATTAACACAAAAAAATTTATCCTAATGCAAAAAAAAGAACGAAAATAGGGGCACTCTTAGGATTTGACTTCACCTGCACTTCACAGGCAGCCTCCTAGATACCAAGGCAGACATCACCCCATGAACAGAGAGGTTAAGTAACTTACCCATTCTGGCACAGAGGGTCAGAGGTGAAGTTCAAAATCACACAAAAGCCAATGACCCCCGGTTCAGAGTATTGAATGCTAAGGCATTCTATTACTTCTCTTCTCTAGGGTCTCCAAGCCATTTGCTTCCAAGCTGCCGCACTGCTGTTGCTTGGTTGACCCAACCCACGTGCTCATGCCCCTTCTCCCAATTTGTACTGTTAAGGGTTATCCATCTGACTTAATGAGATAAAGTGAAAGCCCCTGGGTGGCTCCTAGGAGAAAAGACTCAGCTGGTTTGACTCTTTGGCCTTTTACCCTTCCCTTTTTAGCCCTATCCTCTTCTTCTTCCTGCCTTGAATGTGATTGTGAGGCTGAGCTGCGCAGCCTTTCTTGGCCGTGAGGATAAAGGTCTATGAGCTAAGGATGGAAAGAAGAAATAGAGAAAGAGCCTGATGGCATTGATGAGCCACGGCACAGTCTCAGTACTGCCTACCCCCAGACTTCTTATAATGTGGAAAAAAACAAATTCCACTTCCATTTAAGCCAGGTTAATTGGGTTTCTGTTATTTGAAGCTGAAAGTAATTTAGCTGAGATCTCTCTCTCTCTCTCTCTCCCCCACCGCTTATCTCCCTCTCTCCCTCTCGCAAACACACACACACACACACACACACCAGTGCCAACCAACCTTTTCATAGAAAATAAAACTATTCCTTACCATGATAAAGACTGTCGCGGGGGGCTTCCCTGGTGGCGCAGTGGTTGAGAGTCCGCCTGCCAATGCAGGGGACACGGGTTCGTGCCCCGGTCCGGGAAGATCCCACATGCCGCGGAGCGGCTGGGCCCGTGAGCCATGGCCGCTGAGCCTGCGCGTCCGGAGCCTGTGCTCCGCAACGGGAGAGGCCACAACAGTGAGAGGCCCGCGTACCACAAAAAAAAAAAAAAAAAAAAAAAGAATGTCAGGGGACTTCCCTGGTGGTGCAGTGGTTAAGAATCCGCCTGCCATTGCAGGGGACACAGGTTCGAGCCCTGGTCCAGGAAGATCCTGCATGCTGTGGAACAACTAAGCCCGTGTGCCACAACTACTGAGCCTGTGCTCTAGAGCCCCTGACCCACAACTACTGAGCCCGCGCACCTAGAGCCTGTGCTCCACAACAAGAGAAGCCACCGCAACGAGAAGCCCGCACACTGCAACGAAGAGTAGCCCCTCCTCGCTGCAACTGGAGAAAGCCCACACAGCAAGGAGACCCAATGCGGCCAAAAATAAATAAATTAATAATAAATAAATAAATAATATAAATTTTAAAAAAAAAGAATGTCAACCTTACACCTACAGCCAACACCATACTTAAAAAATCAAAAGGCATTCATTTCCCCTTAAAATCCAGGGAAAAGGCAAGAATATTCCCTATTACCACCACTAAAGAAGTTCTGTCTAAAAAGTAGATAAAACAGACACAGAGACATACTACAGCTGGAACTAAGAAGATACTACAGGGGCTTCCCTGGTGGCACAGTGGTTGAGAGTCCGCCTGCCGATGCAGGGGACATGGGTTCGTGCCCCAGTCCAGGAAGATCCCACATGCCGCGGAGCGGCTGGGCCCGTGAGCCATGGCCGCTGAGCCTGCGCGTCCGGAGCCTGTGCTCCGCAACGGGAGAGGCCACAGCAGTGAGAGGCCTGCGTACCGCAAAAAACAAAAAACAAACAAAAAAAAAACCCATACAGCATAAAGAATGAATCAAGGAAAACCAAAAAGTCTTTATTAAAAAAAAAAAATTATGGTGACAAGGGCAGTCTTGCTCTATTAAGTTATTAAAACATATATTATAAAGCTACATAAGTTAAAATAGTATGACACTGGCAGATCTAGAATTGATAGACAAATAAGTGAAACAATTTAAGTCGCCTTGAAAAATTCCCTCATGGCTATGAATTCAACTGATGATAACAAAAGCATCATAAACAAATGGAGAAGAGAGAAGCTTTTCTACAAAAGACGTCAGGAAAACTGGATATTGGAGAAAAGTATCTTCTTCACTTGACAATATACAGTAATATAATTCTAGATGGATGGAAGAGTTAAATGTAAAAAATGAAACCCTAAAGGCAAGAATTAAGTATAAGTGATCTCAGGAGCTCCAAGCTCCATGAAGACAGGCACCACGTCTGACTTTCACTATAATTTCTCGAGTGCTTGGCACAGTTCTTGGCATAGAGAAGGGCTTCCAAACATATTTGTTTACTAACTAGTTGGCAGTAATGCCATGAAAGAAATCACAAAAGAAAATGAATATTTCATTATAAGATAAAATGTATGTATATGATAAAAATTTTAAAGCAAATTACAAACTGGGGAAAATATATCCATTAAATACAATAAAAGGGTTAATTTATATATACACATGAAAGAGTGAAAAGTATGTTATAAAAGAAGGAATAAGAAAAGCAGAAAAGTACAAAGAGCCATTAAACATTTGAAAAATTCTTCAAATACATATGTAATCTAAAAATGCAATGTAACACTATCAATCATCACATATTTGTAAATAAAAACTGGTCAATGAAAAACAACAATGAGAATGTCACTGCATATCTATTAGAATGACCGGAATCCAAACACTGACAACGCCAGATGCTGGCAAGGATGTGGAGCAACAGGAACTCTCATTGGAGTGCCTGAATAATAATTCCATCGGATTAGTCAAAGACATCATAAGGAAAGATAAAGGGAGAAAGTGATGACAAAATACTACTGAGTATGTAATATGAGTATCACAGAAAAGCTAAACATTACATCCACACTAGAACCTCTACATGAATGGTTATAGCAGCATTACTTATAATAGCCAAAAACTGAGCATAACCCAAATGGGCACCGACTGAACAAAACAAAATGTGGTCTATCCGTGCAATTGAATATTATTCACCATACACAGGAATGAAGTACTGATACTTGCTATAACATGGATAAACTCTGGATGCTTAGTGAAAGAAGCCAAAAGCAAAAAACCTCATATTTTAGGATTCCATTTATTAGAACTGTCTGCAACAGGGCACGCCCACAGAAACAGAAAGGAGGTTAGTGCTTTCCATGGTCTGGGGGGTTGTGGATAGGTAGTAACTACCAATAGGTACAGGGTTCCTTTGGGGGATGACGCAAATGTTCTAAAATGAAAGTGGGAGTGATAGCTGCCCAACACTATGAATACACTAAAAGTCACTGAATCGTATACTTTAAAAGAGCGTACCTTATGGTAAGTGAATTGTACCTCACTAAAACTGCTACTTTAAAAATAAACCACATGGTTTGAATGTTCTGTCCTCCACAACAGCTTCCTTGTTTTCCTCCCAGTTTTTCTATTTCATTCGAAAAATAACTGTCAGAATAATCTTCCCTATATGACTGCTGGGTAACGTTTTGTAGTCAAGAACCCAATCATGCCTCACTTTACATCATATACAAGACATTCACTCAAAATAGACCCAAAGGCCCAATCATAAGAGCTAAAACTGTAACACTTCTTCAAGAAAACATAGGAGCAAATCTTAATGGCCTTGGATTTGGAAATGGATTTTGAATACAACACCAAAGGAACAAGCAACAAAAGAAAAAACTGGGAATTGGATTTCATCAAAATTAAAAACTTCTGTGCATCAAAAGACATGTTCAAGAACATGAAAAGACAACCCACAGAATGCAAGATTTACAAACCATATAACTTATAAGGATCTAGTATCCACAATATATAAAGCTTCTTAACAATTCAATAAAAAAAGACAAAAAACACAATTCAAAAAGGTCTTGAATAGGCATTTCTTCAAAGAAAACAGACAGATGGCTAATAAGTACGGTTGACCCTTGAACAATGCAGGGTTTAGGGGACCCAACCCTCCAGACGGTCGAAAATGCACTTATAACTTAGAGTCGGCCCTCCCTCCCTATGGCAGTTACTCCACATCCACTGTTCTACATCCTCAGATTCAAGCAACTGAAGGTCATGTAGTACTGTAGTATTTACTATTGAAAAAAGTCCACGTATAAAGTGGACCTGTGCAGTTCACACCCATGTTATTCAAGGGTCAACTGTGTATAAAAATATTACCATCAGGAAAATACAAATCAAAACCATGAGATACCACTCCACACCCACTAGGATGACTATAATTTTAAAAAAAAAAAGGAAAATAACAAGTGTTGGTGAGGATGTGGACAAACTGGAACCCTCATACACTGCTGGTGGGAATAAAAAACGGTGTAGCTGCTGTGGAAAACAGTTTGACAATTCCTCAAAAAGTTAAATATAGAAATACCATATGACCCAGCAATTTCACCCCTAGGTATATACCCAAGAGAACTGAAAACAGGTGTTCAAACAAAACTTGTACGTGCATGTTCCTAGCGGTATTATTCACAGCAGCCAAAAGATTGAAACAACCTAAATGTCCATCAACTGATGAATGAATGACAAACAAAATGTGGTATGTCATACAATGAAATATTATTCATCCATAAAAAGGATTAATGTACTGATACATGCTATGGCATGGACGAACCTTGAAAATATTATGCTAAGTGAAAGAAGCCATATTGTATGATTCAATTGATATGAAATAGAGTAGGCACATCCATAGAAACAGAAGGCAGAGCAGTGTTTGCCAGGGGCTGGGGAAGGAGAGAAAGAGGAATATCTGCTTAAGGGGGACAAGGTTTCTTTTGGGGATGATGGGAATGTGCTGGAATTAGATACTGTGAATGTACTAAAAGCCACTGAATGGTATATGTTAAAATGGTAAATTTTATGTTATGTGACTTTTACCACAATAGTAATAATAACTGTAACCCACCATGTTTCCTTAACACCTAGTCTTTGAAAACTCTTCTCCAATTTTCCCCATCCTTATCTTTCCAGATTTTTCAATGCATGTGTGATCGTGCCCTAATTCAGTACACCAGTGTCTTGCTGTACCCATGAGGTCAGACCACAATTTGCTAATACTAACTCCATTTCTTCAAATGCCATCCCCATTACCTGGAATACCTCCCTTACTCTTCAGCCATGGAGTAACTGTTTCAGAACCAAAAGGCTCAGGGTCTGATCCCAGTTCACTACTTACTAGGTGTCTCACCTTGGGTAAGTCAACCTCTCCAAGCTTCGTTTCCTTACATGTAAATGGCTAGTCAAAATTCAATTAATAAACATACATATTAAAATTCTACTTTGTGCCAGGGTAATATTACCTGCCCAGTCAGTGGACTGGACTATTAGGGCAGTTATGACGATACATCACATAAAATATATGAAAATGTTTTGTGAACTGTAAAGCACTAAACCTATGTAAGGTGATAATATCATCTCTGCCGGTGTTTCCTAAGCTCCAAGAATTTTCATGTCACAGACATGGTTTACACCAAGCCTCTCACCACCTGTACTACTGTAACCCTTTATTTGTAATCAATTCACTTATTTTACTTAAACAGATGTATTTTAAAACAGAAACCTTATATCACTACCATGACATCCTTGGTTTGATGTTACCATCTTTCTATACACATTAAAAGTAAAAACAGTCCTATTGCAATACAAAATGTGCACCTGCGTGCCAGGTAAACTCACCGTTTGTACCACCACTGGCAGCAAAGCTGGGAAGCACTGGTCTCGGCCAGCTGCCTTCTTAAAGACATAAGTCAAAACTTACCTCCTCTAGAAGACCTTCCCTGACTTATTTTTCAGTCCGTTTTAGTGACTCATTTGCTCCTAAATGATAAGGCCTTGCATGTTTAATTTATACTCCATCACTTTTGCACTTGTTGATTTCACTGTTCCCAATACTTTCCCATCTGTGCTTTCAACTCCTTCACTGGATCATAAAATACTGAAAGGCAAGGATCTCGTCTTGTTTCTTTTATTCCCTCCCATAAGCCCAACAACAGTACAGCAAACATTTGCTGAATGGATAAAGGTTTAAATGAATGAAAAGGGCCCACTAAATACTTGTAGTTATCTTTTTATCAACTCTCTTTTAAAGACAGAGCAAAATTCACCCACATCATTTCCTAGTCTATAGTGTGGTCGCATCAACAGCCTAACTCAGACACCAATCAGTGAGAAGGATGGTTTGTTAAAATAAGACTCAAGCCTGGCGCATAACAGGCATTCAGTAGGTTTGGGGGAATAAATGCTGAATAAGTGGGATGAATAGTCAGAAAGCCCTGCCTTCTCGGACAGACCACCTGCAGAAGGTAAGAGAGATGAGCACAGACTAGTCAGCGTGGGAAGACGAAGGCCCACCTGGGGCTGAATGTCTGGGCTTAATGGGAGCCTGGACCACACAGCTCAACCCAGGGCTCTAGCTTAAGCCTCCTTCCACCAGCCCAAGAGTGGCTCTACCCTGATGAGGGGCCCAGTTCTCAACTTGATACTCTCCTAATTAGAAGTAAATCCCTATAATACAGGAGAGACTTTGCATGTCCACAGTGTATTTTGGCCATGAGTCTCAAAGCACTGACAAAGGAAGCTGCAAGCGAAATTACCGATTGAATACATCCAGACACAGAGCAATCCCTGTGTCAATGTTGACAGAGCAGCTCCTTACCGTCCAGCTCCAGGACGGTGAACATAAAGCAAAGCCACCAGAGATGCTGGGAGAAAAAGAGTATTTGCAACTAGAACCATGGAACCTCATATTCATAAAACAACAATACCTAGTAATAATAACAATCACTGTTTCTAATCTTAAAGGTGTATAGCTCTTTACAGCCTACAAAGCGTTATTCAGATTTCATTACCTCCTGCAATCCTTACAGCAACCCTGCCAGAGACATAATTTGCCCCGTTTTTACACATGAAGAAACTGAGGTTCAAAGGGTATCTTTAAACCTGGCTTTTCTGTCTCCAAATCCAGTGCTCCTTTGATCTCAAACTCATCTAGTTAAGCCAGTTTTCTTTTTTGTACTGAAAGACAGTAGATAATAAATATATATTCAATATAAGGATTTTGTAGTGCCTTCTATGCCACCATCATAATAAAGGGCTGACTCTAAGTTCAAAAGCAATGTTAGAAAGTCTTCCTTAGGTTAAGCTGAACCGTCTCTCCAAGGACTCCATCCCACTCGTTAGCGCCGATGGCCACCACCCCTTCATCTCCAAAACCCTCCAAAGGCAACTGCACAGCCCCCAAAGGGAACCCAAGGAAATGCAACCTTCTGGATTCCTAATGCCAACACCATGATGTCAGTTTCAAAATACTGAAATTCCCCCCCCCCCCGAGATCCCACTCCTCACCGTACTTCTCATCAAAAGTTTTCTATCTGACCTTCCCAGATCTGTCTAATCAGTTTCTTCCCTTATTTAGCGAGTCTTGGATTATTCGTAGGAGTGAATAACTTCTGGGACGGAACTTGAATTTCCAATTAAACCATTCTATCTTTTTTATTTTACTTTTACTTTTTTGACATGTTGTACCAATGGTAACTAGAGGAGGAAAAGTATGCTTCCTTCCTGCTCTGTTCAATTTAGATCTCTGTTGTTGTTTTTTTTTAAGTATTTTTTCCAGCGCTGCCTTTTCACAATCTCTCCAGTGCCCCCAAGATGCGGATTATCTATGACAGCCCCACGGTCCTTGGATGAAAGAGAACAGAGCATCCTCTTCCCTCAGTTAATTACCATTTCTTGCCTGTGCATTTGATTTCAATAAAGTCTCTCTAATTACTTCAAATATCACTGCTCCCGCATCCTTCCCTCTCTCCTGTGCCCCTCTTTCTCTTGGATTGCCTGAGACGGATGAACTCAAACACACCCACAAGCCTCAGGCATCTGCAGCAACCAGCATAGACTTCTCCAAGTTAATAAGCCAGGAGAGTTAATCAACCAGACTTCCCAAAGTTAATAAACCTGGAAAACACAATTATTACTATTTTTACTATTATTCAAATATCGCCGTTATCTGTGTTGTTGTTATTCTCTGCCTCGGCGGCAGCTCTCCTAAGCCCCTCCCCCACGCCTGCCTGCCTCCCCTTCCTCCCTCCACCCTCATCGGTGGCAGTAATATCGTGTGAGTAATCCCAGAGGGGCTCCCCAGCACTGCCCTGGTGGAGGAAGCAATATTGGAGCTCGGGCAGCCCCCAGTCCCTTCAGGCTCAGCGCTGCCCTTTCATATTACACACTGTTCAGTCAAATCCATCACCGGCCTCCCAGATCTTTCCAATAGGCTGGAGGAGGCTGGATGGAAATGATGATTAAAGGAGTTGGAGAGAGGGAGGAGGGGAAGTGGGCAGATGAGATAGGAGGGAAGATATTTGGGTTTTGGACATGCCTGAGCTGTCAGGAGTCCAATTTCCATATCATGGCTTCTGAGGCTCAGTGTTTCGCTGCACCCTCTAGGCAATGTGTGGTTCTCTTAGGATCAACTAGGAATACCTGCAAATAAGGGCAATATTAACCACAGTGCCTTCCAGCCCCCCAGCAAGTGGGTTCCTCCCTCACCTGTTTTCTTTCCCTTTGAAGGAATCGCTCCATCCATCAAGAAGGCAGCCTTTTCCAATCGGTCAATGGAATGAAACAAGTGGAGAAAAGAGTCCCCGGGCAGCAGAACCTGAACATGCCTCTAGGCCAACTCCTCGTTTTATGGATAAAGAAACGGAGGCTCAACTAAGTCAAGCGACTAGGCTGGCTGCTTAAGAGAAGCACCCAGTCTGGACCCTGGCCTTTTGACCTCTTTCTGCAAGTGACCGCATCCTTCTTCCCCAGCTCTCCCTAGGCCTTCCTCATCCTGTCTGCCACCAGCACCCTTGCTATCATATCTCTGAAACCTAACTCATCTAGTTCCCCAAACCTGCTTAGTTCCATGTGGTCCCCATTTCAGTGACTAGTAACACTACACCCCAGTGGATCTCACCGTGGGGAGATTTTGCCCCCCAGGGGAGACACGGCGATGGTTACAGATATTCTGATTTGTCACAGTTGAGATTGGCATCTAGTGGGGAGAGGTCAGGGAACTGCTAAACACCCTACAGTGCACAGGGCAGTGCCCCGCAACAAAGAATTATCCAGCCCGAAATGTCAACAGGGCCGAGATGAAGCAACCCTACTGAACTCACTGGTTCAACAACTTGGTTTCAATCTCCTGGCTAGAAATTTGAAAACATGGGTCCAGAAACTAAGGCAGAGGTAAGCTTTTAGGCTTGGGATTCAAAAATCACTCTCTAAGGGATGACAGCTGCAATTAGGGGAGTGGATGCTTTCACCGGCTGGGAGAAGGTGTGCGAGAGAGAGAAAGAGAGGACCATGGGAAAGGACCGCAGAGGGACCAAGAGGAGAAAGAAGCAGCACCCCAAGGAGAGAAAAGACCCCAATGCAGCCCAAACCCTGGGTTAACTCGACCTTTGCACATGATCCAGAAACAGCTACAGGCCCAGGCCATGTTCAAGGAGCTGTGACAGCAGATATAGACACCCAGAAAAAGCCCCAGGTCTTCCTGACCTCAACAGAACCAAGCCTGGCTTCAGAGAGAGAGCCATGGACTGTCACGCCAGCCCTCTGGGTGTGCAGGGCAACCAAGGTGCTGCTGAATCTCAGAGCGTAGCAGCAAACTCCAAATCCTATCCCAGCGTCCACCTCAAAGGACATGGGGGGAAATTCCCTGGAGGTCCAGTGGTTAGGACTCCACGCTTCCACTGCAGGGGGCACGGGTTCAATCCCTGGTCAGGGAACTAAGATCCCACAAGCTATGCGGCACGGCCAAAACAAACAAACAAAAAGGACACAGGACACGAGGGCAGCCCTCCTCAGCTGCTCTGAACACTCCACCCTTAGGGCTCACCTCCCCACGGACAGCCTCGGGTTTCTCTCCCCGAAGCCCTCCACCGCCAGGGAGAGAAACTCAGCTGGATGGCAGGGGCCACTCAGGGTCTGGACACACGGCCCAGCCAGGGAGGGCCTCCCACACTGCTCTCAGCCCAAATCCAGGCCCTTTTCAACAAGGTAGCTACTGCCAGCAGGAGGCTTTGGAAGGAGTCAAGTGTAATTAAAAGCTGTGAAAGCCGCATTGTCTCAATTGTAAATCCTTCTCCCTAAGAGGCCATGACTGGGCAATTCTCAAAGGTGGGGAGAGGCCAAAGCTGCCTGCAGCCACCATCTCTACTTAGCGAGTCCAACAAGGAACTTTAATGGAAAAATATTTCCATCAAACATGGAGGCCTGGAAAATGCATGGCTTCATTCATTCTGGCTCTGGGGTGGAAACTGGGGGAGAGGAAGAGCAATGAGAGAGGAAGGAGAGAGGAAAGCATGAGACACAAACTGGAAGAAAGGAAAACTCATTAACCAAAACACCAAGCTGCGCCCCCATTCAGCTCTTACTCACGAGTTCTCACAGAAGCGTCTGTATTGTGACCAGGTGCCTACCGGGCCAAGTATCTGCTCCTGTGATTAGTGCTGGGGACTGTGGGTTCACCGTCTTGATGTCAATCCCAACTACAGCAACAGCCTGTCAGCATGTGGACGCAGAGGGATGTGCACGGCTGTCGTCCTGTCGCTGGGCACAGGGCTATCTCCCACATGTGGACAAGTGGGTACAAGTGAGGCCAACATACAAGCCCCGCAGGCTGGAAAGCAAGCTCTCCATTATACCTCCACGGTGCCCTCACCCCACGGCAAGTCTGTCCCAGCAGCTGGCCAGGAACCCAGCAAAGACCAACAGGTGATTCACCTGGCAGGGCCAGCTCTAGGGCTTGTGCACCCATGCCCATGATGGCCGGCATCCTGCTGGAGGCCCAACTGTGAGAATGAGGCTCTGAAAGTGACTGAGTTTATGCAATTCAGTCATACTCACAGAGACAATTAGGGCAGACTTCACCTTTCCAATGTGTTCTAGGTTTCCAATGTGTTTCCAGTGTGTACTAGGTTTCCTGCTGCATAGCAAAGGGAAACGCATACTGTATTCCCCAACTCTCTTGGGTCTTCTGTTTTATCTCAAGCCCACGTGGAAAGAATATGGCTTCCGAGGACCACCTCAGCTCATGGTACAATTGCCAGGAGAGAAGAAATGTATTTCTCTGGGGCAGAAATTTCAAAATACAAAACGGTGGGCATGACTGTATCAATGTACATCAGGGAAGACCTTACCCCATGGTAAAAGAGAGCCCTGAGCTGATAGCTGGGTATGCAAAGACCTGGCTTGATCTCTAAGCAAGACTGGGCTTCTCTGACCCTAAAACAGGTCAGCAACCTGAAGGCCATTCAGTGAAAGGCAACGAGCATGACATGGGTCTGGGAAGATTAATTCATGCACAAAGTAAAGAGAGTGGAATTGAACAGTCCCATTAAACAGGAAAAGAAAACAGAACAATGTAGTTGAAGGTAGTAAGTGCCCATATGCCAGAATAACTCCCCCCAAAAAGCCTCCCAGTGATGTAGGTGAATAAAGGGTAGCAAAACGGGGAACAAAATGGGAAACAAAAGTTTTTGTGGAGTCTAACAGAAAAGGCTATTAGTACTAGGATCTGTCAGACTGGCCTTTCACCCACCCCTCAAAAGAATCATTCCCATGGAAACACCTCTCAAAAAAAATCATTCCCATGGAAACAAAATAATTTATAGAGTTATAACACACTGAATAATTAAAAATGTTACTGATGGGCAAATGGTTATCTTTAAGACTGCTATATTTCTTGTGTATGTACATGGAGTGTATGTGCAGCCCAGCTGGAGATTAGGGCTCCAGTGCTGTCTCTGTCACCGATCAGCTATATGATTTCCACAGATGCTAAATGAGAAGGCGGGACTCGTAATATTACCAGCAGCTAACATGGAGCAATATCTCTATGCCAGAAATAACTCTAAGTGCCCTTACTGCACTTATTTCTTCTTACAAAGTAGGTAGTATTATTCCCATTTTACAAACAAGAGAACTGAAGCATAAAAGGTAGTAACAAGGTCATATTGTAAGTGGCTGATTCAAGATCTGAAATAAGGTTCCTCTTCAGCAATGACTAAGTAGATCCCATCAAACCAGCTCTCCCACAGATAACTAGGAACTCTAGGCAAAATATAGGAAACAACTATGTGAAGACACCAGATGATGACCCAAAGCAGGCAGACATTGAAGAGGAATCAGTGCATGGAGGAATTGACTAGAACTGGGTAATTTTCCTGTTTTTACAGCTTTTAGTCACACAGAGTGACTCAGAAACTCAGATGAAAAAGCCACAGTCTTATGGCCAAAAGGACCAAAGGACAGAATTTAGGGCAACCACAGCGGCTAAAAGTGAGAAAAGAAACCTGGAACTACCCAGAGAGGGGGAGCCCCAAATCTCTAGCTGGTCCCTGAACCCCATGTGTGCTGGGTAGACTCCAAGTTGCCAATTAAGGATCAGAGAACTGAACTGAGATTCCATGTGTGGCCCACCAAAGGGAAGACAGAGTTTACAGTTTGAGTTGATCCAAGTTAACTACCAACTGGAAGTTTCTTAAAATAAAATACAAATACTCTTTGAGGGAACATAAGGATTCAGGTTATCTATAGTGTATCATGTCCAGGATACAATATAAAATTATTAATATGACCCATTCTCGAGAGAAAAGAAAATCAACAGAGATCACCCCCAAAATGATCCAGATTTTAGAATTAGCTCATAGGGATTTTAAAGCATCTATTATAACTATGATCAAGGACATAAAGAAAAATATGCTTAAAGAGAATGAAAAGATAGGAACTAACATCACAGAAATTCAAACCATAAAAAAGAATCAAATGGAGATTTTTAACAGCATTGTCCAATACAACTTTCTGTAACAACAGAAATGTTTTATATCTTTTCTGTCCAAAACAATGTGTCACTACCTACATATGGCCATTGAGTTCTTACAATGTGACTACTGCAACTGAAGAACTAAATTTTTAAACTGTATTTAATTTTAATGAATTAGATTTAAATAGCCACATGTTGCTAGTGGCTACTGTACTGCGCAGAGCAGCTCTAGGACTAAAAAGTACACTATCTGAAATAAAAATTCACTGGATTGGCCTAACAGCAGATTGGAGATGACGAAGAAAGTGTTAATGAACTTAAATATAGGTAAGTAGAAGTTATCCAATCTGACAAACAGAAAGAAAAAAATAAAAAAGACTAACAACTATGGCAAAAAAGAACAGGGTAAAAGAGTAAATAGATGTATACAGCAGTTCCAAGATTCTTACATGTTATGTGTAGTGGTACAATATTAACTCTAAGGACATCGTGAATAGTTATGTATGCATGCTGTAATCCTGGGAGCAACCACCAAGAAAAAGTTAATAATAATCTAAGGAGGTATAATTAAAAAGCCAATAAGTAAATAAAAATGAAATTCTAAAAAAAATATTCCATTAACCAAAAGAAAGCACGAAAGGAGAAATGGAGAACAAAAAACAGAGTGCATAAATAGAAAGTAAATAATAAAATAATAGCAAAATGGTAGACTGAAATCCAACTATATCAATAATTACATTAAATGCTAGTGGGATAAACAGTTCAATCAAAAGAAAGAGATTATCAGAATGGATAAAAAAGCAAGACTCAGCTAAATGCTGTCCACAGGAGTGGTACTTTAAAAACAAAGATTAAAAATCAGGAAATCTGTTGGGAATCTTCTTTTCTTAACTATTAGACTATCCATGACCTATGAAGTACCTTCCATCTCTAAAATCCAATGTATATGTATATATACACATGTATAAGTATATATGCATATATACATAAGTTCATATATAATACATATAATTTTTTTTTACACTCAGGATACATAAAGGTCAAATCTATACATGCACCCAAACCCAGAAGAAATGATGGAAAGGACTATTTTCCAAGTTAACACAGCATCATTGCTGGTTTTGTTTCTCAATCGACGCTCACTGTGTCAGGTAATCAGATGGAATTTTTGCATTACTGTGTCCAGAAAAATCACTTCACTTATTCTTGGAGAGCAACTTAAACCTATCTGCTCAGCAACAGAACTCTCCCAGAACTGCTTGAATTTAAACCTTCACAGAAGAAATTGGCATGACCTTTCCACACAGCCTGATGATTAGAACAGGCAGCATCTCTAGGGCTTTGCCACACAAACAAAGCAGCTGTGACATGGCAAAGAGCACTGGACTTGCCATTAGAAAGCCTGAGCCTGCTTCCCATCTACACGGCTCAGAACCCATGTAACACTGGGACCATCATTTAGCCTCTTTGAGCCTCAATTTCCTCATCTCAAATGAGACTGTGGTGATGATCACATGATATAGTGTCTGTTTTCACAGACTCTCTAGGCTTTTCTCTCTTTTAGGCTCTCAAAGCCCAGTGTCACTAGTTTTGCATGGTAGATTCCAAGTAAATATTAGAAAGGTTGAGAGAAATCATATGGGATGTTTTAAATACAATACAAATTCAAAGATTTTGGACTCTCTCATAAAAGCTAAAACACACAGCATAGGCATAAATTAATTAGTGCCATAGATACATTTGAAAATTGGCATCTACGCCCATTCACAAAATTACTATTAGCAAACTGATTAACTACGGTTTATTCTATGGCCTTGTTTAAAAAGAATGATCAATAAGTTGATAAGTCTTGTCATTACAGGTACCTTCTGAGAGACACTGAGCCTCTGTTAAATATCATACCAGACCTGGAAAGTTCACAGGTTTGTGAAATTCAAATGCATTATTTCCTCCTGACAGCTGTAATCAAGTCCGTAGAACTCAGTTCAACCTTCAGTCGCCAACAAATGATCATAATTGTTGGCAAGGAAGAGTAAACATAAGCCTACTTAACAAATTTGCTAATTATCTTTCAGTTTAGGATTAATGTAACAAATAAATACTGGATGCCTGCAGCTTAAGTTTATCAGTCAGTTCATATGAACCCACAAGGGTAAGTAGATTTTATCTGTTTTAAAGCTCCTGTTCTCAGACCAAGTACTTCTTGCTCTTGATTTTTCCTTCTGAAATCTGATGTGTGTCTTTACTTCACAAGGCAATCCGTCTGCCTTTACATCTTTTTAAAATATTAGGTATATCCACTGAGAATTCTTAGAAAAGTAATGCTGAGGTTTAAAAGTAAAGAAAGAAACAAACCACTGGTTTCAGAATAAAACTGCCCATATGGGCATAATCTACGATTGGCTGGCAGTGCTAAACATTAGTGAGTAAATTATTAGTATAATTAGCAGCCATCTAGTGAGGATCTTTACTAGATGCTGGATAGACATGCATAATTTTTAATCCCTATAACATAGGTAAAGAGATAGTTTCTGCCTTTTACCAATAAAGAGGAAGATTTCTCAGAGGTTAATTTGCCAAGTAACAGAGCTGGGATTTGAACCCTTGTCCGTGTGGGGAAGCAGGGGGTCTTTCTGCTGCCCATTCTTAAGATGCTGCAATCTCCAGGTGAGAATCTTCCTAAAACTTTCCTTTTCTTCCAGATTACTAACTCTTAACCATTTGGGGACCACAAGAAGATTCCAGGATCTGACGAAAATCTACAGGCCCTCTCCCCCAGAAACAGACATACACAGTCTCTCTCTCTCTCTCTCTCTCTCTCTCTCTCTCTCTCTCTCTCTCTCTCTCTCTCTGTCTCTCTTTCTCTCTCTCCTGGGAAAATAAGGCAAGGGATTCATGAATATCCTGATGCAAAACCTGGGTTTAAAAACCTCTATTCCAAATAGGGCTTCCAAACATCAACACTGCTGGGTTTTTCACTCACCTCCTTTCCATTTCCCCCTCCTTTTTGGTTTCTATGTAAGTTTTTAAGGAATAAAATAACGGAGCTAAGAAGTAGATGTGTTATCTTGTCCACACACAAGAAAAGTCTGGCCTCCCCAACTGTTGCCTCTCCCCTACTCTCCTCACATCTTGGCCATCTCAGTAAAGGTACTCAGCTCAGGTGGAATATCTTGGAATCATCCTCTTGCCTTCGCTTTTGTCCACCATGGGTCTAAGACAGCTTTACTGATGAATCAAATTACTCCAAGCGTTCCACAACGATCACTGGGTACCTATTACGTTCCAGGCATCAGACTAGTAAACAAAACTATGTTCCAGGCTCTCATCAGTGAACAAAATAAATACAGACACACCTCAGAGATATTGCAGGTTCAGTTCCAGACCACCACAATAAAGCGATTGGCACGACAGAGTGAGTCACACAAATTTTTTGGCTTCCCAGTACATATACAAGTTACGTATACACTATACTGTAGTCTATTAAGTGTGCAATAGCATTATGTCTAAAAAAATGTGCATACCTTAATTTAAAAATACTTTATTGCTAAAAAACCCTAACCATTATCTGAGCCTTCAGTGAGTCGTAATCTTTTTGCAATAGTAACATCAGAGATCACTGATTACAGATCACCATAACAAATCTAAAATTAGCGGAAAAGTTTGAAATATCGCGAGAATTACCAAAATGTGACACAGAGACACAAAGTAAGCAAATGCTGTTGGAAAAATGGCACGAACAGACTTGCTCGATGCAGGGTTGCCACAAACCAATTTGTAAAAAAACACAATCTCTGCGGAGCGCAATAAAGCAAAGTGTTTTATTAAATGAGGCATAACCTGTATCACTGTTCTCATGGGCTTAGAGTCTAATGGGGGGAACAATATATTGGCATAATAAAGAAATATATTACAGGGTAACCTAGAAGGTGATTAGCAGCTGGAAAAAGGAAACATATAGAAGTTATAGGAGAATGAAGAGTGTCAGGGTGGGTTGTAATATTAAATACCTGGATATCTGAGTAAACACATGAAGGAGTCAAACTTGGGGAGATCTGGGGGGAGACATATTTTATTTGTTTGTTTATTGGCTTTCCTCCCCTCTAGAAGGTAAGCTCCGTAAAGTCAGGAATTCTCTTATTGTTCACTGCTCTACCCCAAGTGCCTATAACAATGCCCACAGCAGGTGTTCAACAAATATTAGCTGAATAAGTAAAGTAAATGAAAGTTAAAATTTACTTTCAGGCAGACCAAAACTGAGGGATGGGCCACAATCCTAAATCTTACCCTGAATATATCAACCTCCTTAATTAAACGGTAAATTCAAAGCAAAGAGAAAAGAAACCGAGTCAAGTTGGGGTCACCTTTTAGAAGGGAAAACTGAAAACTGACCTTACAGGAAAAATGATAATAATCTGAATTCCCACTTTTAAAAAGCCAAATAAGAAATGGGTTTTTAAAAAAGCCCCAGGATATCCGATATCAAATAGGGTTTTAAAATTAGAAATGACCCTTGAAATACAGGACTCCTAAATGCTGAAGGATCCCTCAGTTAGGCTCTCAGTGAGGTACATGGAGATGCGCCATGGAAGACAGAAGCCACCAACCTGGGAAGTACCAGCCACTGTGCCACACCTTCCTCACCCCCAGCTGTACTCCCCATTACAGACCTGCATATGCAGATCACTCACTGTGTACTGATGCCCTTGGAGTTTAAGCTTGGTTGTGGCCGATTAGCTCAGTTACTTATCCCTTGGTGCTGGTAAGTCTGAAGACATGGGTTGGGTCTCCATGGAAACCAAGAGACATTGACTCAGTTATCTGGCCACAAGTTACAACTCTGACCTTGCCCAGTGATCCCACTTATGTACGTCCTCAGTTACACAAAGGGACAGAATATGGTCTGTGTGTGTTTGTGTTACTACCCGCAAAAAGAGCAACTCAAAGCACACGCTTCCTGTTCAAGAAGGCTACAGGTGGCTGTTGAGGACTGACCGACCTCCTCAGGCACAATTACAACATCAAACCAAGGCCCTGGATACAAATCTCTCCATTAGCTTCTCCTAAAAACACTATTCACTTCTAAGAATAAGTGCTATCTGGACGAAAGCCACAAACAATTGGAGGGCCACAGGCAGGACATATTCTCCCTCCATCTTGTCCCCAGAATTAGCTCAATCTGGTAAAAAGGCAGGAATATGAGCTCCCTGGATTCCATGGCATGTGACTTTATTGATGGTGGGTCTTACCACGTTACAGGTAATATGAGCTTCAGAACCTTCTTTCCTCTCTAATTAACCAGCAACGTCAGGGTAAAGCCGAAATCACCTCATCGTAACAGTTCAACCTCTGCAATACCGTACATACATCATTAAAATTTTAAAGGAGTTCATTGGGGAACTCCCTTAATAATTGAGTTGGAGAAAAGGGGCCAGTGATGAAGAGCGTTTACCTGAGCTGATATTAACTGGGTTTGGCTACTAACGGCTTTCCAGCAATCCCACTGTGTCCATGTTGCCATTTAAAAGAGTACATTCCATTCGGCCCTTGCCCTTTCACTGTCAAGAGGGAAACTGAAAAATAACACATCATGAAGTATTGCAGTTTGTATTACAGTTCTCCACCCAATTCTCCCTTCCAGCACTACTGAGCTCGGTCTAAATGGAGCTCTTACAGCCAGGTGACAAGCCGAAAAATTCATCCCATGAATCGGTTGGGTGTCTATGATATCAAATAACATATCACTGAATGATATATTTTCCACTGAATTTACTGGCCACAGAGGCAGAGCCATTGGAAAATACTCAGCTTCCTTGATAGCACCGATTTTAGTTTAATTTCCTTCTAAGTTAGGTGGCCAGGCCCCTTATGACCCTGTCACCTTTCCTCTCCTAGGGTCACACAGATACGACAGCCCTAGACCTAAGGAAGGATTCCCACCCAACCATACACTGCTCTCCCGCTCCTTGTCAAAAACATTCCCATTCCCCCGCTGTACACATCAGGCAGTTTGTGATCAGGCTCCAGACCTCAGAGAGCTCGAGGTAAAGGCGCTGAGGCTAATGGGAGAATCTCAAGGAGGTTAAATGATTTGCCCGGGCCCACCCAGATAAAGCAGAGGCAAAGGAATTACTGAAGCTCAAGGATTCCGAAAACCCACGGTTCTCCACTATAGGTCACTCTAGCCTCCAGTCTGGGAAAGTAAATATACGAACCAACCATATGAATAAGACTGTAAAACAGAGTGATAGTGGGTTAAGAGACCAAGCCACTGTGGTCTGGTCAATAAGGAGGATGGTGTCCCCATCCTGGACTCCCCTCTCTTGAATATTCTCCTGAGAATCACGGGAAGCAAAAGCCTACCAATGGACAGGTGTATGGATGGTCTAATTGCCAAGCACAACTGACTAGTTCCCGGCCTGGGGAGATGTGAACACGTGTCCTGGGGAATCAGCCACATACTGTATACCTTGGACTATGCTGTAACCAAATAGAGATCTTCACGAACGAGGAGCAGAAACAGGAAGATGATAAGTAAGTTTTACACCAAGACAACTGGATCTGAAGAAGGGCTCAAGCTTGAAGCCCCACTCTGCTGTCACCCCCCGGCCCATGGACCAGGGTGACCTCGAGAAAGAAGCTACGTGGGAAGCTGCAGTAGCCACCTTACAAGAGATCCTGAGAAGAGATGGGAAATGGACCCACCTTCTGCTGGTCTCTGTTCAGTGATGATCAGCTCTGGCTAATCCACAGAGAAATGCACAAGAGAACAAAGGGAATGAATGCTTAGGAAAGACCAAAGCAGGAGTTCAACATGTACCCTAGATGTATCCCTGACCCTCCCCAAGCTTCTCCTCTATGAACTGGAGGCCCCTCTCTCTCCCAGATCCTCAGCCTCTTTCCTTTCCTGGCAAAACTCACCTTAGCCATCATATAGCCTCAAAACCACCCCATCCTAAAACATCTTCCCTTTATTCTACCTCTATCCCAGGTACTGTTTTCCCTCCCATCTTTCTTCCACTACCCATCTTCTCAAAAAAGTTGGCCATATCACTCCATTTCTTCTTTCTTTTATTGTAAAACCCATTAAGATGCTGTCCTGATCCCTCCAAGCTTCTGACAAAGCTATTCTTGATAAGGTTACCACTGACTAACTGCCAATTCCAAGAGCAAATAGGTGGCCCTACATTTTAAAATTCCCCACCTCTGCCCTGTCCTCCACAAGCCCACTCACCCTGGCTTTTTCTCCTGCATCCGTGCCATTTCATCACAGCCTCTCCCAGGGCTCCCCAAAGCTACACCCTTGAGCCTCTTCTCACTCTGTGTAGGATCCCCTTGGGCACTTCTCATATTTATATGATAACATATCCTAAAGCCTCTTGTCCAGGATAGTTTCTAGATCTTCTTTTACAACTGCCTCCTGGACATCTCCACCTGAATGGTTCACATTCCCATTCACGCTCCAAGAGCCAATTAACATATCACCTCTTCCATGAAGCCTTTTCAACAACCCCAAGCAAGTCATTCATTGATGCATTTATCCATTCAGCCAACATGTCTAATGCCTATTATCTGTCGAGAACCATGCAAGATGCTGGAGATACAGGAGTTAAAAAACAAAGCGAGGGGGCTTCCCTGGTGGCGCAGTGGTTGAGAGTCCGCCTGCCGATGCAGGGCACACGGGTTCGTGCCCCGGTCCGGGAAGATCCCACGTGCCGCGGAGCGGCTGGGCCCGTGAGCCATGGCCGCTGAGCCTGCGCGTCCGGAGCCTGTGCTCCGCAACGGGAGAGGCCACAACAGTGAGAGGCCCGCGTACCGCAACAACAACAAAAAAAAACAGAAAGAGGAAGGTCCCTGTCCTCACTGAGCTTATGATCTTGTGACACAGACAGATAGTAAACCAACAAATAAATATGTACTTCAAATTAGGATAAGCACTATAAAGATAATGAATAACACATAGCAATAGAGAACCAAGGGATTTAGACAAGCTGGTACTCAGTCCCAGTGGCCATGCCGCTCTTAAAACAAGTTTACTCTTCTTTCAAGCCTCTGTTTAATTTATGTCTCTAAGCAATCTCTGCTACACTGTTAATATATCAGTGCTTTGTTTTATTCATTTTTACATATCTGTCACATACAGGAATTTAATAAGTCTGATGATTAAAGGAATGCATGAGTAATTTAATTAATGAACCAACTGTTTATAAGATTCCATTTAGTTCTAAATTTGAGAAATGCACATACAACTAGGTAAAGTGCATTCCAATTGCTGGTGTATTACCTGAAATCTCTAGTTTCATTAAACGTCAGTTTACAGAGATTAAATTCAAATGTACATTTCATCTCTCTAAAATTGACTGGACCTACCTTTAAGAGAACCAAGTGTCGGCAGTGGTGAGAGAAATAATACAATACAGGAATACTTAATTTCCTCAAAACCCAAGATTCCATTTTCCCTTTTTCGATACAGCCGGGCCAAGTAATAAACAAGAGGGAGCGAATAGTTTGGGAAATCAGCCTCACACGGGGGCACAGTGGGATCTTTCCTAGCTGAGGCTGAGGCTTGTTTGAAAATACAGCACAGTTCAGAAGAAAACTTGGAAAGGGGTTATCTGAGGAATGGATGGACAGCTGCTGGCTAGTCCCAATGGAAGTATGCCTAGAAGGCTCCAGATCTGATAGTTAACAGTTCTGCTGCCAAATGTGCAGACAGGCTCCCAGAACAAAAGTCACCAATAGCAAACTCTGGGAGCTGGAGAGGAGGTAAACGGATGCTTGTCTCCCTTTGTGTCATTCTTCTGGTGTGGAAGAACAGCGATGCTGGCAGACAGTGGAGACCAATGCAGATGGGATGGGATAGGAGGGATGGGTAGGACAGCTTTGCACTTGCGGAGGAGTTTGATAAACAGTGATGAGTGTACACTAGCAGCTTTCACACACACACACACACACACACGCACACGCACACGCACACACACACACTCACTGACTCAGGCATTCCCCAAATCCAAAAAACTTCCTTTAAAACCACAGAATATATAAACAGCTGACCGTCGGAAGGCTGCCGGAAAGCTCAAGTATCTAGCAGGTGGGGACTTGTTTTCCAAGAGCTAGTTCAATAGGACAGACTGAGAATTGTGATCTCACTGGGGTGTGAACACCAGAATTCAAGGAGCAGATGGTGTGATTTAGTGGAAAGGCCATTGGACCAGGAGTCAGAGGCTTCGGATAGCATCCCAGCTTCTCTCTCAGCTACAAAATGCAAGGGAAAAAAAAAAAAAACAAAACACCTCTCCTTATCTAACTTTTTAAATTGTTGTAAGGTCCAATAAAGATAATATCTGTGAAGGCTCTCTGAAGATTCAAAAAGATACATTTTTTTTCAACACATCCTTTGATGGCATTTTCTATGAGTCAATCGTTGATCTGCATGCTTTAAAAATATTAACCCAAAATGATCCTATGAGGTTGGTTAGTACAGTTTTTTTATTCTAGTTTTATTGAGATATAATTAACATATAGCACTGCATAAGTTTAAGGTGTACAACATAATGACTTGACTTACATACATCATGAAACGATTACCACAGTAAGTTTAATGAATATCCATCATTTCATATAGATACAAACTTTTTATAAATAGGAAAAAAATATTTTTCCTTGTGACGAGGATTCTTAGGATTACTCTCTTAATAATGTTCATATATGACGTACAGCACTGTTAATTATATTTATCATATTGTGCATTACATCCCTAGTACTTATTTATGTTATAAGTGGAAGTTTCTGAGGTTGGTACTATTCTTATCCCCATTTTAGAGAGAGGAAACAGGCACAGAGAAAGCATGACCTTCACCCAAGGTAACACAGCTAGTGAGCAGCAGAGCAAGGATTTGGTCCCAGACACTCTGGCTCCAGAGTTTATGCTCTTAACCACCAGACTGTGTTATTGTACACAGCTTCTAAGAATATGTATTCTTTTACTCATATTAAAAAACCAACAATAATAATACCCAAGCTTGTATAGTTCTCCACATTTTACCAAAAGGCTTTTCAAGTTCATTACCTTATTTAATCCTCACAATAACCCTATGAGGCTGTTATTATTCTATTCCTTTGTATAGATGAGGAAATTGTGGCTTGGATATCTCTTGACAGTAGGACATGTGTTTCATATTATTTTTCCAGTAATGCAGAGAGCTGTGGAGTGCCCAAACCATTCATATCCACCTGTCCAACCCCTTCCATCTATGGACGTGGACTTTTAAAATAGAAGAACCCAACCAATAACAGAACATAAAGAAAATAATTTGACTGAACACCCTTCCATTAAAAAGTATCTTTGGAAGAATATCACAGTACCTCCCAATGTGAATTATTTCATAACATCCTCTCCATTTTGACAGCTAGCGGAGAGCAGGCTCTAGCCTGCACACAGCATAATTTGAAAATTAAAAGGTCATAAGATAGGTTCTGAGCATAAGACACGCAAGAAGGCAAGGCTGAGCTGAGATTCTGAAAATGGGGTTGGAAAACCCATGCTGTGGTTGAACTCAGGGCTTCCAGGTGCATAGAGCCCCAGGGGAAAGATAGTTGCAGAGACCAAGCAACACTCCCACCAAAGACACGCAGGGAAGGGTCTCCTGGGATGTTCTTTCCCTTTGGATTTCCAGTGTCTACTTCATGGTACCGCCCGTGAGGCACTAGCATGGCATGGCTTATGTCTCTGAAGAGCTGAGCCCTTATCCCCGTGAAGACGGTATCCGTCACTGTGCGTGGTACTGGGGAATACGTGCACGACAGGAATCCCTGCTACAATGTGAGAAGGGACAGGAGGAGAAGGGGGGAGGGGGAGCCAGCAGCAGGGGAGGAAACTCTCGATGGTTATGTTAAAAAGGATTTGTTCCACTGTCAAAACCAGAAAGCTCTCCCCAAGAGCCAGCTTTAAGGAAGGAAGCCTGAAATGACAGAGACCGGGGTGGGATGTATTAAGGAGGCCCTTTGGAAAAGAGGCTGCAATAAAAGAGAGAGCATCAGGCAAAAGGCAGGTGTAGCTGTAAAAATCCACCTCTGGACGATGATGACCAGCAATGCCTGGCAGCTGAACGGAAACTGGGCTCTAGTGTTTCTGTTGGGTCCTAGTCAAAAGGGATCCCAAAGCCATGCTGCCTCTCTAGGGCAAGGACAATCCTTTAAATCTCGCCCATCACTGGGTCTCCACGGCGACTGGGAGAGGGCTCAACGACTACCAAACTCCTGAAAACTGTATGAGCCACACTTTGTCCACTCACCTGCCCATTCCCTTTTCCGGGCCCCACCCTGTCCCCAGTGACATCAACCCCTTCTCTACCCTGGAGCTGGAGGCCCCAGGCCAAGCCGGCATCAGCTTCCACTCAGGTTTAGGCTGTTGAGTACTCACACAAAGACATATTTGGACCCTCCTACAGAGAGAGAGGGGACTGTTTATGGGCCCAGAGGGAGCTGGCCCTAATCTGCTGCACACCAAATGATGACAACATGTTAAGAATGAAAATATGGTTTGGGGGGAGAGTCCCCAGGAGCCCAACATTTTGGTATTTAAAGGAACTTTAATGAGCTTAAGAGGCTAATCTGGAGTTCAGGAGGGGGTGTTTTGTTTTGTTTTGTTTTGTTTTGAAAAATCCTTTTAAAAGTTCCTGAGGCTTGACAGGGAGCAGGCAAGAGAACTGTGAGTCAAGGAGTGGCTACCGTGTAACTGAAGGGGCCCCATGGAACTAGGAGAGGAGGCTGCTCCAGAGATCCCTTCTCACTGCAGCAGCAGACCCTGGTGCTCAAGAGATAAAGGATGGTTCTTCCCAGGTTGGAGAAGTGTGACACCCAAGGAAGCAGCAAAAAAAGTTGAGAGTGAGTACACACTATCAGAGCGCTAGCCAGGCTTCTCACCAAACGACTCCTCGTCCCGGTTTACCGGTGACAACATCAGACTCAGGCACTTCTCCGACCCACTGAAAAACATAACCCAGCATCCATGAAGGTGCCAGGCACACTCAGAAAGATGTCCAGGGGCCCCAGTTGGTCACCCAAAGAGTGTGATCATGGGATCATGCAAACCTGAGTGTTTTAATGCCCCTCACCAGGTATTGTAGCTGAGCTCTGCTCTACAACTGGGTGGACCATTATGCTGTGTATCTAAAAGATGAATTTGTTTCCTCCAAGTGAGAAAAATTAAAAGAGGACCAACAGTCCATAAACTTGGCATGGGGGAGAAATGAGGCAGTTGATGAGATGGTGTTAAGTAATATCATGTGCTTGCAAGAGTCAAGTTAGTAGAATTCTACAGGACATAGGGGAGTGAGGGGGGGCAGAATGGGATGGGGCTAGATGTGAAGTCAGATATGGCATGTGGCCCATTCCTAGCACTGCTGGATGTCAAAGATCTTTTTTAATATGAAGAGTTTAACTGGCCCATGAGACAAGGCAGTCCGATCCACGGTGGCCAGATACCTACCAGGGTTTGTCCATTATAGGGTAATGATGATAAAATACAAATCCATCAGGGTAGAAAGCCACTGGAGGCCTAGAGAGTCTGAAAAGCCAGACATATTTACTGTTATCCAAAAATAGGATCCCCCAACTGGAAGCTTGAAAGGCTAGAAGAGACCAAACTCTTTCATGTGACTTCAGCTAAGGACTAAGAGAAGCACAGTCCATTTTGTATTTTTAGTTGTTATGACATTATGGTGCAATAATGGGGGATCTGGCAAGGGTTCCATTAAATTCTAGCGAACCCGAGCACGGCAGCCAGGTGACAAGCTCTACAGATGATCTGGTTGCCTTGGTTCGCGACTTGAAAAGTACAGCACGGAAGTAGGTTTTAAAAATCCTCTTTTAACTGCCCAGATGGGGCTATTTGCAATGGGACCAAGTCTACCAGAAATTGGTAGGAAACCAGTGTTGGGCCACAGTTTTATTCCTCTGATAATGTCTTCACTAATACTTCACTGTTTCTGCTGCATTCCAATTGCATCTGCTGTCTAATGCCAAAAGAAACTTAATCCCTATCCTAAGTCTCATTTTATTTATTTTCAGTAGTGTGAAAACAAACATGCAGCAAGATTATAGTGTTTACACCTCCTTTTTAGCTGATATAGCTCTAATCCTCCTGCTAATTAATGCCAGGGCCACAGCAATTTTATTAATTTCATCTTGGTTAAAAATATAGAGACAGATAATTGTGCTTGACTAAAATAACAATTTGACATTTGGAAGGTGTTTGCTTCATTTCAGCAAGACAGTTGGCTGGGTTTCATTTAATATACGACAAAGAGACACAAAGCTGCGGCTGACATTGGTCAATGATAACATAACTAATTCTAATTGTCATAAATTGACTAAACTGTCCCACATCGCACTAGTCAAGGAGACGAAGGAGAAAATGTACATCGTGAGGCGTACCAAGTTTTTCTGTGGGTTCCAGAAAACAGGCACAAAGGAGAAAAGGGCCTCTTTTCTCCAGAACCTTTTCTACATTTTGTTCCTAAAATTACCAACTTACCCAAACTGAATCTGAAAAGGCTGCTGGCAACGCTGATCTACACATTGCTAAGAAACTTTCAGAAAAACATACAGGGCATTCATTCCTGGGGGGAAGCCTCAGGCATGCTGGAAACTGGACAGGGTTCTCCCACATAGGACCCTTTCTGCTTCTGTGCAGGGTGGGGTGAGGGGTGGCACTGCCCACCCCATACAGCCCCCAATCCTCCATACCCAACCCTGCAAGTGGCTTACCAAGAACTCCCATCTGAAGACATGGGCATTTAAATTTCCATGTTAGAAAGGTATAAAAAAAAAAATTGCAAAGCATTAAAGTAAAGCTAAGATTTCATAGTCAAGGCGGAAATTACTTTTAAACCTTTCTTTAGTGGATGTGATTGCACTTTTCCCCCATAGTTCATTTCCCAGTATTGTACAACTATATTTAACGATCAAATTAACGTGATTCAATACGGGTTGAATCTTCGATCTTGATATAAAGCAACAATGACATTTTGTATATCAATTTAAGAAGCTTTAATAAATTCCCGGCAATATAATGAGTATTTTAAATCCTTGTCTATTTTCTCACTTCTGAACAGTAGGATCCAAATAATTTCTTTGACCATAAAAATTAATTAGCTGATAATTTAATGAATGGAACTGTTCTCATTAGAGAAACAGTACCTACTCATTAATTCCAAAACACCTTCCCAGAATTAAAAAACAACAATAAAGAGGGCTCTCAAAAATTAGTAACAGTATTTTAGGTCACACAAAAGTTATAAATAAGAAAAATGAAACTAAAAAGCAAGACAAACAATGAACTATCAGAAAAGCTCTTGTCACTGAAATCTGAACAGCAAAAGCAACTCCTTAGCCAGGTGGATAACAGAATCCCAGAACTCTACAATATGTAAAACTGGATCGGATAAATAACTTTCTTAATGTGCTCCATTTACGTGAAGGATCAAAAGAATCCCACAAGTCTACTCTGAAAGGCAATGTTCATATCTAATCCCCAGAATACTATTAATATCTACTCCTGCTCTCTAATTTTATTTCAACATTTTAAGTCTGAGATTCAGAAAGTCCTACCTACGGACCAATACATATAAAAAGAGAAAACACCTCTGAACAAGGAGGGTTTCCAATCACCCTCTAAATAAAAAAAGAGATAAGTCAGCCTGCACAAACACAGCCACAGCCCATGGACAGTGCTTATCCCAAGCTAAGCCCCCCTGCAATTTAATGCAGACATCAATTCATTACCTAGCTGTGTTTGATTTTTATATTCCTAACTTTTATTATGCCAGGAGTGAGGCCAACAAAAGATAGAGTAAAAATCTAACAACTGCCTCTGTAATTTCATCTGTGGGCTTCTTTTATGAGGAACTGATGCCCAATTTTGATCTCCAAGTAATGTCACAGTAATAAAACCAAACTAACCCTCCTCCCTACACATACAGCCTACACTACCTTGATAAAATGCAGCATTAGTTCATTACTGATCCTAAAAGAAATCATTACCTCAGCCATCCTCTCCTCGGGGCTGCCAATCACCAGGTCGAAAGAAAAATACAGAGAAAGCTCTAAGTGAGGGATATGTACTTTGCTTCACTGGAGTCCCTTCCTTCAGAAAAACTGGTCTGCTCCGAAAGAAAGGGGAGAAAACATGGACTGGCCCTCTGAGAGAAGGTTTCCCAAGGCCTGCCCTTTGCTGACATGTGGGGAGTTATGATGTTATAAGAGCAGCCCTGATGACAGCAGTACTATCCCACACTGCTCCTAGGATGTCCAGAACAATCTAAGGGGTAATGATAAACTTCATATGTGAGGCGAGAGGGCCCCGCCTGACACACAGAGCCGCCAGGCACATGAAAGAAACAATATAAACTTGATTTAAATGTGGGATCCCTTCCAGAAGGCTTAATTATCTATTGTATTACCACATTCCTGTTATTCAGCAGCCTCTTCTTTCTCCAACGTAAGTCCAACTACAGTATTTGTTTGGAACAAATTCAGGGAAAACTCCAAACTAACCAGATCCTAGAGGACTCAGTGAAATAGGGAACAAGAGTTATGTAAGTAGAAGTTCCCCAGGCTGGAAAATACTTCGGCTGTCTGCTAACTTTCGGGAACACTGAAGACAGCTGAGTCCAACGTTTAAACACCCACACCTATAGCATCCTGATGTTTTATGTGACATGATGCCCCTTCATCAATTCTGTGCATGTAGTTATTTTTCTTTGACGGCACGTCACGAACAATAAAGGTCACCTCCAGTTCTTAATTTCTGGACGTTCATAAATCAGTTTTCCGCACTCCAGCCTTAAATGCTTATTTGTTTTGGATGCTGAGGAGATAAATTATTCCTAAGAATGTCACAGTGTATGAGACAAATATTTAACAAAATACCCTGAAGTCTTCAAATGAATGGCTGTACGCCTAAGATGCCACTGTCAATTCAATTCTTTAAAATTAGACAAATATGGTGTTTGACATCAAGAAGGTGTAACAACTAGTTGACAGAGTAGAATTTTCACTTTTTAACTGGCTGCCTGACACCATGAATAGGCAGCTAATAATTCAAATGCAACAGTGCTCAATGGCCAGAAATGCACATACAAATGGCTAACATAAATAGGATAAGCCCACTTTGTTAATATTATGTTTATGAACTTCACTGAAGACTGTGCATTAGCTATATGTTCTTTTATTTTGATGTGGAAAAACAGCATTTGAGCTCCATGAATTTTGGAGACAAGGGCACTGCCTGAATATTCATTTTCGATGAACTGTTCCGTCATTTACCACCACCATTGTCCGATCACTTTAACTTCCATCTTAATTTCCTTTCCACTTGCCTTGGCTGGGTCTCAAATTTTTAAAAAGATCCGAAGAAAGAAAGCAAAAATCATGTTTACAAATGTATTTGTTAAAGAGGAAATGTGCTCTCTGTGACTGTTTCATGACTATTATCTAAAATTGAATTGCATCCTCCTGGAGGCTAAATTTCTGGTCATTCCAGACAGCTTCTATTCAATACTTAGTCCTGCAGTCTCAGTAGAGGTTTTCAAGAAATATTCAATAGTTAGGATAATATAGATGGAAAAAGTGCTAGGCTATAATATAAGCCTCTTGAAGGCAGGCTCCAAGACTTTTTCTCAGTATCCTCCTATCCCCTAGCCTAGTGCCTTGCCTGTAGGAGCTCAAAGAGCTTGTTGAATAAAGGAATTTGTCTTGAGCCTAATTTTAAAACAAACAAACAAACAAACCACGCTTTATTCTCTTATAGCAACTACCACGCAGATGAATGCCATTAAGATTATTAAATATATTACAGCCCTGCCTGGTTAAAGAAGAACGGGATTGGGATGGGGGACAGAGGAGAGAAAAACGGAATAAAATTAATCAGAAAAAAACAGTGGAGGCTCTGGGCACAGACAAGTGCTGACAGTGAACTAAAGAGACAAGCAGCTCCATTTTGGCCATCTGTGTTTCCAAAATGTATGTTAAAATCAAAATTAAAAACCCTCACTGTAGCATCAACACCTCTCCAAACAATGTAGCTCACACTACTCTGTAAAATCTGCTTGGTTCTGGCCAACAGCTGGCAAGTTGATCCCTGCAATTTTCCCTTTGCAGAAATAGCTTTGTGCGGGGAGAACTGACCCTAGTGGGCTAATAAGCCCAAACCGCTCCAAACCTGGGAGGCTGAAATGGAGGGGACATTGTTGTGTTAAGTACTTTACAACAACTGTTTCTTCTCCTCTTGACACAGCCTGACTTCCTTAAAGAAGATTTGACTGGCCAGACAGCTGTGTTGACCCTTAAGCCTTCTTTGATTCGTGATTTTTTTTTTCACAAACAATAGAAATTCACCACCCAAATCCTTTCCTAAGCTCCCATACTTTTGAATTTGCCAGTGTTGTGCCTGAAGGATGTGGACATTTCAGTCATCTATAAGCACAAAGATAAAGATGGGGACTACACAATCCCAAAACCTTCAGACGAAAAGCAACAGGGGAAAAAAAGAAAAATGAAAAAAAAAAGAGCAATCAACCAGAAGCTTTATCCAAAGGTGGTACTTGAAGTTGTGTGCACAAAATCTGCTGAATTACCTACAAACGGCACTTTTCGCGCAGACACTAGAGCACTGAACAATCAAGAACAGATACAACCACATCTTCTTTTTTCAAAAATTGAAACCGTAATCACCACTTTGGGTAATGGCGATGCATTTTCACTTCTTTATATATTTCTGTATTGCCCAACGCATCCAAAATCAAACACCTATTTTTTTGTGTGCTGAAAAGTGTAAAATGATCTTTTCAAAACAAAACAAAATGCCCAGTACTCTATCCACATGGGGGTAAAATTCAAGCTTGCTATAGCAAGGGAGTTTGAGCAGCAGAAAGAATTTTTGTGTGTGTGGTCACTGGATCTGATTGCTTTGTCAGTCTGTAGTAAACCTCAGAGCCCAGGCAAATCAGACAAGAAGATATTTCTGTTCTCTCCCAGAGCTTTCTGTTATATTGAGACTTCTCCTGGACACCTCCTTTCATGGTGTGTTTTTAATAACATGATAGGAACTGCTTTTCAGGAACACTAACCCTCCCTCGATTATCCTCATATAGTGCTGTCCCTTTCATTCACCAGTGACAAATGCAGAATTCTCCTGCCCATGCCCCGAGGGCACTCCGTCACTTATCCAGTCCTCGGGTACAAAAACAGAGGCCTCCGTTTCAGCCACTTTTCTTTGCTTCAATACCCCGCACAGCTCAGTGAAGTCAGTGTCCCTGTTGCTGAACTCTTTTGACCAGGAAAGGCAGTCCCCCCACCCCCACCCCCACCCCAGCCTACCCCCCAGCTCAGCACTACTAAGCAACTCCGGGCCTGCCTGGCCGGAACCAGGAAGTCCTTCAAACTCCCACTCCCCAGCCTCGTCCAGGCTTTAGACATTATGGAGATCTAGAATCGAAAAAATCCACTTTCTTAAATACCTGTCTCCTAGGTCTCCTCAAAACACACCAGAACGTTCGCGTCGACGGGAGGGAACTGAACCTGCGGCGTGGCAGAAACGCATGCCCACACGGGAATTAGGGAGGAGGCGGAGGATAGAGGACCTGGCCTAACTGCTCCTATGGCCCGAGGGTTTTGCAGACAAGGGGGAAGGGGCTGGGGAGAATACAGTGAGAGAAAAAGCAAAAGGGGTGTGCGCTGCCGCGGAGCTCAGAGGGGCAGCAGCGGTGTTTCCGAGCCCAATCTGTCGGGGACCCCAGTGGACAAAGCCAAGCGAGGTAGGAGCACAGGGGACCCAAGCTATGGAATCAGGACCACCTCAGCTTTGCGCATAAGCGCGTGGGTGGCGCAGACAGGTGGGTAAGGTAGAGGGGGAGCCGGCGAGCAGAGGTGGGCCACTGGCCGCCCCCAAGGGGCGTGAAGCAGGGAGGGGAGAAACAACGTTGATGGGGTGGGAGTACCCACAAAGGAGTGTCCTCGGGGAATGGCCAGGTCGGGAAAACTGGGCGAGCAGACCACAACGGGAGCCGTCCCTTGGGCTTCTGCGGGGCCTGGGCCGTGGCTGCGTGCACCCGCGCAGTCCCTCTGCCGCCCTGGGGAGCGTGGAGGATGCGGGTAAATGGGCACCTGCGTATCTGGGCTCTTGGGCGCATCTTGCTCCTTCCAGAAGCATATGAGGGGGTGAAGAAGGAGAAAGTCTCCCTCGCCCGCTGATCCAGTGTGTGGGGCGCGCTCCGAGGCGCGGGCACTTACTTCTCGTAGTCATACTTGCAGTAGAGCTTCTTGTCCCGGTAGAAGCAGGTGGTCTCCAGGGGCTCTTTGCAGGAGGTACACTGCACGCACTGCTCATGCCAGAAGCTGTCGTTGAGCCGCAGCAGAAACCTGTCCGAGATGACCCGTTGACAGCCCTCGCAGACAGACTTGGGGCTCACCGCTCTGCCTACAGCAGCAACAGACGTCCGCCCGTGAGCCGAGCCGGCCCAGCATCCCGGCCAAAGCCGGCCCGGACCAGCTACGGATCACTCCACACCCACGGATTTACCCCCGCGTCCTCCCACCCTGGGAAGCCCCCCGCAAAACATCCAAGCTTAGATTTGGAGAGCAGAGCAAAATCAAACCAAATGGCATTTCTAATAAACAGGGACTATGTGGGAAGGTTTCAGTTCTACCAGGGGAGGGGGCAGAAATCAATAATAAGTGGCCTTTAATTATCAAACCTACCCTGGTATGCGCGCAAACGTGCGCACATCCTGTAAAATCGGCCTGCAAATAAATTTGTTCTCCCAGGTTTATCACGTAATCACTAAATCACTCATTATGCTTGTCTCTTTTGTCTGTTATTAAAACTGTGAGTGTGTAAAAAGGATTTTCTACTTTGTTGTTTGGTTTTGTCTTTTGCTAAAACGCAATTCTGTTCTATTTTTTGAAGGAAAACTTTACATTTTCTTTGCTTCCTAAAAAGTCCTGTGCGTGCAGAAAAATACCGTTCTCGCCCTAAGCAAACTAAGTATTGTTCAAACCAATGAACCCCAAACTGCTGGCTGGAGCGCAAATTACAGATGGGTTTTTTTCATAATTAAGAAGCATCAAAATGGAGGGAAAAAAAAAAAAAAAAAAAAACAGGGAAGAAGCAGGATTCGGAGACGCCGCGGAGTGTCCGGCCAGGATTCCGGGAATCAGGCGAACTCAGCAGCCACGCGTGAGGGCGAAACCGCACCCAAAGCGACTCAGCGCGAAAGGGACTCCTCTCTGTCCCAACCCTTGCACTTGTGTCACTTTTGTCCCTTTAGTTTGCGGGTGCGGGGGGGCGGCTTTTTTTTTTTTTTTTTTTGAGAGTAGTGGGATGCTCAGCCACCTTTGTCGCTATATCGGCACGTTTCACAGCTATTTAAAGGCCTGTTCCCCCGGGTAACAATACCTTTGCGCGTGGTGTCCCAAAGGGCCTGACCCTTCCCAGTTTCCCTGCTACTCGGTCGCCTTCCCCTCAGGAGACGCAGCCACCGGCTCAGGAGCGGGGCCGGTCCCCTTGGCGCTCAGGCAGGGAGGACTAGAAGTAGCGAGATCTTTAAAATATTTCCTATTCTTTCTGCCCTGTCTCGGCGTCTAGGGCCACGAGCCGGGCGCAGAGAGCGGACGTGGGCCGGGCAGGGAGTACCGGACGAGCCGCGACGCCCGCTGAACGCAATAAGTTCGAGCGCGCCCTGCGCCAGGTCTGGGCCAGCTCTGACGCCCTGGATCTTCCGAGGCTGTATGGAGTCGGTAAGTTTCCGAAAGGGCGGTTGAAAAAGGGGAACGCGGTTCACGCGATTTCGTTTCATCTGGGGAATTGGGGGGGGGGGATTCCTCCCTCAGTCTGGTTTCTCTAGCCGAACAGCCTCATCCTCCGCCTCCACCCCGCTCTAGCGGTTCCGAGTTAGGGAAAGAGGCAAGAGGTTTAACTGACAAAACGAAAACCCCTCCCGCTAAAAAATTTTAAAACACCCATTCACCAAACTTGAAAAGCATGAGGGCGGGGTGCGGGGTGGAGGGTGGGAATCCCTGGCCTCAGCTCGGTTAGACCCGCGTGTGGGTCGAGGCCCTGGATTCGCCGCTCCTCCGTGGTCGCTGCGAAGAGATTGGGGAGACCCGGGAGGGAGGGCGACACGCCGGACCCGAGATCCGGCTCCAGTTAATTAAAGCCGAGGCAAAGGCCCTGCCGCGCGGGCTAATCCCCGCGCTGCGCTGCCCACCGGCCCGGAAAAGCCTCTCCGCGGTGCTTGAGGCTGAGATCGGGGCTGGAGTTGGTGGAGGCGAGATGCCGCCTCGAACTTGGGTGCTCCGTGACTGGGGTTTGTGTGCTCGTCCTTAAGCCTCAGAGAAGACGGCGGCATTTATGAGACGTCGATCAGCTCTGTGATTAAAAATCCAGTCCTGGGTATTTTTAATCATTTGCCATTCAAACGCCTGCAAGCAATCTCGCCCGCCCCTCGCGGCTCTGGGGAGTTCGGTGCCCGATGCGTGAGGCCTGGGGTGGCTTGTCGGTTAAGGGTAGGAAGGACCCACAGAGACTGACGGCTAGACAGGGAGTGGGCTCAACTGAGTGCATGAAGCGGGCCGCTAGCTCCCCTATTGCCGACCGGGTCCAAGCAAGCTGGGCTCCAGAGCTGGGGCCTGGCGGAAAGACGGTGCGCCCAGGCGCATGGCCTGAATACTCACCCAGCAGCGAGGAGAAGGAGGCCGACGTCTCAATGGCGCTTTGGAAGTTCTCCTCCATCTTCAGGCCGTCCAGCATGTTCGGGCCGGGCCGGGAGGACCTGTAGAGGGGAGGAGACGACGCTTTAGGCGTCTGTGCCCTCTGGGACGCGGCGCCCGTAGCCGCCGCACTCTTGGGAAAAGACGGAGGGAGTGTCCAGGGTGACCAGAATGAGCTGGGAGGGTAGAGTCCAGCCAAGAGAAATGTGGGGTGGGAGGAGAGAAACGAGTCACAGCGAACTGCTCTGACTGATCTGATTTCACTCGAAGTCAACGCGTTAAGTACTTAGGCCTCCGCCCCCCAACTGCGTTTCTCCTTCCCCTGCCCCCCAACCCCCTCCACCCGGTCCCCAGCCCAGGTTTCCCATCCCGAGTCCGACTCCGCCCCAACCTATACTAGTGGGGGCCCGAGGGACGCCTCTGCGGGAACCCAACTACTGGGGTAAGATGGAGATTAAAAAGAGTGGGTGTTTTCCCTCGCGGGGCCCGGCCCAGGCACGCGGAACTACGAGGTCTATAGCCCGCGCCCAGACCGGCCGCGTTGCGTCCCTCACCTGCCCCGACCGAGGAGGGGCAGAGTAAGCGACCCGGAGAGCGTCCCGCCAGCTCCCGGACTCAGGGCGCTGGCATCTGCTGGGGGGCGCGCAGGAGCGGGCGTGCTGGGCGCGCGGGGAGGTCCTCCCGCCGGTCGGCCGGTGCCGGGAATGTCTGCAGGAGCAAAGAAGTCGCCTCGGGGAGGAGCCGCGGCTGGCCCTGCTCACTCTTGGATGCATTTCAAATCAACTTTCAGAAACACGCCCGCCCGAGCTGGAGCCTAGGAGCAGGCAGCCTTCCTTACCTGATGGGTAAGCTCGCTCCCGGTGGCAGGAGCCGAATGAAGTTGCCGAGCGCCGCGGGAAGCTTCGGCCGGGGGAGGCGTAGGCCCTCGAGGCTGCAGCCAGAGCGGCCGCCCCCGGCTCCGGCGCGCCCGGGAGGGAGCCGGAGCGAGCGCCGGCCCCTGGCTCCGCTCCTCGGCGCGCCCGGGCCGGGCCGGGACGTGGCCGCGGGCGGCCGGCCTTCTCGGGACGTCCTGCCCGCCCGCGTCGCTCCTCGGGAGGAGGGGAGGGCCCGATGCTTCTCCCAGGCTAGAGGGAAGGCGGAGGCCCACGGTCCTGGGTGCGAGTCGGGCCCTGCTTGGCTGGGGCGGATCCGGTCGCTTCTGACAGGGGCCGCGGCGCTGCGTGCGCGGCGGAGGGAAGGGGGTGGGGTGCGCAGGGAGGGGGCTGGGAGCGCGTCCCGTGGAGGGCCCGTGGTGCTCGCTTCCCAGCCTGGCTGAGCGGCCCAACCTCGCGGCCACCGCCGGGTGCGCCCCTCGGCCGCTGCAACCTCCCGGGCACGCAAAGTTTCCTCCCCTCCACGTGTAATCGCTACCTCCGGGAGCGCTGGCCCCAGTGCCGCCCGCGGCCCCGAGCCCCCGCTGCGCCTTCGCAGAGATCTCCACGCCACCTGGACCGCGGCGCCGGCACGCTGGTTCCCTGGCCGCTCTCCAACCACTGCGAGTGATAAAAGCACCGCAAACCTCACCCGGGCAGCCGGAAAGGCCAAGAAGCTATTTGCCGCGCGTGGCTGCGGGACCCTGCAGCTCCGAGCTACTCAAACCCCTTCTTGGTCACCCAGGGCTCCCGCAAGTTCCCAACTTCCGTTGGCCTCAAAACCCCGTTCACCGTTTCAGTTTGAAAGCCGTTCGAACACAGATGCAGATGCCGAGGATCCAAGGCCAGAGCTTGAATCAGGCTCCTGGTAGCGACTAGGTGGGATCTGACCCCCAGGAGGTGAGCTCGGAATAACACTGCGCTGGAAGTCAGCTAAGGGGACATTCTAAGGGGAGCAAAGTATCTGGGGGGAAATGTTAACTCACTACACCTCCTAACCCTAGCCTCCAGTGATAGAGGATTAGCCCCTGCAGGAGCAGAAACTGGGTCTCCTGTGTATCCCAGGAGGTTACGACTGTCCTGGGCTTCAAGTGGAGGCTCAATAAAAAAAAATCATGACACTGGCTAACGTTTATGGAACATTTATTTTGTTCCAGGCTTGGTTACATAGTTAACTCATTTAATCTTTACAGCAACCCTATGAGGTGGAGACATTATCCCAATATTACAGGTGAGGCAAACAGAGCACAGAGGGCACCTGAATACTACGGGGAGTTTCAGTTCTCTGGGGTTCTCTGGGGGCCCCTCAGTTCCTGAACCGAACAGAAGTGAATTGGAATTCCCACGCACTTTGGCAAGGTGAACCTGAGCAGAGGACATGCCACAGAGCAAGCGTTTTCTATTACCTGCTCCAAGGACAGGACCACTTGCTTATTTTTAAAGAAAAAGTACTGGCAGCACTTGCTGCAATGTGCTTAGGGGCAGTGACCCCATTTTCAGTACTTTATGCCAGCAAGCACAAGCCAAACACTGAATATCACTTCAGAGAAACAAGGGAAAAGGGCAAAGAGTTTAATGCTTTACATTTGAACGCTGCTTTATACTGTTCAGGCTACTTTCACATACATGGTTTTGCTTGATCTTTACAATAAACCCATGAGGTAGGCAGAACAAATAGTTTTATCCATTGTTTCAGATGATTTTGGGGGGCTTAGCAGGGCTGGGAGATTTCTCTGATGTTGACCAGATGGCTAGTGGCATGTCCCCTGACACCTGTCCTTTGTCCTTTCTGCCACCCCAGATAGAGCAGGGTGTGAAGAAAATGTATATGAATGACAAGTATTCTTAGGAGAATACATAAAATAGAAGTTAGGCAAGAAAAAAAGAGTTAGGCAAATACAATCATAAAGAATATTTTTAAATGTCCAGCAGAGTTTTGGTTGCACTGAAGGTCTTGAATTTATGAAATATGTTAACTAGTAGTGAGAATGTTTCTTTTAGAGAATATCCTGAAAGTGGGTAGATTCTCATTGGATCTGGGACCCAACTTTTTCCAGTGGTCCTTGCATCTGGAAGGCAGCCTGACTAGTGTAGATTACACAAGGGTTTGGTAGGAATGTCTTTCCCCAGCTGGCCCTTGGGCACCTCCAGGACAGAGTTGTATCTCATGATACATTATAAGTCGTAGGGTCCTCGGTGCAGAGCTAGGCACATATATGTGATCAACAAGTACCCTTTACTTAACTGATGGATGAGGGATGCACTCACTGGGGGGGAGGGGGGAAGCACTGCAGTAAAGGTGAAAACACAGTGTGTCAGGAATCAAAAGACCTCGGTTTCATTCCCATCTCTGCCACTGGGTCAGTCAGGCCATCCGTTCACCTCTCTGGGCAGCAATACTTCCTCTCTGAAATGACGGGGCTATACTATATGGTCCGTAAGGCCCCCCACAGTCTAAAGTTTGTAGAATCAGACTTCCTTTGGACAATGGGATAGCCAGTAGAACCAGTGGGTCCTTATGTACTTTGCAGCATTTGTCTAGGTGTGGACTAGCTGATGTGTCCAAGTGATGTGTCTAAACCAATATAGATACACCTTGTTTATTCAGAGTTTTATCTTCTATGATTTATTTTACCCTTACCAGTGAATTAGGGATCATGAATCCCATTCCTGCCCCTTATTGTTTCACTTTGGCCCTTAGTCAACTCAGTGACATGAATGAGTGAACAGGCGTATTTCCACCTGTGAACAGTCCTCCTGATCGTGCCTCATGGTTTTCCATTTTTAACTCAAACACCATTATTTTACCTTTTTAATGAAAAAAAGTTACCACAGAGCCACCGTCCAGAAGCTCTTTATCAAAAATAAGCCGTGTTCTCCCTTTTATCAGAAAGAAGTATTTTTTTCCAAGAATTTGTGGAAGCGAGGTAAACAGGCTGCAGGAGAGACTTCCCAAATTACAGACTTTCAGAATTGGAAGTGACCTTAAAGCTCATGTGGTACAACTATTTTATTTATATGGTCAAGTTCATTCCACCTCAGGTCCATTGATTGCTCAGGGCTGGGCACTCACAATGTCAAATCCTAGTTCCAAGATCTGTCAGATGTGGGCAGAGCGGCCTCCCCCATCCTGTTCACTTTTCTCTGAACCCGCTCCAGTTTTTCTCTATCTCTCATAAATTATGGCAGCCAGACCTGTTGCAACTTTCCAGTGATCCTATGTTCGGGGCCTCCTCTCCTTTCTCTGGCCATAAAACATTCATTAGCATGGTCTGATTTTATGTTAGCGTTTTCGGTGGCTGGCCGCTGTTGACTCACATTGTACATGTTGTTAACAAAACCTGCTCAGTCCTTCTTCACACGGGCTGCCGGTAGGCCACATCTTCCCCAGATCGCAATTATACAGTTGGTGTTTGGCCTCAAGTGTGGAAACTTCCATTTATCCCTGGTAAGAAACGTCAGGAATCTTGCAACTTCAAGCAGATTCCAAGAGATCCAGGGACTGTGTCTTAAGGCTAGTACTCCGCTTTAAGGAGAAAATGTGGAGTCCTTGTCAGGCTGGTCCAGAGGTTGCCATCATGGGAGGACAGGCAAGGGCAACGAATGAGGAGTAACCATGGGGCCCCAAGAGGGTGTGCAGGAACCTCGTAACCCGGGGTGGGGGTGGGGGTACTTCTTCAAGCGGGAGGCGCCCTGATCCCGTTCAAGTTCTCTCCCATCATCTGTCTCCAGTCAAGTAGCATATCTGTGGAAGATGCAGGCGAGACATAAAGACCAGCTGTGGAGCTACCCCTTTTCTATGGCAGAAAACGGAGAGGCGACACCATCAGACTCGTGAATCTTTGTGGCTGAGATGTGGGGAGAGGGGTGGGAAGACGGATGCTTGGTGGGAGGGAGACAGAAAGTGAGGGAGAAGGACGTCCTGCTACAGAGTGGAGATGACAGGAACATGTTTTTTTACTTTCCTTTTCTTGCTCTCATTTCTGTGTTTTATTAAGGGAAACACAAAGGGAAAATTGTGTTATTTGTTAAAAAATGTCAAAGTGCATTTCAAGCGAGAGGAAAAAAAGCAGACACATTACTGCCTAGACAGAGAAGGCAGTACGCTAACGGGGGCAGCTAAAGACTCGTGTGGCGGGGGACACACTGGGAATACAAACTCTCCTGACCTCTGGATTCTTTTCCCGGGAACCTCCTGGCCCTGCGTTGACATTCAGATCTCTCGAAGGAACTGGAGGACAAAGTGCCTTGGGGATTTCTGGGGTGAAAGGGGGTATCCCAAACCAGCTGCTTGAAAAGGAGGGAAATCAGGCGATGCCTAAGCCAGATTCTCCCACCAACATGACAAGCACAGCCCGAGGCACGGAGGAGACTTATCCTGGCTAACAAAGGCACCATTTAAAAGACCGCATTCTTTGGATCTTGTAGTCGAATCATCTGTGTGCCCACTTCATCTCCCTCTTGGACTGGGAGCTCCTTCGGGAAAGGATCCATGTCGGATTCATCTGTGATTCTCCTGCGCCCAGCAAGATGCTTTACATACCAAAGAGACCCAATGAATATGTGTTGACTCCATGGAGAATGCCCTAAGGTTTTAGTCTACTCCATGGCATAACTGGGTGTACTGGAATGAACATGCCGGGGCTTTGAGAACAGAGAGGTCTGAGTTCAAATCCCCGCTGGGACATTTGTAAATGGTTTGATCTTAAATCACCCAACCTCTCCATTTTCCAGTTTCTTTACCTGTACAAGGAAAGGAATAAAATATTCCTCAAGAGTTAATAGAGATGATGGATGTGAAGCGTCTAACTCTCTGTCTGGTTAACCGGAAGTTCAGATATCCTCTCTGTCTCACTTTAACCTCCCCATGAGTGAGCAGATATAGTTTCTCAAGGAAAATTATCTTACCTTCGCCCTGTTCTCATGAGCAAACAGGAGCCGTGCCAGATTTAGACAGAGCCCATGTGTCTAATGACAACAGTTGCCACTGGGTAATTGAGGCATTTCTGTGCCTGGGGTAGGCTGTGCCCTCTGGTTGGGAGGATGCAAGGGTGGTTACAGGATGAGTCCTGGGGTCACACAGACCTGAGACTGAGCCTGGATTCTGCCACTTGGGATGACCTTGGGCAAGGTTTCTTCATCTCTCCAATCCTCAGTTTCCCCATTTAATAAACTGATAAAATAATTGAGTTCTTTCTCCGTGTGTTAAATGAAAACTACATACAACCTAAGTAATAGGCACGTAGTAAGAGTTCAGTGAATTTCAGTTGCCATCATCATCACCATCATCAGACAATAAGCATCTCTAGGACTGTGTTTGATATACATCTGTGGCCCTAGTACCTGGCACTTAGGCAGTGGTATCCAAAGAATATGACTGGAATTAAACTGAACTGAATACTGAATTCAATTGAAGACAGTCTTTGGCACTGAGGGAAGTTCAGGTGCTGTCTGGCTCTCAGTTCCACCTACAATCTGAGAAGGGATTTTGTTTGGAACAATCCCACATGCTCCTAACAAGCCCCCAGACTGCAGGCTTCCTGCATAAGCCTCCCACTCCTGGGCTCTGACAGGCCCCCTCTTGACGTCTACATGTGATACTTCACACTAGGTACCAGGAACTTGGATGTAATGGGGGACGGGTTACAAGGAGTGAACTCCCCAGGCACCTAAATAGAGAAGGATCTGTGAAGAGACAGGTCCGTTAGCATTCTGCGCCTGGTTCCCCTGCCCGCCTCACCTCAGTTGTGTGCAGTGAATGGTGAATGTGTATGTGGATTGGGAGGACAGCCCTGGACTCACGGCCCGGGGGAGAGTTGGGGGGCCTGGCGAAAGCCTTTTGCAGCACTGGGGTGTCCAGTGCTAGGGTACAGCAGCTCTGAACAAGCCCCTCAGTCAGGCAATGCCCAGAGGCAGCTCTGCAATAAGCAGCTGCAGAGACCGCCTCCACCAAGCCCGGAGTAAGACCCCAGCTACCTACAGGTATTTTCGGCAAGGAAGGGACCCCACCTGCATCTTCACCCATCAAGGATATGAAGCTAGAGTGGCTGCTGCCAGAACACTGAGGACACCCCTTACCCCTTAGCCTACATACCCTCTCATTTCTTCTGATGAATATGCCCTGTTTATGGAACTGTTAATTTATTTACATAATATATACCATGTGGCTTCCAAAAACAATTTGAGGTTGCATATGAATACTATCAATATTGAAATGGATTTTATAAAAATCAAAATTATATACTGGGAACAGAAAAGCAAATCACCCCCCAAATAATAACCCAGGGCTAATATTTTGATCGTGATAGAATGTTAAATGTCACTCTGAGTTTACAAGGCGAAACAGAGAAAAGTAAAGCCCTACAAAATTGCCCTGATCACATCTAACTGTGTATCAATTATATTTATATGTCTAGTTGGCTTTAGGAGAAAGTCTATAATAAAAGAACAAAACTATATAGCTCCTGGCAATAGAGATCAAATCTGTGACCTCATGAACAGTGCTGGAACAGTTTTACCTTTATATACTGATTGTATCTCTCTTTTTCCGAAAAGAATTTAACATAAAACTGAAGCTGTATACAACAGACAAATAAAATAGAACCACAAGACTGGGAATAGAGAAAATGGATAATGCAGATATGCTGGGTATGAGTTAATGGTCACATCTTGCCGGCAGCAGCCATGTCTATGTGTGGCTCACCTAGTTTGATCTAACATTGTTCTGAGTACATTCTTGCCACCTGTTATGTGTGACCGTCTGAATGAGCAAATGAATACTGAGAGTCAAATTTGCCTTTGAGCTTCCCGGTAGCTAGAGCGAAAAAGGGAAGCAGCTACTCTACAGATATTTTTGCACCAGTATTAGAGTTGTGATTGTGGGTTTGTTTGTAACCTTAATCCTCATAGCTCTAGATCCCTGTGCCCAAGTGGGTAAACAGTGAAACTTTCCACCCCAATCTTCAGCAGAGTTTCTTGCACAAAATGAATATTTCCTGCATGAATACGTTAACAAGACCATTAAGAAGAAAGATTCTTTGATGCATCTAAAATATAGTCATTGCCACCTTTCTTATCCCGTAAATAATTTATCTACAATCCTTTTTGAACCTTAAAGAGTGGAGGGGAAATTTGTCAGGAGGTTATTGAAAATGAATGCATTCCAGGCAGATGGCAGGGCTTGAGTGAAAGCACAAAGGCCAAAAAGCCAAGGTAAGTTGGAAGATCTCTGTGAACACAGGCAAGTGAGGCAAGCCAGGAGGCTGAATACCGGACCTTAGCATTTCTTACTCTGTAGGTAATAGCCTTTGAAAGTTTGGGACTGGAGGAGGAAAATACTTAGGCATATGGTCAAAGATGAGTAAATCTGGTAGCAGTGTGGCTGATAATTCAAAGGAAGAAGAAAAGGGAGGTAGACAGATACACTTTACTACTCTAGTATAAGTAAGAAATCCAGGGCGTGGACCGGGGCTGCAGACATGAAATTAAGGTGTGGGGGGGGGGAATGTAAAAGACATCTCAGAAGCCAAGTCAGAAAAGCTCAGTGTCTGTTTAATTGTGAGGTGAGGAGGAAGGAAGGAGAAAAGGAATCAAAGAAGCTTGGGGTAAGGGTGAGACAGAAGTGGGAATGCAGGAGGAAAACCAGCTGGATGGGGTGCAGTAAGAAGTTTGGTGACTTTTCAAAATGTTTTCACATTCATTATCTCATTGATTTCATATGTAAGTGGAGTAAGACCCACCCTAAACGTCAGCCTGAAAAATAACGCTGCCCCTGTTTGGAGCTGCCAAGTTTCGAGGACAAACCTTGGCCTCGGATCCTTGCGGCGACAGCCGGGCACCTACTTGCAGGTGCCGGACACATTCCAGGCAGCCCAGTGTCCTCACCAGGACTAAGCCACCCTGTCCTGGTTCGGGGCCAGCAGCAGCTCCAAGCCAGGTAGTGCAAACACCCCGGGCTGCCATGCTTGCCAGGAACATGGATGGGTGTGCCCCAAAGTTCAGCCAGCGTCTCCCAGAACATCTGGGCAGGGTGGGGAGGGCGGAGCACAGCCATCAGAGTTTGGAGTTTCTTCAGCCTCTCATCTTTCTTCCCACTGGGTAGTGGGCTTCGGTTGCATCACTGACTCACTCCCAGGCACAAGCAAGTGGCTTCACCCCGGGCTGCATCTTCTCCTCGGAGCCCCAGGGCAGATAGTATTTCTCACACCCTGCGAAGGTAGGGCATTAACAAGAGGGCTCTGCGTGCACCTGGCAGAGCCTCAGCTGACAGGGTTGGCAATCACAGAAACAGAAGAAGCACTGACCTAGTCATGAAAAGTCAGCCCTGGAAGGAAGGGTCTCCGGGCTCAGCGAGTCCCACCTCCCACCTCAAAGACGAGGGCACCTCCGGGCTGCGGCTGCTGCCCCATGCCGTCATCACTGGTGTTCAGACATACACGTGGAGTCCTCTGATGCATCCCCCATCCCAAGAAAAGTCTCAAGTTTTTTCTTCTCTGGCCCCAATCAACTTTTCTAGCATCATCTCTCCCTCTCCCCTGCTCTCTTCTCTCCTCTCCCACTGGACTCCATGCACTAACTCTCTGCTTCCACCAGTACCTCAGACAGACATTGCCCGGACATCACCCCAGCACATCCCTGTGCTTGGGTGCAGGCTGTGTCCTCAGTCAGGAGCACCTCCGCCCAGCTTTCTTCTCTGGCCTGTTGAATAGCTACTTTTGATGCTCTCCGACAGGTAATTAGCACTTCCTCTGGGTCCCTTCACAGGCTGTTTCCTGTTTATCATATGACATGACCAGTTTTTCTTTAGATGCCTGCCTCCTTCACTGGAAACACACACATCTGTGTCCTATGGAGCTCTGAGTCCTCAGAGCCTGGCAGAGTCAGGCCCTGCTGACAGGTGGGGAGGAAGAATGGAAAAGGCAGATGTTGATGGGGTTCAAAAATCAGGGAATAAAAACAGATGCAGGGAGGCTGCCCTTCCACACCCTTCCCCCAGTTCTCCCCAACATCTATCAGATATTCAGTTTTTCTGTGTCCTTCCAGAGTTGCTTTACGTAAGTACATCAAAGAAAACACAAATACAGATCCTTAACTCCGCCCTTTGTTACCTAAAAGGTAACACTGCTTGAAACTTTTTTTTCCACCAAGAAATCCTCTTAAACCCTTCAAAGCTCTTCATATTCATCCTGTCTCCATTTAAATCTCCAACTTGTAGGTTTCAATAGCCACGAAACAAAACCACACATTTAATGCAAGTTACAGTACAGGTGCAGTTTGCTTTTCCAAAGGATTGAGTTCCTGGTAAACCATATAAAAATCACATTGTCATTAAACCCATATTTTTGGTTCAGGGGTATTTTGTTTAAAGATATCCAGGTGTGATTCTTCTTATCAATGAGGAAATTGAGTACTGTGGCACTCCTCAAACTACATTAGGTTCCGCTTTGTTAGAACCCAGAGACACATTTCAATGAGAACGAGGATCTCAGTCTAGTTAGGAAAAGGGTAAAATTCGGTGTCTCTCCCACGGACACCCCCTCAAACCTTTCAACAGGGGACCAAGAGATGGCTGGCCCCATGGCCCACGGGACCTCAGGAGCCGGATCCTGTTGGTACACAGCTACTTCCTAGAATCGCAAGGTAACACAGAAGCTGCTTCAGTGAGTTCAGCTCACAGTGGCACCACCCGATGACTGACTTGTGACTGTAAATCAAGGGCCCATCAGCTCTAGCCATGGGCCCAACCCAGCTCACTGCCTATTTCTGTAAGTCTTGCAAACTAAGAATGGTTTTAACATTTTTAAATAATTTCATAAAATCAAAAGGAGAATAATATTTTGTGGCATGTGAAAATTACGTGAAACTTAAATTTCAGTTTCCCTAATAAAATTGTATCAGAACACAATCTGCTCTCTCATTTGGTGACTGGCAATGGCTGCTCTCACAGTACGATGGTGGCAGTGAGTAGCTGAGACAGAGACAGTATAGTCGCAAGCCTGAAGTATTTACTATCTGGCCCTTTAGAGAAAAAGCTTGCCAACCTCTGTTTTAAAAGTTGCTCCAAGACCCAAAGCAGACGTCTGTGTGAGATGGCCTTGTCTCTCAGTTTTGAGTGTCTATACCTGGACAAACAGGCCATTAGGTTCTCTGGGCAGTAGATCCAGATCTCAGTGATAAGACTTTTATTCCTCTTGAAGGAAGGCATCGTCACCATGAATCAGTGGTGAGCACTCCTCTCATCTGCATCAGGGGATCAAATTGACCTTTCCCAGCTGGTCCTTCCTGGAGTCCAAGATGGGAAGGTGAAGTCGCCAGCCGACCGCAGGTCACAACACCCTCCTGCAGAACCACAGGTTTCCACAAGAGGGCGGCCCTCTCCTGTCTGCAGTATTTCCCATGGCCTTCCCAGCTTTGGAGAGCAGCCCTCAGAGACCTCAATGCCTTGCCAGCTTCCACGGAACTTTCTCTAGGTTGATAGTCAAGAATGGGGCCGTCGGGCTTCCCTGGTGGCGCAGTGGTTGAGAGTCCGCCTGCCGATGCAGGGGACACGGGTTCGTGCCCCGGTCCAGGAAGATCCCACATGCCGCGGAGCGGCTGGGCCCGTGAGCCATGGCCGCTGAGCCTGCGCGTCCGGAGCCTGTGCTCCACCACGGGAGAGGCCACAGCAGTGAGAGGCCCGCGTACCGCAAAAAAAAAAAAAAAAAAAAAAAAAAAAAAGAATGGGGCCTTCTTACAGCGCAGGAACCCACATAAGCCTCCTGGCCCCAGGCAGCCAGTCTGACATCTTAGTGGTTGATCATCAAACCTGTTGGTCTTGAAGTGTCAGCAATAAAAAAAGGAAACGAAAAAAAAAAATTCTGGTTGAGTCCCTCTCCCATCTTGCCCACTCCTGACCCCCCTCTGCTATTCCAGCCACTGTACCCGTTTTTAGGCTGTTCTCTCTGAGCTCTAAACTCAGCCTTGTCATGCTGGGGCCAGGACTCTGCGAACCACATTTCTGTTTTCCAGATGCTTCCATGTTAGGCTCTGCTAGGTCAGGAGAGTAGAAGAAGGGATTCACCTCGTCCTAGAAGTTTGCTTCTTTGGGCTTCTTTACTCCTCCGTGTTGCTCTAAGGGATGCCCCTGCAATGCTTCCTCACCCTGGTAGTAATGATGCCTTCCCCTGAGAGCAGCAGAATCCACTTTGCATCTTCTCCACACCACAGAGCCAGCTACCCGTGTCCACTTCAGAGACACTCAAACCAGCTGGCCGTGCCCCATCCTCCAAGGTCAGGGGCCTGGGTTCCCTAGGCCTCTCCTCCAAGGTTCTAATTTTTATAGTTCCAACTTCTTCCCTTTGTCCCCAGAGTCCTATGGGCGGTAGAGCTTCTTGCAACTGCTACCTATGTGATAACCTAGTGTCCTCTTCCTGCCTCTTCAGTGATGTAATTAGCAAGGTGATGCCTAGTTAACTATTCTTTATATTAAATTCTCACTGTTCAAGTAACTGGGGTGGCTTCTGTGTCCTAACTGACTCTGACTGATACATAACTCTTCTCAGGTCTAAAACTAACAAGACATTTAACTGTGATTATCAGATCACAGATGTTCCTAAGGCCCACCTGAAAAATTAAGTCTACAAATGCCTAACAGGCAGCTACCTGGGAAAGACACTGGGCCTGAAGCTGAGAAATGGGCACCACGAGGTGTCCGAGGTCTCATACTCTTGGGACCCCACACAGCCTGGGAACCTAGCTCTCTCTGCCCTTGTCCAGCAGGGCGGCTCTGTGACTGTGCCACGGGGGTGGAGGAGTTAAAGAATGCAGGTTAGCTGGCCTTTGAGCTCACCCAGGCCACCCAACCCCACCATCCTGACAAAGGAACCCAGAAAAATAAAAGTACCCAGTGCCCCACAATGGCCTGGTGCGAGAGAGTCGAACTTTCGCTTTGAAATTGTTTCCGGTCTGGCAGAGAGCCCTAATTCTCAGACATGGTTCCTTCCAGGCAGCACCATAACTGAGGAAAGAGCACGCAGCCATCTTGGGCAGGGGAGAAGGGGGCACAGAACTCTCTACCTGCTCAAACCTGACTAAACCTGTCTAGTGGTTACTATTTAAGAAAGACCAGACTACAAAGGAAGGAGGAGCTTAACACCAGGAGCAGATTTTAGAGCTGATAGGATCTCAATTAAAAATTATTTTCCAGTGAAAAATAAAACTTGAAATAACAATGCCTGGCAGCAGATTGGGATCAGTGCCAGGGGAAGAGTGGGAAAAGGAGGCCGGCAGGGTAGAGCAGGAAAGGGAGGTCATGGTCGATGTGTCTCCACTTAAAACCCAGCTGGGCTCTTTGCAGATCAACGCCACCAGCATAGTCAAACCCTCTCTTCAGGAGCCACTGAAAAGACAAACAGTGTTGCCAATGGCATTTAGAAAACAGAACCTCCTCGCTGGGAAGCACAGACTCGACCAAAGTACTTTACTGGGTTCTTTTTAATGAAGTCTTTGCCCCTCCTTTCCCAGAATGCCTCCCACCCAGGTTCTAGCGGCACTGGACATTGCTGTGAACTAGAGCGCCCCCTGGTGGCAGATCTCTGCAAAGGCATGAGGGCCATCTTCCCAGCCTCCATGCCCACTGGAGCACTCAGCTGCACTGAAGATGAAAGTTTCTTTACCCAAATCTTTATGTTCTTTTCCCACATTCCTATGGACTTAAGCAAATTTTAGCATCTTCGTCTCCCTCTTCTTTCTGATTTTTCTATCCAGCTCTTTCTCCATCTGGCCACTGCCTTGCTTGACCCACCTCAGTCCCCTTTTTGTTTGAAGGCTGAGTACTCAACCCAGCCAAGCCTTGGCTCCTAAAACTACCAAGAGTAGCTTTTGGGTCATGGATGGGAGGGGTTTTATTATTGGAGGTTTTAGAGGCCTGTAAGAAGAAAACCAACCCTAGTGACTAGGGCACTGAAACTACATTGGGTAAATCATCCCAGGCCCACTCTTCAGCTGACCTCAGCCTCCAAGATCCTAGGACCGACCAGAGAAGCTAACTGGTCAACCACTCTTACCTCTTCTCAAGAGGTGTGTGCCTGGGTAAACACAACCCATCCCCAGCAGACTTAGGTATGGATCCCTGTTTCAAGAATTCGCTTCATTTTCTAATGAACAATAAGAATTCAACTTTCTCGCTTGAGTCTCCTTCCCAAGAAATTTTGGGGGAGGCAAGTATTTCTTGAGCACCTCTCTGATCTTCCTCTGCCCTTTTTTCTCCCTCTTCACTCTGGCTGTCCAATTAGAGGGCACAGGTGTGTGTGGTGGCCAGATCAGGGTGGGGTGGACACAGTCAGGGCTGAAAGGACAGGAATAACTGTAGGTACTTATCTCCCCCCAGCTCATATTCCAGTGTCAGCTAACAAAGAGATCTCTTGGAAACCTGAATATAACAGAAATGCCTTCTCTTGAGACCATCCTACTTCCAGGATGGCACATACGAGGTCTCCCTTCCATCCTACTCACCCACATACAGACACACAACTAAATGATCACAGCACTCAGCTGACATGCACTCGCTGCTCCACAGCGAGCTCCAAACAGCCACTTCAAATCAGCTGGATTTGACGAATGAGGTAAAACCTTCTCGCTGACCTTGGCCGATTTTAAAACATAAATGTAAACAAAAATGTGTGATTTATTGTCACCTGGAACATTCACTCTTCCAAATCTGAGCTCCAAATCTGCTTAACTATGGCCTTGTAGATATCTCAAATCCCTCCCCATCCTTTTGAAAATGTGGGTGTCTTAGTTCTTCCCATATGTTCTTGAACATAATCTCACCTCAGGGCCCTTGCACTTGCTTCCCTTCATGCCTGTCCCATTCTTACCCTGGAAATGAGGCAAAAGTGAATTACTGGAAAGTCCAGACGATTAAAATTCTTAATGAAATATACTTTTATTATTATTTTCAAATTCAGGGACACTCTCATTATTCAGCACTCAGACACTTAATCTCTCAATTCAATTTAATTCAATTCAACTGCCAAGAAAACCCACAAACCTAGAAGTAATCAGAGAGTCCTTCAGGCATCAGCAGCAATGAAAATATCCCCAAATAGCCAAAATGAGGAAATTCGCTGCGATTTGGTTATCTTGCTAACCAAAAGAAAGGGGGGCTTCACTGACTGTCAGTGCCTATAAAGTGAAACTCTGCCAGCATCCAAATCTAGAAGAGCAGGAGTAAATAGATATCCTAATAATTATAGACTAGTAACACCAAACAACATTGACAACTAATATTTATTGAGAACTTATCAAATGACAGCCCCTACTCCAACTGCCTTACAGTTTATATAAGTAATCCATGTAAAAACCACATCAGATAGGTGTTACTATTGTCCCCATTTTACAGATGAGGAGACTGAAGCACAAAATACAGCAATTAAGGGGGAAAAAAAGAGAAAACAAAGGAACCAAATTTTAGATAGTTATGACTACAAAGGTTGAAATGACAATTTAGATTAGAAACACATTGTCAATCAAAGGAAATGGCAACGGAGAACAGAGGTGGCCAAGAGGGGAAGAAAATTGAATACGTCGACTACACAGAAAGCTCAGAGGAGGGGCATTCAGTGTCCGGCCCCCTCAGTAATTCTAAGGGCATTGCTATTCTGTTGGACAGGTCAGTAATGAGTCTCTAAGTCAGCCCTCTCCCATAAAACCTCCAGAGTGATTACTAAGGTGAGAGGGTACTCAATTTGTTTGAATTTTCATAAACCAGTTATCCAGAATATCACTTGTCTAGAATTTCTCCGCGAGATGTGTTGACAACTCAAGTCATTGAGGAGCTGCTTTAAACTTTTGAATTCTTGTAACCAGTACATTTTATTTTATGCAAAGAATATCCTTAAAATGCCTTGAATGTCACTTGCTCTCAAGTAGTTTAAGCAACCTCCATAATGTTATTCTCGCCATTGACCTGCATTTCCTTTTCTTTTTTCAGTGTGAAGGTGGATTTCACGTGGGAACATTTCTGTGTGATCACCAGTTCTGAATGCAGGAGACTCTGGGTGTGTGTGTGTGTGTGTGTGTGTGTGTGTGTGTGTGTGTGTTTCTCCTGCAAACCTGGGCTGTCCAGAATCCTCTGACAAAAGCTGATATCAGCTCTTGCAAGCAGGAACCACCCTCAAAAGTGAATTTCCCCATTGCTCGGGAGAAAGCAGAGGCAGGGGGTGGGTGGTAATTTGGAGGTTTAGGGCGTGACAAGTGGACTTTTGCCACTCCTACATAAAATCTATCAATGCTCAGCCTGGAACTGTAAGCAGGACAAGTGAAATTTTCTAGGTGGCCATGGTTCTTTCCAAGTTGTGCATACGGAGCTTATGGGATGCACAGGCTACAATTCCTGGGAAGCGTCCTAAACGATCCCTAGAAGAAACTCTTTTAGCCCTTACATCTGGTCCACGGCATGTTGAACATTCTTGCCCAGGACTGCTTTTTTCCCCTCCAGATTTCTTTGAGTAACTTGTGAAGCAACTCTCAGTTATTATTTCTATTCATAAATTAGTCTCAGTTCTTCCCTTAATTTATAGTGTGGCCCCGAAGTACCCTATGTAAGCCAAGCCTCTCACCCACACATGTCACGAGTACTTCAACGTCAGGGCAGACCCCAAGCCTGAAATGTATCCATTTGCTCTTGGAGAACAAGGGTAAGAGCAAACAGAGTCTGCAGTAAGACAGGATCTCTAAGGGCTGCAGGGGCCCAGCTGGGCCTCTTCACTTTCATAGCACACTGAAGTCTCCTCTCCCATCACAAGCCAGGACTTAGGATTGGTCCTCCCACCATCACCACCCCATTGGAGCCAAATCAACTCATCGATATTCAAAGTCTCAGTTGCCTCGTGGTGCCCATGTACACTGATGTTTCCAGTGGCTTATGTCCTCTTTTCAAACCCCCTTCCCCTTAAGGACTGGAACTTGGGGTGTCACCACCCCTTCCAGTAGCAGATGGCCTTTGCCCTCAAACCTGTTTGTCCTCATCAGGAGGCCTAACAGAGACCAGAGAATCTAGCTCATTCTCCAGAGTGCAGCTGACTCGGCTGGGGACCCCCAAAGAATTCCAGCCTCCAAAAGACAGAGCCAGATGAAGTCCTGTGCTCAGGCTTGGTTTAGAGATCACGCCAGTGATGTTTTTGCAGCATTCCAACCCTTTTGCATATGACTTTGGTTGCCTAAGGTTAACAGTGGTTAAAGTTTGAGTTAGACGACTTAGGATGGATTTTTTTTCCCCTTCCATTTACTTTTCTGTGAACACGAATTTTTCATGTGTACGTATTACCTTCAGAAAGAAAAACAACGTTCCTTAGTAAAAAGAAATATATAGAGTTTAGATTTGCTATGAACCGATTCCCTGTGTGTTTTAAAGAGATGTTCAATGTTTTATTCCAAGTCTGTGCTATTTAAGAGTAGATATTTATGTTTCAAACATTGACCTATTTACTTGGAAGATCCGTGATTCAGCTCTGCGCATGTCCATCATCAGACTTGCTCCCCTCCATCCACCTAAGCAGGAGGGGCGGCACCTTCTCTCCTGTTCCTGGCCGGCTGTCTGTCACCCGCAGGGCAGAGCACACAGGCCTCAGACTTGGCATGTTCTGTCCATAAAGCTCCCCAGGGGAAACTCTGTAAGTTCATATTTTCCCTCATCCTGAGAGATGCACAAAGGCCAGACACAGTAGTTTCAGTTTTTCAGGTGAGAAAACCCAGCTACTGGGCGTGAAATCCCCTTGGATTTCCCAGTTCATGAAGTACTGACAGCAGGTTTTGTGTTCCCATCTTTTAAGACGGATCCCCCTGGGCTGTGATCATCTGATATGTTTCCCAAACTCCCTTGAGAGTCATCCAGGGTGGGCTCCATCAGCCGACAGGAGAGGGGCTGAAAACATATTTCATGAACGCTCGCAAGTTAATCACCTTCCAAAAGGAAATTACCCAAATGGATCACAAGATAAGCCTGGCAACAATTAGAGCTTGTTTCCTTCTGAGTCAATCACACTAGCAAACATCTCACCTTTGTTGTACTCACCTGATGTGGCTGGGATGTTGCGGCCATCCTGCGTGTTGAGAGAAGAAAGGAGAGGAGAGGGGACCTTTTGGGTAAGAGATCCTCTCATCCCACCCACCTCCACAATGTGCCCCACCCCCACTGTACTCACTGGCCACGCCTATCTACCCATTCAGTATGCAAATGATCTCTGGTGGGGCACTTTCTATGGCTCCCAGCTGGCTGCAAGGTTGCCTCCTGCCAGCCCCTCCCTGCCCCCAAGCAGCCCACAGACTGCTGGAGGAGCTGCCAGGGAAAACCGAGGTTTCAGAACGGGGCAGTGGGTGCTTCAAGATAGACACAGGTGTGGTGGGAGCATAGGGTGATGCCTCCAAGTAAGACCCAGCCAGGTGTGCTTTCCAGTCACCCCGAAGTGGCATGGAATGACACCCTCAAAAAATTGTTCATGGAATCCTTGAAGCATGGCTTTGCCTTCTAGCATTTTGTGTTACATCCCCTTCCTTGGTATTATAGCTCCATTTTTCAACTGTTCCTATGTCTATTGAGTTAAATTTGATAAGCCCATTAAGCAAGGCTTTCTAATTTTATGGGTTTTTATTGTGCTTTGAATGTGATTGCTTTTTAAAACATGAAACATTTTATTTGATCGGTCCATAATAGTGCATAAATAATCAATGGAAAACATCAGCGTAAAAAGTTCTAAGACATGGGAGCATGCAGGTCCGTTGTCAGGACAAGCCAGCACAGCATTACAAGAATGGATGAGAAGGAAATCACCCGTTGCACCCCTCATATTACCTTTCAAGGTAGTGCTTGAGCACACTCCCACTTATAATTCATAATATTAAAAACTAGTACTTGTTTAATACAAATCACAGTACTCAGAGCGCTTACGAGAAGTCTTCCTGCATCGGAGTTTGACAGCAAACCTGTAAGTAGGCCGGGTTCTATCACTCACATTTTACAGATCAAGAAACTGAGGCTTGGATGAGCTGTCGATGAGCTGCCTTTGGTGGGCTGAGCCCCGCCCCTCCCCTCTGCTCAGGGCGGCTGGCGCTCAGTGGCCAGTGCAGGAAGCCCAGCTTCTCCCGCTGCGCTGGGCCCGGAACGCTGCAGGGAGGAGTCGCCCCGTGGAGGGCAGGCGCTGGCGAGACTCGGGGCTCCCCGGGGGCGCTCGGGCCCCGCCCCGCAGGCTCAGCCGCTCAGCCCTTAGCACGCGGCGTTAGATAATCTCCGGGACAGCCAAGGCGCTTTTCCTGCCAAACCACAGGGAGGGACGAGGCCGATGGAGGGAGGGCGCTGGGAACTGTTTGTTGTTGCTTTTTCTGAATTAAAAGAAAACCGGGGAACAGAGCAAGAGAGGGAGCAAAGTTCAAGGGAGAATCTGGCGAGTCACCTTGGGCAGACCCCTGGACCACTTCCAGAACTCTCTCTTGGAAAGGGTGAGGCTGCAGAGTGTGTGATGAGCGCTCAGTGAGTATTCATTGTGGATGATGGATGACTGGCCTGGAATCCTTCCACACCACAAATTTGTTCCTCTGTACACCCAGGCAACCGAGAAGCCAAAAGAGGTGGGGGGATCGGGGTGCTGCCTAAACGGCACTTTCACTCTGCTGCTGGCACCGGAGCTTCTCCAGCTCTGAGCCCCGCCCTCCCACATCCTCTTGGACTCTTCCTTCCCCCGCTCAGACCGACGGGTCCCGAGAAGCAGAGCTCAGAGTGAAATTTCCTCTCCATGCACGCTCTCACAGTCCCAGTCCCAGCCCAACCTCCCCAGGCAGTGATCTGGGCAAGAGTCTTCTGGCTAGAACTAGCGAGGACAGCCTCTCTGCCTCCCTGCCTCCAGCCTCGTTCCCTCTGCTGCTCCCCTTCCCCCGCCAGCCACGGCACAGCTGCCAGAATCGCGTTTCCGTTGCCTGATTTTGATCTTGTAACATCCCCACGTGGAAGATCAGATTCAGTCCCAATGGCCTTATATGTCAAGTCTCAATCTTTAACCATGCATTCAGATCCTCCTCCACAGCTGCCCATCTTGCCTGCCCCACCTCTAGGCCCTCTCTCCAAACTCTTCCAATGCAGAACTGCTCCGATTATGCAAAACTTTATAGCCACTCCCTTCCCTGTCCCACCACTTAGTCATTTGGTCAGTATTTATTGAGCATCTACAAAGTGACAACGCTGAACTATGGGCTGCAAATACAATAAAGAACAAGAAGAAAAAATCACCTCCGCCCTCACAGACTGTAGGGTCAAGTGAGCAAGACAGTTAAGAAAGAACATTTTCTAGGACTTCCCTGGTGGCTTAGTGGTTAAGAATCCACCTGCCAATGCAGGGGACACGGGTTCGGGAAGATCCCACATGCTGCGGAGCAGCTAAACCCACACACCACAACTACTGAGCCTGTGCTCTAGAGCCCGTGTGCTACAACTACTGAGCCTGTGTGCCACAACTACTGAAGCCTGCGACCTAGAGCCTGTGCTCCGCAATAAGAGAAGCCACCGCAATGAGAAGCCTGCACAACGAAGAATAGTCCCCGCTCGCTGCAACTAGAGTAAGCCCGTGTGCACCGATGAAGACCCAACGCAGCCTATATATATATATATATATATATATACATATATATATATATATGTCACTACAGAGTTTTTAAAAGAATGAAATTTTCTTGCTCCCAATTGCTACTGAAACGACATAGCTCATATTTAAACCTGAGCACAGCTATGTAAAATAAACCATTAAACAGACATGCACAGATGAATGACTGAAAGGAAATACACCAATATAGTTGCCCCTGGACAGCTAAGTATCCAGATTAGGGTAACTATCTCCTTCCTCTGCTTTTAGGTAATTTCCAAGATTTTAATACTGATCGCATATTCATTTTATAATAAAGAAACAAACTGTTTTGTGATAACAGTTATCAAAAAGTAAAACATAAAGGTAAAAAATTACCTTTTCTGTCATTTCTTTTAGGAAAGTTTTGCAACTACAGAAAGCATAAATAAGAAAATAAAAATCATCCCCAATTCCAACATTAACATATAATAAATATCATTTTATTTTATTACGATCTAACCACTGTTCTGTTTTTTCCAAAAATTAGACTCACATTGTGCACGATGTCTCATAACCTATTTTTTACTTAGTGTAACATATTATACATTGTTTTCCATGACATCGAAGTGTTCCACAACGTTGTTTTTCACGTCTTTATAATATATGACATATGAACCGTAATTGGTTTAATCAATCCTTATACATAAATCATGGTGTTTGTCCCTAAAAAGGGAGAAAATTGTGAAGGTTGGAAATAGGCTTTTGGATCGCTCAGATGTGGATTCAAATCCTGGCTTTGCCACTTGTTCACTATAACTTTAGGCAAATTAACTAACTTTTCATAGATGTCATTCTTCTCACACACAGCATGGTGGTAATAGTATCTTCCATATAGGGTTATTGTGAGAACAAAATAAAAATTATTATTTAAATAAAGAATAAATTATAATAAAATAATTGCTTTGATCATGCCTGCACCTAGGTAGTTGTTAGCTCTGATTATTTCCTTGGAATACATTCCTAGAAGTAGAACTTTCCGGCGAAGTGGTTTGACCATTTTGAAGTTTTATGAGGCTACTGCCAGGTTGCACATTTTTTTAAAAAAGAAGTGTATCAATTTCATTTAAAGGAAGGAGGAGGCACGGAGAAATTTTTAAAAATTGAACTTGCCTTGAGCCCTGTGTGCTGGTGCTGTCACAGGCACATTCAGGAACAGGGACAGAAGTGAACCCTCCCAACCTTTCAAATGTTATCATCTGGCCACTCCCCAGCCTTCTCTCCACAAGCTCCCTCCCTCTCCTAAAACTTTCCTCCTCCGTGGAGTATTCCTAGACAGATCCTCTACGGCTTCCTCCAGGGAACCCTTCTTTAAGACCCTTCTCTACTGAACACTTTGCTTCTTCACCGTGTGTTGCTTGAGATTTTTGCAACCTCTGCCACAGGCTCCCACCGTCTCCTCCATCAGACTGGAAACTTCCGAGGCCCAAGACCAAAACTAAGCTAGGAAAATGAACTCGCTTTGAGCGCTTTGGTTAACCATTTGCTGTTTTGGAAGAGAATAAATTGTTCCCAAGTCAGAAGTATTCAAGAAGGTCTGAATACACGAAAATGCCATACTTAAAGATGCTACTTCACAGGTAGAAAATGGGGGCTGCAGCAGGGGCTGGGCCTTCCAGGGGTCACACATAAGCCATAGAGCCCCCTCTATCGACATTCCCAGTCCCTCTGCATTCCTCCTACCGTGGGCCACCTCCCACCAGTTTGCATGCTTTATGGCTCAGCCTGAGCCCTGTGTTATCCACCGCGCTATCTCAATTTGAAAAATCTTGCCCTTGACTCTTGCTTTCATGCAGCCTGCTGCCCTGCTATCTGTCCAGATCGTTTCTCCCCTTGGACACCACACTCCCACCCACCGCCCTTCCTTGAACTGGGGGAGATAACAGAATCTGTGCCCACCCCGGCATTCCTGCGCATCCCAGACATGAAAGCAGTTGTGAAGCATGCGGAATCCTCCCCGATTTATTTCTTTTTACCTTACATCCCTTCCACTTTGATGTCAGGAGAATATCTGAAAGAAAAGAATCTAACCTGACCTACTACCCCAGGATGCCAAGATAAACAATTACCGGGCCGCCGATGGAGCTCAGTCAGCAGATGGTGGACGAGGATGTGCTGGACAAGGATATGGGATTGTTTTCTGAACTCCCATTCCACCTCAGGGCTGACCAGCAGGACCTTTGGCTGGAAGCTCCCAGAGCTCCCCATTTACTGAGGTCCAGGGTCCTACAATCCATCCGAAGAGGGAGAGCGCACGGGAGTTGCGCTCCAAAGAGCGCACGGACCTGTCTTTCCCTCAGATCCTCGAGTTCTTAGCAGGGCTCAGTAAGAGCCCTGGAAACTTCCCAGAAGTAAAGTAGATTTAAAAACACTGAGAATTGTAAGGCTGGGTGGTGGAGTGGGGTGGGCAGAAGTGAGGAGAGTGGGGAGGGGATCTGCCCTCCTCCCATGCCAGCCACTGAGTCATGCTAAAATGCCTCCGGGTGACACTGAGGGTCTTCGTGGAGCTCCGCTATCTCCTGCCGGAACCCCAGGGCCTGCCATGACCAGAATCTCCCCAGTTGCTTATGGCAACCGTGCTCCTTTGTACAGCAGAGTGGTGTTGGATGAGGAAAGTCCGTGTGGGCTTTGAAAAGGGCTATATTTTGGTGCATCAGAATTTGAGCCTCACCACGGACAACAGGCTCCCCTCAATGTGGCCCTTCATCCCCTCCCTCTCCTCCTCTTGTTCACCAGGTCACTGAGTCACTGTTACCTTCTTGTTGCTCTGCAAACAAGCCAAAGCTACTTCCTGCCTCAGGGCCTTGACACTTGCTGTCACCCCTGTCTGTATGGCATGTACAACTTAGTGCCCCAAGAATGTGCCAACCTGCACAAAATAGGATGGCTTATAACCCGCCCTGCCTGTGACCACTGCTACTTATACACACACTCACACACTCACACACACACATCCTCTGAAAGGAATACTCTTTCATATCTTAGCATCCCTGGCAGTTCTCTTCATTCACCTCTCTGATCAGTCGTCTCCCCTTCAGGAGGCCTTTCCTAGCCACTCTGTCTAGATAGCACTAGCCTCCCCCAACACAGGTCATGCTCTCTTCCCTTACCTTGCACTGTCGTCTTCCTCATGGACTCTACATAGAATAGAATTCTTTACCTATGGGTCCCCTTGTTTGTTTTTCTGTTCTTTTCTCAGGATGTAAACTCCACGAGAGCAGACAATTGTTTCACTCACTGGCACATCCTGAAATCTAAATCAAAAGCTGACTTATAGCAGGAGCAGAATATAATATGCACATATAATCAGTCACTAAAAGAACTTCCAGGTATGTTCGTGACGCCTAGGGAAGAATCTTATGTAAGCTGGGAGAGTCTCGCTTGCTGAATCTCTCCCCTCTTCCCCCTGAGCTTTTCGATTTTATTTTAATTCATCAGTGTTTCAGTGGACCTGCTGTCAGAGCAGCTTCTGCAGAGCTGGGACACCCCCCAAAATTCAGGGCTCCCCCAGTGAGAATGATGACAATTCTTCGGGAGGAGGCTGGCTGTAAGAGGAAGTCTTTGCAAATGACTGCTCAGGGACCCATAATGTAAACTTACACCCCAAGTCAAAAGCATGTATTGAAAAACGATATATCTTTTGTAAGTCATACCTCACATTCCATTGTTTACAGAGGAAGGACTATTACTGACAAGCATAAGCCATTTAGAAATATGACAGGAGTTATGAACCCTGCAAGAAGGAGCAATCCTTGCACTGGAAGGCTTGACAGCGGAATTTCATTCTATTTGCTCAGACATTTTGGTAACTCATTGGAAATGTTTCTCTTTGGCATTTGACTAGTGGAGAAGCAAATGGCTCAGAAGGGAGAGGAGTTCGTGCCACAGAAAACTGCCCATCGACAGCTGCTAGGAATGAGATTCAGCCTCTGAAGAGAGTCCTGGAGGCTGGGCTCTGGCCTCAGTGTGGTCATGTCTCTTTCTGCTACACGGACAATAATAAGTCCTTCCATACAGGGGTGGGCATTACTAGTGCTCATCAAGGTTTCAGATTCTCTTCTCCTTCTGAGCACATGTCCCTCAACGTTAGATGTGTTTCTGCAGCCGGCTTTGGCCAATGACATGTGAATGGAATGATGTATGTTAATTCTAGGGGAGAACTTTTGAGAGCTCGTGTGTGATTCTCCGTGTTTTGTCTCCCTGCCACTGTGAACCCCAAAGCTTGATGTGGAGCTGGTTGTGGAGACCCTGCCAGTTTGGGTCCCAGAGTGCCTACCACCAACAGAGTCCCACCATCTACCACCCCTTCCTCGAGCGGGTAGTGTGTGAGAGAAACAAAGCCTTGTCTTGCGCGCTGAGATTTTGTTGTAGCAGCAAATCTAGCCTATCCTGACCCATATTGTATACCTAGTAAGTCAGGTGCTTCCACCTACGTTAATTCCTGTGATGGTACCGTAACCCTCTGAGCCTCAGTTTACACTTGAGGAAACTGAAGCTCAGCAAGGCCGGGATTCAAAGCTCAGATTCAGAAACTGATTCCAAAGCTGATTCCCCCTCCATGAGACTATGACGTCTCCTCCTCTGGAGGGGAGTCAACTTTTCTGTTTCTCCAGACCCCATGGGGTCCTCAGCCCTTGTTCTGGAACAATGACTTAGAGCTTGATTTGCTGTGGCCTGTGGCCTCACGGACTTTATGATTTAATGAGGGAATCAGAGAGACAAGTAAACACATTTTTTTTCCTAAAAAGCAGGTTAAAGGGCATGCACAGCATGAACCCATGGAAGAGCACGGCTGTGCAACTGAGTGGGGTTGGGGGGTTGGTCGGGGGGGACCCTGGGGGTGCAGTGCGGGTGGGCGTGCAGGCTTCAGCCAGGGCAGCCTGAGAGTCACGGGTGATGTAAGACCGGCCTGGGTGCTGGAAGTCTCGGGCTCCAGGCCTGGCCCCTCCAGTCTCGGTGAGTCACCTTTCTGGGCCCATTGCCCAGAAGTGGAAGAAGCATCTTGGCTTTGAACATGGCCTACACATGAGCATCACCTGGGGAGCTTTAAACAGACAAATATCCAGCCACCCTCAGAGATCATGATTCAGTGGCTCGGGCAGCACACGGGGACTACATAGTTTTCAAAGGCTTTTTTTTTTTTTTTAAAGGACTTGATACATGGGCAGATTTGGGTATCATTGGACTAGATCATTCCAGGACACCTTTCTGTTATTTCAGAAAGGCCACCGGACCAGCACTGCTGGGGTCTGTTTTTGGTCAAGTGTGTTCCAGCCATTTCCAGAGTCCACCTCAGACCTCTGCGAGAAACAGGTCCATCAGAACTCTGGGGGCCACTCAGAGTCAGAGGCTCCAGAGGGGCAGTGGGTTCCTAGGGGCTCCAAACCCACTTCTCAAGCGATACCATTGTGAATAAGGCCTCCTTTTCTGGGTACAAAGAGCTGGTGGGGCTAGGAAGGTTAGTAAGCACAAGGCTTTCTGGGGACAGCACCTAAACATGCATGGTAGGTGATGCTTCTGGACCAGAGAGATTTCATCATGAAGATGGTCCTCGCACTCCTGCCTTGGACATCACTCTCACTCTCAAGTCCCATCTTCCAGGCCATGTTTTCCTGACCCACACAGAACTAGCAGCCGACCTCCAAGCTTCTTCAGATCTGGCTCTTGATAGAGCCCTGCTCCAGGGCCTCCTTGCATTTACAACTGTCCTGCCGACACCCGGGGCAGTAGCTGTGGGGTTCATTGGAGGAGAAACCGCAGCAGTGCCAGAGAGCCAGCAGAGACGACCTCCAGTTCCCCGCAGCCTCTTGGCAGAGCTCAGGGTGGCCTCTCGGCTGACATGCCACAGCCCAGCCGCTGGGTACTTGCCCGGCCCTAGTACCAGACCCCACAGTGGAGGGCAGAGTGTGTGGCTGCTCTGATGTGCGAGTATATTCTGGTTCCTAGGAGTCTAGCAGGATCATGCGGCGAATGAGCCATCCAGTTAAGGCAACCAAAGGCTAACACCTACTTCATCATCAGCACAGGCGGTGCTGCACAATATAACAGAGGAAAAGCCTCACCTGGCCCACGTCCCTCCCTGTGGCTCCTGAGCCACACCGGGAACATCAGGGTGGTATTAGCAGTGTGGTCTTTCTCTCCAAGGCCAGTCTCTCTTGCCTGAAGGTACTCAGGGCATCCATCGGCGGCCTTTGCTCCCCTTGTTGGCATAGCAACCTCATGCAAACTCCATCTCCTCCATGCGACACAGTGCCAGGGAGGTTCATGTTTTGGGCACAGTTCTGGTGCCACAAGCCACACCTATATCTTGGCCACTGCCTCTGTGGTGTGACTTGAGAAGTGTTGACGAAGGCCGAGATCCCAAATAACTCAGTTATCTGCTCATCATGGTACCAAAACTTCACTTCATCACCCACTCAATTAGTTTCTACATCTTGCCAACCTCCAAAAAGAATTTAAAGAGATGTACCATAAATGACATTTTTACTCATCAAGCTATTAAGAGAAAGGAAGGAGGCCAAGGGACAGGTATTGAAGAAGGCTGGGGTGAAGGGGGGAGATAAGAAGAGTGATGGTACCAGAAGACCAAATGGAAGGTGTTCCCACAGTTGACCGTAAGCATCCTGATGGACAACATAAAAAATAGGAATGAGGATACATTACAATGTCCTTAGTTTTCTATAAGAGAAAGTATAAGAGATGGTGTGGAAAGGCAAGCATTTCCTTCCTGATGAGAATATTTTATTTTCAAGATCTTTGTATAAATATCACTGAACGATGAAATAGTATCTCCCAAATTAGTTTCACCAGAAGGGACCTGTCTAGAAAGAACAATGATAAACTGTCATTTTGTGGTGATATTTCTATAAGAAGCTAGAGTACTATATATTTTTTTTTCAATTTTATCTTATTTTTTTTACATCTTTATTGGAGTATAATTGCTTTACGACATTGTGTTAGTTTCTGCTGTATAACAAAGTGAATCAGCTATACGTATACGTATATCCCCATATCCCCTCCCTCTTGCATCTCCCTTCCACTCTCCCTATTCCACCCGTCTAGGTGGTCACAAAGTACCGAGCTCGTCTCCCTGTACTATGCGGCTGCTTCCCACTAGCTATCTATTTTTTCACATTTAGACTTCTTCAATACCTGTAGTGTATATAGGTCAATGCTACTCTCTCACTTCGTCCCAGCTTACGCTTCCCCCTCCCTGTGTCCTCAAGTCCATTCTCTACGTCTGTGTCTTTATTCCTGTTCTGCCCCTAGGTTCATCAGAACCTTTTTTTTTTTTTTAGATTCCATATGTAGAGTAATATATTTTAGGATTATAGTTTGCGGTGATTGGGCTGGGTACCTGTTCTTATGGATATATATTTATGGCTTCTTTGGGGCCTGAAATGGCTTCTAGGGGGTCAAACCAAGGATGGCAATCTGGGTTTCAAATTGCACGAACCCTCAAAAGCAGGAAGGTGCAAATAGGTAAAGTATAGTAGAGAATAGATGAGGGTGGTTGAGGGATGAGAGCTCAAGAACCAGGTTCTACCTTCTTACACTGTTGGTGGGAATGTAAGTTGGTGCAGCCACTGTGGAAAGCAGTGTGGAGGGTCCTCAGAAAACTAAAAATAGAATTACCATATGATCTATCCATCCCACTCCTGGGCATATATCTGGGGAAAACCATACTTTCAAAAGATACATGCACCCCAGTGTTCATTGCAGCACTATTTACAATAGCCAAGACATCGAAGCAACCTAAGTGTCCATCAACAGATGAAAGAATAAAGAAGATGTGGTACATATGTACAATGGAATACTACTCAGCCATGAAAAAGAATGAAATAATGCCATTTGCAGCAACATGGATGCAACTAGAGATTATTATAATAAGTGAAGTAAGTCACAGAGAGAAAGACAAATACCATATGATATCACTTATATGTGGAATCTAAAGTATGACACAAATGAACCTATCTATGAAACAGAAACAGAATCATGGACATAGAGAACAGACTTGTGGTTACCAAGGGGGTGGGGGTGGGGGTAGAGAGAGAGTGGGAGTTTGGGGTCAGCTGATGCAAACTAGTATACATGGAATGGATAAACAACAAGGTCCTACTGTATAGCACAGGGAAGTATACTCAATCTCCTATGATAAACCATAATGGAAAAGAATACATCAAAAAAATAATGTATAACTGAATCACTTTGCTATACAGAAGTAATTAACACAACATTGTAAATCAGCTACACTTCAATAAAAAAACAAAGAGCCAGGTCCCACTCTAATCAGGGACACACCATTTTGTTCTTCTTGAGAAAAATTGCTAGCACACAAGCACATACAGAGCCACACCCACAGCCATCCTGGTTCCCACTGTAGCATCTGACTCTCTCACTCAGCTTCCCCTTTGGACTTCCTCGGCTGTATATGCTCTTTCTTCACCTCTTTCACTGGTTATTTCTCCTCAAAGGTGCAAATTCCCCAAAGTTCTGTCCTGAGCCTCCATTCTCATCCTGGGGGAGACCTTAAACTACCATGTCCTCTCTTCTTCCTGGGGTACAAGGATGCCCCATCAGCATCTCAAACCCACCATCGTCTCACTGAAATCCTTGTCCTGCCCCGCATGCCCCGTGATGGTCAGAACCACCACCGCCAGTGGCTCAGGCTCGGAATCTCAACATCGCCTTATAGCCTCTATCCAGTTAACCGCCCTCACCTGCCAATTCTGCCTCTAATTGTTTTTCCTATTCTCTCCCTTTTCCTGCCAACATCCTACTGCAGGTCCTTAGGTCCTCTGATGGGATCCCAAATGACCTTCCTGCCCCTGCTCTCTCCTCTTCCAACTAATCCTATGTGCTTCTGCCGAGATGATCTCCACAAGTTACAACTCTCAGGCTGCCACCCCTAAATTAAAAACGAAAACAAAATTCCCAGTTGCTCCTGTTGTAGGCTAGGTCCTCTTGAAAAGCTTTAAATGGGAGAAATGCATGCAGAAGGTTTACTGGGGAATCCTCTTAGGAGACAGACCTGTAAGGAAGTGAGGGCGGGATGGGCCAGAGGTTGGGGAGTGGGAAAGCTGGACCACATGCGATGGCAACAGAGGCCTCTGCTGATCTGATGGGGCGTTCTGGATCTGGGATGGCTCTGCAGAGTGGTCCCAAATTAAGACAAGGGTTCAGACGTCAGTCAGTTACTGGTCACAGTCTGCCATCTGGAAGGGGGCATAACTCTGGGCAAGGCGGCCCCCTCCAGTGCAGGGAGAGATGCAGCTCTGAGACATCCATGCCTGATATTCCCAGCATCAGGGAGATGGCTATGTGGACCCTGAGGAAGCCTCTAGGCAGGGAACCCCTTTTCCACTCCATTCCCTCAGCCTGGTACGCATGCCCCCATCCCACTCGCCCATAAGACCCACTCCTTCCTTTCTTTTCTTTCTCTTAACTGTGGTAAAATTTGTATAACATAAAATGTGCCATTGTACCCTTTTAAGAACAGACTTTATTTTTCAGAGCAATTTTAGGTTCCAAACAAAATTGAGCAGAAGGTACCAAGATATCCCATATACCCCCTGCTCCCTCACATTCATAGCCTCCCTCATTATCAACATCCTCGACTAAAGTGGTATATTTGCTACAGCTGATAAACCTACACCCACACAGCATTATATGTCCATTCTGTGTCCCAGAGTCCACAGTTTACATGAGGCCTCACTCTTGGTCTTGACAAATGTATGTACATTGTAACCATTTTTTAAGTGTACAACTCAGTGGCATTAATTATATTCACACTATTGTGCAACCATCACCACTGTTTCCAAAATGTTATCACCCCAAATAGAAACTCCATGATAGTTAAGGAATAACTCCCCATCCCCCAATTCCCCCAGCCCTGTAATCTCTCATCTTTCTGTCCCGATGGATTTGCCTATTCTAGGGAGTGCATATGTGTGGAAACATACAATATTTTCCCTTTTGTGTCTGGTTTCTTTCACTTAGCACAATATTGTCAAAGTTCATCATGTTTTAGTTATGTATCAGGGCTTCATTCCTTCTTAGAGCTAAATAATACTCCTTTCTATGGATATACCATGTTTCATTTACCCATTTATTTGTTAACAGACACGAGTTGTTTCTACCTTTCGGCTATTGCGAATAACGTTGCAATGTACACTGGCATACACATATTTCCTTGAGTCGCTGTTTTCAAATTCCTGGGGGTGTACACAGTCATTCCTCAATATCCAAGGCGGGTTGGTTCCAGGACTGCTCGCAGATATCAAAATACAAGATGCTCAAGTCTCTTATATAAAATGGTATCGTATTTGCATAAAACCTATGCGCATCCTCCCATGTACTTTAAATCATCTCTAGATTACCTATAATAACTAATATAAATATTATGTAAATAGTTGCTGGCATATGACAAATTCAAGTTTTCTTTTTTGGAACTTTCTGGAATATTTTTTCAGTATTTTCAATGCACCGTTGGTAGAATCTGTGGTTGTGGAACCCACAGATATGGAGGGTGGACTGTGCTAAGACATGGAATTGCCCACTCTTCCCTTTCACACACCTAGGTTTACACTGAACAAACCACCTACCAGTCCTTGAACATGACTCGTGATTTCCTGTTCCCAGAGCCCCGTATATACTGATCTCTCCACCTAGAACACCTTTCTTCTCTCCTCCACATCGCGAAGTCCTCTCCATCTATGTTTGGTAGAAAAATCCACCCCCCACCCCGCCAAAGATATAGTCATTTCCTAATCTCCAGAACGTTGAATATTACCTTATATGGCAAAGGAAGTGATGAATAATAATCTTGAGAGAAGCACTTTATCCTGGATTGTCTGGGTGGGCCCTGAATGCAATTACACGTATCCTTGCAAGAGGGAGGCAGAGAAATATTAGACAGACAAGCACAGAGGAGAAGGTGATGTAAAGACAGAGGCAGAGATCAGAGAGATGCAGCCACAAGCCAGGAAATGTCAAGGCATCCACAAGCAGCTAGAAGAGCGATGAGTGGGGTCTCCCGGAGCCTTTGGAGAAAGCACAGCCCTGTCAACACCTTGATGTGGGTCTTCTGGCCTCCAGAACTGCAAGAAAATTAATTTCTATTGTTTTAAGCTCCAAGTTTGTAGTAATTTGTATGGCAGACCCGGGAACTATGATATCATCTTTCAAGTCCTTCTCAGACCTCACCTTCTCCATGAAGCCTGCTCTGATTACCTCTGCTGGAAACTGCAGCTCCCTTTTCTGAGCCCATTTACTCTTTGCCTGTACCTCTTTATGAGACTTGTCATAATCTGTTTCGTAACGTGCTTATACATGTGGATGTCTGGATTTTAAAATCTCTAAGAGCAGGCACCAAGCCTTCTATACCAAAGTGTTTAATTTAAATTCACACATTAATTACTTAGCATGAGCCAGGCTCTGTTCCAGAGACTTAAGCCCTCCATTTGGAGCACACATGTTTTTTGAATTTTTTTATTTTATAAATAATTCATTCATTTAATCAATAAATACATATTTAACACTTACTGTGCACCAGAAACTGTTTGGGGTTCTGGGGGTTCAAAGGTAAACAAAATAGATGTTTCTTGTCCTTTACATCCCCTAAATAGTTTTCATGTCTTCATGAGGGAGACAGAAAATAAACAAATATGTATACATTTGTAAGTATTTAATGACAAGAAATGAAAAATGTCTTGGAGAATTTCAGAAGTGATATATAAATACATGCTCATGGTGAAAAGAAGTAGAGAAGATGATTATAAAGTAAAAGTATACTTTAGTACCACCTCTAACTCCACTCTGCTCCCAGAAGTAACCATCATTAATAATGTACGTCCTTCCTTTTTCCATGCATTTACCTATACCATATAAGCCCATAGACAGTTATTTTTTCATGAATAAAATAGTGCTTTATGCATCACCCTGTTACTTGGCCTAGAATTTCACATAGAGTGAACGTCTGTTCTACATATAGTGGCTGTTTGATGAGTATTACATTTCTTAAACTTCTCCAAAGGCCCCCCTAAGGCTGAGCATCAGGGCTAGGTCTTTCTGGCCCCTCTGTTAATGGGCATGAGCTCTGGCGAGGCCCTTGGGTACAAAGAAGGGGTGTTGAACAAGGCAGCAGTCAGCTGCCTAGGAGAGGTCTGGGTGGCTCCTCCTGAAAGGGCACCCGGACTTCAATGTGTAGAGTCTTTTCTGCCCACCCCCCACAGCTCTGCCCTGGCTCCAGCACTCCATCACTCAGTACTCCCTGGAGATGCGGAAGACTCTGTATTCAAGATTTGGGATGGCCCCAGACCAGCTCTCAGCCCTGTTCTGAGAAGTGTCATTTATTCCCTTAACAGACATTTGCACAGTAGGTTATATATTGGGTTGGCCAAAAAGTTTGTTTGGGTTTTTCCGTAAGATGTTACAGAAAAACCTGAACGAACTTCCTGGCCACTTGGCACTAGCAGTGTGCCAAGCTCTGGTCGTGTCTGCTTACAGAATATTCCTAAGAACGGAGCAGAGTGGCATACGAGACAGATAAAGATCCAGGAGTCTGCATCCTACTTGTTACATGGTTTCATCTGCCCTGCACAGACTCAGACAGAAAACAGTGGCTGCGACGTCTGCAGTTGCTACAAATAATGCACTCCTACATGGGTGGAAAACCCGAGCCAGCCCTGCTCCACGCTGTGGGAAATGTTCCTATTTCCACCGAAGCCTCTCGTTCTCTCTTCTACTGCATCCTGCGGCACTGCCTAAATGATTACATTCTGCATGTGCCTGTGTACGTGTGAGTGAGTGCTTGTGCACAGATGCTCCACACGCTCCATGCTGTGGCACCCATGAGAAGGTGGAAAGGCCCTGAAGAATCATTGAGTTGGAAGGGACACCCCAAAAAACATTCCTCTGCTTCCAGGAAGACTGTGTCTAGGTCATGGACAATAGCTGGGTGTTTGCCAGTTTTTAAAGCTCTTTGAGGAAATGGAAACATGCCTGATCCCATCCTGGACCAGATTTTAACATACATTTTTGCAGACAAATCAACATCCTAGCGTGTCACCTGACTTTCTCCTAAACCCCGCCGCCTCCCCGCACTGACCATGTGCCCCCAATAGAAGATTTTGCCTTCTCGTCATTACTGAAAAATTTTCAACTTTGCTTCCAGCTCATTCCTCATATAGGACTAATTTACTCTAGACATTTGACAATTCAATTTTGAAAGGAGAGCTGCAAGTCACTTTAAAAATATATAGGAAATATTTGTTCATTTTTGTTCAACTTTCATCTTTGCACATTTCCACACTTTTTCTTTTTCTTTTTTTCGTATGTGAATTGGTGCTCTGCAACCCAACTGATGCGCTCCTGAGTCAGCGTCCCTGTTTCTAATTATTGAACATCTAGAAGCAGTTCCAGACAACTGCTCGGCATTACGTTCCCACCACCAAAACCTGAGGGACAGAATTCTTGGTTACAAAATGCCGGAGTTAAGGGTTGAAAGACAACATCCATTATAACCTTCTGTTTTCACTCACTCATAACTGTCCCCAAATTGTCCTTTTGCTCCAAATCATTCTATGCTCTGTTTCCACCCCAGGGATGAAATTGCTTGGAAAGGCTGAACAAAAGTGGTTTAGCCAGTTTGGAACCAGGCAGCTTGGGGGGAGAATATTTTTCTTCAGTTTTAAAACAAAGTGTGTCTCCGGCCACGGACAACCCCCAAACAGCTGTCCCCTTATAACATCGGCTCTCCCACGTGGGTGGTCAGTTTTTCCAAGGGAGGAAGTGTCTGTGAGTGGAGAGGAAATCCAGAATTTCAAGACAGAAATCATAGGCAATGAAAGTATGGATTTGTGCTTTCTGTTCTACAATTTGGCAATGGTGGGGCGGGGGGAGGCCTTATGTTATATTATCCGCCGAATGCAGGCAGTCCTCTTTCCCTGGGATTAGCTGTCTTATTTCAACAGTGTCTACGTAGCGGTGAATGGTATGTAATTTAAGCGAAGGCGTTCCTGAGTTTGAGTTTGGGTTCTGTCCCTTACTAGCTATGTGACCTTGAGTTAGTAATATAGCTTCCCTGAGCTTTGCTATCCTCATCATTAAAATGAGGCTCATGGTGGTACCCACCTCACAGGAGTGCATGGAGGATAGAGTGAGGTCATGTATATGAAACCCTGAGCCCAGTGTCTTGCATGCCGTGTGTGTGCAGCATAGATGCCTGGGAGTACAGCAGAGGCAGTCACAGAGAAATAACATAGGTGACTGCAGTGTGCATTTGCCAGTTTTGTTGACATCTTGCTTTTTTGGCCTCTCAGCATCCATTCCCACCTCTTCTGGTGACCATACCTCATTTTCCATTTCAGCTTAGAAAACCACTACTGTACATTCTCAACCCCTGTGATTCAGGTGTCGCTGTTCCTACCGCCCTCCCCATGTGTTGTTCTGGAACTCGATCCCAACCAATTAGAGGTTGTAAACGCCTGCTCCAGGATTTCTGCTGGAATAGGGGAAGAGAGTAATACTCTTCTCTTTCTGCCAGGGTCGCTGGTCTGCCAGGATGCCCACTTAGAGCTCCTGGTGAGTCCTCTTTGGTCAAACTTACCAAGAATGGCTCTAACAGAGCGAAAGGCAGACCCAAGAGATGGCACGTGAAATTCAAAAGGCACCATCCAGGTGCATGGATCCTGCTGTGCCTGGAGCTGGACCTGCCTTTAGACTTTTCTGTTTGGGGAGACGATACATTCCATTTCTTTGCTTAAGTCAGTTTGAGTTGGGTCTCTGTTGTTTACATTGGTCTCATTGCAACAGAAGCTCAAGGCTAAAAGCATCCATTAGTTAGGCAGAACGCTTCATGACATGTTTGGAAGACACACATCCTCTGCCTCTGATTTGCTGGCAGCTTCAGACAAGTCCCTTTACTCTCTAGGTTCTCAGCAGTAAGATCAGGCCACTGTGACAAGTGACCACCGAGGCTCCAGTATCCTGGGAGGCAATGTTTTGAGGAAGATGGAGCATGGAGGGGATCTGAGTCCATCCCTCTGTTTGGGGTCACAGAGGGGAAATTAAGAGCTAGTTTTGAACTCTGGCTGTACTATTACTGTGTGACCATGGACAAGTTATCAACCTCTCTGAGCCTTATTCTCTTCAACTGTAATATGAAGATATTCAGACTACCTAATGAGAGGAATTGTTACACTTCCCTTCTCTTCCTAATCTCACGTTGCCATCTCAGCCCAAAGCTGAAAAGCTTCTGCTTCTCGACTGGAGATAGAAGTACTGGAAAAGCCATTCAGCTTCCCTCTCTGTCCTGTCACTTGTTCCTCCTCATGGAAGGGAAAGCGACTAGTCTGACTGGTGGGAATGGAGCGAGCAGGCAATCGCTCAGCCATGTTACCCTTCCGGCAAAGTGGGTCAGCACAGCCCTGACTTGCTGCCCAGTCCTGTGTGTGTTCAAGTGCGTGAGCCACGTGCTCCAGGGACCCATGGGATGAACCCTCGAGCAGGGCCACTCATGCCACTTCAGGTGCCCATTCTCCAGCTTCTCCACCCGGGAAGGGGCTGGGGTGAATCAAGTCAGCCTGCACGGCAGATCTGGACATCTTTAATTCAGGAAGAAAGGCCTGTCATGTCTCCAGTCTAAATCTACCCCTTACAAAGCAGACACTTGGACCCTCGCTTGACTCCTGGAGTCTGTGGTGAGGTTAATTTACTACATACTTTAGAATGAGAACATGTTTCTAAAACTTTGGGACAAAAGAGATTTCTCCCACAAGACTCCAGATTTGCACACCATAAAATGGGAAATGGATGGATTTGACTGCATCAAAATTAAAGATTCTATTCAAGATAATAAATGATATTAGATTGGGAGAACCCACTTGTAACATCTACAGTTTTCAAAGATATAACACAAATTATTTAAGGAACTCCTGCCACTCTGTAAGTAAAGGTCAAGAAACACAATAGAAAGCTGGACGAGGGACGTATACATTGGGCACTTGCCAAAACAGAACAACACCTGCCCCCCACAGGCCAGGCCTAATTTTTTTTTTTTTTTTTTTTTTTTTTTTGCAGTATGCGGGCCTCTCACTGCTGTGGCCTCTCCCGTTGCGGAGCACCGGCTCCGGACGCGCAGGCTCAGCTGCCATGGCTCACGGGCCCAGCCGCTCTGTGGCATGTGGGATCTTCCCAGACCGGGGCACGAACCCGTGTCCCCTGCATCGGCAGGCTGACTCTCAACCCCTGCGCCACCAGGGAAGCCCCAGGCCTAATTTTTAATTAAGATAGGCAACAAAGTGGAAACTTGGAGATCCTTTCAAATTTTAATTGAGTTTCCTCTTTAGTCACTACCCAACACATTATCATTCAACCCAGAGATTTACCATTTGTATTTCAGTCCTCGTCTTGAGATTTACTTTTTCTTGTGCCCAAGCAAACCTGGACCCTTCCCCAAACAGTTTTAGGGGCCTTACCTGTACCTATGTGTCTGCTTCAGAATGTGAGAGATGGTTATTCCAGCACCCTCTTAGGCTGGCAATGACTGGCAGTGGTAACAATTAGTCAGAATGCAATTGGTCACCTGAGGCTCCTTAAACAAGCAGCCTCCTCTCTGTTCTTTAGCAGCTGCAATGAACAGCAAGCTGGCCCACATTTTGAACAAAATTTCTCATAGGATCTTTGCATGCGTGATGTATTCCGTTTGTTGCCAAGACGTGAAATTTATCTCTTGGAGGAAGCATATAAATCTTGCTGTAGTCTATTTAAGTAAAGAGATAACAGGGACAGCTTACTGAGCCCATTGGTTTCCGGTGAGAAAGAAAAAAATCATTTGGGGAATGTTGGGGGGCTTTGGGTCACTAAAGAGCATTTGGTTGAGTCCCTTAGAACACTGTAAATAGGAAATTCGTGGAAGAGGAAATCTGAATGGCTAAGAAGAACACTGAATGAAGCCCAACTTTTTCAGTAGTTAGAGAAAGGAAATTCAGAGAATTAAGACGAAATTAAGAATTTGACCAAATGCAAGGAAGGATGTGTAGAAATGGGCCGCTCAAGCACCGGTGGTAGCATATATTGGTGAAATTCTTAGAGAGCAGTGTGGAAGTATGAGTGAAATGAACATGTGACTACTCTACAATTAGGCAAGTACTGCCTCTGGAATACGCCCCAGAGAAACTCCCATACAGGTAAACAAGGAAACTCTAAGCAAGAGTGCCTGTCATAGGGCTTCCCTGGTGGTGCAGTGGTTGGGAGTCCGCCTGCCGATGCAGGGGACACGGTTTCGTGCCCCGGTCTGGGAAGATCCCACATGCCGCGGAGTGGCTGGGCCCGTGAGCCATGGCCGCTGAGCCTGCGCGCCCAGAGCCTGTGCTCCGCAACGGGAGAGGCCACAATAGTGAGAGGCCCGCGTACCGCAAAAAAAAAAAAAGAGTGCCTGTCATGGGAAAGGATTCTAGACCACTGAGGACTCTACTGGAATAGTGTGCAGCAATCAGAAGGAATTGGCTAGAGTTACATAGAGCATCATTGATGGGTCTCAAAGCATAATGCTGAGTAAAACAAAGAAGAAGGAATCTAAAGGAGATTGATAGCAAAAACATCATTCATGTACATTTAAAAAAACTTTATTGAAGTATAGTTGATTTTCAATGTTGCATTAATTTCTGCTGTACAGCAAAGTGATTCAGTTATACATATATATATATTCTTTTCCATTATGGTTTATCACAGGATACTGAATATGTTTCTCTGTGCTATACAGTAGGGACTTGTTGTTTATCCATGTACATTTTTAAAACATACAAAACAATACTATATATTTCCCATAGACGTCATATATAGACATAACAACTGGAAGGTGGATTTTCAAGGACCTACTCTAAATACATAAGAAGAGGGTACCTTTGGGAGGATTTCGATTTGAGATAGCAGATGAAGGGGAAAAAGAAACAAAAGAAGGGCCTTGAGTGGTCTTCTTTGCCATCTGTTGAGAAGGATAAACTCATTTATGTCCACTGGGGTTAGAAACCAGCTATATAGCTCTACCATTTGGCAGAACACTAACCCATAGCATAGTAGGTGCAGGTGCTCAAAAAACAATTTTTAATCTATTTGTTTTATCCTTTAAATTCGGGACTTTCTAATATATAGGATCTTTCAGGATTTTCTCTGGAATCAGTGCTGAGAGCTCAGGGTGATCCCCTGGTCCTTATAAGGTCATGGAATAAAACATCAATCAATTTCTAAAAGACATTATTGATTCAGTGGGGTAGAGAGAACCTTAGAGATCTTCTTGTCAGAATCTTTGACCCTGCCGAGGAGGGATATGAAGTCCTGAGGGGTCCAGTAACTGCCCAAGGTCAGACACGGAGCCTGCTGCCTGTGACCAGAGGGGGACCCCAGTCTTCTGACTCCTTTTCCTTTGCTTTTTCCACCAGGTAGCCTGACATTAGCATTGCTACCTCCAAGTGTGCCACGACTTCAGCTTGCTCTGAATGTCCAGATCTGTCTCTGCACATTTGGGAAGGGTTGATCTAGCACTTTAACACTCTACACTGCAATTGGCACGTGGCCTCTACAGGAAAAGAGCAACAGACCCTATAACACAGTCCCATTGAAAACTCACATTCAGTCAATCTCAAAAGTCCCCAATTCTACCTCTGAGAAAGAAGTCTAATTGTCAGTGTTGCCATGGAAACGTCCCTTGTTGCACTGAACCAGTCCTGATGTGGCCCTTTCCTTGGACTCCATATGTAATATTGGTGGTTTAACAGTTACAGGTCTGTGTTTCCTTTACCCAGAAGATTGTTCCTTCCCAGCTTAGATGGACCCCTGTTTCTAAGCATCCTCTATGAGATTCTCCATTCTTTCTTCTCTGAGATTCCTCTTCTGAGCCCATTTCTCCGGAAGCTAAACCTCCATTGAGTGAGTACCTATTTGACCTTCTGAGTCTATTTGAGGTTCATTTTTCAAACTATTATTTGTTTTCCATTTTAAAAATCCCGCCCCTCCTGGAAGCCGCTTTCTCCGGAAAGTGACTGTGATGCTCCGAGCCGGCAGCAGAGGGCGCCGATGCCTAACAATCTTGGCACTGAACGTCCAGCTGGGGCTGAGCGGGTTACAAGCATCCCGCAGCTGCGCTGACCGAGAAGATCCTCCCCTGGGGGCCTGGACCTGGGCCAGCTCAGTGTGGTCAGAGATGGCTGTGCGCTCCAAAACTGTCACGAGAGACATTTCCATGGAGTTTTCCATGGAGAGGGATGAGGGTCCTTTCCCAGATTCTCCTTCCCTGCCTGCCTTGGGGAAAGGGGGAGGGGAGTGCTTTCTATTCTCTTCCCTGCTCAGTCCCTCCCAGGAACGCCCTAAATTAATCCTGTATCAGGGGCCCCAATCTTTCTCCACGGGGGGAAGGCATTATTGGTTTTTTGCCTGAAGCCTTGAGATCATTTAGGGGAAGCATCCTCCAGGGCCTGAGTCCCAGTCTTTTGAATTACATCAGTGGTGACAAATTAGTACTCACATAGGGTATATTTGATTTTTTTGGAAGCAGCCAAATCTATTAAATAAGGGATGAAATAAAGCTGGAGGTACGAAAGTACAGAGCCCAGAACCTAGTGGATAGTGGGTTCTGGGTAGATGGGGGTGACGTGAATCTGGGTCCGCTGGTAGTTATTGCAGTTGTCATTTAATGAGTTTTTGATTTAGAACCATGAGACCATTTTTCTTAGGTGACCTCTAAACCAGTTCTGAAGACAAATGTAAAAGAGAAATACCCAAAGGATATATCATTGCAGCAAAAGTTTCGCAGATTTCAAACATAAATGTGATTTGTTAGCCCAAGTTCCACATTTATTTAAAAACAACCTTATTATTTTATATTTGCTTATTGTACGTATCAATCCCTTAATCTACGTGTATTTCTTGGGCAGCAGATACAAAGGTAGTGCTGAAGATATAGGACCAGAGAGCTTGGAGTTCAGTGGCACTTGCTCTGCATTGGCAGTGAGGGTGGCTGAGGTCCTTATACTGCCCACCTGGAGGTCCTGGGGCAAGTCATGAACCTCTAGGGTGTCAGTTTCTTCATCTTTAAGATGGAGATAACAAGAGATCCCCTGCCTGTTTCTCCAAGGCCAGATTACAACTGCAGACCTTTACGTGCTTTGTGAACTCCAGAATGCTATAGACATTTCATTCCTTAGTATCCCGTGATCCTTGTGCTTTCTATTTTCTCAATTATAAGTTCCTGGAAGGCAAAGAATGTGCCTCAACTTCCTGGTCACTGCCCACCATGCCATGAAGAGTAACTCGGAAGACAGTGGGGACCTTATACCTTCTGTTAACTGTCTACCCAAGGCTGGTTTTCTGACTCGTGGCTCCAGTGGGGAGGCTCCTGGGCTTGCTACGGGACTTCTACTTGCAACGGGCTGCCATCTATTGGGAATGAAGCCAAAGGTACCAATCTCACTAAACATGCTTTGAACACCACCTCGCACTCTGCTCAGAGTTGTTGTGGATACACAGTTGAATCAGACATGATCTCTGCTCTCAAAGAGTTTACAAGTAAAGTGGATAGTACATACAAATGGCCAATAATGCAGAACGCCATGTTATTATAATCAAAATGGAGGCCCCAAATAACGGTAAAATTACAAAGACAGAGAGACCAGGGCAAGCTTCCTAGGGATGTTGCATTTGAGCTGGCCTTAGAGGATGAGTAGGCCTTGGATAAGTGCAACTGGTGCAGAAGTCGTGCCAGGCAGAGAAGACAGTCTGAGCAAAGACATAGTCAGCAGGTTGTTGGAGAAAGATTACACTGGGGGGAAGTGAGTGCTGGGCGACATGTAAGAAAGAGAAAGCTGGCAAGTTTTGCCTTGGGACCTAGCCTTGGGGAACCTTGATTGTCCTGCTAGAAAGCCTGGGCTCATCTCAGAAGCGAAATGACATCATTACAGCTGATGCACTCGGCCGAAGGGCTCAGATGGGCCATCTGGGCTGACTCCAAGGGGAAAGTGGGCATGGCATTGCCAAGGCAACCAAAGAAGGCAGATTCAAGGTGGTGCAGGCCTGGCCCCAGTTTTGACCAGTGCAGTGGTACTGTGAAGCCTCTAACGTCAGTGGGATATAGACAGGAAAGGGCCTTCTTTCTTCCAGCCACAGCCTCCAAACTGCCCTGTGGTATCTCCTTTCTTTGCCCATTGATGGTGCCTCAGGCAATGCTTAGAATATTTCACTTTGGTCGTTAAAACATCCAGTCGAATCTGAACTTCAGTCTTACACTGAATTCAAAGTCCCTTCCCATTGGCCCGGCCGCTGGCCCAGGGACCTGCTCTGGGAGCAAGGTGAGGACTATTCTTTCACTCTTCCTCCACCTTTCTCCCTCCTTCCTCTCCTGGGTCTTCCTTCCCTCTCTCCACCAGGGAATCGGGGCCCTGGAGGAAGGATGGGAAGACAGGGCAAGTTCTTAAGAAAGTTCTTAAGGATGGAGTGCCTTCGTGTAGCAAGTCCCCGCCAGATGTCTCTTGTTAGGGGCATATGTGAGTTCTTCAAGAGCCCCCACTGGGATGTTACGCTGCCCAGTAACCAGGTATGGCCAATGCGTGCTCAGCTTGACCTCCAGTTTGAGACGATGTCAATCTCTGTTTGACCCCTAGTCACTGCCCATAGGAGTTCAACCAGTGGCCTCTTACTAAGGGGGGTCCCTTGAAATTGACTGGCTGTTCCCTTGAACTTGGTACCTTTAGGGTATTCTAAGCATGACTTTCTTCCAGGATATTCACTTGACTGAAAGAAAATAACACATCCTGACCATACCAAGTATCGGGGGTAAGGCATGCACTGCTGCCCTCTCTACCCCACCATCATCTTCCAGAGGGACTCCTGTCTTCAGAGTGCTCTAGTCAAGAAGAAGGCATCAGTCTGTATGTTCACAGGTATCTCCTCTCCAAGCACTCTCTCACCCCCATCAAGGTGGCTCTGTGTTTCTGCCACTCAGCAACCATCCAGCCAGGAGCGAGGGACCAGCCTCCCCTTCTCGTAGGTACCTGCATCCAGTCTCAGTGAAGGGGTTCTTTTCTGTCCTCTTCACTTGACTTGGATATGGGGGTCCCTTCCCTCTCCTGGGCACCCTGAAGTGGTGGGGTAAAGCCACAGCATTGCCCCCGAGTACCCCTTATTAAATTTCAATCCTCTATGAATATTGACTCAAGAAGTATAGGGTAAAAGTCACAGAATCAGCTCAACATTTTTTTTCTTTTATGAAAGTATAGTTGCTGTACAACATTATGTAAGTTACATGTGTAAAATATAGTGTTCCACGAATTTTAAAGGTTATACTCCATTTATAGTTATTATAAAATATTGGCTCTATTCCCTGTGCTGTACAATTAATATTTGTAGCTTATTTTATACCCGGTAGTTTGCATCTCTTAATCCCTTACCCCTGTATTGCCCCGCTCCCTGCCACAGCCACTGGTAGCCACTAGTTTGTTCCCTATATCTGTGAGTCTGCTCCTTTTTTGTTATATCCACTAGTTTGTTTTATTTTAGGTTCCACATGTAAGTGATATCATATAATATTTGTCTTTTTCTGTCTGACTTATTTCACTTAGCATAGTGCCCTCCAAGTCCATCCATGTTGCTTCATATGCAAAATTTCATTCCTTTCTATGGCCAGTAGTATTCCATTGTATATATACCACACCTTCTTTAACCATTCATCCGTTCATGGACACTTGGGTTGCTTCCATACCTTGGCTGTTGTAAATAATGCTGCCATGAACACTGGGGTGCATATATCTTTTTAAATTAGTGTTTTTGTTTTCTACGGATATATACCCAGGAGTGGAATTGCTGGGTCATATGGTAGTTCTATCTTTAAATTTTTGAGGAACCTCCATACTGTTTTCCACAGTGGCTGCACCAATTTGCATTCCCACAAATAGCATACATCAGCTCATCTATCTTAATAATTCCTGTGTGGAAGCACCTAGTAGTTCCTCTTTAGACTCTGAGGGGACCTCCTGGCCTCACCTTGGGGCTTGAGCCAAAATTGTAAAACAATAGGAAAATTCCATTCAGTTTTCTGTTCCATTAGTGATGCTTGAGGGCAGAGTCCCACTGTCAGCACGACTGACATTTTGGGGCTGATAGTTCTTTGTTGTAGGGGGCTGCCCCCTGTGTCATAGATGTTTAGCAGCATCCCTGGCATCTACCCAATAGATCTCCCCCCACCCCCCGCCGTTGTGACAATCTCTTCAGACATTGCCAAACCTCCCATCCCCTGGGGGGCGGGGAGGTAGCAAAATTGCCTCCTGATGAGAACTACTGCCTAACAGAAAAAAGGAAGTCATTGAAAGTTTTTGAGCAAGGAAGTAACATAAGATTATCATCAAATATCATTTGATTAGTTTCACTGAATGATATGAACAGGAGTGGCCAAGGCCAAGAAATGCTTGCTGTGCAAGTAACACCTTTTTAATAATCCCTCATAATGTACAACATTACATTATCTCACTCGTTTCCACAGCCTCCATCTGAGGAAGGTAGGGGACTGTGTTTCACTGATGAAGTGTAAACACAGAGAAGGAGGCTAATACGGAGAGCCATCAGGCTGAAGAATAAGTGTGCGGAGGAGAGACGTGGAGAGGGGCTTTTCCATGGGGTCTAGGACTTTCTTTTCAGAGCAGGAATCCTGTAGAAAATATCTGGATCGGTCATAATAGGTACTGTAACTGAAATTAATTGAGAGCTGACCATGTGCTGTGTGTCTCATAGATCCCCTCACTTAAGTCTCTCAATAAGCCCCGTGAGGAGGTAATATTATTATTCCCAGTTTCCAAAGTCTAAGTTTGCAAAGACTAAGTTCCAGGAGGTTAAGTCATGTGCCGAAGGTCACTCAGTGATCAGAGATGGGATTTTAACGGAAGCTGCTGGGCTGACTCCAGAGCCCTTGTTTATAACCACGGCAACATCCTAAACTAGTTTCCAGCGTGTAACTCAGAACATAGGCTCTACAGTTTCCAAACCTCTTCCACTTGTGTCGCCTTCGCAGCTCACACAAGGCTCTCCCGTGTGATGTGTAGTGTCAGCACTGATAGGTAAGTGGGACCTTAGTCCCATTTTGCTGATGAAGATACAAACTAGAATACAGGTGTTAAACCAAAACTAGAAACCAGAATGGTTTGATTCTTTGCCCAGTACATTGGATGACACTGACCAGAATGTGGAATAGAATGTTCTGTAATCTCAGAACCAGAGATTAAGTTTTAACTACACTTCAGAAGAAAATTCACTAATACTTTTGCCCATCTTCTATGGCAGATACTGTGATAAACGCTTTGCACACATTATCTATATCATCTTGGCAAGAATCCTAGGGCAAAGAGTATAATTATCCCAATTTACAGATCAGGTCATTGAGGCCTGGCAAGACTGATGTCCACGACGAATGGCAAAGTCAGGACTCCAACTCAAGTATGTCTCGTGCCAAGGCACATACATGCTCTTACACTGGGCTTCCTGCATCTTTTTACCTTTTATCCTTATGAGGTGGGTATTATTATCTGATGTTTGCAAATAAGGGAAAGAAAGAAGAGCCAGAAAGGTGAAACAACTTCCCCCCAAACACAAGACCTCCAGCAGGTGGATCCAGGAGCCAGGCTCTGGCTGGCTGTGTCCAGAATCCATACTCTTCACCCTGGAGCCTTGGGTCCCGGCTCCATGAGAACTCTTGGGAACACAAGACTGACTCCCCTGCTTTTGTTATCTGTGTAAGTCAGCCTGGGGAGTATGGGGCTGTGAGTCTCAGGGAACATTAATCAGCACTGTTGGGAGAATCTGTTCTCTCCACGAGCTGACTCCTCTAGTTGGTGACGTGAGCTGAATGAGGAAGGTCTCTCTTCGGGGGTGTAGGCTCTGGAAGCTTCTCATGGCCGCTGTGGATCAGAGCCTTAAAGGATATTGAACATTCACTCAGTTGCTCATCCTGGGATGTGAGGGGGACCAGGTCAGGAAGGAGGTGGCCTTAGGGACCCCGAATGTCATGGGACCAGCCTGGGGAGAGATGCCTGCCCAGCTCCTGCCTAGCTCAGCGGGTTCTGTGGCAACAATTCCAGGAGACACCACATGATCTATGTTCAGACGCCCTGCTGGGCGTTCATCAGCCTGAATTTTGCTCCAGGCAAGAGCTAGGGTTCAGTGAGGAAGGGATCAAATATTGGAATGGAACTCGGGTTACCACACCTGGGGCATGATGGGTTTCCATGGAAGCCCCATGTTACCTATAAGGCAGCTGAAGGTGTCCAGTGAGTTATGCTGGCAGAGGGAAGAGGTCAGGGAGCCCAGCATTAAATTCTAGTCTCCTCCCACCCCAATCATTTTCATCATGGTTCACAAATAAATGCAGATGAAAAACAAAAGGAAAAACACAGCATAATTGATTTTAATTCCATTGCTTAATGTCCAAGTCTAAAGGATCCCTAAACTTTTCTTTCCCAGGAATAACGCAATTTTTATTTCTCAAAAATTGCATGATCACTGTTGAATATATTTGGACTGGAGAGTTAGCCCTGGGGTTTTTCTGAGAGGAGAACTTGCTGCCGCGGAATGACGCATCTGCCATCACAAAAACCTTTGGGGAATTCTTTCCAGTTGTGTGGAACCCAATTCAACAACACGCTTTTACTATGTGCCTACTGCATGCCAGACCCCAGGTCAGGTTCTGGTGGTATGAAGAAGGTAAGCCATGTGCAGCTGTTCAGGTTGTATACTCTACCCTAAGGGGCATAGAATTGTGTATCCATTAAGTCCTGTTTCTGCAGACGGCAGGAAGGTGACTTGAACAAGATGGGCTGTATAGGCTGGTTGTGATGTCACTTAGACACCGTTTCTACCCTCAAGGAGCTCACTGTCCAGCAGACAGCAGGGCTCTAAGACACTAGGTGATCATAGGCTAGAAGCTGGAAGAGCTTTTCTCTCTTCTCCCCCCCCCCCTTTTTTTTTTTTTTTTTTTTTTTGCGGTACGCGGGTCTCTCACTGCTGTGGCCTCTCCCGTTGCGGAGCACAGGCTCCGGACGCGCAGGCTCAGCGGCCATGGCTCACGGGCCCAGCCGCTCCGCGGCACGTGGGATCTTCCCGGACCGGGGCACGAACCCATGTTCCCTGCATCGGCAGGCGGACTCCCAACCACTGTGCCACCAGGGAAGCCCTCTCTCTTCCCCTTTTAACACATTATTGACCGGGGGATTTTTGCAGAAACTAATGCCTGTGGCCAGCAATTTGTTATGTAAGTGAATATTGAAACACTCCAGTCAACAATGTTTGGGTAACAAAAGACATATAAATACGTCTCTGGTCAGTAAGTTGTTAAGAACAGGCTACATATAGTCAGATAATGATGGAAAACAAATTTGGTGCACTCTGGTCTTTTTGTTATTGTTGCTAGTTAAGGACAGAAAATCCATTTCTTTACCATTACCAAAATCCATTACCACCTCCCACCAACTCCCAGGACCCGTCTCTTCCCCCATCAAGAGCACATCTTCTCTAAACTAAATAGGAAAAGAGTTTGAAGAAGAGATACATGTGTATGTATAACTGAATCACTTTGCTGTACACCTGAAACTAACACAACATTGTTAATCAACTATGCTCCAATATAAAATAAAAATTAAAAAAAAAAGAGCATCTACTCTTGTCCTTATACTCCATTACCCCCAGTCAGGACAAGGCTGTTAGTACTCATTATTCTTAGGAGGAAAAGAGCAAAAACAAACAAACAAACAAAAATCCAAGCTGGCTCTGAAAGACAATGTTTCTTCCCAATCTCTCCAGGGGCTACCCTGGGGCAAAGCTAGCTGTGCCCAGCTTAGACATGGGGTATCTAACTGCGGGATTTATTGGTGCAGGACCCCAGCCTCATCCCCCATTCCTAACCCCCCATACCTTTCCTCCCACATCTGAGATAACTGCCCTGCTGCACAATAATTCACCCCATGCTCCATGCAGTGCCAATATCACATATATTACTTTATTATTTGGTCATTGGCTTTCCGATGCAAGTGAAAAAATAATTTAAACTAATTGTATGTACAGAGGCTTGGTTAGTTTTCCCAAGGATTTCCAGAAAGATCCCTAGCCCCTTAAATAGCAAAGAAGGGTTACCGTCAACATCTATACAAAACTCCACCTATAAAAGTCGCATGTGTAGAAAGGTTTCTTTATTATAAGCATCACGTTTGGGGAACAGGAAGGGTTGGGGGTGGGGGGCGGAGGAACGTGTGCAGGGGGGTGGTCCACACACACCTGCCCTAACTAGTCCTGTGTAGGAGGCTGTGGCTGGTGAGGCTCAGGTGATCTGCAGTGGGGTCTCCAGCATCTCCATTAGGAAGGTGTCAATGGGTGTGTCCCCGATGAGCTTGAAGAAGAAGAGGTGCTCCAGGCACTTCAAGCCAATGGAGCGCAAGGCTGGGAGGCGCAGCAAGAGCTTGGCAAACCTGTGGAGAAGCAAGGAGACATTAAGGACTGGGGAGCCAGCATGCACGGGGCAGCTGCTGGCCTGAGGCAGCTCATTTGGTCTTCTTGACCAATCTGTGATTAGAAGAAAGAGCCTGGTTGCGGAGACTAAGGCAGTTGGAGAATCTCTAATTCTGGAGAGCTTCAGAAATAGGCTAGAGGTCTTGTTATGCTTCTTAAAGGTGGAAGTTGGATCCTGTGGCCTCTTGAGAATCTCTCGAATTCTGTGGCCACATCCCAGAATTGCCCTCAGCACCCCCATTCGTGGTGGGCAAGAGGAAGAGCTAGCCTGCTGATGCTGGCTCACATCTCCAACCCTAACCAGCTGGTGCTCCTTACATTCTCTGTGCCTGGGGATTCCTGGGAAGATTTGCCAAAGCATTTAGAACGGCACAGCACGGCGGATGTGCAGAATCCACAGGGGCTCTCGCCACTGGCTGAACGTGTTTGTGTACAAACCCCACACCAGGCAGTGAGATAGGTTCTGGGATCCAAGAAGAGCCCCCCACTCTTGGGACCAGCAGTTCTCAGCTCCTCGCCAGACTATGTTTTTCCTCATACCACACTTACTTTGAGCAATGCGACCTCAATGTGCCTCAGTTACCACATTTCTGTTACCCATTTATAACCACTTTGTACATCAGCTTCGTATTCTGTGCTTACTTTTATTTTGTTTTGTTTTTTAATTTTTTTGCCTAAGTGTGACTTTCTTTTTTAAATTTTTTGAAAATTTTTATTGAAATATAGTTGATTTACAATGTTGTGTTAGTTTCAGGTGTATAGCAAAGTGACTCCTCTCTCTCTCTCTCTCTCTCTCTCTATATATATATATATATATATGCTTTTTTAGATCCTTTTCCATTATAGGTTATTACAAGATATTGAATATAGTTCCCTGTGCTATATAGTGGTCCTTGTTGGTTGTATATTTTATATATAGTAGTGTGTATATTTGAATCCCAAACTTCTAATTTATCCCTCCGCCCCCTTTCACCTTTGGTAACCATAATTTCTTTTCTATGTCTGTGAGTCCATTTCTGTTTTGTGAATAAGTTCATTTATATCAATTTTTTAGATTCCACATATAATCAGTGTCATATATTTGTCTTTCTCTGTCTGATTTACTTCACTTAGTATGATAATCTCTAGGCACTGTGGAGACTAGTATGCAGGTTCCTTAAAAAACTAAAAATAGAGCTACCATACGATCCAGCAATCCCACTCCTGGGCGTATATCTGGAGGAAATTCTAATTCAGAAAGAATCATGCACCCCAGTGTTCACTGCAGCACTGTTTACAATAGCCAGGTCATGGAAGCAACCTAAATGTCCATCAGCAGACGAATGGATAAAAAAGATGTGGGGAGGTTTCCCTGGCAGTGGTTGAGAGTCTGCCTGCCAATGCAGGGGACACAGGTTCGTGCCCCAGTCCGGGAAGATCCCACATGCCGTGGAGCGGCTGGGTCCATGAGCCATGGCCGCTGAGCCTGCGCGTCCAGAGCCTGTGCTCCGCAACAGGAGAGGCCACAACAGTGAGAGGCCCGTGTACCGCAAAAAAAAAAAAAAAAAAAAATATGTGGAGGGTGTGTGTATACACACACACACACACACACACACACACACATAGGAATATTACTCAACCATAAACAATAATGAAATAATGCCATTTGCAGCAACATGGACGTGCTTACCTTTCAGTTAGGAAGAGAGAGAGAGACAGAAAATAGTAGCCTTCACCCCTGAGGGGCCCCCAGTCTGGAGAGAGAATACACACACCCATGCATACACACACACTCACATATGTCTCCCACACATGTGCACACACACCCCCTCACCACTCTCACACATACACACACTTGTGCACACACATTCACTCACACTCATACACCCTCACACACATAGCTTGCACATATTCACACGTGTAAAAGTATACACACACATTCTCCTCCATTCTCACCTGCCCTCACACACTGGTACACCCACACACACAAATGCATGTGTACACACACACACACACGCACACCTATAATTAAGGACCTTAGTTGTAAGGCTCACCAAAGGGAAAGAGACTAGTGTGTGAAGGAATTAGCCTCACACATACAGGGTCCTTTTCAGGCTCCTCAATCTGCCACATTTCCAACATGCTTCTGTGGTCTCTCTTCACCTCTCAAAATTCTTTTTGCCAGTGAAGCTTATTTTTAATGTTATTACTGATAATGACTGGAAATCAAATAACTCTACTCACAATTTCCAATAAAAAGTACAGGAATCGAAATCTTGTTAGTCACGGTGGCCTTAAACCAGTAACCTCCAGTTGGGCCGGATCTTCACTGGACGTCACAACATTATTTCACGAGAAGTTTTCAAATTGGAGTTTTAATACTTCTCGAAAATGCGTATAGGTCTATATGCATGCCGAAAGAAGTTTTAAGGAAATGTGGCAATATAAGAAGAACAGAGTGGCACCATCTAAAAAGGTAAGAATTACCTCCCTACATGGAAAAATTAAAGGTCTATACCAAGGCCAACACACACCTTCAAAACATTTGATTAGAAAGCCTCTGAGTGGGACTTCCCTGGCGGTCCAGTGGTTAGGGTTGTGCGTTTTCACTGCAGGGAGCACAGGTTTGATCCCTGGTCGGGGAACTAAGATCCCACAGGCCTCTCGATGTGGCAAAAAAAAAAAAAAAAAGGAAGCCTCTGAGTGCATCTGAATGGTATCACCGTTAGATAAGAACAAGGAGGCCGAGCTCCTGGTCAAGGCTCTGCCACGAAAGAGGTTTCTGTAATTAGGCAAAGAAAATGGCTTCTTTATAAAGTGTGAAGTTAGGCTGACATTAGCTCTGAAAATGTATTTTTTTACTCTAAAAATGCCAAAGTTTTACAATGTGTAAAATGCTAACCATTCTAGACACAGACTATTATATATAGTATGGATAAACAACAAGGGCCTACTGTATAGCACAGGAAACTATATTCAACACCCTGTGATAAACTATAATAAAAAGAATATGAAAAAGAATGTATATATATATATATATATATATATATATATATATATATAACAATCACTGTGCTTCACAGCAGAAAGTGACACATTGTAAATCAACTATACTTCAAAAAAATGATTTTTTAAAAAATGTTAACCATAAGACTGCTGTCTTTGCTGTCTGTCCCAGGTTTGGGAGCTAAGATCAGGATGTAGAAATAAACACACCCCCTAATAGCCACAGCCACAGGGTCGCATTCCTCGCTCACATGTTTGGCAACAAGGGGCACTCACAGCCTTTGAAGGCACCTGCTGTGTGAGAGAAAGAAGGTTCCTGCAAACTCTGCCCCCTCCTGAGTTTTGATGTCTGCTTCTGGCTAGAGGAAGCAGAACTCGTCCCTGTGAGGTGTACTTCTGAAAAGTCTCCACGGAGTGGCAGCCCTCCACCACCAAGAAAACGGCCTTGACAGGGCTTGTGTGCCACCAGGGACCCCCTCAACCACTTTCTGCAAACCAGAGGTGACCAGCCTTTGGCACACTTGCCCACCTGGTTGAGCCAAGTGACATCCCTGATGGACCTGCTCAGCATCTGGGTGGTCACCCACTGTCCAGGCTGTACCGGATGCACCCAAGGGACATGCGGGGACCTAGTCCCTGCACTCCCTCCCTGAACGCCCAGGCCCTGCCCTGGGCCAGGTAACAAGTGTTGGCATCTCTGCCTAGTGCCTGGGGGCCGCCCAGGCCCCTGGCTGTCCCCTTCCTGGGAAAACAGGCAAATTCCAAAGTTTTTAAAGTGTTATTCATTAGAAACAATCTAAATGTCAACCACAGAACGATGACTAGATACATTAGGATACACCCATCCTGTGAAATATTACAAACTCATTGAAAATAAGAATCTTGTACTTTTCAATATCTGATAAAATGTCTAAAATAGCTAATGGAGCAAAATAATACGGCAAACCATATGATTTCAGATCTGTAAATATACATTTCTCTGTATACATACATTGATACACAAAGCTGCTGGAAAGAAATATACCTCCCAAATTTACAGGCAGTTTATATTACCCTATTTATTTAAAAACACTTTCCTTATTTCCTACCAAAGCATGCTTGGCTTTTATAATAAGATAGAAAAGAGTTCTGTTTTTTTTTTTTTTTTTTTTTTTTTTTTTTTTTGCGGTACGCGGGCCTCTCACTCTTGTGGCCTCTCCCGTTGCGGAGCACAGGCTCCGGACGCGCAGGCTCAGCGGCCATGGCTCACGGGCCCAGCCGCTCCGCGGCATGTGGGATCTTCCCGGACCGGGGCACGAACCCGTGTCCCCTGCATCGGCAGGCGGACTCTCAACCACTGCACCACCAGGGAAGCCCTAGGAGTTTTGTTTTTTAAAGAGGTAAACAGCACTACCTAGAGCCAAGTCCAGGAAAAGGATGAATGTGAGCCTTCCTAGTCCTAATGCCCTGCACACGATATGTGCACACACACACACACACAAACACACACACACACACACACACACACATGAGTAATGCTGCCTTACAGCTGGGAGATTCAGTGCATGTCATCCAGCACAGGGCTTTCAGTCAGCTCTCACTGGCCAGAAGCTGAGCTGATGCTGGCAGCCAGGCCCTGCTGGTTGGGTAGGGCTCTTTCAACCTCACCCACTTCAGATGTAGGAGAGACTGCCAGGTGCCTATCAAAATCCATTCTTCTCTTCTTCCTTGGCAACCAGCTGCACACATTCTCCAGTCTCCTTCTTGGCTAGCTGGTCCATGTGACCAAGTTTTAGCCAATGGAAGTGAGTAAAGGGAGGGGGTACCCTTTCCAGATCAATGTGTTGCCCATATAGCCTCACCTCTGTGCTCCCTCTCCTCTTCCCCTTCCACCATCAACATACAAAACACAATGAGAGGGCTTCCCTGGTGACACAGTGGTTGAGAGTCCGCCTGCCAATGCAGGGGTTCGTGCCCCAGTCCGGGAAGATCCCACATGCCGCGGAACGGCTGGGCCCGTGAGCCATGGCCGCTGAGCCTGCGCGTCCAGAGCCTGTGCTCCGCAGCGGGAGAGGCCACAGCAGTGAGAGGTCCGCGTACCAAAAAAAAAAAAAAAACACAATGAGACTCGGCGACATGGTGGAACCCCAGGAAGGAAGGAGCCTGGGTCCCTGAGCAATGGTGTGGAAGAAAGTCACCACACTAGACTGATTACCCATCCAGGACTGATTTGTGAGGAAGAAATAAACTTGTGTTCAACTATTGACATTTGGGAAGTCTGTTGTCACAGCTCAGTCTCCATAACACACAAGGTCTGCACATTTATTGTATCAACTGGCTGGACCCCACTCACACAGATGCATTCATTGCCTGTGATAAAAAATGAGCTCAGCCTCTTCCGGACAACTGAGAGATAGTGGCTTATGATCCAGGAAAAATGGGCTAATGGAAATTAGACTCCACAGAGGAGTAAAAGTCATCAGTGAGAACTGGGAGCACAGGTAATTAATCCTCAAAACAAACTCATGCCTTTAAAGAAGTTTTTTTCAAGTTTCATTTTCCATTTTCTGTGAGGTTTGAGGATCATATTCTCTCTTTTTAACTAGAGCTAGTGGAGGAGGAAAATTTTATTCAGCTGTACCTGGGGGAAACATTTGGGAAAAGAATTTTTTTAACCACTCAGGAATACGGGTAGATGGCCTCAGAGATCCTCTGACCGATATCTTCCTTTTCAGACAAGAAGCCCAGACCCAGGACCTTGCCAGAGGCGACAGACGGCACCCTCGGGGCCAGCGGTCACCTCTCCTGGCTACCAAAGCCTGTACCTTTTACTGCAGGGGGGCTTCCATGAGGGCAAAGCAGAAAGCAATGCAGTCACACTGAAAAGCACAAGCTCTTCGAAATCAGACAAACTTGGGTTCCCAACCTGCCCCACCGTGCCCCAGCTCTGTGACCCTGGGCAAGTTTCCTTTTTGAGCGTTGGGGCCTCTTTAGAAATTGGAGCTAAGGATTCCCACCATCGTCGTTCACTGGGGTGTTCATTCAACATTTAAAGATGAATACTAATTGTTAGGCTCTGATGCCAAAGTGGTGAACAGTGGGTGAACAAGACGGACGAGACCTCCGGTTTCACGGAGCCAGTGTCTGAGTACGGTTGTGGAAAAATCTAGACGGTGCCTGCCGCATGTCGCCATTCATTAATGGCAGATCAGAAGAGTGCTGCAGTTGTTACCATTCTTCCAGGACTCCCTCACCTGCCTGGTTGTTCCGGGTACTTCTGCTTGGTGTAGGCCTCGAGGGTGGCATAAACCTTCTCTCGCAGAGTCTCCACCTCAGAGGGGTTGGACAGACCCTTGGCATCTGAAAAAGACAGCTGATTCAACCTCTCCTTCCACACCTCTGCGGGACACCCTTCTACAGAGTCTGTCCCCATTCACACAGGCCACCTCCCGCAGAGTTACGAGAGACACGCTGGATGGGGGACATTGTGAAATACACAAAGCCAGCCCTTTGTGCCCTCACACCTCCTTCCTGTGCCCAATCTACCCAATAAACTCTTGGAGCAAAGGTACGCACGGCTGACTGCGAGGAGGAGAGTTTTCTTTTATCCGGGCCATTCTAGAAATACTACCTTCACATATTTATTGAGTGCTTACTGTGTGCTAAGCATGGACTGAATAAAGAGATGGGGCACAAAAACCGGACAGACCCACATCCTGTGTCAATTAACAGACCACCTAATTCAGGAGATGAAGCATGTGCGTCAGTTACTATGCAATTCTGAATACTCATCTTTCTTGACCCACAGCAGCATCTGAAGAAGCTGATCACTTCCTCCTTCTTGAAATGCTTTTCCTCCCTGGGCCCCCCAGGACACTACTCTTTGGTTCTTCCCTGTCTCACTCACTGCCCCCTCTCAGGCTTCTTTGCTGGCTCGTCCTTCTCTCTGCAACCTCTAAATATCACCATGCCCCAGGGCTTAGCCCTCAGCCCTCTGCTCTGCAATGCCTCTACTTTACTCTCGGTCTCAGAGCCTTGCATGCCAGGTCTAGGCTGATAGCTCTCAAATGTACATCTCCGGTCCTGCCTCTTCTCTGAACTCCAGACTCACATAAACAATTGCTTCCGGGAGAGCCACTCTTGGACGTTTACTATCCATCTCAGATTCTCATGTCCAAAGTCCTGATTCCTAGCCACCCACCCTTTGAACCGCCATTTCAGTAAATGAAATCTCTGCTTTTCCAAGTGTTCAAGAAAACAAAATGAAAAATTCTAAGAATTATATTTAATACCTCTCTTTCTTTCACGCCCTATCAGCAAATCCCATTGGCTCTGTCTAAAAATATATGTAGAACCCGACCACTTTTTACCGCCTTCTTTGCTACTACCCTAGCCCTCTGGCATCTCTCGTCCTCCCCACTTGCCCCCAAACATGCACACTCCACATCCATTTGAGATCCTTTTCAAGATGGCTCGAGGAGCAGAGGCCATGAAGAGTTGACTCCTTGTCCTCCCCAGGATAGGTCTCCTGGCCCTCCCTTATCTGTCTCTGCTGAGCTAGAAGACTAGAGAACATCAGAGCACTGGGGGCCGACCATGGAGGAGAGCTAAGCACAACGCACTCACCTGGGTTAAAGAGCACGATGGCTCGTAGGCACCCCAGCTCCGACTTATCCATCTGCATGTCTTTCATTTTGGAGACCAGCTCAGTCAGAACTCTGTTCACAGAAAACAATGGCAGGTGATGAGAAAATCATGAATACCAGGCCAAGGGCTGATAAAATGAATGCAACCAATATTTATTGTGTACCCACCCCATTTTCCAGTAGATGCGCCAGGTACTAGGGGCACAGAGATGAATAAGATACAGTCCCTGATCTCAAAGAGCTCACAGTTTAATTAAAGAAACAGACACAGAAGCAATACGTAGCAGCAACACAAAGCCAATAACTGGCATGATCAAAGTCCCAGGGAACACCGAGGATGAGGCAGTGAACACAGAGAGGGAGCTGGAAAGGCAGCCTAGAGGATTTGGGAATTGGCAGAAATGCAACGGGCAAAGCAGGGTGAGGGCATCGCATGTCTGGAAGAACACTGCAAAGGACGGCATTCCGTGACAGGGCAGAAATTTCTAGACACCATCAAGAGGGCTGAGTCAACTGAAGACCATGATAGTCTCCATGTGGAACATGTTGTGGGAAAAGGCAGGGAAGGAGTAGGGACATCTTAGCTGGACATGCGCATGGCCCTGGAAGACCATTTATGGTGGGGTTCGGAAGGGACCACAGGGCCCTGGCATTGGACAGAGAGACTATTTTCAATCTTACTCTTCCTTTCCCAGTTCTCCGTCCTTTCACCCACCCATTCATCTCTCATCTCTTTAAATCGCCTGGCTTAATTTTCCTTTAGAACCATTTAAGGCACAGAAGCCCAGACTGAGGCTGTTGCTCTTATAGCAGAATTCCCCCAGAGAGCCTGATGCAGAGACCAGCAAAAACCTCAGCTCATCTTTTCCAGATTCCTAAAGTCAGATCCTAAACTCTCATTCCCATCCAGGCCCCCTTGGATAAGCAGTTCAAACTCCCCACTCCTACCTTACTAGGTAATGTCAACAATACAGTCTCTTCCCTGGAAACCTTTAGGGATAATAGGGTCTTTCATCTGCCAGCAACTCTGTTGGCCTCTGACTGACCCCATCTCCTTGGATAACCGTTTCTTTTAATCCCTTTCTCATTCCCCAGGTTTATGTTTTCATGTGCTGAATGGTCTCTGCTTCCAGCCAGTACAGCTGATTGGGCTGTCCATCCTACATCCCAGCACTACCCACAGGTACACACACACACATGCACACATGTGTACACACACACATACAAGCACTGGAAGTAGAATAGAGCCACCTGTCAAAGATGGAGCCAACCCCAGCACTGTGGGCACTGCTCCGGTGGACGTGTAAACCCGTGGCCAGAAGGATGCCATCCTGCACAGAAACCGAGCGGTGGGAAAAGGAGGCGATCAGCAATTCATTCCACCCTGCAAGAATAAGAAGGAGGCCTTGAGGGAAACCTGACCACACTCTTGCTTCATTGATAATCACCCAAGGCATGTACTATTATCCTTTGGAATAAAAGCAGAACCAGAAATCCAGGGAGGTCAAAAACTAGTTCCAGACGACACCACTAATTAGTGAGGGAACAAAGGGTAAGAGTGGGCTCCCCTGACTCGTGGGTCTGCTCCTCTCCCACAGTCTCTCCAATGCAGCGCAGAATGGCAGCTTGAGGGCAAGGACTCTTTTTTTCCCTCCAGTCCATCAACAAATATGGATTGAACACGTAACAGTAACGGTCACTGTGTTAGCTGCCATGGTAGATAAAGCGAGTATACCCTGCAGTGTCTGCCCCCAGGACATGACAAGCTGGTTTTACTTCTTAGGCGTTGTTTAGTAGCACCCAGCACGGCATGTAGCTTTCCATCGACACTCAGGGATCGCTCATTATCTAATAGGGATGAAATAAGTGGACTGGCTCCCCAGGCTCAGCGAATCTTCATGAAATGTCCCTGCCGGCTCCATGACAAAGAGGAGATTTGGCCTGTGTCAACTGCACAGTGTCCCAGAAATGGGAGGCTAGAGAGATGATAGCATGTAGAATCTTAAAATAGGAAGGGACCCTGGAATCTTTCTAGTAAAAGCCTGAGCAAAAATCTTTGGCTTCCCCTATTTCACCTGTGAAATGGGAATATCTCTGTTTTCCAATTTCATAATAGTTAATGAGGCACAGCTTCAGATTGTCTTGAATAACAATCATTTAACTGTCATTGAAAATTAAATGCAAATTATAAAGGCTGCATAAAATTTGCAAGAAAGAGCCTTTCTTGGTCACTAAAAGGATTCTAGGAAGCAGTTTAAGAGAACCGATGGACAGAAAAATCTCATTAAATAGAAAATTCTCACCTTCTTGTAAACCTGCCTTGTTTTTTTAATTATGTGTGTGTTTAAAAGTTATTTTTCTCTGATAATAAAATGCATGTAGAAACTAATAAAAATTTCATTAAGTATAAAAGAGAAAATTTAAATATTAAAAAAAAGAAAAAGAGTCTTACTCCTCCATTAACAGTGTTTCATTTGGAGATGAAAGTTTTGGGGGCGGGCCATCCAAATTTCAGAGCTTACCAATAATATAAAAAAGAACAACCTCGGATAGGGTTATCCTGTCTCAGCAAGGTGCACAGCTTGGATGGGTTACAGCTCCATCAGGTCACTTGTTTTAGGATCCCTAGGGTAATTTCAAAATGGCAACCCAAGAAGAAAGGAGCCCTGGTATCCCTTACCTGCCCGGAGCAGAATGACCTGGTCCTCCAAGGTGAGGTCAGAGAAGTGGGGAATACGCTTGGCCCATTCAACGAGAGTAAAGAGCTGCTTGTCAGCAGCATGGCATATGTTGGTGACAGGGTCATTTGTCTAAAAAAGGAACAAAGTACTCTGAACGGACAGGTTCTAGGACTCAAACATACTCCTTCCCCATCTCCAGCCCCCTCCAAGAAATAGGATATGGATGGAGATCTAAGACCACCTACCGAATTCTCCATGTTCATGTCACCGTAGGATTCTGTCTTTGGTTCAACAGCAAGTTCAGCCTCCAGAATCCTCTCCACGGGCATATCTTCATGGCCACTACTGGCACATTCTGCCTCACTCTCAGCCCGCTCCCGGCTTCTCTGCCTTTCTTCTTGCACAGCTGGCAGGGACAAGGACGTGCAGACGTTACCATATGCCCAGGACAACTGTGGGAAGGTTAATTACATCCCTAAGCCTCATTTTCCTCCTCTGTAAAATGGGCATCATGGTGGCAATGAATCAGAGATGCTGTCATGTTAACAGATGAAACCAAGAAAGCAGAGCTGAGCTGTTTTCTTATGCCTGTGCCAAACTATGGGTTTTTTCCGTCCATAGTCTTTCCAGTTCATTATGGTGACCACTCTAAATGTGCCTTTTAAGCTTTAATAACCTCCGATTCTGCCCTTTCTTTTAATGAACCACTGTCTCCTTGCATGCTGTCTCCCCTATCCTTCCTCCACCTGCTATCTCTAATAAACCGGGAGCATGCAGTAGTTAAGTAACGAGCACATTACTCTAAAAATTCCCTCTGTCAGATCCTGCGCATCATTCTTGGCATTCACGTCCCATTAGGTCTGCCCCTGGTGCACCGGCCTGAACACAGCATCACCTGATCTGACTTGTCAGGGAAGATCTTCACGGAGCCATGTGGGTATTTAGTAAGTGAAAGGGTGGAATAATGTCACCTAGATGACATTTCAGAATCAGCAGCTGATTTGGGGGGTGGGGAAGGGTACACAGGCAAAGGTGGAGGCTAGAATTTTCTCAGATTCCCCAAGTTTAGGGTTTTCATCAAAGAACCCTCTGGGTCTATACATTAGAATGTCAGGCAGACCCCTTTCCCAATTCTGTGCTCTTCACTGGGAGAACAGTCTCTATGGGGTTAGTTGCCATCCTCTCGAAAGCTTCAGTTTCCATCTTCTTATTCCCAGTAGCAATAAGCAGAATTCAGTATTGGCACACATTTTCTAAATCCCAAGAATCGAGAAAATTATACTCTAAGCAGTGGCCCAGAGGGACCTCAGTGACAGCTATTCCATGAGCAACTTCTACGTCTCATCTCCTCTCCTTTCCTCCCCTTTGTCCACTTTCCAAGGTACCTCCTACTCTCTGAGCCACAAGGCTGCGGAATGAACTGGGACTGGATGCTGGACATCGAGTTTGTCACGCAAGTGATATTATTGATCTCTCAAAGTAGGTCAGAGAAGGGTCTGACAGCACAAATCTGGCTGGTACATCACTGTCTCTAATAGAGACACACCAAGAAACCTCAAGATGAGAATGATATTCAGGGGTTGAGAGGGAGGGAGGGTAGGAAGGAAGGAGTAAAGGAAGAAAGGAAAGAGAGATTAAAGCAGGAGAGTAAGAAAAAGAAGAAATGGACGAGAAAAAGAGCAGAGAAGAGCAAAAATCAGGTACCGTGGAGTCAAAGAAATCTTTTTCAAAATGGGCCCGACCGCTTCCTAGATAGTAACGTCGGACATGGTACTCAGCTTACGAAGCCTCAGTTTCCTTGTATGTACAGTGGGGATTATAGTACTTACCTGAGATTGTTTTATGAAGATTAAACGAAACAATTATTTTAAAGTTTTTTGAAAAGTAGCATTTCCCCTCCCCTTGGCCTCTCTTTACACTCTCGGGCTCTGCTCTGGTCCTCTCTCTATCCCTGCTGTTGGCCTCTTCCTCCCTCTCCCTGTTTCTCTTTTCCCCTCATCCTTTCTTTCTGTCCATTTGGTTAGCCTTCATTCACTGACAACATACAGAAACTCTCATATGTGTTTTTTATCATCAGTTGGATTTGCTGGTTAAAGTTGAATGCTTCTTGTATTAATGTTTTTTAAAGGTAGGTTAATGGGCATCTATTTGTCTTGATTTGAAAAGATGGGGGAAAGCAAACCAAGTTCCTCTTGTGGCCCTCAATTGATCTCTTCTACAGATTTGTAGCACTCAAGGAAAACAACCTTCACGCTCCAAAGAAAATAACCTTGGCTTCAGGGAATTAGATTCTAATTCCAATTTTGCAATTCACTGAGTGATCCTTTGCTATTCAGTTCTCCTTTTTGTGACATAAATCTTACTGTCATCAATGAGGAGTCATGTATCTGTTGTTGAAGCAAATCTTCTATGGCGCATTCTGAGCTACTGCTACTCAGTACATCAGGGTACATTGAGGGGCCAGTGGGACCTAAAACAGGATTTTCCATTAGTCCAACATACATTTATTGTGATGTATTAAAATAGCCAAAATGTATGGAGCCCCTTCTCTGTGTCAGAATTATGCTCAACACTTTTCATAATTAACCCCCACAAGAACCCTCTGAAATGCTACGAACCACAGAGAAGTTAGGTAACCTGCCTGAGGTCACAGAGCTAGGAAGTGGTGAAGCCAGCATGTAGACCCAGGCTGGCTGCCTCCTGAGCTTACCCCTGACTCCAAGGCTCTGGGCTGGTTGGATTAATAGACCCACAAGAATGTCAAGTGCTGACCACAAATTGCCTCAAAAATAATCCATTCTCTTACTACCCAAACCACATTATATGACCCAAAATTATGGAAATAGACTTCCCCAGAACCCCTGAGGATCGTTTGGTGGCCTGGAAGTCAGAGGGTCCCAGTGCTACACCCACTCTGCCATTAGCTTGCCATGTAAGCTTAGGCAAGACCCCTAGCCTCTCAGAACCTCTGCTTCTTCTTTCAGGAAATGACTGTGTTACATCAGACACTCCAGCTTCACCATTATGTACCCTGGTTTTAGGCAGGTGAATTCTGAGCCCACCCCACTTTCATCTCTCTCTGTCTGTCCAACTCTCTAGGAATGTAAATTCCATAGTATCACTCAGTTATCTGTTCCAGGATTTTATTAGTTTTGTCCTCAAGAAAGTGCCTGAACTGAGCCCCAAATTCCGTAAATGAAGGCCAGAAATGATAGTGGCGAAGGAAAGGCTGTCCAGTAACTTTTTAAAAGTGACCCTCGATATAGTGAGATGAAGAACTGATTCGCTTTTTGCCTTCTCTTTGTCAGGGCGAATAGTATCAATTCCTTTAGCAATTTCTCAGAGAGCCCCTTTCCCCTTCCTAATCTTTACTCCTCAGCTTTTCATCATTCCTGTTGCCCCACATTATTTGTTTTTTTTAATGCAGGAACCAAAACTGGACCCTACTTGCTATGAAAGAATCATAAATAATACTAGGTTTAAAAGAAGCACTGCCCATGCTCTTACAATCCACATGTCCCTGTTTGACTTAAAATAAAGAACCACGCTTCCCATCATTTGCTCTGTGAACCACTCTGACCCTAATTGAGCCAGAAATATTCAGGTTGAGTGGTTTTTTTTTTTGTTTTGTTTTGTTTTGTTTTTTTGCGGTACGCAGCCTCTCACTGTTGTGGCCTCTCCCGTTGCGGAGTGCACGCTCCGGACGCGCAGGCTCAGTGGCCATGGCTCACGGGCGCAGCCGCTGCGCGGCATGTGGGATCCTCCCGGACTGGGGCATGAACCCATGTCCCCTGCATCGGCAGGCGGACTCTCAACCACTGCGCCACCAGGGAAGCCCTCAGGTTGAGTTTTGAGAATCAGAATTAGACTGTGAGGCAGGAGAATCGAGTATAGGTGATTTGCAATCTGCAGCAATCATGCTCTATGCTGATGAGAGACACACTTTGGGGGAATTAATTTTATGTTTTGACTATCACAGTGGTGGAAGCTACAAAGAGTATCAATTCTATCCCAGTGAAGAGGAGACAGTCTCCACCAGCTGATTTTTCGCATCACATGCTCCAGTCTAGAAAATTGTCGACCCCTCTACAGCAAGTATGACACAAGCATGAAGTAGTCACTCAAGTCATACTTGATGAATGAATGACTGAGTGAATGAATCCTTTTTAGAAGCTCCTGCATTACTAAAACTTATGATTCCGATATTTAGTTTAAATCACTCATCCATTCTCTCAACAGTTTTTTCTTAAATGTCTACTATGTGCTAGTCACTGGTGATATAGCCTTGGGGGGACAAAAGGCAGGAAAAATATCCCTGCGTTCTTGGAGACAGACAGCAGACAAAAGTTTAAAGTACGTTAGATAGTGGTAAGTGCTGTGGGAAAGAGACTGGGAAGTATGAGGGTGTTTGGGGCAATCTGAGACAGTGTAGTCAGGCAAAGCTTTATCAAGAAGTTGACAATCAGGTAAAGGTACGAAGGAGGAGAAGTGAGTCATGCAGGTACCTGGGAAGAGGGCAGTCCAAGCAGACAGAACAGTAAGTGCAAAGGCCCTAAAGTGGGAGCACCCCTGATGGCCCAGCAAAGACACTAGGAAGGCTGGAGCAGAGAGACATGGGGCAGCCAGACTATGTATGACCTTGAAGTCATGACCAGAATTTTGCCTTTCTTTTCTGAGTAAGAAGGGAAGGCATCAGAGGGTTTTGGTGAAGGAAAGGCTTCACCTGACCCACTTGTTCAAAGCCTTACTCAGGTTGCTTTGATAAGGAGAGACCGAAGGAAGATAAAGACGGAAGCAGGGAAACTTCTCAGGAGGCTATTTGTATTATTACTAAAAAGAGTGGTGGCTTGGTGATAACAGTAAAAATAGTGAGACATGGAAAGATTCTGAACATCTTTTGAGAAAGAGAGAAGATTTCCTCACCCATTGAATGTGGTGTATGAAAGAAAAAGAGGTGTCCAATGGCTTTTGGTCTGAGCAACTGAAAAATGACTATTTCCTAAAATGGGGAGGACCGTGTGATGAACAGGTTAGGAGGACAGATTTGGGGGTCTGTCAATTTGAGATTCTGATCTGGGAGTAAGCGATCTGGGAGTAAGGTGGGTACCCATACCCACCTACCTTGGGGACCTTGGAAAACTCACTCCATCTGTCCAAGCCTGTTTCCTTGGCTGTAGAATGGTTAGGGTTATTAAGTTATTCTCAAGGGCCACCTCCATCTCAAACATGCTAGGAATATCATCTTTTTTCCTTCTTGGTAGCATTCTCTCTTAGAAGGGGCTCAAACTTTTTCTTCATTGGTCCTTTCAGTCAGCCTCCCCTCTCCTCACAGAAAAGAAGTTCTTCAAGAATAAGAAGCCACCTGGGAGTGACTAAACGCCTTGTTCCCATTTCCTAGAGAGAGAGGCAGGACCTCCTTACTCTGAAATCTATTAAGATTCACCATTTACTACACCCTGTACTTGCTTGAGTTCACCAGCTAATTAACTGCCCAATTCAGGTTATTTGTATTACTTAACAGAAAGCCTTTTTGATCTGTACATAAACAGAAAGCACTTTCAGATTTTTTTTTTTCTACAGCAACCCAGCTAACCCACACTGTAAGTTTGAAAGATGTAACATTTAAAAACGCATGATGACGATCTCTCTGAATGAGAAGGCAAAGTCTGATTATTGGTAATGCCAATAATCCCCAAAGACTTTGGAATACACCAATCTCAGAGGATTTGTAGCAGACCAAGGTTATAAAAACCCAGAGAGATTAATCAAACCAGCAAGCTTCCCCAGAGTGAGGATTAGAGGGGAGAAGTCAGCTCTGCCCAGAAGGTCAGACTGATGTCCCAGCACACAGCGACCCCGAGACCTCAGTTCTGATGCTGTCTGGCTATTGGAAGAGCAAGGGAGAGGGTCCAGTTTGGACCATCATCTGAGGTCCAGGAGAGGATAGGTGAACATGGAGGAGGAAGATGCTCTTGCTCTCTTTGCTCGGGGGTACACACTTACCAGGGCAGGAAGCATTCAACTGAAATACTCGAGAAATCATGGTACCCAAAGTCATTCCCCCCTCCGCTTCAAACTTCTTCCACATAGTCCAGCCTAGCAGGACTCTGTCCTACGTCCTGCACTTGTTTCCATCATTTATATGCAAACTGCTCTCCCCTGAGTGGAGGGAGGGGTAGTGGGGAACCTCACCTTCCCTCTTCATGCCCATGACAAGGCACTTCTGATAGCGACAGTACTGGCAGCGGTTGCGCTGACGCTTGTCAATGAGGCAGTCTTTATTATCCCGACACGTGTAGATGAGGTCTTTCCTTATGGTTCTCTTGAAGAACCCTTTGCAGCCTTCACAACTGTACACACCGTAGTGCTTTCCTGGTCACAAGAAAAGGACATTCCATAAGTTATTCTTGTGTTTATTTGGGTCTTTCATGCAAAAGAACCCCTTGGCTCTCGCCTAGGAAACTGGCGCATCACCTAGGCAATGGGACAGAAAGCAAAGCAGGGAATGCAGGCTTGATGACAGGAACCAAACCAAGGCAGAGTAAATATGCCCTTCCTCGTGTCTACCCTCTGGAAGCGACTCTCTGGAGTCACCAATTCCAGAGATCATTATTAGAAAAGTCCTGACCTAAGATTTTGCTTACATTTATTGAATAGGGCAACTCTTATGTTTAGTTAAGCAAAATGTTCTGCCTTCATTTAAGACATCAGTATACATAAGAAATAAAACTATTTATGCTTGTTACATGTTATCTAGCAGGAAAAGAACCTCAGCTTCACACATATTTCCCCATAATTGAAGCCCAAGGACTTAGGAATCTCACTTAAAAGTATTATCCTCTATCATAAACTATGAACAAGAACCTGAGTTATAAATTTTTTTATATACTACTGCCTATTGGAGGAGTAAACTGGCTATGATCTTTATGGCATAATATGACATATAATCTTGAGATGTGACAAAAAGATCTGATGGAAGGTAGTTTTGCTTGATCCAGAATAATCTGTTACATGTTTCATTGCCCTTATTACCTGTTCCACGCATCCAGTTTTCCAGGACTCCAGCCAGAGATGGCTAATTTGGTCAGGAGAGCCACCATACCCATGCCCACATAGGCATCAAGAATCAATCACCATACTCTTTCTAAGTAGAAATCTTCCCAATACTACACACCATGCAGCTATGCTCAATGGACTGGAATTGTGGGACTTGAAAAATATAATGAAACAGATCATTCACAACATATTTATGTCTGATTCTTGAGTATGACATGTGATGCTGTTTAGTTATAGACCTGTCATGACGTTCTAATTTGGTTGTATTTAGGCTGATATCGAAGTGAACTTGAAGTCCCTGAGAACTAGCCAGTGTACATATCTGCATCCCAGGAGCTTACATTTCAGAGGAAGCCACTCTAAGATGCAATGGTGGCTAGAGATAGCCTGCTTGATGAAGTTAGTCTGTGCCTAATCAGTTGACTATACTAATTTCCTGAACTCATAATAAATACAGGCTTTTATCTTGGGCTCAAAGAACCTAATGCTCTCAGCTCTGAAGTATTTGTCTTTAAGAAACATGGGACCAATTTGTCATTCCCGTGGTTCTTCCATATACGAAAGAACTGCCCAACTTTCAATTAAACCATAGCAGAAAAAACTCTCTATCAGCGTGTCTGGAATTAAGTTGCTATGGCAATGGTCAAGTCTGCATGATTTGGAAACAACTTTTTGAGAACAAGCAAACATCAGCTGTGTAGCTAAGTTCCAGGCACCTGGAACTTTCAGTGGAGTCACATTTTGCAGGGACTTTGGTGACCATAAAAAGGTGAGAAAATATTGTCAGCTATCATAGACAACTATAGAAAAGAATCTTCCTCATTCATCAAATCAGAGATTCAAATGTCATCAAAATTGTTGAGATGGGGAGTGGGGAGGCAGGAATGATGGAGAGGTAGGGAAACAAGTCAGGAAAGAAATAATTTGGGCAAAAATGGAAAAGGATCAAAGAAGATAAAATCAGTGAAAACACACTTATTTCCACCTATGGAAACATGTTAGAAACCTAGAATGTTGTAGAAGGAAATTCGCTAAAATATCAAAGGGTTTATTTTGTTAGGAACACTATAGATAGCTCTTTGTTTTCACTGTACTTTTCTAGTTCTCCCACATTTCCTATGTTGGGATATTATTTTTAGAATTATAAAAAAATATTTTTTTAAAAATTAAAGAGACTCTAGCTTGAGATACTTGCTTATTACAACAGCTTCTCTATCCCAGATACACACGCAACACAGTAACTCCAGGGAAGGGCTTCTGAAATGTTTTCTATAAATCTAATCTCACCACATGAAATTATGCTTTAAATTCATTAAGGCTGTGGTGACAGAAATTTACAGCCTGGGCCCCAAGCTGGACCATCCTCAAAGACCCTTTTTCTCTCGTTGGGTGCAAAGGAGCCAAGTGGGCAATGGAAGAGGTGTCTTCTCTGGTATCCCCATTGCATGGGGCACTTGGGAGGAGTGTCTGCTTCTGTACATACCTGAGGATCTGTCCCCACAGATGGCACAGATGTGTTTAACCAGAGATCCAGGGCTAGTGGATGGGTAGTTCATGTTTCCAATGCCAGGAAGCCCTGGTAAGGGTTTGATGTCCTCTGAAATGCTGACACTGTTGACCACATTTAGCTGCAAGAGAAAAAAATACAATAAAACACAGAGCCAGGGTAAACCCAATCCCTGAGGCAGAAAGCAATAAGGCCATCCTTGAGGGAAAAAAAGTGGGTTCTATTTCGAGAAGTAGTTTCCAAGTACAGAGTATCTAAAATTGCCTATGAGGGATGTGAATTTAAGGGAGAAAAAGAGTAGCATAGAGGAACTAAGTCATTTCTAAATGCCAAAACCTAAACCGAAAATCACAACACATCTACATCAGAGCTCTCAGCTTTTACTCATTTTACTCATGTTTTATTTGAGCTAGAAATCCACGCTGAACAGCACACTTAGGACAAGTCCTCTGTGTATTTTTTAATTTTTTATTAACTGCATCCTGCCTATTCAGCAGTACTCCAAGGGGAGCTATGGCCCTCAGGCAAAAGACTTAGACTAGGAGAGAACCAAGGAAAATATGCAAATCCATCCGTTTAGTGAATCAACAGTCATTCACAAGCACTCACCATGTCAGGCACTGTGCCAGGCTCTGGGATACAAAGGTAAATAAAATGCACACTCTTAAGACGTTCACAGTAAAGTGGAAGAGACGATACGTGTAGTGGTCATCTCAACAAGCCTACCGAGGATGGTAAGCCAAATGCCCAAATCATTGCAATAGCACCAAAAATTAGGTTAAAAGTCCCGGATCATGTTCTTGAACTTGTCTCTAAGGAACAAATATCTTTCCATGAAAATATAAAATCTTTAGAGCCAGAGACCATCTGCCTTGTCTTCCGGGTGCCTGACGTGAACCCAGCATGGGGTAGGGAGTTGGTAGAACTGAATGGCTGAATAAACGAACGTGTGTGTATCCCTTTCTTCACCCCTTATCACAAGTTAACATTAACTCCTCACCGCCACCCCCTCCTTGTCTCCCGGTGCTCTTAGGGACATGACTGAGAAGCTGCCTCTACATGTCTTGTATTCATCAAAGAAAAGTTAAATAAATACAAGCCGGTCATCCAATCAGCAGTGTTTCTGTACCCATGGGTACAGGTCAATGCTCTAGGCACTGTGAAGGGAGATATGAAACGGAGGTCTGTGTGTCATTCCTCAAAAATGATGAAAATCTCACTGAGGAGTCGGAACGTGCCCCCAGACAAAGAACACTTCCAAGTAAGTTCAAACAAAGGTGGTGCTGAGTTAAGTGTGAGTTAAGTGCCTGGTAGAGGCACCTGATGAATATCTGGGGGTTTAAGGGAAGGTCCACTAGCTTCTGCATGGTCTATGTGACTTTTGCCTAACTGAAGTGACTGTAATTCCCAAACTGAACCAACGGTAGGATTTTCTTCTCTATTCTAGGCCTTTGGGACAGAAGGAATGATCAATAAAACCTAAAATACAACAGAGCCTGAGTTAGGTTCCTTCTAAATTTACTAGCTTTTCAATTCACTAAGCAAATATTTATTGAGCATAGGAGGTGGGCAAAGGCTCTGGGTTAAATGCTGCAAGGGATGCAAAAAAGAAAAGACAGCTTTCGGGGCCTTGCTTTGAAATCAAAGTCACCAGGAATTTTTAAAAATTCATTCATAGGAGGCATGAAAACACGTCCATGGTGGGAGAATTCTCCCTCCTCTTCCTCTTTCTCCTCCCCCCTCCCCCTGCTCCCTCCTTTTTATACAAGGCTAAGGCAAGACATCTAAGTCTTATTTTCAGTATTTTGTTTTGTTTTGGTGTAATACAGGGGTACTCAACCCCAGATATACACCTGGGAGCTTTGGAAAAAATTAATTCCAGAGCCCCACATGCAAAAGTGGCCTGAGGGCCAGTATGGGCTAGGAATTCTGAGTGCCTCAAGGAAATAGTTATTAGCACTTAGTTCCACCCCGTGAAAGAGATGACCCCCCAAAAAAGAGCCCTCTAGCTAACCATGACTTTGTCTGCAAATCCTCAGATGGATAAGAAAGGTCATGGGAATAAGGAGGAGGACACCGTCACCTCGGGCTCAGGAGGCCCTCACCCACCTTCCTCTCCCACTCCCATCTCCAACAGGACCAGATCCACCACCTCCAGCCCACAGCAATCACAGAACAGTAATTATTGTTCTTGCTACTGTAGGTGCTACCATCCAAGGAAAGTTTGCTCAGCGCTAATTAGCTATTTTAATCCTTACGACAACCCTATGAGGTTTTCCTATTTTTCAGATGAGGAAATTGAGCTGTAAAGTGGTTTATTCTTAAGTTCATTCAGAAATCCTGGGATACAAAAAGGAAGGAGACACAGGCACTAACCCAAGAAACTGACCATCCCTGAGATTAAAAGCTGGTTGGGATAATGTAAGAAAGCAAGTGAGATTAGGGAAGATGTCCTGAAGGAAGGAGCATTTGAGCTGGGACTTGACAGCTTTAAAAAACGGGGAGCACAGGGAGATCAGCTTGATGCTTTGTGACCACCTAGCGGGGTGGGATGCGGAGGGAGGGAGGGAGAGGCAAGAGGGAGGGGATATGGGGATATATGTATACGTATAGCTGATTCACTTTGTTATAAAGCAGAAACTAACACACCATTGTAAAGCAATTATACTCCAATAAAGATGTTAAAAAAGTTAAAAAACGGGTAGGATTTGGATGGGCCAGTGATGGACAAAAAGTTTTGACCAACAAAGGCCTGAAGGGAAGCCCAGGTATTTGTGTCCAGTGGATGGATGGGAGACAAGGCTGGAAGGTGGGCTGTACTTGATTGCCCGGCTAAGGAGAGTGGATCTAATCTGAGAGGCAATGAGGAGCCATGAGGTTTCCAGCAGAGAAAAAAGGTCCTCAAAGTATGAGGCAGCAGCATGGGGAAAGACGGAAGGAGAGAGACACCAAGCCTATTGCCCCTGCCCAGGTACCATGTTAGGTGCCTTCCCAGACCTAACAGGTGGGAGCTGGAACCCCGGGCTCCTGGATCTCAGGTCATCGTTCCTCCTTCCCCACATCGTCTGTCTTGTGTGGCAGGAGCTCCCCAGACCGCCCCTGCCCTGACTGCTTCCTGCCCCACCTCATTGGCAATGAGCACCCAGAGGAACCAACTTGCTTCTGGCCACTCTCTCCTGGAAGCCTCTCTCCGACATCTCTCCTCTTCCTGAGTTGGGCTGGCATTAGGAGGCAGTGGCTGGGACAGGTGGGTTGATGCCCTCATCTCCATCAGCCTCTTTGCTGGCTTGGGGTTTGCGTGGGATCAGAGCAATGGTAGATGAGATCGAAGGTGGCCCCCGGAGCTCAAACCCATTAGCTGCACGGTCCCCAGTGCTGCGGCCCCAGCTGTCTTGTTCCATTAGAAGCAGCTCTGCTGAAGTGCGCACTTTAGAGCCGGGATGTACCAGGCGGCCGGCTGCTCCTGAGAGGAACACACTTGGCTGGCCTGTCTTCCACTTGCAGTCCTCTCAGCCAGGGACTGAATGCATCCTAGATGCCCTGGAGCCATCACAGAACATTGGGAGCCACATTTCTGAGCGGCTTTCAGCCCCAATTATTCCACTCAAGGCAGATACGTGGCCAGACAAGCAGGCTGCAGGCAGGCGCACCTCTTCCAACAAGTGGTCTCCTTAGAGTGGCCTTTCTTTAACCGAGTGAGGGTCTTTGTCTAAAAAAGTACAGAGCCTGGACCTGCCACTTCCTTGCTGTGTGATCTTGACCGGGTGACTTCATTTAGAGAAGCTGTTTCCTCATCCACAGACTACAGCAGTGGTTTTTGAGCTCAGAGAGTGTGTATGGCAGGGGGTGGCGAGGTTGAGTAAGAAGACTTCACATCTCCCACCTCTAGTTCACCAGACCTGTTTTTATTTGACATGTAATGGCTTCCAAACATACTTTCACTTGAAGGAAAGACTTTATGGCTTTTTAAAAAATCATTAAACAGATGATCTTTAAGGTCTGTTCTAGCTCTAACATTTGCAATTTTTATTATCAAAGTATTCTCTGTAAAAATGCAAGCATCTGAAAGGATAATAATTTGGTTATCAAGCACTACCTGGGCAGGAATTATCAGGGACAGAACCCAGGTCAGGCAGCTGGGTCAGGAGAGGAGAAAGAGGCGGGAGTCTTCCAAAGGTAGGGCCTGCTTCGGGGTCGAGCCAACAGATATCACACTTACAAAAATGCAGCATTAAACACACACACACAGACACACACACACACTCAGAAAAACGTGATCTAGATCATTCTGTCTGAAAGCTGCATAAATATCTTCTCAATTATATATTTGGTGTTTTGGGAAATTGTTCACGCCACTTAGATACTCCCCAGGGAAGGGACTGAGTCTTAAACATTTTTTAGATCTCCAGTGCTTAGTGCAATGAATGATTGTTGAAATGAACTTCTCTAGAACCTTTCAACAACAAAGTACACACACCTGAACCAATGATCACACAGTTGCATAATATATATCACCTAGCTGTATGATATAGCACCTAGGTATAATAATAATATTAATAATACCACCTTATTGCCATAGAGTATCATAAGTGCTTAAGCAGTGATTTTTCAAATCCACATCTCCTTTGATATTCATAAAAAATCCCTGTAGGGTAATCAGGGCAAAATGTGTTACCCCACAATAGAGGAAAGGGAACTGAGATAAATATAAGTTAAAGTGGTTTGCAAAAGTTTACCCAGTCCCTGCCTCCAGAGTATCAGTTCATTTCTCTTTATTCCTCAAGACTGAAAATCCAACAAGAGTTAAAAAAAAAAAGAAGCTCAAACACCGGGAAGACAGAGCACAGAACGAGACACCCCCCCTGCTGCCCCCACACTGAGCGCTTCCCTTCACCCTCAAGTTGCACTTACCCTAGACCCAGGTCACACAAGGCGCATGTTTCCCGGACAAGTCCCACTCAGCCTCAATCCTGGGCAAGAAAGGCAGGATGCATAGGAATCGTCTATCCAGAGTGTGCAGAGTCCAGCTCACCGTGGCTAACACTAAGAGCACTAGATATCATGTGTTATCTAGTTAATTGGGCAAAGTGTCACTGCCGTGTGGCTCCAGAACCCAAGCCCCAACGCTGCTCAGCTTCACCAGTGCTGGCAAGCTTAATATAGCTCCCAAAGCCAAACTTGGCCTTGGCCTCTGCACACAGCCCAGTTGGCCAGGACCAAAGCTTTCAGCTGACCTTTCAACCCCAATCCCTCTGTACAGACATATGGTCCAGGAATAGCGGCCCTGCCACTCACATGGCTGTGAAGCTGAATTTATTGGCCAGGTTTGGCTCAATTAGACTGGAGTGTGGTGGCTAAAAGCAGGCTTGGAGGGCCGGTGCCCTGCCCCTTCCCCACCCACAAGCCCTGACACTGGTCATTACCTCACCCTGTCTTATTTCTTCCTGATACAATGATTGCCATTTGAAACTACCTGGTTTATTCATTTCGTTTTTGTCTGTCTTGCCTGCTACACTGTAATGGCCATGAAAGTACAGGCTTATTTAGTGCTTTGCCCCAGAACCTAGGACGGTATCAAATAGTGCCTGATACGGAGTAGATCCTGCTAAATAGTTATTTGAATGAATGTGAATGTCCTTTGCAAAATTTCACTTTTGTCCCAGAACTTCCACCTCTCTTTCTGTCTCTAACCTATTGACTTTGACCTGCCTTCCTGGCATCTGTTCACATGAATGAAAATGAATAAACCAATCTCTTCAAGTCCCACATTCTAAAGGGTATGGTATCACCAGCTCTGCCGATGACAGTGGGTGAGGGTGGCATAGAGCCATGTCCCTCCCCACCACTGTCTGGTCCCCACTCATCCGAGTGGTTGACATCTGGAATACACAACCAGAAGTTCACAGGGCCCTTTTCTATGCTCCCTTCGGTTCTGCCCCTACACCTTCGACAGCACGTACAACGTTGCAATTTTTCTGTGTGATGTGGCACATCCCCCACAAGACTCCTTGGGAGCACCGATTATTCATCTTTTAATCCTTGGCAGCCAACAGGAAGATCCTGGGGTCACTGGTTAAGTCAGAATACACCACAGCAGTGGGCAAACGCAGCATCATAAAGATTGAGTGGGGATGTGGAGATTTGGGGTGTAACCCTGGCTCTGCTGTGACTGGTGGTGTGAGGTTGGACACATCACCTGAGCCCACTGAGCCTATGTGGGCTGAAGGACTTAGAACTAGTGGTTCTCAGCTGGGCAGGGGTGGGGCAGTTAGAATCCTCTGCGGGAGTTTTACAACCCACACAAGGGCCAAAATATGGGATAAGGGAGAAATGTGTACTCTGAAAAAGATCCTACAGGTGAGAGCCATTAGATTACAAATTGGGGTTCAAAGGGCTGGCCAAATGGGACCCACAGAAGTACTCTGCTTGGCCCGTGGAGTACTTAAAGTCTTTGAATTTGAACGGCTTCAGGGTATGAGGGCAGCTTTGTACAGACCGCTCCAGGCTCATTCACCTACCTGTGTTACCTGCCTGGCCCCTGGCTCCTGCAATCCCTACACTAGATGATCGCTAAGGTCTTCTCCAGATTCTCTAATCCACAGATGAAAAAATTACTGAAGTCCTTACCGGCTGTAAAATTCTATGACCCCACATGGCTTTGCTCTCAGACTCCGAGCACATGAAATGTCTTAGAAGGGACTCTAGGGATAGTCTCTGAAGTTCTCTTTGTAGCAGTAAGAAATGCTAACACAGTGGGCGTCCTGCCTCTTCTTAGAACTATAAATTCAAAGGAGGCTACAGGACCTACTAATTCTGCTGCTAGATGTCTTGAGGGACCCTGGCCCAATAGTGAGATACCAGAATAGTGAGAGAGGAGAGTCTGGTAGATAAGATCATTGTTCCTAATTCTTCATATCCTTTGCATTTTGTCTTTGTAGTTCCTCCCAATGAAACAGGCACAAACTATTCCCCTGTCCCACCAATGTTGGAGTTGATCACACAATCTTCTTAGGCCAATGGGATATTAATGGACATGACGTGAGCAGAGACTTCACTGTATTTTCCTGATTTGGTTTAGACTTTCGCATTCCTGGGAGATACCTTGAGAAAAGCATGCCCCAAGAAGCTGCCGCTTCTTTAGTCTGGGACATGAGGAGCTGACCTGCACCCAGGCTGCAGCCTAGCCCAGCTCACCCACCATCTGAAACAGAGCCTTCCTAGCCAACACATAAACCTGTGAGTAAGAAAAAAATGTGTGTTTTTGTAAACCGTGGCAATATGGGGATTGTCATGCAGCATCATTACAGCAATAGCTGACCACTACAAGAAGGGAAAGTTGATAATCTCAGTGTGACATTGCTAGAAGGAAGTACACAGCATCTGGCCATCCTGTAGCTTCCTCAGAGCAACAATGTAGTATCTACCATGGATATACATCCTTGCCTCTCTTGTAGCAAAAGGCACTAGGAATTAAAGTGAGGGTTGTTTTTTTTCCCCCGAGTCTCCATAATCTTTACCTCTATCTCAGAGATAGCATGTAGGTAACACAGTCTGCCTATTTGCCTATTTATCCGTGTGCCACATCTGCCTATTTGCCCTCTCAACCGTAAGCTCCTGGAGAGCAAAGACCACAGCCTGATCATTTCGGTATCCCCTATAGCAGGGGTCCTCATCCGGTGGGGCCCCAGACTGGTACCGGTCCACTGCCTGTTAGGAACCTGGCCGCACAGCAGGAGGTGAGCGGTGGGTGAGTGAGTAAAGCTTCATCTGCCGCTCCCCACAGCTCGCATTACTGCTGAACCATCCCCCCGTCCCCCACCCCTCCCACCCCCCGATCCGTGTAAAAATTGTCTTCCACGAAACCTGTCCCTAGTGCCAAAAAGGTTGGGGACTGCTGCCCTATAGCATGTCATAGAGCACTGGGCACTTCACTGACTCGAAAAATACCCAGTATTGAGAAGAATCAAGGGGGTCCACCCCATGGAAGACAAACAGGCCTGAGAGACACTGAAATCACAGCCAGGGCTGAACCATTGAAACCACAGGGGTGGCTCCCTTTCAGCCACAGTTTTCTGGACCATGAGGCATCATCAGTTCTCTGGGGCTGCTCTGCCTGAGGGCACACTCAGTGAAGGCCCTGCAGGACAGAAGTCTGCAGAGACAACTCAATCCCTTTGCAAGCATGCATTAAGCACCTGCCGAGTGCTGCCTCTGTGCCAGGATGAAACTATTTAGGATGTCCGGAAAGACGCTGGAGAGGACAGACGGACACCTACCTGAGAGCTGGGCGGGGCAACCAAATTGATTCCTGGAGGGGCTGCAAGAGCTCCTGAGGGTGGGCCCATGGCAGAAGTGATGACTCGATATGGAGAGCCCAGGGCATTGAGGGGGGTCCCCACTGCACTCAGAGTCCGTGGGGCACTCACTGGGGTGTCAGTGTAGCTGGGGTGGCTGTCCATGGGCTTCCCTGTGGACAAGGCTGCCGACGGGCTCATGGACGTGGAGCCAGAGTGGCCGGGGGAGCCTGTAAGGAGAAGATCAAAGGTGATGAGAGGCTATGAGAACACAGGGATAGCACACTAGGACAGAGCCCCCTCCTTTTGTTTCCTATATCCTTCCCCTCCTTCCAGCCACACCTGCACACCTGTGAACTCCCGCAGCTGGTAGAATAAAGGCGAGCAAAGAGCAGAGAGGGGAAAGGGCCTGCTGAAATACTCATTGATGTGCCAGTCCTCTGGTGCACCACATGACATTCACCTTGAATTGTGTCAGATCAACAGCCAGGGCCACAGGGGCATAGCCCACATGTCCCCGGGCCTGGGTGACTGTGACCTGAGCCAGCCAGACAGGGAAGGTGAGTCAATACCAAACCCCCAGTTGGGGGATGGAGTGAGCAGGTGTCCAGGCTGCTCCAGAATTCCCTGCCTCAAATTCCTATTGCTCTGAGAACTGGGGCAGGGCTGAACCTATAAAGTCGGGAGAAATTCATTCATTCATATGTAATGAACATCTATTAAGGTGCAGGAACTACACCAGGTGCTAGGGATTCAGAACCGAAGGGAACACAGCTCCTGCCGCCGGGAACACATTCCGTAATGACCACGGGGAAGGCAGAGCCTGTTATCATGCCCTTGACGGCCAGTAGCTTTTGCAGCTTTATGCCCATAAGGTTCCTGGCCTGCCAATCTCTTGGAAGGTTAATCAGTGCTCAGGGAAGAAGACTCAGGATGCTTGGGCATGGCTCAATGGCCACAGAGGCCCAGGAAGCGCAGCCAGGACTGCCCAGAGTGTTTCTGCCTCCGGGGATAGGGAGCTGCGGCCGCAAGTGTCTATGAAATGGGCTCTGGGCAGATGGTACCTGGTACCATTTTCCCCAGATAAGTTGAGCCCAAGTTTAGCTGCAACTCAAGATGAAAGAAAAGAAGGGTGCCCCACTGTCATCTCAGGAGCTTGGCATGGAACATTCTCTCCAGAAGAGAGGAGCTGTGAGCCTGAGCGTCCGCAACAGCAGAGGAGAGACTGGGAAAATAACAGAGAAGCCCACCCTAAATCACAGTGCCACTGCCCCGTGTGGCTGGCATTGCAAGAACAGATTCAAAGAAACCATGTGTTAGGCCCCACCACGGCACCCATGCTGTCCTCGTGGGTGGGACATGAGAGGATTAAGGGGAGAGGTGTCAGTAAGCATGGTTTGCTGGAGAAACCATCCAATTCTCTCCCCTTCCTACTGGAGCCCAACACCACGCCAGGCAGATAGGATGCTGAAGGGAGTAAGTCACGTGCCTGACCTTAGGTGGTTCACTGTTGGTTCAAGGAATATCTCTTGAGTGCCTTCTACATGCAGAGAAGGCACTGCATGTCTTAAGCCTTTCGGAGACCTCAGTAGCACTGAGCGTAGTATTAGGAACAGAATTTATGGAGGGAGGTGCTCTCTTCACATTCTGGAGGGAAGCGTGGGGCATCAGAGGTATAACTGTGCAGCTATTCTTAACCATAAATGTCCCACTAGAAAATGTCAACCTGGAGTTGCCCTTGGAGCATCTGCTAGCTTAGTTAAGGTCTACTTATGGAGAGAACAGTCACTCCCATGTCTGAGGAGCCTGTGCCCTCCTAGTGATTCCACCTAAGAGTTTCAGTCTATCGGGTGTCTTGTCTCATAAACAGATGAATCCCAATCATGATCTTTTAAGTACCACAACTGAGGTGAACCAAATGCTCTGGGTCCACAGAGTAGTGGTAAAGGGGTTTAAATGAACAAGTGAGACACTTCTTATGTGTCCTGAATAGGCAATTTCCGTACATTAACTCATTTTATCCTGATAATAGGCCTATGAGTATCATCTCAGCCTTTTTTTGTTTTTTTTTTGTGTGTGTGTGTGTTTTTTTTTTATGCAGGCCTCTCACTGCTGTGGCCTCTCCCGCTGCGGAGCACAGGCTCCGGACGCGCAGGCTCAGCGGCCATGGCTCACGGGCCCAGCCGCTCCGCGGCATGTGGGATCCTCCCAGACTGTGGCACGAACCCATGTCCCCTGCATCAGCAGGCGGACTCTCAACCACTGCGCCACCAGGGAAGCCCCTCATCTCAACCTTTTACAGATGAGACCACTTAGGCTCAGTCTCACCCCCATGCTGCTCCCAGTTCCGGGATGACTTACCCCCACTTCCTTTGTCTAGCAAGTTCTGATTCATCTTTCAAGGTCTAACTCAAGTATCACCTCCTCCAGGAAGTCTTCCCTGGTATTCCTCCTCTGGTTTAATGCCCTTTTCTGTTTTGTAAGTAACAGCTTGTGTATTTCCTTGTATTTTCCACTAAATTGAGAGGGGAAAAAAGTGTCTGTTTATGTATCCTCACCACTAGCACTGTACCGGCATTAGCCGGGAAGTAAGCGGCAGAGCCTGGATTCAAACTGTCAATCTGAAGCCCGTGCTCTCTCCTGTGTGCTCTGTCAAGGATAGCAGAGATGATTCAGATAGCCATCATATCACAAAGTACAAGGTAACTCAATTATGAAATGATCTCATGCTGAAAGTTCATCTGAAGAAGAGAGAAGGGGGCACCTTCCAAGAACTCAAGACAGAAAAGACAAAAATCTTCCCAGACGGTCACTGATTAGAAAGAACAATTTTAGACTCTTCTGAGGCGCTGGAAGTCTGTGACATTTAAAGAGGCCAATGTACACCTTGAGCCTGTTACTAAGATAACATGTGACAGGTGAGTTAGGAGCCAGCCCGACTTGATGGGCAAGGAGCCGTGAACTCGGCAGGGATGACAGCTGTCCTTCCCCACAGCCAAGCCATCTGAGGGAAACCGACTTTCCCTTCCAGCGTCGGCTTTCCAAAAATGGACCAAAGGGCCCTGCATATTCTGTTTTAATTGGATCTCAGAAACTATGCCTTTCATTTCTATATCCCCAAGGTAAAGCCCAGTACCTTACACCAGGCTCAGAGCTATGGGACAGACAGGAACAAGATTTTCCTTCACACATTCATCAACCTGAGAGTTCCCAAGGTGTGGAAACTGCAACACCAGTGGTAAGGGACATTTTAGGTCGTATTTTAAGCGGTATGTAGGCAAACCTTTTGAAAATATTAATAGTTTTATATTCATTTTCACTGTCTCCTATTTACAGCAGGTGACTCTGCTTCCGTTTTTTATATAAAATGATGTTCCTCAAAATTGCTATTTAAGTTTTCAAAAGAAAAGTAAATTGACCTCAGAACACTTCTAAGTACAAGAACACATGTTCGATATCATGAAAATAGTATGCAAAGGTATGATGTTTAAGAAACATGAACTGTGCAAAATATAAAAATATGGACTTGGGGAAATTCACAAATTGCTTCCAGAATAAAATGGTATGTGAGAGAGATTTAAAAGTACATTGTTTTTATTATATTTAATAATAATATAAATTAAGACAATCAGAATATGGCTTGACTACTCAGTGATGACAATGGTATATTGCTGAGATAGAATTAAACACAGTTAAAGTTTGATTTACAATGGCCTTTAAAATGTGGTTTGTTTCTGTTGAGTCAATGACCCAGAAGAGATGGGCTACTTTATAACCGTATTTTTTAAAGTAAAATTCCAAAAGACAAATACATCTTACACAAATGCATTTTGGTTCTTTGCCTCTCACAATGACCCAGCGTTTCTTAGAAATAACAGCCTTGCTTTTAGAAAAGGTGGAAAACAATGCCTATAATGACAAAGGTGTTTCTCAATGGAAAATTAATCCATTCTCCCAAATAGACTCTGAAGCATACCTGTCCATGACATTTTTATCAGTCTCTTTCACTCTCACTCCTTTTTTTTTTCATAGCCATGTGGGAATTACAGCTAGCACAAGTTTTCCAGAAACCTGGGTTCTAGTCCAAATCCGAAGTCAAGTTTTTCTCTAATCCTTCTCCCTGGCTCCTCTGCAGAGGCTGGGAGCCCAGTTCTCCAGCCTCTGCAGCCCATCAGCCTTGCTCGTTCCCTGACCACACACCCTCCTCTCACACCATGCCCACTGTCAGATGCCCGGGAAATACACAAAATCCGTACTCTGCAGAGTTCACTCTCTTAGCATAGCCATGATTTTTATAGAAATTAACTTATCTGATGGGCGAGGACTTTCTCAGGGGCTTCTCTTCTCTCCTGGTGACATACTGAAGAAGCTCCTTTCGTATTCCCGGGCCTTATTCTCCCCGGTAAGGAGTCAGCACACAATGGCTTCTAAGATCCCTTCCAATGCTGCTCCATGCACATTGAGGTAGGTAGCATATGGCTCACTGGCATCTAAAAGAAGTGCAGGTGGTGTTCTGGAATGGTCTGAGTCTGGACCACTTGCTGAGGGGCCCCTGTCATCATCAGCTGGACCATGTTAGCCCTTCAGGCTGTTTGGGATTCCAGATTGCACTTTGAGATACTGCTGGTGTCACCAGGAAGCAAAGCTCTTTGGGAATCTGCAGGGTGCATACACTCTATTGATTTCCGAAGCCTGTGTGTGCATTGTATGGGCATTAGGGGTGCGGTCTATGTGGAATACAAGCCTCTGAAGGCCAAAAGTCCTAGGTTGGATTGAGGTTGTACCACTTTCCAGTCACATAAAGTTGAGCCAGGAACTGGACCTCTCTCATCCACAGTTTCCTCAGCCATAAATGGAGATGCGCATACCTATCTCAGGGGTGCTAAGAGCATCTGAGACGACTGGCCCAGTGGTAGCAGCTGCAATTACTTACCATACTGTAAAAGTGATGAGGGAGACCTGAGTCTGGCTTGAATACCATTGTAGAAGATTATGTAAGTAAAGGGTTTAACCCAAGCCATGTCAATAGTAAGTGCTCTGTTAAGGATTGTCACTACCATACACTAGTACGTACATACCTGTTGTTTATAGTATTAGTCACTCCTCTGAGCACAGAGTGCCCCTCCATTATCCCAGCCACCCCAACCCTTCCCATAGGACCCTCCAGATCTCCCCAGAATCCATCCCAGCCCAAAGATATCCTCCATGCTAACTTCCATTCTGAGCACCTGGTGACCTACTGCCTGTCACATATTTTAAATTTCACCACGATTATCATTGTGGTATCTAGCACCGTGCCTGGAACATGCTAGATGCTCAAAAACTATTTGTTGCCTAATCAATGAATGGAATAGATTTTTTGGTTAATTAGTGTATACAACTATATATAGAGTTCATCAATAGAAATTATTTGCATAAGAAATCTATGTCCCTGATTGTTTACCAAATCCAAAATCCCTGCAATCTCTAGACAACAAATTGCATGTGTGTGTTGAGGGGGTACTTATTGAGAAAGAGAAGCCCAGGTACTTAGAACTACAGAATTCTTACCAAGGCAAGGAAGTTGCTTAGCAACCTTATCCTCAGCCAATAAACGTAAAATGTTAAGCATGAGTCTTTCTAATTGGCTAGACAAGAGAACAAATGGCTTGGTGCTCCACCCCTTTACTGCTGTACCTGGGTAGAGAATTCACTGTCCCAGCTTCAGGATGGAATGGAAACTTATGATGAATCATTGTTAATGGTTAATACCCATCCACAGGGAAGGGGACAGAGGCAAAAACTTGCTATTTCTAAGAGTCAGAACTCTCCATTTGAAGTCCAGGGAACATCACAGGGCCCTACCCCACTCTACTCTCTGTCACGGTAGGCACAATCTCACACCCGATCTGCCTCCTTTTCTCCAATGGAGGAATGTAGTACATAAGCCTAAGAATCATAGAATATTCAGAAACCTGGCCTGTTCTTCCTAGTTGAAGGGAAACTTGCTCACACAGCCTTTCCCAGCTTGGCTTGTAATACACACACAGGCTGCAAGAGAGGTAGGCCAGGGTCTGCCGTATGAAGACGCTTCACTGACACTTAAATTTTATCTCCTCTACTAAGTAACAACAACAGATAATATTTATTAAGCAATTGCCATGAGCCAGACATGGTTCTAAACACTTTACAGATATTGACTCATTTCATCCCTACAAATTCCTCTGAGGTTACCAACTCTCACCCCTGTTGTACAAATGCAAAAACTGGGGGACAGAGAAATTAAATAACTTGCCCAAGAGAACATGGCTAGTAAATTATACAAGTGGCATTCGATTCTAGCGGAAAAGCAGCAGACCTGGATTTTAATCCCAGCCCCACCATATACTATACTAGCTGTGCAGCTACTTATAGCAGTTACTCAGGACCACTCTTCCATCAAGGCTCCCTGGACCCAATTTCTGTCCCCAACTCTGCCCTTCCTAACCCGACTCATGGCCTCTCTCAGGACTTTGACCTGGTACTTTCTTTTTTTTTTTTTTTTAATTTTTATTGGAGTATAGTTGACTTACAATGTTGTATTAGTTTCAGGTGTATAGCAAAGTGAATCCGTTGTACATATACATAGATCCCCTCTTTTTTCGATCCTTTTCCCATACAGGTCAGTACAGAGTATTGACTAGAGTTCCCTGCGCTATACAGCAGGTCCTTATTAGTTATCTATTTTATACATAGTGGTGTGTAGATGACCTGGCACTTTCTGACTAGAACACTTCCCATCTGCCTCCAGCCTCTCACATCAAACACAAGCTCTGGTTTCCTTCATCAGGGGTCCCAGCTCAGCCTAACCTTTTCCTCCCTCTTTCTTCCACAGAAGGGATACTCAGATGCCAGGGGCTGTCTAATATGCATTTCTTATATTTAAACTGCTGTGGCATTTTCAAAACCCTTTCACACACACATCAGAGCCGCACGGCCACCCTGAGACCGGATGGGAAGGTATTTTACAGGCACTGAGCTCCACATTTTAACAGATGTGGACACCAAGATATTAGTTCTCAGGGAGTGAGAAGAAGTAGAGGCTGCATCTCTTAACAGGAAGCTTTCTCTGCTACCAATGTCCTTTCTGGCTTTCTCGATGGGGAAAATGAAGAAACGTGATGGAAGTGGCTAGCGAGCTGTGGGAGAAGAGGCACTCCTTCTGCCCCCGAGGCTCAGCCCCCTTGGCCTCTCAGCAGGAATAAGAGAACACAGCAGCTGATAGGCTGACACGGCTGTGTGCAGCCCTGGCCAACTGGCCAGCCTTTCTGGGCTCACACAGGGTAGCTCTGCCTGATTCCTGCAGTCCCCAAAGGAGAGCTGGCTGGCTGTTCAGGGGAGGGGCTGGAGGTTCCTTCTTCTAGTGCCTGGAGAAGGGGGAGGGGGAGATTGGCATCCTCCACTCCCCCCTCCACCCCTCCCTTCTCCCTCCACCCCACCCCCTCCCCTAAAACCTGTAATGATGGAGGTAGTGAAAAGCAGGCAAAGATTGATAATCAGCCTCATTATTACCAGCATTATATATAATTATAGCAAAACCTCACTCATTTGGATCAATTGAGAGAAAAATCAGTCTAAATTCGTGACAAGTTGGCAGATTACTTTTAAATTACGATTTTAATACTTCTAAGTAACACACGTGAAGAGTTTGTTCTTCAAGTACCACAAGCTAATGGTTATTAAGTGGGGATTTTATAAAATCTGCTTTAAAAGACTCTTTTGTAATTAACACTCCGTTAATATGCTAATGAGGCTCCTACTATGCTTGCTTTTTAAATTGCTCGAAAAACGATGTAACGTAAAGAGGCTCAACACTTCTACAATCTTAGTTGCTTAACAAACCTTTTTTGTTATTTTTTCATGAATGAGCAAATACAAACTAGCTCCTGCCATGATCAGTCTAATCACCATAATTCTGTCCTAAATTAATAAGGCCATATTGTTTTGGGGTAGAAACCAGACTTTCAGGACTTGAAGAATCACCTTATTTTATAGAAGAGAAACTAATCCCAGAGAAGTTGCATGACTAGGTCGAGGCCACACAGGACAAAAACACTGGGTCTTCTGCTCCCAGGTCCAAGCTTAATTCCATCCACTACATACCGCCTTACATTCATAAAACTCTTTATAATTATCTGCTGTGTATTTCCATATCAATTATTGGTTCCGTCAGTCAAAAAATATTTGTTGAGCGCCTACTGTGTGCCAGGCTCTGTGCTAGGCACTACGGATATAGCAGTCCCTTGGAGGCCACTGTCTGTTCCATTCAAGCTTCAAACTGACTCAGAAGAGTTGGAAGGGCAGAAATTATCCCCATTAGGCAGATTAGAAAACTGAGGTTCAGAATGATAAAGTGACATTTTCAAGTGCTTATTGTGAATTACTAGAGACCTAGAATCTGAGTCTAGCATTATTTCTGTCAACCTTCCTACACGTAATTAATGGCATTTGGCCTGCAAACCAGCCTTCCCACCCAGGACCAAATTTGAACTTCTCTGGTACAGATGGATATTGTGCCATCCCTAACACATTCGAGGCACCAGGGGGTACTGGAGCAGGGTCTCCACCAACCAGGACAGGCTGTCTGACCCTTTAAACAAGTTCCATGCACTGATACAACATGTACCAGCCCATCCACCAAGACAAATGCCAGGAAGTGCTCCAGGCATTTGCTGAGGGTGCCCCCCTCTCACCCCTTGTTCCGGAAGTCCTTGAACACCAGTTCTGCCCACACCCAGCTCTTGAATCCATGACCTCAATCCCTTTCTCTGTCTATATAGGCTTCTTGTACATATATGCTCTCCCTAGCCTCTCAATATGGACTGTCTTCTAAAGACAGCAGTTGTCTTAAAATACAGCAAACCATATCCCTAGTGCAATGTCACCATTGGGTAATGGACATGGTATTATTTGTTCTCAGGTTCCAGGTACCTAAATTCCTTGAATCTATTCACTTAACTTCAGCCCCAAGAAACGTCTCCAGGAATAATTTATCTCTAACTGTTCTGGAGACTTCAGAGCTTGTAACTGGATTATATACTCCTTCAGGGCAGAGGATGGGTCTTAGTTCTCGGTGTCCCACACAATTCTTGCACAAGCCAGATGCTGAGACAAGGTGTGTTAAATGAATGATTGACAGGCATTCCCGGAGCAGTCTGGATATACTTTCCCTCCTGAAGATCTCTAACCTTTGCTCTGCTCACCATGTCACTGGGGCTGAGAAAACATAGGTACCGTGAGCCCCAAGCCTTCCAAGGGACTGCTTCCTCATGACACTAGTGACCAGCCGAAGGAGGTGACAAAAGAGATACTGGGTCACAGAAATGAAACCCAGGCAACCAGCCTAGAAGAAACAGCCCAACATATTTATTAAACCCTTTCTTTGCCGCTCCTCTTTTTGTAAATGCTTTTTTAACCAAAGATCACAAGCTTTTCCATTTTTTAAGTTCAGATGCTGAATTCTGAAATCCCATCAGGAATTTGAGTTTGGTCTTCAACCTAGAAACACTTGCTCTCTCCCTCACCCCTTTCTCAGTTACAGTATCTGATAAAGGGAGCCAAGGGCCCCAGGGTATGCAAACTGAAATTGGGGAAACTCAGGGGGACATGACTCGTTAAGGACACTGGCCTGGGGCGAAGGTATCCTGAAGATTATAGGGATGGGAGGTCCCAGGTCACTGCTGTGTTTCTGCCGGATCTCATGAGTGTCTGCCCTGGAATAACTCGTTAAAATACAATTTTCTGTAACTGGCACAGAATCGATGTCTTCTTTACTTCATTTTGTCAGCCTCTCCTACTGCACAGTCTGACACTTTAAGAACAGGCATACCTCCTCTAAGAAAAACCTACATACAAAATTTTAGCTGAACTTACTACCATAGTCTCCAACTTTTCTGAAGTAGGAAAGAGAAATGAACTTTTACTGTGTGTTTACAATTATCCAGGCTTTATTTTATTGAACCCCTATACTGTGGAAAGTTAACCCTGACCCTGTGTAGTTGGTAGTACTGTTATTTTACCAGTGTGTTGGGGGAGGGCTCTCTGTGGCTTAGCCTCCGTCTACTCTTCTTTCTGCCACCCCAGGTGGCTCCCGAGGGGGCTCCGGGGAACCCAGTTTGAAGACCGTAAACAGCCACAGGTCCTGGGCAAGCCCCACCTGCTTTCCCAAGTGTCCTCATCTGTAACTGAGGGGTCAGAACGGATGAGCAGCAAGTCCTTTTTCTAGCTTTAAAGATTGACCCAGCAATCCCACTACTGGGCATATACCCTGAGAAAACCATGATTCAAAAAGAGTCATGTACGAAAATGTTCGTTGCAGCTCTATTTACAATAGCCCAGAGATGGAAACAACCTAAGTGCCCATCATCGGATGAATGGATAAAGAAGATGTGGCACATATATACAATGGAATACTACTCAGCCATAAAAAGAAACGAAATTGAGCTATTTGTAATGAGGTGGATAGACCTAGAGTCTGTCATACAGAGTGAAGTAAGTCAGAAAGAGAAAGACAAATACCGTATGCTAACACATATATATGAAATTTAAGAAAAAACAATGTCGAAGAGCCTAGGGGCAGGACAGGAATAAAGACGCAGACCCAGAGAATGGACTTGAGGATATGGGGAGGGGGAAGGGTGAGCTGTGACAAAGTGAGAGAGTGACATGGACATATATACACTACCAAACGTAAAATAGATAGCTAGTGGGAAGCAGCCGCATAGCACAGGGATATCAGCTCCGTGCTTTGTGACCGTCTGGAGGGGTGGGATAGGGAGGGTGGGAGGGAGGCAGACGCAAGAGGGAAGAGATATGGGAACATATGTATAACTGATTCACTTTGTTATACAGCAGAAACTAACACACCATTGTAAAGCAATTATACCCCAACAAAGATGTTAAAAAAAAAAAAAAGATTCAGCTCTTGCAGGGAAGGGAAGGGGTGCAGGGAAGTTATTTAGAGGTAGTGCTGTTAATCACGCTAACTGGGGGACAATCAGAAACAGTAATGAAACTTCTCTGGAATGATCCCCTAGAGGCTGGCAAACATACTCAACAGGGCACATCCCTGTGCATTAGCTTATGCGTTTGACCACAGCTGCTTCCCCATCACAACAGAAGATCTGAGCAGTTGTGGAAGACACTATAGCCAGCCAAGACTAAAATGTTTACTATCTGGCCCTGTAGAGGAGAAGTTTGCCAACCTCCGCCCTAAAATACAAAATCAAGTTCCATGTATTAAAATCAAGTGAGGTTCACCTGGAAATTGCACAAGCTCCGGACGCGCAGGCTCAGCGGCCATGGCTCACGGGCCAGCCGCTCCGCGGCATGTGGGATCCGGACCGGGGCACGAACCCGTGTCCCCTGCATCGGCAGGCGGACTCTCAACCACTGCGCCACCAGGGAAGCCCTGGAAATTTTTTTGACCTTTGTCTTATTAGCACCTTTGATGGCTCAGCCCCCTGCCCCCACCCCTGTCATTTTATTCATTTGCTGCAAGTATGCATATTCAAGAAAAAGCATTATGATCCCTAAATAAGTTGTGAAGAGCACAGAGTAAGAACTGAATATGTTAATTGTTGTTCTTATACATAATTCACCCATTTGGGGTGGATCTGGGACTCCACACACCCACCCCCCTCCACCTCCTCTCCACCCTTCCCACCCCCTCTGCCTTCCCCAGCAAGCAGCCAGCGATATGCACAGGGTAGGGTTAAGCGCAACACTTCTGACATCTGCCCGGATTTGGGTCTTGGGTCCACTCCTTACCAGCTGGGTGATCTTGGGCAGGTTACCCAACTTCCTTGTGGCTCGACGTTTCTGTCAGTAAAAATGGGGACAGGGATAACAATGGTACCTTACCTCCTAGGGTCCTTGAGAATATTAAATGAGACGGTGCATGTAATGCCCTTGGAAGAGGGCTTGGCACATGGAAGGTGTCTGATAAATGTCAGCTATTATCTTCACTCTTTTGAGAAAATCACTGAACCAAGACCTGGGTCAATCTCATGAAAGCCACCCAAACCCAGGCATTCTAGAACATTCACTTCTTAGATTTCCTGGGCCTCTGCATTTTCTACTTTCAAATAAGAGGAGAAAATAGCAGCTTCCTCTGGGAGCCCTGGCATCCCAGCCACCCAACTCTGGTGGCTAAATTCTCTGCAGATACAGAAGCTACATAATGAAGGGAAGGAAGAGGTGGAGAAGTTTGATTACCCTGTGCATAATTTCTTCCCCCAGTTGCTATTCAGCTCTCTATCTCTTGGTAAGATTGTAAATGTTTCAGAAGATAGTTTATACTGAATATGTTCCTTCCTAAATCTCGTAAACAGTTATTCCTTCCTACATAAACCCTAACCACTTACATCCCTGGTAGGTCCCTATTAGCCACCCACACATTTGTTGGAGGGGAAAAATATGTTCTGGCGCGCGCACACACATACACACCCTCCTCCCACATCCTCATATTGCCCTCCACCCACACACACACACACACACACACACACACACACACACACACACATGCACCTCCAACTCAACCCCTCCTCTATGGCTATTCTTAGGTGAGAAGGGGAGTATTCTACACAGATGGTCAGAGTCTGTAGGGCAGGACTCTTGCAAATCAGTAGGGCCCCAGAAGAAGCCAGCAGTTAATTGTCCAGAGGTCACCATTGCTCTTGAGTGACTGCTAACCTATCCTGCGCTTTATTCCTCAAGGCCAGGCTACTGTGCCTGCAACCATTGGGCAGTACCGTGGCTGGCTTAGGGCTCTTCACCCCCTCAAGGCGGGCACTGCGGCCTCAGCTTCCTGGAGCAAGTCTGTGGCCCACAGAAGCCGTGAGAGGCAACTCAGCACGTCCTGGACTCTGGAGCCAGACTCCCTGCATTCAAAGCCTTGGCTGTGCCATTTTCCAGCTATGGGACCTTAAAAGAAGTTACTGCACCTTGAAATGCCTCAGTTTCCTCGCTGATAAAAGGAATGTGATACTATTAGTAATAGTACCTACTCACTGTGTTGTCATGAGGATTAAATAAGATAATACTAGTGAAGTGTTTACAATGGTAGCTGTAAGCGCTACCGCGTGCTTGTTAAATGAAACAAGAGAAGTCCCCTCTCCCCTGATCTCCTTCTCACCCTGAGGATTACCGCACAATTGGACGGGGGGGGGGGGGGGATTACAGGCTTTGTTTTGCCATCTTCTTAGAGGCAGCAACTGTCTCATCCAGGCAAACAAATCTCTTACTGGGCAGCTGGCAAAGCCAGGACTTGGCAGAAAAGGAGAAGAAAAGGGCTCTCACCTCATCACATGGCAGGGCCCAGAGTTGGGAGAGTGGGCACGCTGGTGGGGCTGCTGCAACCCAACTAGTCCCCACTCTGTGGCCACTTTGACCAGTGTCTTGTTCACGGATGGGGGGAAGGCCTGATATCTGGTAAGCACAGCCCAGATGCAAACCTCAGGTGTTGTTTCCCAAGGGTGACATTGCTTCCCTAGAGCTCCTCACAAATCCCAGGAGCCCTCTGTGGTTCCATTTGCTAATATGTAAAAGGGCAGGGGTTATACACTAGATCACTTAATATGTGTGGCACAACTCGCTGCGTTTGGGCAAAGGTGGGGAGAGGCTGCAGGTAATTTCTGCCCTCATCCTCAGGTTTCCCCAGTGCCTATGGGTGGGTCCTCCTCCTTCCTTCCCTCCCTCCCTCACCACTGCAAGTTCTCATGAAGACCTCCATTTTCAAGGGGTCCCTGTCCTTTGCTCAGTGTTTCCGCCTCTTAGCTGGCAAAAGCAAACAAAATGGAAAACCTCAGCAGAACTATACAAAATAATTGTTCTCCTCCCTCAGGAATGGGGAGGAAAAGAAGCATCAGGGGGAGATGTTTCAACAGCCTAGATTATCCTTTCTCCTCCCACCCCTCATGTTATATCAGCCTACTTCTTCCATGGTCCAGCCAATTGTGTTTCCTTTTATCTGAAACCTAATTACACTAAATACCAGAGCTCTCACAATTATGAAAATTTAAACCAGCAACGTATGTGGGTCTTCATGGATTCAATTTTATTTCCCCAGATTCCTAATTCATTATTCTACAGTAATGTTTGATTTTTAGATTAATTTGCATTTTAGTACTTGAACAAAATGGAGGGGATGAAAATATTAACTTTTACTAAATACCACATATACAGACAACACTCTATAGCTGCTTTTTCAAGCATTTGCACGTTTAATGCTCACATCCATGATCTGAGGATGGGATGTTAAACTCCGTTTTAGAGACGAGGCTTAGAGAGGTTCAATAACTTGCCTAAGGTCACACAGCTAGTAAGTGAAAACCTAGAAACCAAACTCAGTTCTCTCTCTCTCTCTCTCTCTCTCTCTCTCTCTTTCTGTATGTGTGTGTGAGGAGCTTTTCCAGAGGGCTCTCCCCCTCAACTCCACATAACCTTAAACTATTCCTGCCTTTGTTGAGGCCTCAGTTTACACATCTATAATATAAGAGGGCTAAGATGCTCTTTGAGGTCCCTTAGGAGTCTACCGTCCCAAGATTCCAGCCAGCAACCCCCAGCGAATTCTGGACTAGATCTTCTTTCTCCAGACTTTCTCTCCCTACGTCTGTTCACCTTCAATCCTTTTATTCACCCCAACTGTCGCAGAGGGTCTCCTTGGCAGTCATGAAGCCATAACCTCACAGACCTCAGGGGTCCCAAGAATTTCATGGATAAGCACGTTCTTCAGACAACTGAACTCAGAGGGAAAAGGAAAAAGTAATTCTCGGCTGTGAATGGGACCAAGATGGGAGCTGAAAAGGCTTTTCACACCCAGGACCCAACTGTAAACTGGAGATCAGATGTCCAGGTCACAGCCTTGGCCACCACTCTCAATGGGTCATGTCACAAGACTGGCCCCAAGAGCTTCAGCATTACCACCTCCAGGATGTGTGTCCATGGCCCCCCACCCGCTGTGTCCAAGTGGCAACCTCCTCCTGCAACAGATAGGGCACATGCCATGCAGTATTACAATCTGTCTGGGTAATAACAAGCTTGCCCGGTCCAAATAGTAGAGACTACATCTCATGCACATCTGTATTACCAGCGCCTAACTCCATGCTTGGCCCACAAAACCACCCAATGTACCCCAAATGAATCAGCAAACCCCCTGGCTTAATGACTCCAGGACAGGGACCCCATCCACTGGCCATGTCCCACCACACCTTAGAGAAGGGACTGCCCAGAGGGGTAGGCGAGCTTTGCCCCCAAGCCTTCAGATGAATGGCCTATGACCCACAGGAGGTGGGGAGAGCAGGGACTTTTCAGTTCTCAAGACCTGACAAGAGTTTCTGCTTTGTCTTGCCTGCCAGCATCCGCGGGGCCAAAGCTCTCCCCTTTGGCTCCCAAGAACCCGACCTCTACGCCACCAGCTGCCAAGTGAGAGACCAGTTGGTCAGCTGTTGGTTCCATGTATCCAAAGCTGTGCGACTGTGCGGCTTCTGTCGCCGAATGGAAGGAGCCTTGGGACCAAAGTGCCTGGGTGTGAAGGCAGCCCCTGGGAAGTGCCGCCCAGCTGCGCTGCCTGGCTTGGCAACTTGGAGCTCCACCTCGCCTGTTTTCTGCTATGAGGACCTGGACCACCCAGCCCCTCCACCAACTCCCAGATTCCGACTGATGGCAGCGACACTGGAAATGGAATTGGGGGCAGCGGCAGGGGAGGGGTCAAGAGGCTATTAGCAAATCAAAAGGGGAGAAAACAGAGGAAGGAGAACGGGGTGGCAAATTAAAGTGCTATGTTTTCTTTTTTTTAAAATGCAATTCTAAGGAAATCTGCTTTTAAATAAAACAATCAGTCCCTTGTTATGAAGTATCCCAGGGACCCTTAATATAGGCAAAACCTTTTTAGTCACATTTTTTTTTCCGCATGGCAAGTTGGATAATAGGTACCTCCTAGTCATTTCCCCTACCTTTTCCACTCTTCACACCCACGCAAACACACCGGGTTATAACAATGCACTTAGTCTACCTTTGTCTCAGACATATTCCCAAGCATGTGGGTTGAGGCTCTCCTTAGAATATCCCCATATCCTCCCATCCGTTCACTCATTCTGATGTACAAACAGATCCTCACCTACGGACCATTCTCTCCCCCTCTCTCGCTCCCTCCCTCTCCCGGCCCCTGTCCCTCTCTCATGCACACACACACACTCACACACTCACACGGAAACACACTATATATGCCTATAAACATATATGCTCTCCTACTTCAATCCTAATCCAGTTATCCGGATCTCCCCATCTCCGCTCCGTCTCTCCAGACGGTCCCCACGGTGAAGCCATGTGAAATACTCACCTCCGAAGCCTGTGGGAAACTTCATGAAGTGAGAATAATTTCCGTACATGTTGACTCTTCAGTTCATAATCCTCCCGGGCGCGTCTGCTCAATCGCTCGGCCTCTCCCGGCTCCCGAGCGCAGCCGGGCTCCCTTCAACTTGGGCTAGCAAGAGTGGTCATCGCTTCCTACCAGCCCGGGCAGCTCGGGCTGGGCCAGCCCTCTGGGATTAGTCAGGAATCTGCCTCTCGATCTGAGAGTCCACATCGTGCGTTGAGCCGGCGGTGGCGGCAGCAGCTGGTGCCTGTCAGTAATCACGCATAATGCCGCCGCCGCTGCCGCCACTGCCACACTGCCACCGCCGCGCTGCCGCTGGAGATCCTGTTGCTAGTTTGATTAAGTCGGGGCTGGGCTGCTGCGTGCGACTCTTCCACCTTCCGGCTGGTCCCCAGAGGTCCCCACCGGTGGTGGCACAATCTATTATCTGGGAAGCCAATCGATGTGTGACCGCCCCAGAGTAGGTCAGGACAGAGGAGGGGGAAGTGGCCGGGCGGGGGAGTGGGGGGGGTGGGACTCTTTAGGTGCCTTTTCTTTACTTGCAGCCCCCCAAATCAATGGGGTTTTATTAAAATGCATTTTCTCACTGCGGCTTCTATCTATCCAATGCACTTGGTATTTGATCTGGGAAAGGCGGTGGGGATAGGGGCCAAGAGAGAACAGAGCCCTTTCATAAACACAAGATTGGACAAGTGTGAGAGGCCATCCTCAGCTTTGGAAAACTAAACGAGAGTGGCCCTTAGATCTGGGGTGGGCCCCTCCTGTTCTGGTGGCCAGAAGCATTTGTCTGTGCTCTAAAGGTAGAAGCTTGACAAAGGCAGTTAGAAGCCAGAGCTCGCTGACACAGAAAATATACAGGTAGGAAAGACAAATGGGGTGGTCCTTCTCTGATATTTCACTGGACAGATGCATTTACCTTACATACCACTGTCATCAGGCCACCTGTTCAAAAAGCACCATTGAGTCCTCAGTGGCACAGAGACTCTTGGGTGCAACCAACCCACAGATGAAAAAGCCTAAGCATCCCTTTGATGTTTGGATCTACTATACAGCTTTCCTGACAAGCTACTGCTCCACCTATACTTGAATACCTCCAATAATGGGGAGCTCACTACCATTTCATTCTATTCCATTTCTGGACAGCTCTTACCATGAGAAAGTTTTTTTATGAAGCTGAAATCTGTCTCCTCCCTGCCACTTCTGCCCACAGGTTCTAGGCTACTCCCTGGAGCCACACAGAGAAACCTGTGCAGTCTTTCACAGTAGAATCTTCTGCAAAGTCAGAGATAACTCTCCCAAGCCCATAGTCTACCTTCTCCGGGCATTCTGGCCTCTTTTATTCATTCCACATATCACCAACTGTTCAAGACTATTCACAGCCTATCCTTTTTCTATGAATATACTTCAATTTACAGAGATTCCCTTATGGTAGGGAAGGGGGTAGGCCAGACTTGGATACAATACTCCAGATATGGTCCAAATCTTCTTGTGCTGTATGTACTGGCAGGGCAATGGGAGTGCTATCAGCACGCCCTCCAGGGGTCAGAGTCATGGACTAAGCTCTGAGAGGCTGAAACAAAGATGAGAGGTTTTCTCCTGATGCAGCATGGCTGATAGTCAGAGAGGCAGTCAAATCAGGTCCCCATGGGGAAAAATACCCCAAGATTCACATGCTAGGAGAACCCAGAACAAAAACTGAGAATAAAGGGCAAGAGGCAGGAACAAAGTCAGGATGACAATGGGGGAAGAGGCCAAGATGGACGCCAGAGCAAAAGCAGGTCAGGAAGGAGGAAGAAAGATCAGGCCGTCACTGTGAAAAGTCTCAGTGACTGGAGCTCCCCTGGCTAGTCACTGGTCTCATAGCATCAGCTGAGAACCAGCATGGACGTGACCAGTGCAAACTACACACAGAATGCCATTTGCTTCCTTGCATTAGCTTCCGGTCAGCCCCCCATGCTTATTCATGTTGGAATTGATAAATCCCACACCCCAAGTTGTATTCTCTTTTATGCATATTCTCCAACCCATTCTTGGGCAATTGGTTTGGGAGTCAACACGCAATATCTTCCTATATTCCTCTGAAATGAAAACATTTAGTTTCATTCATCAGCCCGTATTTTTTGAGCTCCTGCTTCTTTTGTCCAGTGTATTTTTTATTCCTCTCCCCATATCATGACTTCTGAAGATCTGATGAACTGCTTTCCATATTTTATCCAACTTGTGGGTAAAAATGTTGAAAACAACATAGCAAGAACGTCTTATAGCATACCACCAGAAAGTCCATTCATTAGTATCAGTGACACTTTGTTCTCCCACTTTCTAGTTTTATGTCCTGGAGAGGGTGTACCTAAAGAGAAAGCCCCAACTCAGAAGCCAGCCTTGCTGGCAAATTCCAGGTCCATTGCTTATAACCTCATGATATCGGCAAGTTACTGAATCTCCCTGAGCCTCTGTTACCACATAGGTTTGTTGTGAGGATTAAAGAAGCCAATACATATTAATCACTTAGAATGTACCAGATACATAGTAAGTGTTCAGTATGTGTAAGCTTTTGATGATGTTGATGATGATGATGATATAACTTAAAGCAAGTCGATTTACCCCTTGTTTCCTTTTTCTCATTTTTAAAAGGATGGAGTAGTTTAGATGAGTTCTAAAATCCCCTTCACCTTTAAAATTCACTGCAAATTACAACATATACACAACACTACTATACATAAAATAGATAACCAAAAAGGACCTACTGTATAGCACATGGAACTATACTCAATATCTTATAATAACCTATAATAGAAAAGAATCTAAAAAAGAATAAATGTATATATGTATATTTATATGTATACATATATACACATATATATATAACTGACTTACTTTACTGTACACTTGAACCTAACACAAAATTGTAGATCAACTATACTTCAATAAAAGAATAATAAATCAAAAAAATTAAAAGAAATAAAGTGGAAAAAAATTCAATGCAAATTAATCCACCACCCATCCTGTAATTGCCCATTTTCTCCAGAGTGGTATCTGAAACAAGTGTCTTATTGAAGTACAAACTAAATTTTCTATGGTACTCCTGTCAGAAGAGAAAATGAGATGCTCAAACATAATTGGCTTTCCGGTGAACCAGTGCTGGCAAGGGTTCTTCCAAGCACTCAAAAACCATCCTTTAGAAAGCTCTCTATAGAGCCTTGTCCAAGGTCCATGTCAAGATGACCTGTTGGTGGTTTGTGGTGAACTCTGCTTTCTTCTCCTTGTGCTAAATTAGGTGTACTGTCTACTTATTTTCCTCACAGAATAAAGACCAAATTCCTTAGCCTGGCGTGGAAAGGCTTCACCATCGCATCTCATCCTATCTTTTGAGTCCTACAGAGGAAAGTGCTCTGGGAGAGTAATGTGAGGCGTACCCCCCCCACCCCCCCCACCCCCCCCCCCGCTGCGCTGTTCAGCTGTGTGCCCTTGGGCAAGCTCATTTACTCTCTGGGGCAAACACCCATACCCCCGACCTCACTGAGGTTTCTGCATTTGGTTTTTGTTTGGTGGATCAAATGTGATGAGAATTGTGCATACATTTTGGGTTGGTTTGGGGTTAGGTCTGTTTGTTTGTTTCATATTATAAAGTTCTATACAAGCAAGGAAGTAATATTTTCTTGCTTTTCTTTCTTCCCTTTCTCCAATGGTCCCTTCTGCTCTTGCTAATTTGCTCATTCACTGTGGGAGCACAATATGTTCATTCCAACTTCTGGTTCGTTGTTCATGCCCGTTTACCTTCTCCCAACTGTTTCCCCACATAAAATTTTCTCACATAAATGTTAGAACACACAATAGATGCTCAATAAATAGTTTTGCATTAAAAAATGCTTGATATGATTAGACCCAAAATATCCCAGCCTGCTGTCCTTGTGGGATACCTTCCATATGGTTTAACATTCCATAACAAGCCATAAAATACTAAGCCTAAAGTACAAAAAGTACGAATGTGGCTTTTCTTTCTAATCCACATTTTTTGCTTGGCACCACTGTGCCTTGTTTAAGACCATTGTTGATATAACAACTTTATCCTAACTTAAGCCCTTCCCAGACAACCCTGTGTCTCCGTCCCTCCAGTGTCTCCAGCTGGTCCTCAATTTTCATTAGGATGTAAAATTAAAAACCAAATACTCAGTATCCATAGTGGGAATTGGCTAATTCATTCATGAGAATCCTGAGCTTACTTCTTGTCAAGGCTAATTATTTATTCCCCTTAAATGATACTTCCCGCTTTTATGAAAGCCATTAGTGCCTTTGAGTAAATGTAAAGGGCATGTGTTTTCACTAGTATGTTCAACACAGACTCAACATAATATCTCATAGTCACTATGGTAATGAAAGGATATAGCTTTACCACTGGTCTTAACTTTTTTTTTTTTTTTTTTACTTTTGACCAATGGTGATAGAAAATAATTTTTGCAGCAAACATGAATGAAAAACTGAAGCCACTTATTTGCGAATTGCCAATAGACATTAGATATACAATTTAGATGCAAATATCTCCACACTGATGCTGTGGATTAATATTTTTATATTTGTGTAGTACTTTACCTACATGACGGTATATTAAGTTCAAGTGCTTTTTCCAATATTGAAGATAAATAGGGCAGGCTGTATTATCACAATTTTATAAATGAGGAATTTGAGACCAAGGCTGTGACCGCAGAGAAGGAAAAGTAGCTACTCTAACAAATTGCATTTTGGATGTGGTCTCACAGTTAGGTAGTGGCAGAAATGAGTATAAAAACCAGGCCCCCAACTCTGAGTCCTAGCCAATGTATCTTGCACCAGACCATGATCCTTCTCTTATTAATGACATGTTTTTGTTTTGTGTGTGTGTGTATGTAAGGGGGGTTTCTATTTATATTGTTTTCTCTCTTTGCTGTCACTCATTCATTCACTTATCATTTAGCCAACACTTCTTGAGACCTTTTTGCCTGTCAGTTACTGGGGATACTCTAAGGGACAAGATAGATAAAGTCCCTGACCTCATGGAGCTTATGCAGTCGGATGGAAGAGATGGATATCAAACAAATGGTCACAGACATAAATATATCATTATAACCCAAGTTAAGTACAAGGAAGGAAAATAATTAGATGAGATGAGAGACTATAGCAGGGGAATCTGATTTCAATTGAAAGGCCAGGGCAGACTTCTCTGAGAAAATGACAGTTATACCCAGATCTGAAGGATGAGTAGCATTCAGCCGAGGGGAGAAAAGAGAAGTTGGGGGGAAGGTGTACCAGACAGAGGGAACAGAGGATCTAAGAACCCTGAGGAGGAAGTGAGCTTAGTGCATGCAAGAAGTTGAGGAATAAAAATGTTCAGGTCTCCCCTTTAGAAGAGTTCAATCGTTCCACTGTCTCACCCACAATTCAATGTCAACTGTGTACTGCTGACAACCTTCCTGGCTTTGTCTCTCCTTCACATGCTGGTCAAATTCAGATGACTTGCCATTTTCGCATGGTGCCACCCCAGCAATCCATCTTCGCTCTGCTCCTCTGCTCAGAATAGCCTTCCCCTCTTTCTGCTCTCTGTCCAAATAACACCCATTCCCCAAGGCCATTCTCATGAGGCCTTTTATGTGGCTCTCCGTCTGAACCACTCTCTCTCCTAGACTCCCGTGGTCTACGGTTGGGACCACTCTTGTGTCACTCGACATTATTATTAACTCCTTGTGTTTTTATAATCATGAATGCAACTGAAAACCTGTCTTACTAGACAGCAGAGCTTAAGTAACTGTCAACTTGGTCTGAGTCATTTTTGTAGCCCCAGCTGTCTTTACAACAGAGTCTAACACATAATAGAAATCTGGTAAATGCATGATTAGCAAATGACTAAGTTCATTGACTAGGCTGAGATCTCCTGATGTCAACTCCAGGGCACTGGACGAGAGGAGATGAGTGTTCCTAAGTCCCAAGAGTCTTTACAGCCCAAATGTCATTTTAATGAGCTCTTTTTTTCTGGAATCACAGACTCACATGTGGACAGGCTTCATACTGGCATTAGAACAGTACATCAGTCTTGGTGACTGAGATCCTCTGAGGACAGAAATGAAGTACCTAATTCAGAAAGAGTGCCGATTAGCTTTAAATTAGAACTGTCTCAGTTATCATAAAAACTTGGGACATTTCCATAATGTGTCCAAAAGCATGCGCTATATCTACAAGGTGTCATCCGTGGCTTTGCAACCAGTCACATTTGTATTGTAGCTAACTGCTCCAGTCACTGGCAAAACCAGCTGACTGAGTTAAGTGTGCCTTAAGGAAGGGATTTCCAAACTTGTCTGTGCATTAGAATCAGCCAGGAAGCTTAAAAAATTACAGATACTTTTGTCTACCTCCAGGATTATTCACTTGGTCTGGGGCTGTGGTCTGTGTTTTGGAACCTTTCAAAGAATCCCAGGAGATTCTAACACGCAGATGAGTTTGGGAACTATTGACTTAAGGAAAGAGGAGCTTTCTACAACAAGAGGCTAAGAAGGACCCATCAGAAAATGAGAAAGCACTTCCCAAGATAGTTCCAAGGAACCAATAAGATCCACTTTGCCCATCTGCTAGTATATCCAACTGGGGCTTATGAACCCAAGAAGCTCTTGCTTAGCAGGAGATGTGGTGGCTGAGGCCATCTGCTGCATAGACTTGCATATACTGACTTGAGGTTTGCTGGCACTGTGTTCTCAGCATGACATGCTCACACCCCACCCCGTCTGCTGTCAAAATCTTACTCGTTAAAGACACTATCTAAAGGCCGGTTCCTCTGTCAATCTTCCTTTACAAATAGTACTTCCATTGCTTTCCCAAAAAAACTTGCTTAAATATTTATTACTGCACTAGTTGAATTTCCCTTTGTCATAACTAGCTGTTAAACTGGAATCTTCTTCCTCAGTATAGGAAGACCCTCTTATTCATCTTTATATTATCAAAGAATCTAGCATTTTGCTTTGTACACATTAAGGGCTCAATAAATGCTTACTGAATGGATGCTGAGATTGCAACTCTGAACAGAACAGGCTTTGTCTCTGCTCTCATGGAGCTATGAGCCGAGAGTTTAAGGGTAACTTATAACGACCCTTAACTCCAAACTAAATAACATTGTCATAAAAATTTCAAGGTAGAAGGAACATTTATAGAGATGCCTCCATCTCTTGGTTCCCAGTCAAATGACGATCATAAAACCCTCCCTGTCATAAACAGCTCAACCACAGCTGCAAAGCACATGGGAGCTCTCAGGATACAGAACAACTGTGATCATGCTGCGAGAAGAATAGGGCTGAGACCAGAGGGAAACATCTGGTCCCTTCCAGAGAGAGGCCGGCCATGCGAATATGGGACACTCTAATCCAGACTGGGTCCAGATCCAAGGAGTCCCAGCCAAAGAGGTGGATGTCAGCCCTAGACCTCAGAAAGGCCTGTTCAAGTCCCTGCAAGGGAGGAAAAGCACTGAGGCAGAGCCCAGCCCCCGAGACCAGGTCACTGTCGCTTGAATTCTATTGAACCCATGTGTGTGGAGCTGGCTACGGCACACATGTATTCAGGTGTAGAGCTGGAGGCTGCAACCCAATCGCACACAGGCCAAGCAGTCTATTTTCAGATCCCACTTACTCTTGGGGAAGAGGCTCTAAATATACCATCCAGTGACTGCTTGAGGCAGACGCTCATTGCTGGCAGCTGAGCAGGGCGGGGCAGACAGGGATGTTAGGAAGCTCACCATTAACCTCAGCACAGCTCAAAGGCCCCACCACTTGTAGAGCTATATTTACAGAAGGGCAAGTGTCTGTTATATTTGACTGGGTTTTCAGTTAGGAGTGCTTGGGCATATGCTTTATATGGCAGTAAAAACCACTATTTTGCCCTCTCCAGAGATCCACTGAGCAAAGCATGTAGACGCAGCAAAGGAGGATTTAGGCGAAACTGACCTTGTTCTGATCTCAGGCATTTGTATCATAGCAAGATCTTGCAATTATATAAGCAATAGTACTGAAATTTCCCATGTGTATAACACCTGAGAGTCTACAACATGCTTTTATAGCTTATTTACAAACAGGCACGAAATACTGTTAAAAGCAAAACCCAAGGGGGTTGCAGTCAGAAAGAATGTTGGATATTAAGACATGAGAATGTATCTTGCCGTAATGATTTTCTCCATAATGGGGAAGGCCTTTTGACTTTGTGTCCAGCAGAGACATAGGCCTCTAACTGCCAAAAGCCAAACACTGTATAACCACCTCCATTTCCAGGCAGCTGTTCCCAAAAATCCAAAAGGAATTTAGTTTCAGAAGGAATTGCGTGAGAGCTGCATTAACCACCAGCATTCAGGTAACTCTGTCCAGTAGCAAAAGCGAATAGAAATAGCTGAAGACAGAGAGATAGTTGATTGGGGGTGGGAGGCAGGGGGGATACTGGGGTGTGGCACAGGGAAGGTCTTGAAAGTCAGAACGTTTAGCAATATCAGACAGAGTTTGAGTAATTGGTGTATTTAGTGTATCATATTAGCCTTAGAGGAGATAGTAGTGCCAGGTTTTGCTAGTATAAACCGTGGAACACCCATGAAGCTGGGGTCTGAGACGTTCCGCCTGCAGCAGCGTTGTTCAGAGAGTCCAGGCACATCTGCATCAGACTCATGTGCGGCGCCTTTTAAACACTGAGGCTTCTGGGTCCTGCCTGGATCCTCTGAATCAGAATCTCTGTGGCCTGGACCTGTGTCTCTTTAACAAGATCCACAGGTGAGTCGTATGAGCAGTGAAATTGGAGAATCACAGCCTTACAGAGTGGGGTCTAGAGAAGGCCAAATCTTAACTGGGTGTGTATGCCACTTTTCAGTATTTGAGATTATTCACTGGCCCCTCCTGGTTACTCTGCAGGCCAGCATGGAGGCCTTGTCGCGACCTAACTGCTTGCCTAAAGGCGCAGTTATTAAGTAGTGGAATCAAGCTCGGTAACCAATTCTTTTGACTCTAAGTTTTGTGCTTTTTCCACTACGTTTCACTTCACATTGGAGATGCAATCCTTGAACTGTCCAAACTTCTATCCCTGGCAAACAGCAAGCCCAGCGTCTGGTCAGGTGAAGGTTCTGAAAAATGGGTTGAGTATGGCGGTCAGGTGGGAATGAGATGGTGCTGGCCTGCAGCCACAGGTTTTGAAAAGACTTAGTTGGGAGAAATGAGCCCGAGAGACAAGAAATAGTTCGAAGCGTTTAGTATACCGAGGGCCGAGTAAAGAGGTACCGCCTGGCAAGGACAATCCCAGAAGATCTCCAGTTAGACAGACTGACCTAGAGGAACTGAAGGGTTGGCAGGGATTGGGGGCAGATCTAGAAGCAGTTTGCCGATGCAGTGGCATGCCGAGAGGAAGGCTTTGCTGGCCCCCTATGACTTCACCCATGAGCAGCTGTTAAGGGTGCAACGCTATTTCTGAAATCGCCCAAACATCAGTGACTCTCAAGGTGGAATTTCAGACACATCAGCAGACTGGGGCACAGATATTTAGGGACTGGAGCCTTTCTGACGCTGAGTCAAGAACTATGTGTGAGCTGCTATCACCCCCTCCCCCCTTGGCCTGTGGTGATGCACTGGGCCTAGCCCTTCGCCGGCCTCAGCCAGCCAAGATTGGGAAGATTGTGAAATCAGAGATGGAGAAGGCAGCGGCGGCAGAGAGGACTTCCCCTTAACATCCTGGCAGGTAAAAATATCTCCCGAGGACTTCAGGCCACCACAAGTGAAATCAAAAAGGGAGGAAATTCAATAAATCCAACAAGTAGTTCTTGAACATCCATTATTTCCCCAGCTGTTTGAGGGGCAGGGATATACCCTTTCAATGCTTCAGGGAGGGATCCATCATGACTGGTAATTAAGAAAAGCAATCATGATGAGTGCTAAAAATGAATCACCCTTTTTCTATTGGAGGGCTGGCAGAGGACTGGTTTAAAACTTCCATTTATTGATCAGTTTGCCAGTGGTAGACCAGGAAGACGCCGTGAGTGAGGTGGAGGGGCAGCTGCCACCTTCCTCCCTCCCTGTCCATCCATCCTGTGCACTCCTGGCAGATTAATCCTCCTAATGCGCAATGCTGATGTGACTCCTCAAACCAAATACTCTTAATGGCTCCCCTTTGCCCACAGAGGTATCTGCACTGGGTCCCCTCCCACTTCCCCAAGCCCTCAGATTCCCCTTGACTGAGCACATTCCAGACTCTGGAAAAGTACGCAGCTTACTCTTTCCCCAAACACGCCTTGCACGTTCCTGTGTTCCCCCTTCGGCTCTGGCTGCTTCACCCTCTGCAACGCCATCGTCCCTACTGCTTATCCCCTTTGTCTGAATCCTACTTTATCCTAAATGCCACCCCTGTCTGATCCTCCCCAGCTCGTAGTCTCCCCCTCTCTTCTCTCTGTGTGTCTCTCTGCATCTCTTTCTCTCTCTCCCTGCCCTTGAAACTCCCACCCTTACCTCCCATCACTGAGAACCTCCCGGTTCTGATCCACAACCAGCTCGGTCCCTTTGGATTTTCTCAATGTGAAGCATTCCCACCGACTGATACCACTGAACGTGCTGCTACTGAAAACCCATCGCCCATGCCCTTTATTTCCACCTTTTTAATCCACACTGTCTCCTCGGCCTCCACCACAGACTTGGCCTAGCTGTGATGAGGCCAGGATCTCAGTTTCCTTCTGGGGCAGAGGGGGGCCAGGGGGCAAGGCATGTCACCCCACCTCTTTGGATCAAATTCTTTTCTTTAGGAAGCTTTCTGTGTTTCACCCCCCAATCCTTCCACCCAGCCAAGGTCAGAGCCTCGTTTCTATGCTCTTGTGCACCCATTCTTCCTCCCCAGCACATATCACAGTTATTATTAAATAATTGTGTACTGGGGGCTTCCCTGGTGGCGCAGTGGTTGAGAGTCCGCCTGCCGATGCAGGGGACACGGGTTTGTGCCCCGGTCCGGGAGGATCCCACATGCCGCGGAGCGGCTGGGCCCGTGAGCCATGGCCGCTGAGCCTGCGCGTCCGGAGCCTGTGCTCCGCAACGGGAGAGGCCACAACAGTGAGAGGCCAGTGTACCGCAAAAAAAAAAAAAAAAAAAAAAAAAAAAATTGTGTACTGTTTGTTTAACACCTGCCTCCCTCCATGGACAGAAGCTCCATGAGGGCAAGGCCCACGTCTCTTTTATTCATCAGTGAATCCTGGGCCATAGGTGGTAGGCAATAAATAGTTGGTGAATGGATGAACGGCGATTATAACACGCCACGCTGGATGACAGCTTGTGTGTATAACACGTCTCATCCCCCCTTCACTGGCTAAGAATACAGTCGATGAAGGAGGCTCTTTGTCCTCCACCAACACTTTCAACTGTGTCTTTTTCATAGTATGTGCCAGGAAAGAAAGAGGGAAAGAAAGAGGAAGGAAAGGGGATAAAGAAGGGAAGGGAAAGGAAGGGAAGGAAGGGAAACGAAAGGAAGCAAGTGATGGTGGGTCAGTAACATCACATTTGATTCAAAAGCAGACACAGTAGTCCAAAAAATCAACAAGTAATTATTGAGCCATTCTGCAGAGGCATAGAATTATTTGCCTGTTTATCTGTGTATCTGTGTGTTTATCCACTGTAAGTGAAACAGTTGTAGGGACAGCATAGGGTCAGGTTTTGAGTTCTTGCTTTGCCCCTGAGTGTCTGTACGACCTTGAACAGTCAGACCACTCTGAATGTCAGTTTCCAGTACCCTCAGCCTTTAAAAATGAACACAGAATTCTTAGTTCACAGGGATATTGTGAGGATTGAAAGAAGGGATGTGTCTGAAAGCCTTTTGTAAAATGTGACATGTGATAACATGTATAATTATTATGAGTGCATGATGAAAAGGAAAAGGCAACAAAATGAGACATGGCTGGGAGCGTCTCTAGGCAGCGAGGTACAACCCAGGAGTGGGGTGTGAGGTCCGAGCTCTCTGGGCCTCTCTGTCCTGCCCCCTGACAAATCCCTAAGCCTCCCAAGACACAGGTTCATCATCTTGTCAAATGGGCTCCGAGGCGCCTGGCTTCCTGGGAGGAGCGGGCTTCCTAATAAAGAGATCGTTTTAATAATGTGAAGTACTGGGTGCTATGGTAACGGGCATTACATGATCTGGAGAAGAAGAGCACCTTTTGGTAAGAATAGGGAGCCTGCAGTTGCAAAAGGGGGGTGGGGATGCACACAGGATGGGGGTGGAGGAAAATGCAAACATGGATAGACACAGAATAGGCACCAAAGGGAACGAACAAACAGTACTGGTGGTTCCTGCCTCTCAGGCAGCCTCTCTTGTTTGGGCCCTGCTAGCTGAAGGGCATCTTGAGCATCTCTCGATTTCCTGCTGCTATTGCAGCTTAGGATCCCCCTGTGTGCTTAAGCTGGTAGCCCTGACATTTTTTTAAAAAGATACAGGCATATGCAAAAATCTAGATAAAACCAGATTTGGGGTGATTTTACCAAAAAATTAGAAATGCAATGTTTTTTTTTTGTATTCTCCAATGGATGGTTTTAAGAAGTTCTCTTATAACTCTATTTGGCAGGACCTCTTGGTTGTTGATGTTCTCCATGAGTCCTACCAATGTGGAGAACCAGAAAGTTTGTACACTGTGAATAGAAGTTCAGTGCCAATGCTGAAGTCCATACCATCAAACTTGATTACCCTGTCCACCTGAGGACACACTGCACAGCATGGAAGGCTGCCAATGCAATGGAAAGCATATTAGATGGGCAAAGAAGGGGATTCATGCCTAATGAGTTGTCTAATTCATGCCTAATGAGATGTTGGATCGGGTACTTTACCCACACTATCTTCTGCCAGGGAGTCCAATATGTTGGGTTCTGGGCCAAGCTTGCCACTAGCCAGGATTTAGATTAGGAAACTGAAAGAGCTCCCTGGCTAGTAGGATGTGGGGTCCACTGGAATGTAGTACCATGGCTGGCTAAGAACATTCCTTTTCTATGGATTTTTAAGAAAAACTAGACTTTTCCCTTCTTCCATTAGTTTAAGATCAAATGTGCCTGCGGGAAAAAGAAGGAACTGCCTATGATTCCTTTAAAGATTTTATGTGAATTTAAAGGAGCTTTGGATTTTTTCAAAAATATTCTTTAGCCTGGAATAGAGCAGAATTTGAACAATGATTAACTCCAGGGCATAGTATTTTAAGACAATTTCTATTTTCTTCTGCATACCTCTCAATATTTTACAAGTTCTCTATTACCTTTACCTATTACATTTACAATGAGAAAAATAATTTAAATATTTTTAAATTTTGAACAACAATATTCTTTAGTCTTCGGAATTATTTGTTTTTGCCGTTGGTATGTCACAAATCACAGCCCCTTTCCTCCATACATTTCATTTCATAAGGCAAATAGCTAAGGAATGACAGAACAAATAAAAGAAGCCTGGAATCCTTACCTCCCTAAAAAATCCACAAGGGTTGAGCCCAAACCCAACATTTTATGAGCATCCCTTTGGCATAGCCTCTCAGGGGTCCCCTCACCTGAATTACATTAGACTGTCTCATCCCATTAATGAATCAATCTCTTCAGCTGCCCCTCCCCCTCCTCTCCCTTCGACACCCCCCCCCAACCTGTGATCATTTAATTATCATCTGCTTTTCATGTCCCTTGAGTCACTGAAAAGACACATCATCAAGATTCTTGGACCATTAAAACCCATCTTGTTCCTCTTGTATCCTGTTGATTTTCCACATGCCTTTATAAAGTGTGTGTCTTGTGAAATCAGAAGACCTGGGTTCAAATCCTAACTCTGCTATTTACAACACATATATGACCTTAGGAGATATACTTACTCTCTCTGAGCCTTCACGCTCTCATTTATGAAATGTAAATGATAGCTGTGAAAATGAGAGAGTTGTGAAAAGGTGAGAGGACACGTAAAAACACATGGCTCAGTGATCATTGCATAGTAGGTACTCAGTAAAAATAAGGAGGATCTATGGCTGTTCTTCTCTTGAGAGGACAGTTCAACTCTAAAACCAGTACCTGGGGTTACTCAGAAGTCCCACTGGATCCTTTTAATCTTTCCCAAGTAGAACCTTCAGCAGCTTAACCCCCAAGAGGCCAGGGTGATAAAGACAATTTACACAGGTCATAGCTGTCAACAGTCTGTCGTTATGCGGACCTCTGATCAGTCTCAGCAACAGCACTGGGGGCTAAGCATTGAGCCAGCTCTGCCTGCCATGGAACATTAGAATGGTTCTCCTTTTTTAAAATTGTTTTTTATACAATTTTTAAAGGTTACTTTCCATTTACACATATTACAAAATATTAGCTATATTCCCCGTGTTGTACAATACATCCTTGAGCCTATCTTACACCCAATAGTTTGTACCTCCTATTCCTCTACCCCTAAGTTGCCTCTCCTCCACACTGGTGACCACTAGTTTGTTCTCTATATCTGCGTCTACTTCTTTTATGTTATATACACTAGTCTGTTGTATTTTTTAGATTCCACATATAAGTGTTATTATACAGTATTTATCTTTCTCTGTCTGACTTATCTCACTTAACATAATGCCTCCAAGTCCATCTATGTTGCTGCAAATGGCAAAATTTCATTCTTTTTTATGGCTGAGTAGTATTCCATTACATATATATATATATATATATATATATATATATATATATATATACCCCACATCTTCTTTATTCATTCATCTGTTGATGGACACTTAGGTTGTTTTAGAATGGTTCTCTTTAGAAAGTCTCTCTAAGACTTTGTATATTCTCATAGATTGGTTGGATCAGCTACCATGTTCCACTACTGGGCCAGAGAACAGAAAGAAATATAAAAAGAAATGGTCCCTGCCCTTCTAGAGCTCACAGTCTAATGGATAACATGGATGTGGAAACACTATTATGCTGCACTTCTCTTTAGCTTCTGTCCTCTCTTCCCCTTCACAGCCAGTCTCTCCAAAGTGTTATCTAAGCATCCCTCTTCCACTCCCACACCGTCCGTTTGCTCTCCTTCACTTGCTTCTCAACCCACATAGTCTGGCCACCCCTCTAATAAGACCACTCTTTCCAAAGTCATCAAAAATCTCTTTGTTTCAAATTTGAATTAACAGGCCTCAGCTACTGTTTCTTGGCCAGCATGACAGCATTCACCACGCTGACCTTTCTCTTTCCTTCTTGAAGCATGCTCCTTTGGCCTCCGTGGCACCATTCTCTCTAGATTCAAGTGTTCAGAAGCCTACTGGACATCTCACACCTGACATAACCCAATTAAATTCATGATCTTACCTCCAAATCTGCTTGTCTTCCAGGGTCTTTCATCCCCAAATGGCATCTCTATCTACCACTTTGCTCATGCCAGAAGTCTGAGTCATCCATGAATCTGCTTCCCCCCTTGCTCTGTATATCTCCTCTGCCATCTAACCCTGTCAGTTTTTCTCCTCATCTCTAATGTACCCATGATGATCTACCATCTTCTTCTGCCTGGACCACTACAAAAATGTCCTAACTTCTTCTTCTTCCCCTGCTTCCACTGTTACCCTCTCCATTCCATTAGCCACACTACAGCCAGAATGTTTTTATTAACATAAGTCTGATCATATTACTCCCATGCTTAAACTCTTTCAATGATTTATCATTACACTGAAAAATAACCTATAACTTGACCTTCAAGGTGCCATGACCCAGCCCCTGGCTACTTCTTTACTCTAAACTCATGGATTCTTGCCCTTGATCACTGTGTCGTAGATACACAGGTTTCCCTTCAGTGCTTGAAACATGCCATACCCTTTCCTGCCTCCAGGGCCATTAAACATGCCATTTCCTCTGCTTGGAAGGCTCTAATATCCACTCTGCCTGGCAACTCCAATCCACATTTCAGAGCCCAGTATGGAAGTTACCTCCTCAGAAAAGCCTTCCCTAAAACTTCAATCTAAATTAGATCTCCCAGGTGTGCTCCCTCATAAAGCCCTGTTATTCTCATCAAATATTATCAAAAATTTATATTTATTTATCGCATTATGTGTGTGATGTTTGCATCCCTAAGAGGATAACTAACATGGCGGCAGGCACTTTGTCTCTGACCTTAATTGCCTTCTGTTTCGGAAAGAGACCTGATAAGAAAGTAGGACTCTACACCCACAAAGGAAATTCGTGCTGGCTTCAGAAATTAATACATTTACTCTTTCATTCAAAAAATATGAGTAGACTTCCAAGAATCACTAAGTATTTGAAAAAAATCAGCATCACAAAAGAAGCTTGATAAATTAAAAACCCCAGAGGAAACAAGATAGAAAACAACTTTTAAAACAATTCTAACTAGTGTGTTCAGAGAGATTCAGGGAGATGTTACATTCATAAAACAAAAATAGTTCTTATAAAAATAAAACCTTCACAGAGCAAGAAACAGTTATTGGAAATTAAAGGCACAATTGTTAAAGAGAAAAGGTCAATAGAGTAGCTGGAAGACAAATTCAAAGAAATTTTCTAGCGCATAGATTAAAAAAAAGACAGGGACTGGTGGCACAGTCGGAGATGCAAGAGGGAAGTGATATGAGGATATATGTATATGTATAGCTGCTTCACTTTGTTGTAAAGCAGAAACTAACACACAATTGTAAAGCAATTATACTCCAATAAAGATGTTAAAAAAAAAAAGAATCCGCCTGCCAATGCAGGGGACATGGGTTCAAGCCCTGGTCCAGGAAGATCCCACATGCCACAGAGCAACTAAGCCCGTGCACCACAACTGCTGAGCCTGTGCTCTATCAGCCCGTGAGCCACAACTACTGAAGCCCATGCACCTAGAGCCTGTGCTCCGCAACAAAAGAAGCCACCACAATGAGAAGCCTGCGCACTGTAACGAAGAGTAGCCCCCGCTCGCCGCAACTAGAGAAAGCCTGCATGCAGCAATGAAGACCCAGTGCAGCCAAAACTAAATAAATAAATTAATTAATTAATTTTAAAAAAATATAAAGAGATGGAAAATATCAGAGAAAAGTTAAAAGACTTACACGCTCAATCCAGTAAGTGAACCATCCATTTGATGAGAGCTCCAGAAAATGAATACAGAGAAAATGGAAGGGAGAAAATAATATAAGAAAGAAAGAAAAGAGGACAGATGCCTGGAGCTTACAAAAACTACAAACTAGGTCCACCACTCAAATATATCCCAGTTAAAGTTTAGAAACACCAAGGACAAAAATGATCCTAATAGTTTAGGCAAAAATAAAACTGGTTACTTATAAAACAACACATATCAGATTGTCATCAGTAAAACTGTATACTAGAGGTCAAAGCAGAGAGAAAAATCATCTTAAACCTAGAATTCTAGCCAAACAAATTAGGAACTAGGGGTAGGGGTGGTGAGACAAACAAAGGCCCAGAAAGCTGGCTTCCAATGCACCCTTCTGTGACAATCATTTCAAAGCGCACTCTAGGCAAGCAAAACAGAAATCTAAGAGTGGAGAGCATGGGACCCAGAAAGAGTGGAAGTAAAATGTGAAATGAATTGAAATCCTAGAGTGACAGTTCTTTAGAGGGCCTAGAAGGTAATGAAGCACATTAGGAAAGGAGGACAGAACTGTGAGAATATCTTTAAGAATCAAGGAAATGTCCTCTAACAAGTCATTGGAATTAGAAGCTGAATGGTCTTATTGAAAAGGTAAAAGAATATCACCATTTTGTGAACAAGAAGAAAGAAAGGTAGTTAGAAATGCCAGGAAAAATAAAATTAGGAAAGAGGTGTAGAAGAAAGTCACAATCCAAATATACAAAAATGAAAATGTTATGATTCTGAGCATGGATAGAATGTATGAGAACAGAATTCATCTGACAGTGATTCTGGGATCGGTCTCCTTTGAATGGAGGAGTTTTAGCAACATAGTGTTAAAAAGGTAAACTGAGGCGTGTTAAATTTTTGAAGAGTTTATCTGAGGAAATATCAGTTTGGATGAGGCAGTGCTAAACTGAGAATGGTTAGGGATGCGGGGCCGACAGGAACTATGGGAAAGGCTTTTACAGAGCAGACACAGAAGCAAAGCAAGAAAATGATTCGACTGGCTAACAGTTGCTTTATTTGGAAAAGCCCAGTTAATGGTGATTGTTGTCCTTGAATTTCATTTTCTCAGATACAAGCACACTTACAGGAATTGACTCTGGCTCGGACTTTGGTTTGCTTAGTAGACTACCAAAGCATTAGAGTCACCTCGGTCTAATGCCTCCTTGTTCAATTACTTCAACAATAGAATTGCATCTTTTCCACGGGCCTAATCACATTGCTTGGTTCTGAAGAAAATAATAATTACATAATAATAATGTAAATATTCATTGATTTTCAATCTATGAAATCAACATATAAGCAAAACACAGAGGACCTAATGGTGGTTACAGACCAGAATGTAAGTATTTCATGCCAGCAACGTAAAAGTGATAAAACACTGACAGAAGTTAGAACGTGGAGGGTGGTGAAGTCCTTATTTTACAGTGCAGAATCAGAAAATATTGTCTGAAATTAAGCTATCATGAAATATAATCTTTTAAAAACAAAAATTTCAATTTGTAATTTAAAATTACATAAGTAAAGAACAACAAAAAAGCAAAATTTGGAGAAGAAATACAATTACTGCAAATGAGTTATATTCTTCCTCTTTTAAGTGAAAAATCAGTAAACACTATTTCAAGCTGAAAAACAAGAAAAAGACGTAAAAGCATTTAAAGTTTGGAAATAACCACCAGAAGAACTAGAAACAGAAGTAACTAAACATAGGCATAGGTGAGGGAGAGGGACAGGACACTTACTTTTCATTTTCTGTTGTTCTATGTTGCTCGAGTGTTTATTACTCTGTGCATATATTATATTAATTAATTAGTGGGTGAAGAACTTGCAAAACTAAATGAATAGAACTTCTGGGGTGAGGGAGTCAAGCTCAGAGCTCTCGGGGAAGGCACATTGAACAGAGCAGTCTTATGAGTAACGGGCCACCTAGGGAGCACCTCCAGACTCCTCCCAAAGTGGGCACCCTTCCCAGCTGTGCCCTTCTTACGTCTGAAATACAAACGTCTTGCAAATCTGAGATGATGGCTGCATTTCAGAGAATAAGACCTAAGGATTTTAGTTGGCCACTGCTAAAGAGGAACCAATCATGTAAAGTGGCTCTAAGCTAGAGACTCTATAAAGCAATGGTGGGCTGGGTGTAGGCCATACAACTTAGTGGTCAAAATTGCAGACGGTCTCATCTGGACTGTCACTTACTAGTTGTGTCACTTCAGGCAAGTGATGAAAATAACTATACCCATTCCCTAGAGTTTTCTGTGGCTTAGATGAGCTCATTTAGGTTAAAATGAGTGTCAGCTGTTACTATTTTTGTTTGTTTTTCAACATTATTTTATTTTATTTATTTTTTAAATTTCTTTTATTTTTTTATACAGCAGGTTCTTATTAGTTATCTGTTTTATACATATTAGTGTATACATGTCAATCCCAATCTCCCAATTCATCCCACCACCACCACCACCACCCACCCCAGTTTCCCCCCTTGGTGTCCATACGTTTGTTCTCTACATCTGTGTCTCTATTTCTGCCCTGCAAACCAGTTCATCTGTACCATCTTTCTAGATTCCACACATATGCGTTAATATACGATATTTGTTTTTCTCTTTCTGACTTACTTCACTCTGTATGACAGTCTCTAGGTCCATCCACATCTCTACAAATGACCCAATTTTGTTCCTTTTTATGGCGGAGTAATATTCCATTGTATATATGTACCACAACTTCTTTATCCATTCCTCAGTCGATGGGCATTTAGGTTGCTTCCATGACCTGGCTATTGTAAGTAGTGCTGCAATAAACATTGCGGTGCATGTGTCTTTTTGAATTATGGTTTTCTCTGGGTATATGCCCAGTAGTGGGATTGCTGGGTCATATGGTAATTCTATTTTTAGTTTTTTAAGGAACCTCCATACTGTTCTCTTCAGTGGCTGTATCAATTTACATTCCCACCAACAGTGCAAGAGGGTTCCCTCTTCTCCACACCCTCTCCAGCATTTGTTGTTTGTAGATTTTCTGATGATGCCCATTCTAACTGGTGTGAGGTGATACCTCATTGTAGTTTTGATTTGCATTTCTCTAATAATTAGTGATGTTAAGCAGCTTTTCATATGCCTCTTGGCCATCTGTATCTCTTCTTTGGAGAAATGTCTATTTAAGTCTTCGGCCCATTTTTTGATTAGGTTGTTTGTTTTTTTTAATATTGAGCTGCATAAGCTGTTTATATATTTTAGAGATTAATCCTTTGTCTGTTGCTTCATTTGCAAATAGTTTCTCCCATTCTGAGGGCTGTCTTTTCACCTTATTTATAGTTTCCTTTGCTGTGCAAAAGTTTTAAGTTTCATTAGGTCCCATTTGTTTATTTTTGTTTTTAATTCCATTACTCTAGGAGGTGGGTCAAAAAAGATCTTGCTGTGATTTATGTCAAAGAGTGTTCTTCCTAAGCTGTTACTATTATAAAGAGATTCAGATTCCAGCTTAAGGGAAACCCTAATGTCAATAATGAATATTTTGGAGATTCCATTAGGTAATCATCCCCTATAGCTTTCTCCTTCCCAAAGTACTAGAGGGACAATTTGATTTTAGCTTGGGGAAAGAGAATACCAATGTTGGTAACAACAAACTTTTTTTTTTTTTTTTTTTTTTTTACTTTGTGGCTGCATTGGGTCTTCGTTGCTGTGCTTGGGCTTTCTCTAGTTGCTGCGAGCAGGGGCTACTCTTGGTTGTGGTGTGTGGGCTTCTCACTGCAGTGGCTTCTCTTGTTGTGCAGCATGGGTTCTAGGCATGCGGGCTTCAGTAGTTGTGGCGCATGGGCTCAGTAGTTGTGGCTCGCAGGCTCTAGAGCGCAGGCTCAGCAGTTGTGACTCACGAGCTTAGTGGCTCCGCAGCATGTGGGATCTTCCCAGACCAGGGCTCGAACACACATCCGTTGCATTGGCAGGTGGATTCTTAACCACTGCACCACCAGGGAAGCCCCACTATAAACTATTAATACTAATACTACTAATAAAAGTTAACATTTATTGAGCTGAGTGTCTACCATGTGCCAGGAATTGTGCAAAGCACTGTACACACATCCTCTTAGTCCCATCTTCACCACTGTCAGGTGAGACAGACTTTACTATCTCTTGTTTTTATTGTGGTGAAATACACATAACAAAATATACCACTTTAACAATTTTTAAGGGTACAGCCCAGCCATGTTAAGTACTATTAAAAACAAAACAGGCCCAAAATGGAGTTGCTTATGCTAAGCCCCATGTCACCAAACCCGGACTTAACTCGATTACAGTTTCCACTCTCCCAGAAATGGAATCTTAAACCAGCCAACCTGATTGGCATTAGGTAGGTAATATGCCTTATGAACCCCTGCCATGCCCTGTAGGGAAAGTAACCAGTCTGCTTTATGCCTAGTATAACTTCCCTGTCCCTGCTCCCTTCCTCCTATAAAAATCTTTCATTTCTGAGTTCCCCAGAGCTCCTTTCTATTCGCCAAATTGGATATGCTGCCTGATTCATGAATCACTGAATAAAGCCAATAAGGTCTTTAAAACTTACTCTGTGGAACTTTGTTTTTTAATGGTACATTCATATTTTGGGGCAACCAATCTCCAGAACTCTTTCCATCTGGTAAAACTGAAACTCTATACTCATTAAACAACAACTCCTTTATCACCTCCATTTCGGAAAATACGAAACTCAAAGGAATGATTATGTCAAACCATGTGAAAATGCCGTTATCCAATCATTTTTTACCTATGAGTGAATGGCAATTTGGAATAATTCCATTTAAGAGGCCAGTAGCCCGAGCCATCTAAGAGAAAAGCCAGCTTTCTAGCCTGACTTCGAAGCCCTGGTGTTTTCCATGCTGATGAGAACACTCCTGCAGGGACAACACAGGAGGGCATCCAGGACGCTGAACCAAGTCATATGGGAGAAGACACAGGAAACACATGGACTCGGACTGTTCACATCATAAGAAAGAGGAGTTCACATCATTCTCAATTATTCTAAGGCAGAGCTACAGGGGTGAATCCAGCTGAATCAGCAGATGCTGATTCAATTGGAGAGATCATCTTTTTTTAAAAAAATAATTTAAATGTACAAATATAGTATTTTCCATTTCTTTTCTTTGAACTCGTCTCTGCATATGACTTTATAGATGCTTAATCACCATGGGTGCCCTTCTCAGAATTTTTAGGAGACTGACATGCATCGGGAGGCAGAAGAGTGAAGGGGTTAGAAGCCGCACACCTTTTAGAGCTGCGGGGACATTCATGCATCGCCCTGAAGCAGAGGCAGGCTCAAAATCCCTGCAACCCTTGGCCCCTGTCCTCCTTCGGCCGAGGCAGTGGCCTCGATAAAAACTCAATTAATACCCCTCTTGGACACCGATGCCTGCTGAAAGGTCCCTTCAGCCATCAGTGTGTTCACTCAGTGATGTTTTTACCTTCACCTACTCCTTACCTGCCTGGCCTCACATTCTTTCCACCCTCCCTCTTCTCTCATCACCTCTCAATACATCTCTGCTCCCTGAACCCTTCCGCACAGACTCAGGCTTCCTTTTCTTATTACTTTCAGAAAATTCTGTAGGTGGAAAGAAATTTAATCAGTAATAATAAGGCTTTCTGTTTTTAGAGCTTCTGCCTTCTGAGCAACCCAAAGAATGCCACTGCTATAACGGAACCGGTTAAAGGGTTGAAAGGGTCTTCTAAAGGTCTTCTAGGAAAGTCCCCTGCTGTGAGGCAAAACTTTCCCCAATCCTGCCTTGGGCAGGTGCTGACCTCCCCTAATCTGACTCTGGAGTCAAACTCAGCTCCACGTCTGGTGGTCTCAACGTCCAGACTCCTTCCCCACACCCAGCCAGAACCCTTCTTTCCTTCACCGCCATAGTTCCTCTCTCTCTGGCACGGTTGCAGTGGATTCCTCACATTCTCCCAGCCTTTAGCCTCTCATCCAACACGTCTCCATGCCACCAGTTCAGGATCTTTCTAAAATGTAGCTCTGGTCAGACTTGGAATGCAAAGTTAGAGGCGCAGAGTGTTATGGGAAGACGGTGGGGATGGAGGTTAGGGAAAATGTCACAGGTTGGGACTCAGAAGGTCACAGGAGGTCACCACTGTGGCTCAGCCTCTTCAGCACTAAAATGCAACAGAAGCACCTCCTTCCTGGCGTGGCTGAAAATATCATAGGAGATAATGTATGTGAAATACTTAGGACACACAGACAGAGCCCAGCAAATGCAATTTTAATATAAATTTTGTTGCTTTCTTTGGGGTCCTCTCTATATTCCCCAAGAGCACCTGTGAGTCCTGTGTCCCCAAACTTTCGGGGAGATGTATGCAGACTCCAGTTAACCGCACTTCTGGGACATCTCCAGTGGGGCTTTCCTTGGATTCTCTGGCCTGAGTTGCCTGAGGCTGACACTTACAGAGGGAGTTTATGGGGACGATCAGGGTGGTGTGTGTGGGTACAGGTGTATCTGTGTATGTCAGTTCTGCTGATGATACGAAGGAAAGGAGGGGGAATCCAAAAGGCAAAGAAACACAAAGGAGCGGTGCCAAATCCAGCTGTGCAAGAAGAGGGTTAGAGTAGATTAGGGGCTGGAGGTCCAAGGGGCGGGGACCGAGGTCCTTGCTCAGTCCTCCATTGCCTGCCTGGGTGCCTCACGTGGAGAGCGGAGAAGATGGCAGAGCGCCCAGCCCTCTCAGTGGGCTCTCCCACTCCGGCCACTCAGGCCTGGACGGAGTGCTTCCCCCAGTGCACTGCTTCCAAGCTGCAGAAATTCTCCAGGGCCAGCATCTGGGGTTTGGGTGGACGGGGGATGGGCCCACAGTTTCCAGCCCTCCTTCCAAAGACAGACTCTCTTGACCACAAGCTTTTCCGTGACATCACTGTCAGTGACCTTTGGGGGCCAGCAGGGTGGAGTCTGAGGGGACGGGTACAGGCCACGATTCTCTGGTGGTGACAAAGGTTGGGATTGTGAGCCGCCCAGAGCTGGAGAGGCGCCTCAATGGGGACAATGTCTCTCGCTGGGCTGGGAATGGCTCCCCTGCCCTAGGATAGTGCAGGACTATAGTGGACGTGTTGTCTCTGCTCCTTTTCTAGATTAAAAAGCACATTGTTAAGCACAGAGGTTGTGTGTGTGCGTGCGTGCGTGTGTGTGTGCGTGTGCACAGAAGTGTAAAGAGTCTCAGAAAATTGCATTTTGCTTTTAGAACAAATGATGGTGACGTGGAGTGGAAAACTTGCCGCCCAGCCAGCAGAGAGAAGTGTGTTTTCGCTTTTCAGAAGCCTTGGGAAGGAGAGGAGGGGAGGAGAAGGGGAAGACTTCCGCTGGTGTTTTACGAACACCAAATAGCGCTGGAGGAGATCAATATGCCCAATGAGTCCAAAGCTGATTACAGCAAACACAGCCAACGACCCTGTGTCCACTTAAAGTAATAGCTTTAAACACTTGACGGAAATAACTCAATTACCTTATCGATTTGGGATTTCAGTCACCTCCCCCAACGTACAACACCCATGAACACTACCGCAGACCCATGCATCTTATTTTTTCTCACTTTGATTCTTTTTGAAAAAAACTCATGTAATTGTCATGACCTGCACCACCAGCTTGGAAAATAAAGTTACATCTGTTTCTTATCTGTGCATTAATCACTCGGGTCCCCACCTGCCCAAATTGAAGGATGGCCAATAGTATCTCTCTTGGGGCCTCCTCTCCACCCCCAAACTAAAGAGCCCCAGGTGCTCGCTCAGCCCAAACTGGTTAGTGTAGAGAAATAATTGAGAAATCTGATCAGTTCAGCAGCCCCCTTCTCCCCCTCATTTCCTGCTGTTGTCACTTGGAGGCCCTGCCACATGGTTCTGCTGATGAAATCACTGAGCCCCACACAGATGGATGGCTGCTGCGCCAGTGCCTGGCTAACCCGGACCACGCTTAGGAGGCAGGGACCCTTGAGGGAGGACAAGCCTCTACGCACCCACTCACTGCTCCATTTACCCTCACGTGAGGACCCACTGTCCCAAAGCCACGCCCTCCACGACAGAATTGGAGAGAGGCTTCCATTGACAGCCAGAAGCAGCCCAGCCTGAAGATTTTCCCCTGGAGGTCCCAGTGTTCAGGGGCCTGAAGCCACTTACATACTTTGCATCACAATGCTCAACAGGGGCTGGAAGGATCCTCAGACATCATCCTACCCACCGTCCTAGTTTTACATATGAGGCAAACGAGCAAGGTTAGGTCACTTCCAGCTTCACATCACCAGCCTGGAGAACGTGCTTTTGTGGGAGGTGGAGGTGACACGCGTTACGGTCTGGGTTCAGCATCTGAAAGGCTTTGGAACGCATGTAGTGGTGAGCTCTTAGTAACTTGGCCTTCCTCTCCAGCAAAGCCACTCTTTGCCACTGCCTGGCCAGGCCCGCTGGACGTCCCAGGAGAAGTCCTTCTTCTGTGTGCCTCTTCCCACAGCCCAGGAGACCCCTTCGTCCTGGACAAACTGGGAAGGGTGCTCAGACTGCACTCTGCTCCAGTGAACAGCCTTTCTTCAGTCTGTGTTTCTGTCTTTTCAAACTCTACCTCTCAACCGACTCCTTTCTATCAGTTCAAACCTTTCTCAGATTAAAAAAATACCAAACAAACAAAAACAAACAAAAAACTCCTTTGTTCCAACATTTCTCTCCTCCTTCCTCACCTTTCCCCCTTTGTCCTCCCTTCTGCCTTTGCCTTTACCTCTCTTTTCTGTTCTGTCTTCTCCCATTTTCCTTCTCTCAAACAATATTTTTTTTAATGCACATTCTCTCCCACCCCCATACTCACACCCATGTCCATCTTCCTTGTGCCAGCACTGGGTGAGAAAGGCCACAGCTTTCATAGCTTCCTCAAGGGCCACTGTGCTGACCATGACCAAAACAGACCCAGGTGGGGAAAGTCTGGTGCTCACTAAGCACTGGGAAGACAGGGGTGGGCACAGGGGGAGGGCAAGACCAGGCTGCTGTCCCCAGAAATGCCCACAGCTCTGCAGCTCTTCTGTTGTCAGGTGGGTACAGCCCAGATTTGTCCCATGGCCTGAGGATCCCAGGTGTCCAGCTGCTGGGGCAGAGGACACCTCCAAACCAGTTCATTAGATGGAAGCAGGGCATTTGTTCTGCTGCTTCAGATTAAAAGGTCACCAGCCCCTGCCCCTCCCCGCCACCCACTGATCTTTCTTTTTCTGAAGGAAAGGTGTTTATAGTGTAGGAGCTTCTTGGTGATATGTGCATGTTCTGACCTTCATGTCATCGTAGGAGATTTCTTAGAGGTTAAACCAGAGCCTTTATCCTCCTGACACTGAGACTGACAACATGCTATTTACTGAGAAAAGGAAAGAAAAGAAACCAAAATTGACTAAACACCTACTAAGTGCCAGGCATTCCTGAGTTAGGGACACAATGGTGAATGAGACTGACATGTTCCCTGCTCTTGTGGGGCTTACATTCTACCAGGTAAACAGACACTGTGCATGTACACAAATAAAATCATTGTAGATGGTAAGAAGACCTAGGAAGGTAATTAACAGGGCGCAATGGCTTATGACAACACCAGGGACTTCCTTAGGGTATGGGGAAGGTCTCTCTAAGAAGGGGACATCTATAGCTGAGTCCTGAATGATGGGGTTGAGGACAGAACTCAGGACGGACTTTAAAGCCATGCTCACTACCACCTAATAATGTCTGTGTTATTGTCATCCACAATTTACACATTAAGAAATAGAGGCTCCGAGAGATGAGGTAACACACCCAGTGGCATGTTTCACACCAAAGCATGCTTTCTCTGTTACGGCCCCTCCTTGGGGTACTTGTGCCTTCATTCTGATTAATGAAAAGCACCTGGGAAACTTTGGAATCCAGGTGTGCAGATTCCAGCTGACTCTTCTTTGAGATCAATGTGCAGTCCTGATAAAGTATAAGTATCGGGCACCTACTACACGTCAAGGAAGGTCCAGGCTGCTCTCTCTTCTCAAGGTTCTTGGAAGATAAGCCAGAGCATAACCCAGCGCCCGGATATGGCCAGGAAAGGAGCGCAGGGTAGGGCAGATGACTGAGGCCAGAGTCCTTGGGCAAGGAGCTCTGCTGAGAGCTGCCTCTGCAAGGACAAAATGGTCTGGCCAGACACAAAGGAGGGGGTGATGGTTCCAGGCAGGCAAGGGGTGAGCTCTTCCAGGACAGAAGTGGGGGCTGCAGGATGCTGCCTGGAAGAGCTGCCAGACCTTCCCATGACCTGCCACAACAAGAGAGAATAGAAGCATGGGTCCAGTGCCCTGCGTGAGTCCATCAGTCAACATCTTCTGAGTGTAGAACTTGTGGGTCCTAAGTATCGCATGAGGTACTGTGAGGACAAAGAATATAGAACCATGATCTCAGCCGTGCAGGACTCGGAAACCTCCTTGAAGGGAAGTACTCAAGCTTATGAAATGACTGAAGAGCACTTGCACCCAGCAGCCAGGCAGCATGTCGGAAGCCACATGGCTTGGCCAGGTGAGGCTGTGAGGGAGGGCTTCCTGGAGCAGGCGGACCATGTTTTAAAGGTGGGGAAAGAGCCAGATTGGCAGCGAGGTAATGGATGTACCATTTACAAGATCACAAAGCAAGGCTAGCTGGAGGAGGACAGAGAGAGCACAAGAGACGGAGCTTGGGAAGCCAGAGTCTTCTGGGTCAGGGAAGAGTAACTCACTGAAAGTTCTTGAGCACGGGAGTCACAGGGTGAAAGCAACACTTTCTAAATTAGAACACTAAGTCCTCGCTTGCATGGAACAGTTTGCAATACTCAGATCACTCCACATACATGACTTCACTTGAATCTCGTAACCACCAGTGAGGGACAGAGTTATCATTGCCTTTTGTAGCTGAGGAAACAGATGTGAGAGGTTTAAATGACTTGCCTAAGAGCACACATCTAAGGCAAGGAGCTAAAACTACAGCTCCATCCACTGCTCTGTGGTGTCATGGAAAGGGCGTGGCTTTTGACACCAGGCAGATTTGAGTTCCAGTGCCAGTTCTGCTGGTTACTAGTAAGCTGTGTGGCCCGCGACAGGTTATTAAGCTCTCTGAGCATCAGTTTTCTCCTTTTTAAAATAAGAATAATAATACCTTAGAGAGACACAGGTATGATGCGAGGCTTGAAGTAACCATGGCTCAGCAGAGAGGTCTTACAAATACGAGTGACCTTCCTCTTTTTTCTACTGCTGCCCATTCAGATCCTGAACAAACTGTTAACCCAACTTCCCTCTATCCCCTAATGGTGCCAGTGAAGCTCTGGAGGCAAGTGATTTCACCCTCATGACCGAGAGGCATGGATGCCAGTTTCAGCGAGGTGACGGCCCCATCCCAAACCATGCAAGGGGTCGCGCCAGCTGGAGGGGGCTCAGCAGAGCAGCACATCCCACCTGAGGGCAAAAAGCTGCTTCGGGAGAGAAGGGCTGAGCCGCAGAGAGATGGGTGATGCCGTGCTCTGAACAGCACGCTTCCACTCTTCGTTGACAGGACAGGCGAGGATTTGCTTTTTATTTAAAAATGAAACAAAACAAAAAACCAGGATTTAAAAGAACAGCCCACACAAATGACTTCTTAGAAATCTCACCCTGACTTATCATTTGGAATAAAAACAATTTTTTACCATGACAAAGCTCTTTATTATTTTCGGAACACTTTCATATACATTATTTGACTTGATCCTCAGATGCTGGAAGGGAGACGGGCAGGGTTTACTGTTCCCTCTGAACAGATGGAAAATCCATGGCTAAGAAGTAGGGGGGAGGGGGCCCCAGAGCTCTCACCTCCCTGCCCATGGTGCTCTCCCTTTCCTCCGTGCTCAACTCAGAGTCCAGACCCATCCACAGACGAGCTCAACTCTGACGTCTGAAATCCTCCCCCGCCCCACTCAGCTAGTGAGTCATCAGAGATGCCCACGTGAGGCGCATCCAACTGGTGGGCATGTTTGGAGGGCGGGGTTTTGAAAAGAGACAGCTAACCCTGGGCACATCCTCCAGAGATGATGAACTCATGACTCGGGGCAAACAGGGATACCTAAGCCACCGCCCCACTCAGGAGCCCTTTCTTGCTTCTCCAGCCTCCTCAAATCTCTCTCAACCTGGGAGCCTCAGAAAAGTGAAAGATTCATTTGGAGTCAGCTCACCTGAGGTCTGTGGTAGGCTGAGCCTCCAACTTCAGCTTGAGAATTGCAGAAAGTCAGTTCACTCCTGAAACCTAACTCAGCCATCCTAAAGGGAAGCCGGGGCTGCAACCCAGGCCACTGATGAGCTCCTAGGTCGGTAGACTTGCCCCATCCAGCAGCAGAGAGGGGCTGAGGATGAGAATAGCAAATGAACACTTATCAGCAACCACAAAGTGTTCCAGGTGCCTAGGTACCTCAGTGAACCCAACTGCCTTCTTTTGGCTTATATTCTGTAAAGGGAGACAGAAAAAGCAGAAATGGACATAATCAAGAAGCACATGAAGAGGTAGGATGGGTGATGAGTGCTACGTGAGAAAAGAGTGTTGCAGGGTAACGGGGATGGAGCACACTGGGGGAAGACGGGGAGGTGTGCCGTTCCTATTTTAAATAGGATTGTCACAAACTTCGTTGAGAAGTTGACATTTGAGCAAAGATTTTAAGGAATGAGGGAGTTAGCATAGAGCTATCTGGAGGAAAGTCTTTCCAAGCAGAGGAGACAACCAGAGCAGAGGCCCTACGGAACAGGAGGAGGCCTCTGTGGCTGCAGCAGAGGGCAAGGGGGGTGGGGGGTAGTAGGAGGTGAAGTCGGAGAGGGAACGGGATCCTGGGCTCGCAAAGAGTCTTGTAGGACATTGTAGGGACCCTAACCTTTACTCTGAGTGAAATGGGGACATTTGAAGAATTTTAAGCAGAGGACTGAAAGGATCTAATTTTTAGCAGTATCACTCCGGCTGCCCTACTGGGGATAGACTGTATGGGTTGGGAGTGGGGTTGGCAAGAGCAAAAGCTGTGAGACTGGTTAGGCTGCTGCAGTAATACAGGTGAAAAGTGGTGGAGTCTCCAACCAGGGGGTGGCAGTGGAGGTGGTAATAAGTGGTTGATACTGGCTGTATTCTAAAGGTAGAGTCAATAGGATTTCCTGAGAGGTTGGATGGGAGGATGGGAGCTGTGAGAAGAACAGAAGAGTCAAGGCAACTTGCAAGATTTGGGCCTGAGCAATGGGAAGAATGAAGATGCCATAACCTGAGGGTAGAGCAGGTGGGTTTTGCAGATCAAGAGCTCGGGTCTGGGTGTATTGAGTTTAGATGTCTGTTAGATGTCCAAGTGGAGATGTTGAGGTAGGAAGCCACCCAAGTCAGCTTGGGTATCCTTGACAATAACTTCCAGGCCACAGAATCAATGCCCACTTCAGTTACCCAGTCCCCAGAGTGGATGGCCCAAGAGAAGGGTTTACCCACCAGCTTCACGCTAGAATCACTGGGTCCCCAACTGGAAGGAAGCAGCCTTGTGGAAGCATTTTCAGACTAAGGCTGTTGGTGTCTTGGAAATCACCAGGGGCTGGTCAAGTTCCTATCCACTCCTTGGATCCAACCCCTGCCCAGCGAAACGTGGTCCCAGCCTTAGGACAATAAATGCTTCAGACTCAGCCAACGCTAACTGAGCACCTACTATGTGGCAGGCACTCTGTGGAGCACTTTCCCTTATATTCTCCATTTAATTCTTATCACAACTATAGATATCATTATCCCCTTTTTGAAGACAAGGCAACTAAGGCTCAGAAAGCTTTGAACTTGCCTACAGTCACAGAACTAGTAAGTATAGACACTAGTATTTGAAGCAGTTTTTGATTCCAAACACACCGCCATCACTCCATGTAATATTTTATGATGACTCATGCTTCAAGGCCAAGTGCAAATCTCATGCCTCCTCCATGGAATCTCTGCCAACTCCCTGGTCAAATCTTCCCTGTTACAGCATTTTGTTTACACCTCCTCCATGTAACCTATGAGTGTGGGAACTGTTGTTATCTCTGGGTGTGTTAGAACTTTCTACTGGGTTAAAACTTTCATGAGAGCAGAAGCCATACCTTTTCATCCTTACACCTATACTCTCTAATAATCCCCCTACTTCCTAAAGTAATGTGCTCAGTATGTTTATAAAATGTAAAATGATTTTACACTTTTTGCACACTCACATAGAACATTACATTAGAGTCTCATCCAGTTTGATGAGTATAGGGCACACAGGTCCCATTAGTCTCATTTGTGGTTAAGAATATCTAGACCCAGGAATTCCCTTGTGGTCCAGTGGTAAAGAATCTGCCTTACAATGCAGGGGACACCTCTTTGATCCCTGGTCAGGGAACTAAGATCCCACATGTCGCGGGGCAACTAAACCTGCGTGCCACAACCATTGGGCTCACGTGCCTCAACCAGAGCCTGTGCACCACAAACTAGAGAGTCCACATGCCCTGGAACCCGTGCACCACAACTACAGAGCCCAAGGGTCCTGGAGCCTGTGAGCCACAACTAGAGAAGAGAAAACCCACATGCCACAACTAGAGAGAAGCCCGAGAGCTGCAACGAAGAGCCCGCGTGCCGCAACGAACGATCCCACACGCCTCAACAAAGATCCCGTGTGCCGCAACTAAGACCCCATGCAGCCAAAAATAAATAAATAAATAATAAATAACTCTAAAAAAAAAAAAAGAGAGAGAATATCTAGACTCAGAGTACTTGGAGGACTTGTCCAAGACCATATAGTTACGTGGTGGGATGGTAGCCAGGTCACAAGCTTGTGACATCCAACACAATGCCCATTGCATGGCCAGGCAGTCAATTCTGACCTAAAGCCTCCAAATCTCCGTGGGCATATCCTGAGCCCTGGGTGGAGCCTTAGACGTATGTTATCTCTTCCTTTTCCTCTTTCCCTGGTTTTTCTTCCTTTGTCTCCTCATCATCATATTCCTCCTCCTCATCTCTGCTTTTCACCATGTTACCCTTTCCCTGCCCAGATCTCCTAACCCTGAGCAAGAGGAGATAAACTCCAACCCAGAGAGTAGCTCTGGGGAGACAGAACCCTGTAGCACATCTGGCATACACGGTGAGGAGTTAGACATCTTATTATAATCTCCTCTTATTTGCCCTGTTGGTAAGGCAGGGAGTCCACCCTAGGTTACAGGGATGACCGAACATATGACAACTGATACTGGGCAAATGAGATCGTTTATTGATCACATATACTCACAGTCTGGGAAGGGAGGACACCACATGCCACAAAGGACCACACAGGAGTTGCACTCAGGAACAGAATGAGCAGGTTATAGGATGCAAGCTTTGTAGTATCAAGAGGATGAGGTGCCCCCTGCTTCCCACAGGAGGATGCAATTGCCTGTTTTAATAATTCCAAAAGCTGGCAGGAAACTAAGACCAGCTACTCAAGGGTAAGCAGGAATTGTACCCAATCCATTGGATAAGGAGGGTTATTTGGCTAGGAGACCTTATCTGTGGTAGCAGAGTGGGGAGGGAAACTTGCAGTTAGGCCATTTGAGACCCTACCAGTTTCACCTGATGTCAAGGCAGCACATAATATTGGACCTTAATTTGGGGGCCTTACAGCATATGTCTTCACCAAGTTATCTTTATTTTTTCAAACATTTTTATTCTGGAATAATTTTAGACTTACAAAAATATTCCAAAGATAATACAGGGAGTTCCTGTATACCCTTCACTTGGCCCCTCTCAATATTAACATCTTACATAACCTGGTGCATTTATCAAAACCAAGAAATTAGTATTGGTATAACATTATTATCACAGTACAACTTTACTTGGATTTTACCAGCTTTTTCACTTACAATCTTTTTCCATTCCAGGATCCATCCAATCCAATGTCTCTGAGTTGTTTCCATTCCTGGATCCAACCCAAATACATTGTATTTGGTCATCACATCCCCTTAGTTTCTACTGGTCTGTGACAGTTTCTCAGTCGTTCTTTGCTCTTCATGACCTTAACACTTTTGAGGAGTATTGGTCAGATATTTTGTAGAATATCCCCCAATGTGATTCTGTCTGATGGGTTTTCATGCCTAGATTGGGGTTGTGTGTTTTGGAAACAATACCACAGAGGTGTGGGGCCTTCTCATTGTCATATCAGAGACACGTGATACCCACATGACATCACTAGTTAAGAGGGTGTCTGCCAGATTTCTCCACAGAGTTACTATTAGTCCCTTTCCATGCTTTATTCTTTGGAAATGAATCACTAAGTCTAGTCCACACTCAAGGGAAGGGGATTCAAGCTCCACTTCCTATGGGGGAAGTGTCTATATAAATTATTTAGAAGTCTTCTGTAAGGAATACTTGTCTCTTCTCCCCATTTATTTATTCAATTATCTATTTAGATCAGTATGGATTCATGGATATTTATTTTATTCTTTGGGTTATAATCCAATACTATTGATATTTATTTTGTTGCTTAAATTGTTCCAGATATGGCCACTGGAGCTCTTTCAGGTTGGCTTCTGTGTCTTTTTGACATATGCTTTTTTTTTTCTTAGCACTTCTTTAATTTCTAAAACAACAAGATGCTCTGGGCTTATCTAGATTTTTTTTTCCTACTCTACCCAGAATCTGTCATTTCTCCAAATGGTCCTAAATTTCTTTCATTGGATAATGGTAATTAGAAGACAAAACCCGGCCTTTGGTGTGCTTGCTGCTATAGGGGTGTCACTGCATCTAGGCCCTCTCAGTAGGCAGAGCTAGAATATATATTTATGTATACTAACCCATGTATACACTCAAACCTATAATTAGTTCTATCTATCTGCTTATATACATATTTAAATTACTATGAGTTTATACTGATATGCTGACTCTAATCTAGCACCACAGGGTTTATTCTGGCTTTCCTCCCTTGCTTTTTGTAACTTCTTACCTATCTACTTCTTTTTTTTTTCTTTTTGACCTTTTTTTTTTTTTTGACTTTTCTCATTAATCTTCTACTAATGTTCATTTTAACCTGATTTCAACTGTAAAAATACTTCAGTACAGGGCTTCCCTGGTGGCGCAGTGGTTGAGAGTCTGCCTGCCAATGCAGGAGACACGGGTTCGAGCCCTGGTCTGGGAGGATCCCACATGCCGCGGAGCAACTGGGCCCGTGAGCCACAACTACTGAGCCTGCGCGTCTGGAGCCTGTGCTCCGCAACAAGAGAGGCCACGACAGTGAGAGGCCCGCGCACCGCGATGAAGAGTGACCCCCACTCACCACAACTAGAGAAAGCCCTCGCACAGAAACGAAGACCCAACACAGCAATAAATAAATAAATAAATAAATAAATCACTTTAAAAAAAAAAGATATCACAAAAAAAAAAAAAAAACTTCAGTACAGCAGTGGTTCTCAAACTTCAGAGTGCATCAGGATTCCCCAGAAGGCTTGTTAAACACAGACGGATGGGCTTAACCCCAGAGCTTCTGATTCAGTAGGTGTAATCTGAGGCCAAGTAGTTTGCATTATAGCAAACTCCTAGGTGCTGCTGTTAGTCTTGGACTTCACTTTGAGAACTTCTGATCTACAGAAGCCCTGGACTCTCTAGTAAAGGTGCCTTTACGTTTAGAAGAGAAGTGGCTTGAATCTTCACTGAGAATGCTGGGAAAGGAAGGTCAGCTATGTGCTGACAGGTCATCATGACGACAGCTGTATTGTGATTGTACCCTCTGGAGCTGTAGATATGGCTGTTCTACTGCCCTAAAACAATTTGAGGGAAAGCGCACAAGTTCCAGAGCAGGGAGTTTCCCAGTTTCTAGTCATCACTTCACTGCTTCCGAGCTGTGGGGCCTTGGCAGGTTATCTAATGTCTCTGAGTTGTTTTCTCATCTATTAAGTAGGGGAAATAATAGTATATGCTTCACAGGTTTTGCTTTGAGTTTTAAATATATGCTTACATTATTGTTCTTCCTTCCCTTTAAAATATTGTTCCAAAAAGCTGTTCTGGGGGACAGTATCTCTTTAATTCAGGCAGCCTACAAAGCTGCAGGTTCCTCAAAGTTCACCTTCAGCTACTAAGAGAAATGCTATTGTTAGGTCACTGTACTGAAATTTCCCAGAATGTCCAACAAACTTGCTAGCATCTGTTACAAAGTTGGGAGGAAGAAGAATATTCTATTTTTTTTTTTTTTTTTTTTTTTTGCGGTACGCGGGCCTCTCACTGTTGTGGCCTCTCCAGTTGCAGAGCACAGGCTCCAGACGCGCAGGCTCAGCGGTCATGGCTCACAGGCCCAGCCACTCCGCGGCATGTGGGATCCTCCCGGACTGGGGCACGAACCCATGTCCCCTGCATCGGCAGGCGGACTCTCAACCTCTGTGCCACCAGGGAAGCCCGGGGAAAAGTTTTTTAATGCATAAACATGGCAAAATTATATTTTGTTAATAAGGTGCTGCATTTTACCTAGGCATTCATGTCTATGAAAACTACTTTTTATGATTTTCTGCTTTATATTTTTGTATCAAAAGAAGTCATACTTGCTGTTTGTTTCTTTGTCTTTTTTTAAATAAACAACACCTATGGCTAAGCTTAGGGATTCAAATTACATCACTGAAATAACTAACACCTCCCCACCCCATACTGGAAGCACACTCCAACTCATGGTTTATAAGCCCACTGAGGGGCTTAGCAAGTTTCTTTTTCTTTTAATTAATTTTTATTGGAGTATAGTTGATTTACAATGTTGTGTTAGTGTCTGCTGTACAGCAAGGTGAATCAGTTATACATACACATGTATCCACTCTTTTTTAGATTCGAATCCCATATAGGTCATTACAGAGTATCGAGTAGAGTTCCCTGTGCTATACAGTAGTTTCTTTAAAGCTGCTGTAGGCCTAAACCTCTCAGAGGGTAATATTATGCCTAAGTTTCATTGCTTTCTTACAAAAGTGTTTTGGCTATTCTTATGTGTAAGGCATTGTACTAAGGGTCATGGAGGGTACAATACGGTCCCATTCATGAGAAGCTAATACTCTAGGCAAGAATTACAAAAAGACGAACATGACTGGGCCTAAGGGCTTTGATAGAACTGTTAGTTTGGTAATGCTCATTTTTTGATAGGTCAAACATTGACTGATGAAGACCCATATTGTCTCCAGACCAGATTCCCAAATTAAGCCTTGAAAGGGGTAAGATTGAGAATGGGGGGCAGTGGGGGAAGTTACTTGGGAAATGAGCAATAAAATGGAGATAGAGAGAGAGTAAGAGAGAGAGAGAGGAGAGTTTGGGCCCAAGATCCTCTGGCTGTGGTTATTTCTTGTGTTCCAAACAGCTGGCTGGGTGTATGGAGTTTGGGATGACTCACAATGTAGGAGGTGTGCTGAGGGAAGAAATGAGAAAGCACACAGGAGGGGAGCCCCATTCGGTCCCCTAGAGGTGTGGCGCTGGCATTCTGTCTCACGGCCTTACACAGGCCAGCTGACAGCATGGGCTTTAGCAATAAGAAACCATTGTATAGGGTCATTTTAAGAGTCCCCCCCGATGCCCAGGGACTCATCAAAGAACCCAGAGACTTCAGTGTTCTTGCTTATAAACCTGAGCAGCCACAGGTGAAGAATCTCTGAAAAGGAGAAGTATTCACTTGTCAAAACACAGGTGTTAGCTTGAGTCTTCCTCCCAAGAAGGAGGAAGGGAGAGAGGGGAGGAGGGAGGATTGATCTTGAGCATAGAATCTCACTGGGGAGCTAGATGGCAAAGACCCATGTGGCCATGTGACTTGAGCTCCTCATGGAGGCTCAGTGAGCTCCTGGGTGTTGTAGACTGAATTTTGCCTCCCTTCCTGCCAAATTCCTATGTTGAAGTCCCAACCCCAGTACCTCAGAATGTGACTGTGGAGACAGGGCCTTTAAAGAGATGAACACATTGAAATGAGCCTGTTGGGGCGGGCTCTAATCCAACCTGACCCATGTCCTTATAGGAAGAGGAGATTAGGACCCACAGAGAGACACCAGGAATGCATGTGCCCAGGGAGAGGACCACAGGAAGAGGCAGCCATGTGCAAGCCACGTGCAGAGGCCTCAGAGGAAAACCAACCCTGCCAGCACCTTCATCTTGGACTTTCAGCCTCTAGAGCTGCGAGAAAATAGGTTTCTGCTGTTTGGGCCACCTGGTCTGTGATGTTTTGTCATGGCAGCCCCAGCAAACTAATACAGTGAGGAAAGGCCCTTATCACATGGTCCGAATGAGGTGTCCTAGGAGGTTCTCAGCTGCAGCACATGCCTTGTGTCATTGCTGCTTTGTTGCTATATCAGTGCTGACCCCAGACAGTCATTACAAAAAACAAATGTTTGAGTCTTCCCACATACCAGATGCTTTCTCATCTATTACCTCACTTAATAATGCAGACCTGAGCCTCAGAAGTTCATTGGTTTCCCCAAGGTCACCCAGTTAGGACATGCTGGGCCCAGGTGGGAAGCCCAGGCCCTCTGATTCCAGGTCCAGGGTTCCTTCTACCACACCCACAAGGGGTTCCCCTGGAGCTTTTAAAGACCAGGCATGAACCGCATTCTCTCTTTCAAAAGTCATCTTGGTCCTTCCAGGAACACAGTCACCCCTAATGCTTCACTGGGGTTTCTGAGTAAGTCCTGTGACATAGAGAAGAAAAATATTTATTAAGTCCTAATTCTATTTTTACTGGACTTTCCAAGCCAAATCCCTCTCTGACCACCCTACACTATGTAGTAGCTAATTAAGAGCCATATGCAACCCCAAAGATATTACTAAGGAATCATTTAAGAAAGTATGATTGCTTTCTGGATAATAGGCTACTTTTTCTCCCTCAGCTCAGTTTATTGAGCCCAACTGTGTCTGGAGCTCCTTGTTGATATCTGTTTTTAATGGGATATATTTATAATTGGATGTATTTATAACCTCTTCCTCATGGACACTTCCTTTTTTTCTGGAATCACAGAGGCATTTTAATAGATTGACTATGACAGCAAAGAAGTGACTAGAAACAGGTTGGGCCTGGTTGTCTGTGGAGCCTGAGAATATTGACTATTCCTACGCCAGGTCCCTGCAACACTTTATGAAGAAAGCTGCTCTGGTTCTTACTTTTACAAAAGACATCCCTCCTGGGAGAGACAGGGCATCCAGGTGATTAAAAAGTTTAGTGACTGCTAAGAGAAACCTTCACTGGAAACCCCTATGATTTAATTCTGTTTGACAAATATTTATTGTGTATCTATTACATGCTAAGCACAGATTCATTGCTTGAGACATGATATTTTTTTTAGCAAAATTATTGAACACAACCGTCAGAGCTGGAAGAAATCCTAGAAATCGTGTGGTCTGATCCCCTCACTTTAGAAATGAGGAACACGAGGCCCAGTCAGGGAAAATGACTTGTCCAAGGTCAAACCGTGGGTTCTTGGCAGGCAGGGGACTAGGGTCTTCCTGATTCCTAGTCCAGTGGTTCCAACATCCTGGGGAGAGTCAGACCCTTAGGAGAGTATTGTGTCCAAGTGGGTTTACCACATTGTGAAAACCATGTGCACATCTGGAAGGGATCCATAAAAAATAACCCAAATTGACAAGGGATGAAAAATAGGTTTTTAAATTAAGTAGCAAAGATTCCAGCTGGACATGAGGAAGCACTTTTTGGCTGCCAGGGTGACAAAATATCAAAATGAGCAAATCAAAGGAAAGCGCACTCAGAAATTCTCAAGAGGACAGGAGATAAGCATCTGTCTTTGATCGCTGGAGGGTCACCTGCCCCAAAACAGGGAGCTGCAGCAAATAATCTCTGTTTCACCCTCATCTATTAGAATTCAGTTGTGATTCCAAGTGTCTTCTATAAGACTCTAGCCAAACAAACTTCTCTTACTGAGTCCTACGTCATTGATCCTATAATTTGTTTGAAATTTCCTCTTAAAAGCAGTTCTTTGCCCTCTGTTTTTTTGTTTGTTTGTTTTTTCAATTTTATAAGGCCTTCATATTAAATATCTTTGTAAGAGGACAGAACAGAATCTGGAATATCTGAATCTCAGGATTGGGGGATTTTTTTTTTTTTTTTTTTTTTTTTTTTTTTTTTTTGCCAGAGGTGACATACTGAGAGATCAGAATCTTGGCAGTAACCACAGGTCCAGGCAAGCAAAAGGTCAAGTGCAGGGCAAAGTTAGTTGACAGACACCATAGATCTCGACAGGCAGTGTCCTGGAGATCAAAGCACCATTATCAAGCAGGCCTGAACTCTGACCTTAGCGCAAAAAGGCCATTTGCTTTTTAACCTTTTTTTTACATAATCTAAATATAGGTCACCTGAAGTTCAGGACACAGGTCAGAAACAGAACAAGTTTAGAGGCTTGACAACGGGAGGGTTAGAGATGCCAGGATGACCTTGAAAGGGGTGGTCACTGTTCATCTCCCCTTGCCTCTGGGGCCACTTTAACACCCCAAAGTTGCCACGAGTACACTCAGAAAGAAAGCTTGCTGTATTTAGGGGGTATCCACCCACAGTCATGAGATACCCTTGTGTATGTAGGAAATGATATAATACCAAACCCCCAGGTTATAAAGGGGTCTATCCCTACTCCTTTCCGATGTCTTTCAAATATCTCCTCAAAAGGCAGCTCTGCAATGTCCCTAAACAAATGAGGGACTTCAGTCCCTCTGTCCTGCTCCTCCCTCTGGGACCTCAGTCTCTGGTTCCCAGTGAGGTTGAACAATAAGACACCTGCTACTGGGGCATCTACACCCCCGTGATACTGTTCCCCCCTCCTAAAAACTAGCTTCAGCCAACTAACCTACCCCTTGAAACTGTAACTGTTGCTCTGTTCAGATGAATCTCCATGGCTGCCAAACATAAGAACAACAGACCCTGACATCTCAGCTAAAGGTCACTTAGCAAAAGTCAGGACTGAAAGCATGTTCATTATGACAGAGGCAGAGAGGAGTACATTAACCTCTTAGGCTTCCGAATGTTCTCTGACACTTGCTTCCTCCTGGGATTTTGGTTAACTTTCGGTCTTCAAAGATTTCGGCAAAAGTCCTGGATGTTAGCAAAGCAAGGTCAACCTAACAAGAAACCCCAGATGCTAAACCCGTATGTTTCCAGGCTCCCCCAAAGGACGTTGGGAAACTTACATAAAAAGAGGTCCCTGTTCCAAGGAGTCGTGAAGTTTAATTCATCTCACTGGACTCTAGGACTCATCCTGAAACCCCACATCCTGCTGATGTCAGCTTGAAGCCGGAAAAGAGCAGATAGTTTAGACCTGATGAATTTTCCTTCCTTCACAGGCTGTGCTGTCTTGGATTTCTGCTTATGTTTCACCAGGAAAACGTTAGGAAAAAAGCTAGCGGTTTTCCCTCCTTCCTCCCCACCTAATCTCAGGAGAGAATTCTTTCTATATGAAGAATGAGTGTGCAAGCATGCATGGATGTGAACATATGCACAAAAAGCACACCATCACAAATGCTCAGGATAGAACTTGGCAGGTAGTCAATTCCTTTTCTTTAAAACAACTGAGCCACTTTCAAGAGATTCCAAAAGGATGACTCCACAACCTCCATGTAAATGGTGTCACTATTTATTTACCTCTCTATGCTCACTTGAATCTCCATGAAACCCCAGTCTCCGTAAGGACAAGGATTCTGGCATTATTTTGGGATCCCTGCCACCTATCCCTGCATCTGCACATGATAGGCATCCAATAAATGTATATTTGAATGAATTAAGATCTTTTCCTTATTCTGGAGACCATCCCTGGCTGCAAGGAGAGGACTTTTTCCTCTCCTAAATTTCTTCAGTGGTGTCTTTCCCGTGACAGTGCCCAAGTCACATCTCTACATCTAGGAAAATAAGAAAAGAAATTTCCAAAATAACGTCAGGTGCCCTGAGGCTAGTTAACGTCAAAACTAAATTCTTACTTAGCACTGTTACCCCACACATGAAGTTCCTTCTCTTTATTGTGGTTTTACCATAAATGAAAAGCATAATTCAAAATGTTAGTTTAGGGACTTCCCTGGTGGTCCAGTGGGGAAGACTCCACACTCCCAATGCAGGGCGCTCGGGTTCAATCCCTCCCTGGCTGTGGAACTAGATCCCGCATGCATGCCACAGCTAAGAGTCTGCACGCCAGAACAAAGAAGTCAGCATGCGGCAACTAAGACCCGGCACAGCCAAAATAAACAAATGAATAAATAACTATTTTATAAATGCTAAAAAAAAAAGTAAGTTTACAAAGTACCTTTAAGAAATGGATTCAGGGCTTCCCTGGTGGCGCAGTGGTTGAGAGTCCGCCTGCCGATGCAGGGGACACGGGTTCGTGCCCCGGTCCGGGAAGATCCCACATGCCGCGGAGCGGCTGGGCCCGTGAGCCATGGCCGCTGAGCCTACGCGTCCGGAGCCTGTGCTCCGCAACGGGAGAGGCCACAACAGTGAGAGGCCCGCGTACCGCAAAAAAAGAAAAAACGAAATGGATTCAAGGTGGTGATCTAATCACAAATACACTGATGCTCCTCTCTGTGGTCTCCCGACAGGCATGAATGGTTATTGTGCTTGGGACCAGCTGACTCAAACACAGGATCCTTTGCTGCTTCTCCATTGCTGCTCTAGACCCTGTTGTAAGAAGCCAGCCTCTAACAGTGCCTGGAACAGTGCCTGGCACTTGACAGCCACTTAGTATTTCTTGATTTAATAGAATGAATAAATGTATGAATGAATGAATGAGTGAATGATGTCAACATTTCCTATGCTGCTGCTAGAAGCTCGAGCCCTGGTGAGCCTAGTAGGCTGAGTCCTGAGATTGAGGCAGTCATTGTTAAATTACTGGATTACCAGCTTTCCAAGCCAGGAGTAGGTGTACCACATCACTTCCTACTCCATGGATCCAGTCTCAAAATGTAGGCTCTGTCATTTGTGTCTCCTCACTCCCAGTACCAGTTTCTGTATTACTTAGAACTATTGGCTACATGAGACAGGAATTAACTAGAATTATCTCATATGGAAAGGGTTCCTATGAGACCTGCTGCTCTTGAAAAGTTCACTGCCTTTGTCAGGCAGCCCTCCCAGTACAGCTACTCTGACCAGCCCCTGCAGGCCTGGGAAGGATGACAGCTTCCACTGTTACCAGCCAGCCCAAGGAGACTGCACCTTTTCTGGTTGCTTTCCCTAAACCCTGCCCATATCATGATAAAGAGTCCCTTTATGAAATCCTACTCAGTTATCCAGTTTGAGTGTGCCGTTTCTCTCATGCTGGGACCCAGACACATACATCCACCCTCAACTCCTTTCTGACCCAAAGTAAACAAACAAAAAGTTCCCAGGTGAGGGGAGGGGGTGTTTGTAATCGCAGTTTCCTTGCATAGAGTAGTTGTTCAATAAATATTTACTGGTTAAATCATAAAATCATATCATCAATAATAAAACTAACCTCCATCTCTTCCAATTACAGGTAAGTAGACACTTTCCCCTGGATTTCAAAAGTTTAGGTTAGAATATGCAAGATTCTAAGAAATAAGAATCTCATTTTCAGTTGACACGTCATGCATTTCTTACTGGAGTCATCATTCTCAACCTTAGCTGCATAACAAAAAACTATTATGCCTCACATACTTTTATAGTATTCCCTGGGCCCATCCCCCAAAATTCTGATTTAACTAGTTTGGAGTGGATCCCAGGCACCAGCAATTTTTTAAAGTTTCCCAGGTAGTTCTAAAGGGCATCTAGGGTTGCAAATCACCGTTCTTGGCAGTACTCACCCTCTCCTTCCCAGGGGTGATAAATCTCTGCGTTAGCCATAATGAGGTTGTAAAGGTGAAGAAAAAAGTATATGAACTATTAGAGGAAAAGAAACCTAGGGAAAGTAGTTCAAAATCATCTTCCCTCTTATGCATAAATTTGTTGTATAAATAAAATGAGATGAGACTGCTATAGCTCTAAGGCCACAGAGAAAAATTCAGAGCTCAGAGCCCTCTTTTATAATCAGGTGCAGTGGTTCTCAACCCAAGCAATACACGAGCCTCAGCTGAGCTTCATTTGAAAATGTTCATGCTTTGGCCCCAGTGCAGACTAATTATATCAGGGTCTCTGGGGTGGGGCCCAAATGACACTTTTTTTAAATCTCCCAGGTGTGTCTGATGTGGCCACGGTTGCGAGGACTAGTCTAGATAAGGCAATTTCTCCAAATGCCTTGAAATTTACATCATAGATTGTTCCACTTTTTAACACAAGAAGAAATTCAAACTTTTCGTATAGAGACTAGAACACCATGAAATCTTATCTATGAAATGTGATTAAATGGTATCGTTGGTAAGCCTGGTTATGAATTTTCATTGCAATGTGGCAAATATGGTGGGCTGGACAAAAAAACAGTACGTTCCCAGGGCTGGCTGCTAACGTCCAGCGCAGTCATTTAGTTGGTAAGCAGATGTCTTGTAACGATGGCACATGTGTCTGGATGTGCCTTTGGCCAGAAATGACAGCTCTCCTGGGTGCACGGTCCCCAAATGAAGTGAGTTCTATGGGAAATGTTTCTCTGGTAGATATGTATCGCCAGCTAGAGGTCTGTGGAGAGTGTTTTCTATTAACAAAGGGAATCAAAGGAGTTGCAAGATTTCCGGGGAAGAAACAGAAGGCCGGCGTTCTGGGCCCACAATGGAGAAGCAGCCAAGGAGCCAGCGTTTGACTCACTGGCTCCAAATACAATGAAGAGTCACACCTGTCAAGAGATCACACAGTGCATTGGCACTATGTGCATTGGCGATTCAATTATTCTTTGCTTTAAAATGAAATCCATTTCTTAAAAGTACTTGACATTTTGAAAACTTACATTTTGAAGTGTGCTTTTAATTTATGGTGAAACCACAATAAAGAGGAACAACTTACTGTGACATAAGAGGGCTAAATAAGAATCTGGTTTTGACACTAGCTACATGATTCGGGCGAGATATTCCATGTCTCTGGGCCTCGAGTTCTTCATATGTAAAATGCATCGAGCTCAGTGTTTCTCACCCTCGGCTGCACAGCAGAACGCTTAGGAAGGTGTTAGAACATATCCATGTCAGGGTGGCTCCCCCAGACGTTCTGATTTCATTGGTCTGGAATGGGGCCCAGGCACCAGCATTTCTATAATATCCCCATGTGATTCCAGTATGGGACCAAGTTGAGAACCACTGCAATAGGTGATCCCGGCACTCCCTCTCTAGCTCCAGCCTTTTCTTGGGCTTAAGAGGCCTCACTTCCAGGAGTGTCTGAGCTATTAGAAGAGGTAAGTAATCAATGACTGATACATCCTACAGGCACACTCAAAGCTAGCTACTTTGCCTCATCAAAAGGCCACCATTCCGATAAAGAAGATGTGGCACATATATACAATGGAATACTACTCAGCCACAAAAAGAAATGAAATTATCTGTAGTGAGGTGGATGGACCTAGAGTCTGTCATACAGATTGAAGTAAGTCAGAAAGAGGAAAACAAATACCGTATGCTAACACATATATATGGAATCTAAAATTTTTAAAAAATGGTTCTGAAGAACCTAGGGGCAGGACAGGAATAAAGACACAGACGTAGAGAATGGACTTGAGGACACAGGGAGGGGGAAGGGTAAGCTGGGACGAAGCGAGAGAGTGGCATGGACTTACATATACACTACCAAATGTAAAATACATAGCTAGTGGGAAGCAGCCGCATAGCACAGGGAGATCAGCTCGGTGCTTTGTGACCACCCAGAAGGGTGGGATAGGGAGGATGGGAGGGAGACGCAAGAGGGAGAGGATATGGGGATATATGTATATGTATAGCTGATTCACTTTGTTATAAAGCAGAAACTAACACACCATTGTAAAGCAATTATACTCCAGTAAAGATGTTAGGGCTTCCCTGGTGGCGCAGTGGTTAAGAATCCGCCTGCCAATGCAGGGACACGGGTTCGAGCCCTGGCCCGGGAAGATCCCACATGCCACGGAGCAACTAAGCTCATGCGCCACAACTACCGAGCCCGCGCGCCTAGAGCCCGCGCTCCTCAGCAAGAGAAGCCACCGCAATGAGAAGCCCGCACACCGCAATGAAGAGTAGCCCCAGCTCACCCCAACCAGAGAAAGCCTGCGTGCAGCAATGAAGACACAACACAGCCAAAATAAATAAATAAAAAATAAATACAAAAAGATGTTTAAAAAAAAGACTTAAGAAAAGAAAATGAATATATCTATCAATCAAGCAAAAAAATCTAAAACAGCTTTCAAAATAACCTCCTGGACGTGCTGTGCCTCTGACATTATTTATGGGCCTGAGAAGGCGTTCAATGGTCCTTCCCATAGTCCAGCCTCAGTGCGCATAACGCACTGCCAGTTGAATAAGGGTTGTTTTCAGTGTGTGGCTAAAAGTCTTCTTGATTCCACTTCCACCCTTTCCAATGTCCTTTAGGCATCTGGGCTGTGGGCCCACGTACATTTTCACAGTCGAACTTAAAGAGCCAATTCCTATTTCAGTTTGGATTTGTTGCCAGGTGGCCCCGCCCAAGTCTAATTTCCCATGGGCTGGCTGAACCCCCAGCGTGAAGGAACATGATAAAATTCCAGAGCTGGGGCTCCTCCAGCCACGTTATGTCAGGAGAACTGAGTCCATCTCAGCCTCCCAGGGTCACTGTGCTCCCACGGCCAGAGCCATCCTGGAAACCCACGATGGATGGCTCCAGCATTTCAACACTCTCCAGCCCCTGATTCCAGCTGTGGAGAACACACCAATGGGAGAGAAACAAAAAATGAAGGAAGCGCTAATTCAAGGCCAGCTTCAAAAAGCAAGTAAATAAAATTCTGAACTAAACCAAATTTCTGGACACTGATAAACTACAAAAGTAAAACCAGGATAAATGTAGTTATGTCTAGACACTCTGGGCAGGAAAGATCCAGTTTTGGAGACTGAATTGTCCAGTTAATTGCTCTGACCTGCACTTCCTTTTGGCTTATAGAGACATAGCTTCTCGATATTAAAATTTATAAACAATTGTTTACCCACCTGAAGGTTGAAATGACAATGGAAAACCACATCTGGCAAAAGGTTTGCTCTTTGGTTCAAGGGATTAGACTGATTCTAGCAGAGTGAATTTTACAGCTTAGAGAATTATGTATCTTCAAGTTCACTCCAGCTTTGTAAAATCTTTCCACCAAGATTTTCTGTGTGTGAACGAGTGAGGAGGGCCACCTGGGTCTTTATATGGGATTTGCCTAGAGCTTCTTCCTGCCCACATACTCCCCATTTTCAAGATAAAAATAAGACTTAATAAGAATATTTCTTGGGTTTTGTCATTATTCATCATTAAATTGGTCTAGATCCTTCGCACCAGAAGTAGAAACAAGATAAGATGGAGGCAGAGTGCCTGGGGAAAGGTCAGGGACGGGTTTAAATATGTCCCACTAAGCAGATCAGTCGGTGTCCCTGCTATCAAGCTACTATGCCAGCTGTCACCCACTATGTCCTTACCCTGGCCGCACACTGCCTCTGCCCAGGGAAAATGTCCAAAAGAATCTCCAACCCTACAGAAGAGTGAGCACGTCTTACTTCCAAGACAGGCCCACCCTGGTAACCCTCCCTAGAAGGATAAGAAACCCTCCCTAGAAATACAGAGACCAGGAATGCACACTAGGTCACATTAGGGGAACACGGGCTGGTGATTTTACAAACTGGATTAGAGTGTTGGATGCCTGCAGACACTGTGCTGTTGGCACTGTCCAGCTGTGCAGCTACACTGTGTAGCTCACTGGTGTCTGGCTATGTAGCTCATGGTGAAGAGCGTGGGACTTGATATAAGACTAACCTTGGTTCAATTCCCAAGTCCTCTCACTTGAGCAAGTTATGCAACTTTCTGATCCTCAGTTTCTTCCTCTCTAGGATGGGGAAAGTCCACTGACTTTATAGGACTATTGTGAGGATTATGGCAGTGTGAATGCTGAAACACAGGAGGTTCTCGAGAAATTACAGTTCTTTTTATTATCTTTATAGTTATCTAGAACGATGCAACCATCACCAAATCTGTCCCTCTAATAGAAATTTTCGGAGCCTGATTTTGTTGGCTGGCTTCATTTTTCACTAAGTGATTTTCTCACTTCAAATTGTGCACCAAAACAGGCGTACAGCACAAAGCAGAGGCATCTGCTAAACCTAACGTGAAAATTGCCTGGGAAACAAGTAAGAGATGCAGCCTCGAATGGCACTTAAGCCTGATTCATACATACTAGGGCAAGGCCAATGTGGCTTTGTTAAACACCGTAACCGAGAATCTTGCAAAAGAAAAACAGTTTTATAACTTTCAGATACAAACAAAAAGGGACATCAGGTTAAGAAAATGTTATATAATAGGGTTTTTTGGAGGTTGCCTTAGGGGTTCCACTGAACTTGTGGCCAGCACATCCATTCTTAACACATGGGAGTCTCCAACATGTTAGAATAGATTGATAAATACTTAAGTATTTTAAAGCTTAAAAAAAAAATCCAGTTAACGATATGTCTGAGCCTCATAAGCTCTTGCTGCCTAGACAGAGTAAAGATGAACTCCAGTTCCTGACCAAATTAACACTTAACGTCCTTGTAAAATGGGGATAGTAAATTCACTTTCCTTAAAGGACTGAGATGAGGATGAAGATTGATGAGGCCTGCAGAGCATTTAGCAGAGCACTCAGCACAGAATAAATGCTCCCAATCAAGGTTAAATGTTGTTGCTGTGGTCGTGGCTTTGTTGCTGCTGCTATTCAGTCATTCAACAGACCGTACACCACACCTGTACTAGACACAGCGACTTCAAAGAAGACGCTGGAAGTCCAGTCCCTCAAGACACTCAAAGACGTCAGGGAGAGATGGACATGTAAACATGTTCTCATACAAAGTAGCAATGAACAAAGTGCTGCAGGCACCCAGAGGGGAGCCAAAGAAGGCTTTACTGAGGGGGCGATCTCTTATAGGTTTAGATGAGATCATGAAGGTGGGGCTCTCCCCATGGGATTAGTGTCATTCTCAGAAAAGAAAGAGATACCAGAGCACTCTCTCTCCACCATGTGAAGACACAATGACAAGGCACCCATCTGCAAGCCAGGAAGAGAGGTCTCACCAGGAAACGAGTCTCCTTGTAACTAGATCTTGGACTTCCCAGCCTCCTGAAATGTGAGAAATAAATGTCTGTTGTTTAAGCCACCCAGTCTTTGGTATTTTGTTCTAGTAGCTCAAGCAGACCAATCCAAAAGGCGAGGTGGTCTTGGAGGAATGGTGGTGAATGCTGGATACTGAATGGTCACCCAGGAAGTGTGAGGAGAAGGGGCTGGAGAGTAGCTGGGAGCCAGGCTACAAAAGGCCTGAAAGACCAAGCTAAGGATTTGGAACTGCTCTTACAGACCTCCAGAACTACCAGACTTGGGTGAGGAAATAATGTGAATTGATTTTATTTTCTATGAATATAAATCTGGTGCCAATGAGGGAAGACAGAGACTGGAATTTAAAGACACAGGAGGAGGGCCCTGCGGAGTGGAGCAGGCAAAAGCCACTCACGACTTGGGGGAGGGTAAGAGCCCCGTTCAATTCTCTGCAACCTGGGCTGTCAATGCAATGTCCGTGCTCAGAACTGGTCAGCTGCCACCAGGGCCTCCTAGCCCCTGCAGTCCTTCTGGCGAGAACAAGCCTTGGGGCATGAGGAATAGGCTTTCAGTTTGCTCCTCAGTACAGAGACTAAGCTGAAGAGAGCTGCAGTGTTTAAGAACAAAGCTAGAAACCAGAAGCCATCCTTTTCGCCAATATGAAAGGGCCATCATGTGCCCCAGAAATGCCCAGGACATGGACATTTTGACAGGTAAGAATAGAAGATGCTATGTGAGGGCTCTCCAGTCATATTCCCAACCATACATTCAAGTCCATCACCTTGATTTATGCATTTTGTTTTCACTTCTGAAATGTACTTGAGGAATCATATTTGGAAGCTGATCTTCAGAAAAGGAACTCTATTCAAAATAAAGAACAGGATGGCCAACTGACCTGGTTTGCCCCAGACTGATCTAGTTTTAGCACTATAAGTCTCCTATCCTGGAAAGCCCCTCAATCCCAGGCAAACCAGGACAGTGGGTCACCCTAAAGAGCTATAATAAAATGCTACAAAAAGACTGTGATTCAGGGCTTCCCTGGTGGTGCAGTGGTTGAGAGTCCGCCTGCCGATGCAGGGCACACGAGTTCATGCCCCGGTCCGGGAAGATCCCACATGCCGCGGAGCAGCTGGGCCCGTGAGCCATGGCAGCTGAGCCTGCGCGTCCAGAGCCTGTGCTCCGCAGCGGGAGAGGTCACAGCAGTGAGAGGCCCACGTACGGCAAAAAGAAAAACATAAAAGACTGTGATTCAGTATTTATGAATTTCATAGCAGACAGATATGATTTTTACTGGGTGAAAATGAGGTGATGATTTTTCCTCTATGTAATTTTAGAATGCCATACATGAGACCACATACAATGCACATTTCCTTTAACAAAGCCCAACATTTGACTTATGAAAGACAAGAGGTAGGAAACCAATAAAAATATAATAGTAACAACTAACATATTGGGCATTTACCATAGGCTAGACACTGTTCGAAAAGCTTTACATAAATTAAATCATTTAATCCCCACAATAGCCTTATTGTAATCATCCACATTTTACAAATGAAAAAATGGAGACACAGAGATCACATACATAAGAAATGTATAATGTGGAACTGGGATTGGAACCCAGGCAGCCCGGGTTCAAAGTCCATGCTTTCAAATATTTCTTACATATAATTACTCATATTTACTGAGTTCCTACTATGTGCCGATCATTGTGCCAAGTATGCTTTCCATAAAGTGTGTCATTTAACGTTAACAGTTGTCTGTCTGGGTCTAGATAGATTATTCATTCATTCATTTTTTTCGACTAATATTTGTTGAGCTTATGCTTTTTTGAGAATTATAATATTTTTACAGGTGAAGGAGGATGAGAATTTAGACCAAAGTAGCAGCAGTGGACATGGAAAATGGCAATGAGAAGCAGGATTCAAGAAAAATTTCTGCAGTAAAAACATCAGAACATATGATTGATTGGACATGGTGAACGTGGGAAAAGAAGTAGCCAAGGGTGACTCTGAGATGTTTTACTTGAGGAACTAGATGGATAGTAATCCACCAATCAAAAGCAAGACTATAAGATCTACTTTGAGGGGGAAGAGAATGAGTTCTTTAGGAATGTGTTAAGTTTCAGCTACCAGGGAACATACAAGGAGATATGGCCAGAAAGTCCTGGAAATACATCTGGAGCTTAGTAGCAATGTTTGGGAGTCCATGGCCTAGACCTGGTGATTAAGGTCACAGGTGTAAATAAGATTATCCAGAGAAGAGAAAAAGACAAATGAGAGAATCCTAGGAAAAGTCAACATTTCAGGGGAGAGCAGAGGAGAGCCTGCCAAGGAGGCTGCGAAGACTTGAGGAGAAGTGGGAAGAGAGCCAGGAAACAAGTGGTTGCCTGGAAACCAAAGGAGGGACAGGCGATGGACAGTAGGGCCTGTGCTACAGAGAGACCAAACGGGAAGAGGACTAAAGCAGGTCATTAGGACCAGTTTGGGACTGAGAGCGTAGGTCAGAACATGATCAGACAGCAGCAAGGGACACTGGATTCCGAGTCAGGACTGGAATAAAATCAACCTCAAAGCTTAAGGTGAGGCTAGGCCTGCCCCTGAGGAGTTAGGGACTCCAGCTGCTGAGTCTGAAAGTGAAAGAAGCAGGATGGTGGGCCAGGCATATAGGTCATCTGTACTTACACATTCATTTCCAGGTATTCCTCCAGGCCAGAAGCCTAGCTCCAAAGAGCCACAAAAACAAAACGCAAAGCAAAAGCAAACAACTTTTTTTTAATCCTTTCCTTCTGTAGCATAAAAAAAGAGAGAGTGAAAGATAAAAAGTAACTGCCCTAATAAAATTCCCTGTGCAGGTTTATGGCTGCCTGACCTCTGACCCCAGGCTGGAGCATGACTGAGTCTTATTAAACGTCAGCAAAATATGAGTGAAGAGGGGGATAAGCTTTCCAAGGGCTTCATTTCATTTCCAAACCCAAATAGCTCGCAGTTGACCTTGAAACTATGGAAGATATTTTTTCCTTCAAGATGATAGAGAAAAGACAAAGTCGTGACAGAGTTCTGAATGGGAACCATCACATTCATGGGAAGCAGCTCTGTTTTTAATACACCCTGGGGAGAAAACAGGGAAAGTTATGAGCTGAGCTAAGGAGACATAAGTGAATGCGAATCTGACCCTCGTTCAACTCTAGGCAATTCAGCTCAGAAAGGAAGCATGTTATCTGAAGTCAGATGTTTGCCCTTTTTATAGGAGTTGCCTATTGTTTATCTCTACACTGTTTAACTGGTATTGCCCGGGTATTTCTTAGGCTCTGAAACGAGGCTCCATATCTAAATCCATGTGATCATCCAAGCGTAGCAAGGTCTTCCCACTACTCCACCACACTTCATTTTTCATGTAGCAAAAGGATCAAGCAGAAATTCCAGAGGGGAGAGACACCGCCCAGGCCTCCCTCATTCTGCCTCTTTCAGGCTGATAAGCCCCTGTCGTAAATTTTGCCACGACTGGAGGCTTCAACCTGTTGCCATCAATATGCTTTTCTCTTGGCGAGACACCAGCTCAATCCCCCGAGATAAATCCATTATTTGCAGAGTCCTAGAGGCTTGTAAGAGGCAGGTGAAGGAGTAAGAAAAGCCCCTCCGTATCAGGGCAAATCATCCTCCTTTGCTGTTTGCAGCCCTCAAGCTAACGTCTCATCCTGGCTATGCTCCTGTCTGGGTCTCAGCTTCAGTCCTGCCCCAGAACGATGCGGTATTTTCCAGTCCACCACTTCACCCTCCCCCACCCTCTCTTCCCAACTGTTGTCAAAGCAACAAGCTAATTCACTGGGAAGTTCAATGAGGAGAGATGGTGAGGTGGGAGGGATGGGCTGGGAGGCAAATGCACTGAGATTAGAAAAGCACTTGGTCCTCGGGGAAGGAACACATGGAGGATGCTGGGCTGTATCCCCACAGCACATGCTCCCACTTGGGCTGTTAGACCAAGGACAGAGCTCTAGAATTCATTCTCGTTGGCGTCTAAAGTTCCTCAGGCTTGCAGCGTGAGGAGAGAAGGATGCTAGACTCTCAGGTTGGTTTCCACACCACCAGTTTGCATGCTGCACGCTACTCTCCACATTCAGCCAAAAATATGTATTGGCTCCAAAGACCTTGACCCAGCCTGTTCTGGTTGTGTCCTCTCCTTCTATTCTTCCTACTAGGAATAGGAAAGGAAGCTGCCTGATCCTTGAGGCCGCTAAGGCGTAGCATGGAACCTCGGGGCTCCTGAGCTTAATCCCGGCTCGTTCCAATTCCAACCATTTTCCCCAAACAAATCACTGTTTTCTGGTCATGTCAGCAACTACTTTTGCATGATTGAGTGGATCAGCCATACAGATGAGACAGCTTGGCTGTTGGTGCTGCTAAAAGAAAAACCCCAGTCGATCTGGTGTTTTTCATCTTATTGACAACAGTTTAATTCAGTCAAGCTGCATCTCATCTTGGGCAAGTTTCTGACCTTGGAAGAAGGGGAATCTCAGGGTTGCCTACCTCAGCTGGAAACTGGGTCTCAAGGCTGTGTTGATGAGTGTGTCTGTAGCAACGTTGGGGGAAACAATCCATTTCAATGTTGCACCAGTCATCCCCAAAATTTAGAGGGGGGTTAACATCAAACAGCCATTTGGTTCTGTCTGGGCTCTTCCCCCATATGCGTAATTTTTGAGAATCCAATGAAGATAGAATTTCTTTTTAAATATTTAAAGTTAATTTTAGACTATTTTATTTTGAGATTGTTGTGTGAGTTTCACAGTATCTTTGTGTTCCCCTAGACACTTAGGGTTGCTCCCCAAAACCAACTGAGGAATCAAGTCTCTGCCCGACAGGTCAAGGACTGACCTTACCAACGCTAAGAAGGACAGCTAAGTTGTCCATAATTCAGGGCTGTCTCTAGGGCAACATTTATGATACGTGTAAATAGGGCTTTGAACATACCTCCATTCGACCCTGTCCCAGCAACTCCAGCCTATAGCTGCTCCTCAGGGAAGCCTGCACTAGAAAGATTCATGGGGTTCTCATGGAAAGAAGGGCTGGAGAGAGAAATCTCCCCCATTTTTCCATGACAACATGTCTCCTGAGAATAACGGCTAACATTTATTGAGCTTTTATTATGTGTCAGGTACTATTCTAAGTATAGACACTAATTTAAACTTTATAACAGCTTTCTGAAGGTGGTACTATAATTTTGTCCATTTTACAGATGGGGAAACTAAAGCACAGAGAGATCGAGCAATTTGCCCAGAGCCACACAGCTAATAAGTGGTAGTGCCAGGATTCTAGCAAAGGAAGTCTGACTCCAGAGTTCATGCTCTTTGCCTCTACAAACCAGAAATTCTCAAACCTGAGCATGAAGAATCATCTAGAGGTCCTATGAAAACACAGACTGCTGGGCCACACTCCCAGAGTTTCTGATTAAGTAGTTCTGTGTGGAGCCAAGGGACTTACATTTCTTGCACATTCTCAGATGATAGTGATGGTGTCGGACCACACATTGAGAATCATGGGTCTAGAGAAAACTCTTGGTAGAACCTTCTCTTCTTCCCCACATACTCCTCCAATCCAGAAAAAAATGCTAAATGAAAGCATTAATTATACTGAGTAACCTCATGAGATCAATCAATCAGCCAGCCTTTTGGGAAGCCTCTACAATTCCTTAGCACTGAGGGGCTTCCAAGAGCAGAATCATAGCTTTTTCACTGGATCTCCACTTGGCCACTGACTGGAAATGTAGCCTGTGGGAAATTACCAGCCAGATCTGGATCCTCTTCTTTTTTTCTATTTATACTCACTCTTTTATTGATAACACATTGTTTCTAAGCAAATGAGTATCATTAAACAAAACATAAATAGCATCCATTTGTTAAAACTCCCTTTGTAGATATTGGTAAAGTTATTGTATCTCCCCAAGTTAATTTTTAAGTGCATCCTGTTCACTTCAGGGTCACTTCAGGAATATGTACAACTACAGAATACACATACATAGGTGATGAAAATCAGAGCAAAGATGAAATAAAAACCGAGCAATTCTGTAAGACACAGAATCTTACTTCTACCTTACTTTTATCTTATTCTGTAAGATAAAAGAATCCTTTCCTTTTTGGGGTAAAGACCAGACACAGAAATGCAAACCATAAGACAAAGTCAAAGAAGGAAACACAATAGGCTCTGAGATATACAGTTTCCAAGAAGTTCTTCAACATACTGAGATCTAAAAGATATTTCTGTCATTAAAAAGGGATCCAGCATGATATGGCCCACAATGTTCTCCATAACATCTCCATGTTAAATACAAAAATGTTTCCTAGAGCATTTCTTGGGGGAGTCCTCAAAGGATCCTTCAGGCTTCACTGTTCTACAAAATATGGATGCTACAGGGTTTCACATGTCAAGGCAAATGCCTTGTCCACAGTACGTTTGCAATAAATACTTGAAGAATAAAAACACTCTTAGCAGTTTAGCTCTTCACTATTTATACTTTGAAACATATACATAAAGAGAGAGTACTACAACTGCACTTCTTTCTAAATACCCTGTAATTCTGATACTTTTGCCACTGCCCTTCCATCCAACTTGCTAAGTTGCATTTAATTTTCTAACGCTTGAAGACTGCTATTAGATCATTACGGTGAAAGTCACTGCACATTTTATTTTAAAAAAAAAAGTCCAGTTTTTCTTAAAAGATGTATCGTTATGCACTCCCATCAAATAATCCACTACTTATTCTTGGTCTGTAGATCTCCATTCTGACATTTTTCACTACCATTTGTAGCAGAATGAAAACGCCTCAGACCAAGAGTCAGAAGGCTGACATTCCAATCCTGTCCCCATAGCTCAGTAACTGTGTGGCCTTCCTTCTCTCAGACTTGGTTTTCTCATTTGTTAAATGGGAGAAGGAAAACTCACCACATATTAAATACTCTCATTTAAGATAGCTAGTGGGAAGCAGCCGCATAGCACAGGGAGATCAGCTCAGTGCTTTGTGACCACCTAGAGGGGTGGGATAGGGAGGGTGGGAGGGAGAGGCAAGAGGGAGGAGATATAGAGATATATGTATACGTATAGCTGATTCACTTTGTTATACAGCAAAAACTAACACACCATTGTAAAGCAATTATACTCCAGTAAAGATGTTAAAAAAAAAATAAATAAATACTCATTTATTAAGAAAGAAATTAAAAAAACTCTAAGGGACAAATGTTACCTCTTATAATTACGAATTAAAATTACAATAATGGTCCCACCTAATGGTCATTGACTTGTTTTCCTCCAGTGTGGAATAACGGGTGTGTAATCCCTACCATGGCCACTGGGGCTGAAGGGATAGACTCATACCAAGGGGCAGTGGGAAGACAGCAGTGCTTCAGCACAGCTCAGCCAAGGTTGCCCAGATCCAGAGGGTGAATTCAACAGACACGTCTACACCAATCATTGGAGCATAGAGGCCTGGTGCATAGCAGAGCCAAGGTACCAAATAAAGAAAAACAAAAAAAACAGTGTTGGATGGAGAACGAGGGATATGAGAAGAAAAATTGTGAGTTAAAACGGGAAAACAGGAGACAGTCTGAAAAGAATTCTGGAGGTGGAAAGCCAATCTCCACAGCTGGACTTTAAAGACTTCACACAATTCTATTTGCTGGGGGCAGCCGATCTGTCTAAAAGGACAGGAGCCAATCACACGGATACTCTTACCGGTTTTATCTTACGATTAGTGGCATATGTTTGCAAGCCTGCCATGAAACAGGGAAGACCTAATTGGCCAGCCCAGGTTTCAAACTTGGACTCACCAAGCTAGTCTCCTCACTGAGGCCCTCAATCTCAGGGTAAAGATGCTAGCATCCTGCAAGGTATTTGTTACTAGTAATAGTTAATGTGCTAAAGTTTGCAAATGTCTTGTCTATTCATATGCATGCTTTATCTATGTATATAAATTAGAACAAAGCTGAGTCTCTCCCTACAATAACCCTTCTCTCACTCACTGGTATTCCAATGTGTTTCTTGAGTTAAAAGGAAGAATGGGTTAACAGCCAGTGATCTGACGATTGCCCATAAGAGTGTGTAGCATCTGACATTAGGGAACATCATCAGTCAACCGGGGGAAATGGCTAGAAACCTCTGTTCAAGCCAGGTGAGATGAGTAGCCTCATGGAGATAACATAAGAGCTGACATGGAGTAGCTGTTGAAGGCCTGTATTTCAAAGAATCTGGGGAGAGTACCAAGACCCCAGGGTTCTATGTTCACAATGGCTAAGAGTAGAATCAAACTGATTATTAGATGGTCTTCCACAACCCTGGGCTAATGAGCCATCTTGATGCTGGTCATAAGGCTTCCTCCCTAAAAGAGCTCAAATTCATAATTTGGCTTCACTCATTTAGATTCTTTTTAATAACAGTTGTAGTCAGATGTTGATTCTAGAATAGAAAGGTATTCAATCCAATTCTTCCTTTTAAAATGATTCATTTGCAATTTATGTATTACTAACTTGTGGTAGTCAGCCTCCAAGATGACTCTCAGTGATCCCACATCCTGGTATTCACCCCCTTGTGTAGCCCTTTCCTACGTGGCATCAGGGTTGGTCAGTGTGGCCAATAAAATAAGGCATAATTGATAATGTGTGACTTCCTACACTAGGTCATAAAAAACATTGCTGCTTCTGCCTTACTCTCTTGGATCCTTGTTCTGAGAGGGGCTAGCTGCCATGCTGTGAGGACACTCAAGCAGATCTATGGAGAATTCCACTGGGAGGGATTGAGGCACCAACTTTCCAGCCACGTGAGTGTGCCATCTTAGAAGCAGACTTGCCAGCCCTAGTCAAGCCTTCAGATGACTGCAGACTCAGCTGACATCTTGACTGCAGTCTCATGAGAGTCCCTGAGCCAGAACCACTCACCTAATCCATTTACAGAAACTGTGTAGGGTAATAAATATTTATTGTTATTTTAAGCCATTAAGTTTGGGAATAATTTGCCATATAGCAATAGACAACAAATATATAACTGATGTGCTCATTACGAATTACTTTTTATTATTCATTCAAACCACATACTCAAATATCTTTATTTTCCAAAACTTTTAAAAAATTTGATAAAGACTTGTTGCTAATTCCCCATAATTGGCCCAAATGAGTTTCAAGTTTTACTGTACTTATGTGAGTCTGTTTCCTACTTTGACCAATTGATAATATTACTTATTTGGGATTAGAGTCTTTTCTCCATTTTGGCCCCCATCTAAGGAGGGGGATAAATTAGGAGTTTGGGATTAACATATACATACTACTATATATAAAATAGATAACTAATAAGGACCTGCTGTATACCACAGGGAACTGTACTTAATATTTTGTAATAACCTATAAAGGAAACTAATCTGAAAAAAAAAAATATATATATATATATATAAAAAGAAATGTCATCTAAAATCTGGCCTATTATATGTTTGTATGTATTTTATGATGATATCTAGGCTATTTGGGTCATGAATTAACATTGTTTGTGCTGATTTCAAAAGCTACAGAGTCTCACCAAAAGAATTGATCTTATCAGAAGAGCTTATTTGCCTCCCAAGAATTTGGCAAAATTTTTTATGGTACCAAGAGTGAATGGGCAGCACAGGTGAACTCTGAGGATCTTTGCCACCTCTAAAGTACATCAAAAGGTTTCAGAATTATTCTTCCTGTTTAGCAAAAATCAAGAGACAGAAAACCTAAAACCCAGACAATTCTGTCCCACCACAAGAAAGGTGTGAACCAGAAGCGATTTCAAAAGAGAAGTGTCCTGCTTAGGACAATGCATCATCCTGAAAGTCTACAGACTCCATTTCCTAGGGCTTCATGATTTAGTTGGATGTGTACATTCTGAGAACATCAGGCACAGAAACATCTGGGAATCGACAGAAAAAACATATTCCAAAGTCAATATAAACTCTGTTTAGATTGTTGCCATCCTGAATTATATGTTCCCCTTTAATTAGTGCAAATAATCAAAAGCTAGCAGTATTTACAAAAGTCTTAGCTATGATTTATTTTCCTCAAGAAAGAATTACACCCACCAACTGCAAATTGGGAAATAAAAGAAATCAGACTCTAATCAAGACTGTAACCTAAAGGCCTCAGAAAAATAGGCCATCCAGAGCATATTTCCCAAATATTCCAGCATAGTTTTTTTCCCCAAATACTTCTAGTGTCCCGTATTACCTGATGAGAATTTCTTTGCTTTTCATCCCTGTACCTCCAGGAAGACTTCCTGATACCCTGACTGTGTGAAGGACCCCTCCTCTCTGTACCCCTTCCATTCAGTAAGAAGGCTCTATTCCTGTTTAACTAGTTTTTAGCCCGCACTGCCTAGCACAGAGCCTGGCAAACAATAGTAACAAGTAATATGTATTGACTAAAGTGTACACTGGACCTATGATTTTCATAACATTTTGCTCTTCCTCGTATTGTGTTTATTAGACAAATATTTTTGATTTATTTTCTCTGCCAACCCCCCTTTATAGCTTTTATTCTAAAAGTCTGTGTTTCACTTCAGTTGTTTGGATCAACTAAAGGCAAAAAACAGGACCAAAATCTCCACATTTCCACTTAGGCTATGAGAATACTACAGCCAAAAAAAAAAAAAAACACTACCATGTAACTTTATTCCCACTAGGACAGTGATAAGCAAAAAATAGAAAGTAACGAGAGTTGGTAAGGATATGGACAAATTAGTACTCTCATATATGACTGGTGAGAATGTAAAATGGCTCAGTCACTATGGAAAACAATTTGGTGATTCCTCAAAAAATTAAACATAAAAGTACTGTATGACACATCAATTCCTGCCCTGCTTGCTTACCCAAAAGCATTGAAGACAGGTGTTCAAATAAAAACTCATACACAAGTGCAGCACTATTCACAATAACCAAAAAGTGGAAAAATTCCAAATGTCCATTAACTAGTGAATGAATAGATATACAAAATGTGGTATTTCCATACAGTGGAATACTATTTGGCCATAAAAAGGAGTGAAGTAGTGATATGTGCCACAGCGTGGACAAGCCTTAAAAACAGTATGCTAAAAAGCAGAAGCCAGTCACAATAGACAACATGTCATATGATTCCATTTATATGAAATGTCCAGAACAGGCAAACCTATAGAAACAGAAAGTAGATTAGTGGTTGCTTAGGGCTGGGAAAGATGGAATGATAGGTGGATGATATAAAGGGTAAGGGGGGATCTCTTTGTGGTTATGAAAATGTTCTCAAATTGACTAGTGATGGTTGCACATATCTGTGAAAAGCCATTACATTGCACACTTTAAATGTATGGTATGTGATATACCTTAATAAAGCTGTTTTTTTTTTAAAAAAAAAAACACAACTATATGTAGCCTGAGGGAATTCACTGAGAGGTTGCAGTTGCTCGGTATCCTGTCTAGGGTGGTTATTACAAGACTTTATCATGTGTTATGATCCACAGAACCTTATACTCCAAAAGGTGAATTTCAGTGCATGTAAATTCAAGAAAAAACAACCACATGCTTAGTTGGAATTATAAGCTAGGATCCATGGTTAACTTCAGTTGAGCCTGGTGCAGCTAATTAAAACTTCCTGTATATGTGCAAAGAGAACACTCAGACCCTAAGAGCCAAGTCTGAACCAAGTTCCTTGGGCTACATTCAGCAGCTGAAATCCAAACAAGTACAAAGTCACTTCTGAGAGATTATCACCCATGTAGTCCTGTCTCCACTTCATGCTTAAAGCAGAGCTGTTGATTCCGTGGTCCAAGGTTTCCTGCCAGGTCCCAGAACAAACCCTGGGATTGCTCTGAGTTCTCCTTTTCACATGTACCAGATTCTGAATTTGGGCCCAAAATGTAGAGGGGCAGGTGGGATGGGAGGAACTAAACCAGGTCACTATTAACATCTCATGTGTGCTAAGGATGCTTCAAATCCTAATCATCAAGATACCTGCTGAGCCTTTTTATAATCCCAGCCATAAGCTCCAGTCCCCTGTGACTCTGCCCGGAGACTGATAAACTCTATGGTAGGGACCACATGAACTTACCTGAATGTGCCAGACTACACTGCACCCAGAGGCATGAAGTTTCCTGAGAACATGGACCACCTTTATCAACTGGGATTAGATGTAGCAGCATATAATGGAAAGCCCCAAATAACTGAGACTTAAACACAAAAAAAGTTATCCTCCCATTTAAAAGAGGTCTGTGGGGATGCAGACTAGGATTGATATGAAATCAACAGGAGCTAGGATTCCTTCCCACTTCCTGCTCCATCATTCTCAGTGTGTGGCTTCCACACTTATGGTCCAGGATGACCACTGAAGCTCCAGATACCACATTCAAATTCCAGGCAGCAGGAAAGAGAAAAGCAAGAAGGATAAAATGGGCACCACTCCCAGCTGAATCAGCTATCTTTAAATAGCCCTCCTGGAGATCCATGCAAAGGTTACAGTTGGATATCAATGACTAGAGTGTGGTCACAGGCTACACATAGGTGCAAGGAAAGCTAGGAAGTGTTTTTAACTGGGCACATTGCTGCTCTCAGTGATACATTTCTGTTGGTTGGGAAGAAGAAGGAATGAATGCTGGGCAGACCACCTGCAGTGTCAGCTACACCACCTTGTAATTGTCTGGAGCACCTTGCACCATCCCTGGGAGGAGCTCATTAAAGGCTGTTGGTTTGATCTGATCGTCGGCAGCCAGGAGGTCTGATCTAGAAGTGGCTTTGCTTTCTGCTTGCACCAGCAGGCTTTCTCTAGTCTGCTCCATGGTACAGGGGCAAAGCAAATAGGCATGATCCTTCTAGTTTTTGTGAATTAAGAATTGGTCAGAAACATTGATATTTTCTCTTGGAAACCACAGCTACATGTGAAAATGAAAGAAAGTCATTTCAATTTTCTAAACCACCAAGACTTCTCAGTTAGATTAGAAATGAAAACTCAATGTGTCATTCTCTGACCTCAGACTCACCCCATGATTCTTCCACCCACAGAGTCACACAGACTGATGGAAAGCAGTTTCATCTGATGGGGTATGGAGTCGAGGGTATAGGTACCTGATGCATGGATTCTCTCCTAAAGGAAAGTCCTGCATACATATTCCCTCAGGAGCAGAAAGATAGATTCATGGACGAGCTCCTCTTGTCCAGTCTTTGTAAAAACTCCTTCCCTATAAAGCAAGGAAAATGAGATGCAAAATTAGTTAATTGACCAGTCTACTTTGAGAGGCAAGGCTAGGACTAAAATTTGGATCTCAGCTCCCAGTGCAGTGCTCAAATCAACACAACCCAAGATATTATTTTTTAAAAATCTACCATTGAGAACCGAATGCTTGATATTCTAAATATCTTGAATTGCTGTCTACACTGATCTAGTTATCCAGATAAGAGTCTGATTCTTGATTTCACCTTTCCCAAACTGTGTCTTGCCTTGGTCTCTTATGAAGTCATCAGTTTAATTCAATCATTGGTTACTGAAAGCTTACTCAGTGATCAGCAATCTGTTATGAGGGGGATACTAAAGGATCATAAGATACGGCCTTATAAAATTATTGTATTGGTAAGACACATGAATTAATGAGGCTAATTTTTAAATAAACACACCAAAGACTATATCTATGTGAGTGGTACCTCACCTTAGCAAGCATTTAGCGCAACAATGGTGTCATTGCTTAAAATGACAATAGGTGAACCAAATTCTTTTCAGTAGGTGGACCAAATAGTACTAAACATCCATAATGGCCATTGGGTATTTTTGCTTGGAGAGTGCAAGTTATTTTCTAAGAAAAGCCAAAGTGATTCAGAGCCAAGTCTGGGAAAGTAGGTGGATGATCAATTTCTGTTTCTGGTGACATTCTATCGGCCCAGGGTGGCCTTCCTCCAGACCTCTTTTTCCATGATAGAATCATCCTTGTGTGTTTAGGCCAGGGGTTATGAAACTTCAGCATGCAGGGGCTTCCCTGGTGGTGCAGTGGTTGAGAATCTGCCTGCCAATGCAGGGGACACGGGTTCGAGCCCCAGTCTGGGAAGATCCCACATGCCGCGGAGCAACTAGGCCCGTGAGCCACAAGTACTGAGCCTGCGCGTCCAGAGCCTGTGCTCCGCAACAGGAGAGGCCACGACAGTGAGAGGCACGTGCACTGCGATGAAGAGTGGCCCCCGCTCGCCACAACTAGAGAAAGCCCTCGCACAGAAACGAAGACCCAATACAGCCAAAAAATTAATTAATTAATCAATTAGTTAATTTTTAAAAATCCAGCATGCATCAGAATCACCTGAAGAGCTTGTTAGACCATAGACTGCTGGGCCCCAGTTTCTGATTCTTCACATGTGCGTGAGGCCTAAGAATTTACATTTCTTTTTTTTTTTTGCAGTACGCGGGCCTCTTACTGTTGTGGCCTCTCCCGTTGCGGAGCACAGGTTCCGGACGCGCAGGCTCAGCGGCCATGGCTCACGGGCCCAGCCACTCTGCAGCATGTAGGATCTTCCCAGACCGGGGCACGAACCCGTGTCCCCTGCATCGGCAGGTGGACTCTCAACCACTGCGCCACCAGGGAAGCCCAGAATTTACATTTCTAATAGGCTCCCAAGTGATGCTGATGTTGCTGGCCCAGAAACATTGGAGAACCACTGCTTTAAGACAGTTATTTTAAATTTCCCATTATATAGCTACACTTTATCTGATATAAATCATCCTTGCTCTCAGGGAACTCCTTTGCTGCCTCTCATGCTACGTCATGGGTACTTTGAGGCCTTGCACATCCCAGGGATGCAACTAGACATGTGCCCATGGTCCCTACCAAGAATTTATATCACCTTTCACCCAGAGCAACAGAGGATGGAGCTAATATCTGTGACTGAAAGGGCTCACAAGCATTTCTATGATTAGAACTTGATCCTTGCCTAGCAACCAAGAAAGTCATCGAGGGTTAGAACTAGAAGGGATGTTAATAACATTTAGTCTAATTCCCTCCATCCCGAATCCTCTCATTTTAGAGCTGAGGAAACCAGGGCCTAGAGATGCTAAGTGAAGTGTTCAAAGTCACCCAATAAGTAACAGAACAGTTACATGGGATCCATGAGAAAGTATCACAGTCCCCTTCCACCTAGAGAAGACAGGATTATATCTCACACAATCAGGACCAAATGCAACTGAGGGAGGTCTAATGTGATGTGTGCATCCCCCAGAGAACAAGTAGTGCAAACCAGACTGAGTATTTCTACCCTTTCCATCTTAGTAACGGGGGCTGGAAACATCACTATTTACCCCCTGTGGTAAAACATTCCTTATACTTAAGCCATAACAGTTTGCTCCATGGTCACCGCTAAACCCGAATGTGTAGGAGATGGCAGGGGGAGGTGAAGTGAAGGTCAGCTAGAATACTCCCAAATTTTTAGTGTAAACATTCACTGTGTTTACATGTCAGCAGAGAAATGGTCAAGAAACCACAAATACTTGGTCTGGCTGATCCCCAATAGTGCTTTAAGCATCAGTGCAAAGTCAGCATCAGGTCTCGACCTCTTTTCAATCTGGAAGCAATTGATGGAAAGGCACCGCTGTTTTAGAAGTTACATGCAAGGAAAAGGCTGCCATGGAGGGTAATGGGGGTGCAGGGTGGGAAGAAAGGCTGGAAAGTGCAGGGAGGACAGAACCTGGGGAAGCCTGGTTTCTGTTTTGTTGTCTGCCTACTCTGGAATTGGCCGAGTTTCTAATGATGGATTAGGGCTGCAAACCTCAGCCATCTGGCCCCAATGCCCCGTTCCATTCACTCTTCCTCACAGTACCCTCCCCCCAATCCATGCCCCTGGAAAAATACATAACCCCCCGGAAGGAACTATTAACATTCCCTTTTTCGTCGCCATCAAGCTTTGTCCCTTTCCACCCTTAGAAACTTGCCTTCTCTAGAAAAATATCTCTGGCTAAACTGCCTACCGGCCATCCCTGAGCAAACTTTTAGGCATAATTTCTTACAGTGGGTTGAGTGATTCTCGAACATGAGCATTTTATCTTCTCCTGATTTTAGTGATTCAAGCAGGTCTTTTATTTCTTTAGTAGGCTTTGGCTTATGTTTCCCTCATCACTTTCCCAGTTCTTCCAGATCCTCTGCTAAACGCATGAGGTGATGATTGTTTAGGTACCAGGAAAAAGCAGGCAGGTCAGTACTCCTGAACTGCCCCTACATGTTAGGGCTGTGATGGTCTCAGAATGCTGCTTTGTTACAGGCTGGGCGAGCTTGAAAAGATCAGTCTGGGAAAGGTCTGGAGAGGTGCCTTAAAGAACCCACCAGGGCAGGTGTGCGTGGTTGCTATGGTTACCAGGCAGCTTTGGAGGTCTATCCACCTCCTCCTGACAAGGCAATCTTTCTCTGCGAAGCACAAAGAGAAGACACTCAGGGGCTCAAACCCAATTCACCCCAAGAGCTGGGAGAGCAATGACAGCCACATCAGTCCACCTGTCACATGCCAACAGCCAAGTTAGGGGTCACCAGTGCTGTGAGGGGAACACACACGGAAAGCTGCTTTATGAATATTTGTTCAGATAGAATGAGATTAGACAGTGAAGTCAGAGCCAATGTTCCCTGCACTCTCTGAGTTTTGTTCTGTTTTGCTGGGTTTCTGTTTTCTCTCGAACCGGAACTAACATCACATCTGTCTGTATGGTTCTCGTGTACCTGGCAGCCAAGCAATTGGACAAACACAGGGCCGGGGCAGTGGGGAAATAATTGGGCTGGGACCCAGTCAGGACGGTCCCCTCTTTCTACGTGAGCCTCAGACTGTGGTTTTCCAGGCTCCAGATGGTGATCATGATTGTTAAAAAGCAAAGCATTATCCCTGTTAATGAGGATAATAAAACTGAACAATTCACGAGCACCGACAACATATGGAGCCCCCTACAAAACACAGATTTACCCAGCATTATCAGGAAATGAGGTTTTCCACATCAGTGAATGTTCTGGAAAATTAGGCCTTACCTCTTTAGGATCAATATTTTTTCTGAAGATATTAACCATTTGGGATGGAAATATGTGTCAGATATGTAATATACTTTCCTATCTTGCTAAACAGTTGATCAGATACTGCATACACCATTTTACCTGGATATCTCCTCAGGAACATGCCCTGAAGCACAGGTGGGAGGGCTCTCCATCCATAGCATATCTTGGTCTTCATTGGGACAGCCCGCTTCGCCCTGACTTAGAGGCAGCTGTATGCAGGTCTCTCTGAGGGCCACAGTAAGCTCCTTATGCGGAAACCAGGGCTTTTTATCCTCGACCTTATAGTCCCTACAGCCTTGCCACGCAAAGGTGGTCCCCAGAAGAGCACGTCAGCACCACCTGGGACGTGATTAGAACTGCAGACTCTCTGGCCCCATCCCAGACCTGCTGGATGAATTAGATTCTGAATGTTAACCAGATCCTCAGGTGATTCATATGCACATTAAAAGTTGAGAAGTATCATCCTCCAGCTGTGCTTGCCAGCCTGTCCCCGACCAGTTACATCATGCTCACCTGAGGATGCCTATTAGAAATATAGGACATGGGGCCCTGTTCAGACCCCAGAATCAGAATCTCTGGGAGTGAAAGCCAGAAATTTATTTTTATCTCACTCAAGGGGCAATTCTGATATGCACCAATACTAAGAGTATTCAGCCCTGTGCTTTGCTCATGGGAAGTACTCGATAAGTTTTTTGTGTTTTCTTAAACTCACTTTACTTCCACTTTCAGGAAACAAAGCAAATCCACGAACTTTTGCAATGCCTTGTAAAGGGTTGCTCACCACCGAACCGTCATTTCTGGAGGGGAAGTAACCATGCCTTCAGCCACATACCTGACGTTTGGCCTTGCCCCACGATCAATGCTCTAACATCACCAGGGACTAAAGGCTCAGCGTGAGAACGCCTGCCCAAGCCTCCTTAAAAGAAGTATTACTTCTTCAGCTCCTCTATCCCCTCTTGAGGTTCCGGGAATTTGAGATCGCGCGGGAGCCCTTCTTAATTTCCGCCGCGAGCTCCGCGCTGCGGCGTCCGGGCTCAGCAGCGCCCCCTCTGCCAGCTGGCCCTCCACGCTTTGGCCGGGTTCGCCTGCGCCGGGAGCTCTGGCGCCTCGGCGCGGCGTGGAGCTCAGACACGCAGGTACGATGCTCCGTGAGGACCATCGTGTCCTCCCATCCCTTCCCGCCGCTCGCCAGCTTCCCCCGCTCCTCGGCCTCCCGCGGGAAGCATGGAGCCCGGCCGGAACGCGGCGGACCTGGGGCGGGAATAGGATGGAGAAACGCACCCTGAGCAGAACCAGGCAGTGGACCCCCCGCTCCCCACTCCACACCGCAGCCCAGAAACTCCGCTCCCCGCGCGAAACCTCCCCTCGAGGGGCACACCGTGTGGCCCGGCACACCCGCGGTCTTCAATAAGCTTTTATTACATTGAATGGAATGCTTGTCTTTGTTTTCATGGTTATCCTGTCTCCTCCTGCACTAGCAAGCTGACAGGTGTTAGTCCTTTTTGTCTAAGGGACAAAAAGCCCGTTTCTAAGTTTCTGACATAGTGGTTAAGATCTGGTTTTACTAAGTGAAAGAAGGCAGACACAAAAGGCCAGATACTGTATGATTGCATTACATGAAATGTCCCAAATAGACAAATCCACAAAGACAGGAAGTAAATTAGTAGTTGCCAGGGACGGAGGGAGGGGGAAATGGGGCATGACTGCTAGTACTCATGGGGTTTCTTTGCGGGGGAGGGCGAATGATAATAAAATGTGGAATTAGAATTAGATAGCAGTGATGGCTACATAATCTTGTGAATATACTAAAACCCACTGGTTGTACATTTTATAAGATGGAGATGCAAATTATATCTCAATTTTTAAAAGATCTTAGTGTTTAGAATCAGACCATCTGAGTTTGAATCTGGCCCCTTCCACATCCTAGCTGTGCTACCCTGGACAAGTTAATTTACCTCTTTGAGACCCAGTAGCATGGTCTGGAAAGAGGATAATCAAAGTGCCCATGTCATAGGTTTGCTGTGAGATATAAATAGGACAGTCTTTGAAAAAGTGCCTGGTACATCATAAGTGCTAATGAATGTTTGCTGCTGACTTGGAATCCAACAGTCTCAAACTTTAAGATGCATAAGCATCACCTGGGGAACTTGATAAGATAAATACCCTTTAAATTTTCAGATTTATAAGCCTAGAGTTTGGCTTCAGAATCAGCATTTTTAATAAACTTAGCATTCTGATACAGATGGTCTGGGAATGACACTAAGGGAAATACTGTTCAACACCTTTGTAAAATGGAAAAAATTGATAATATTTTTAAGAAGCTTCCCACTTAGGATGTAGAAAACTGGGGGAAAAAATCACTCCTTACACCAAAAAAAAAAAATGTTGGACAACCTACAAATCCACAACTTTTCTTGAACCCATCAGAGAGCTCGGACTGATGGGCGACAAACTAACCCAAAATTTAAGTAAACTACAGGCATCTCCCAAAAGAGATAAACACGAGCACTTGATAATTTGGAGCAAACACTACTAGACCCAGATAAGAATAATTCAACTAAAACTTTCAACACTTTGCTAAAGGCTGGGTTTAGGCTGACAAGAAATATAGAACCCCTGGAAACACAGACAAAGGAGGATTATACACACTCTCACAGGCTCTTCTCCATAGTGGAAAAGGTGGGAAATATGCATGATGAGATGAGTAATTTCTATAAAGAGAGAGAAACCATAAGGAAGAATCAAATGGAAATGCTAGAATGAAAAACACGGTAGCAGAGATAACAAATGCCTTCAATGGGCTCATCAACAGATTTCAAACAGCCAAGGAAAGAATAAGTCAATTTGAAGATAGGTCAATAGAAACAACACAAACTGAAACCCAAGAGAAAAATAAAGAATGGGTTAAAAAAAAAACAAAAACAGAATAGAGCACCCAAGAACTGTGGGACAATATCAGTCTAATATGCATGTAACTGGAATCCCAGAAGGAGAAGAGAAAGCAAGGTAGAAAAATATTCAAAGTAATAGTGCCTTTAAATTTATCTTCATTCATTCCATTTTCAGTGCTTCATTTCTTTGTATAGATCCAAGATTCTGTCTGGTATCATTTTTATTGATACCAGAAGAACTTCTTTTAACATTTCTTGTAGTTCTAGGTCTGCTCGAAGTAAATTCTTTGTTTTTATTTGTGTTATAAGATTCTTATTTTTCCCTCAGTTTGGAAAAATGTTCTTGCTGGATGTGGAATTCTGGGCTGACAACTTTTTTCTTTCAGTGCTTTAAAAATGCTACTCCATTGGGCTTCCCTGGTGGCACAGTGGTTGAGAGTCTGCCTGCTGATGCAGGGGACATGGCTTCATGCCCCGGTCCGGGAAGATCCCACATGCCGCGGAGCGACTGGGCCCGTGAGCCATGGCCGCTGAGCCTGCACGTCCGGAGCCTGTGCTCCGCAACAGGAGAGGCCACAACAGTGAGAGGCCCACGTACCACAAATAAATAAATAAATAAAAATGCTACTCCATTGTCTTCAGGCTTGAATAGTTTCTGACAAGAAGTCTGCTTTAACTAATACGTTTGTTCCTCTAAATGCAGTGTTATCTTTTCTCCTTAGCTGCCTTCAAGAATATCTCCCATCTTTGGCTTTCAGCAGTTTGAATGATATGCCTAGGTATGTGTTTCTGTGTATTTTGGTATTTATCCTGCTTGGTGTTCTCTGAGCTTCTTGGATCTGTGGTTTGGTGTCTTAATTTTAGACTGATCTTTACCTACCATGAAGGTGTAATTTTCAGGCTAGGAACTGAAGAATGAGTAGGTCTTAGTCAGAAAAAGAAAGAGTGAGAAGTGTTTCACAAAAGAGCGTTCTGAGGAGGTGGAAGAAATAGCATGATTAATGGCAAGAGGTGAGGAGAGATCCTCACATTTTGGGCAAATAAAAAAGACTATTACAGCTAAGTAAAAAGAGTGAATGGGAAAGTACAGTAGATAAGATTGGACAGACAGGCAGAGGATACATTTTGGAAGACTGTAACCCATATTAAACATTTATTCTTAGGGTAGACACTGAAGGTTTTTAAGCAGAGGAGTGACGTAATCAGGTTTAAGTTCCTAAATTCATAATTCATAATGATCATCCTGCCTCTTGAGTAGAGAGTATATTATGCCTAATGTCTTAGACTCAAGGGTCTACAATTTCCTTGGATAGAGTTTCAAGCTCTTCTCTTCCATCTTCCTTTGCCCTATACCCTCTATCACCTAATACATACCTCTTAGTCTCCCTGCAAAACTTACCTATACTATGGTCCATTCCTTTGGGTCTTACTAAGAGTTTTTCAATATCCTCTTTTCTCCACAGAGCTAAACTATATTTTCCAGCCTCCCTTGCTGTTAGGTGTGGCCATGTCCCTGAGCTCTGGACAATATGAGCAAGAAATAAACTTTTATTGTTCTCCATTACTAAGATTTAGGAGTATGTGTCACAGCATTTAGTCTACCCTGACAAATATACATTAAGTAACTACCTAGCTACAAGTAAACTAATTTTTAGATAACTAGCAAATTCCTTGGATTGATATATTATGTGAAAATATTATATTTTATACAACTGCTGGGAATTTCAGAAATAGGACTATAAGAATAAGTAAGTAAAATTTTGTGTATTCTCCAACTCATACAACATTGAGGGTCACATGCATTACTTTACCAATCTACCTCTTGGGAGTTCCTGACAAAACTCCTAGGATTCGTGCTCTTAAGTCAACATGGTACAGTACAATGGAAAGTGCCTTGTATTTGTAATCCAAAGACCAATATTTCAGCTTCTGAGATGCTACCAATCAGTCATGTGGCCTCAGAAAATCTTTTACCTCTTTGGTGTCCGTTTTTTTAATCTGTAAAGGAAGGGACAGTAGTACCAATCTTCGGATTACACTATGAGAATTAAGTAAGGCAATTATCTGTGTGTTAGATTGCTGTAATCTCACCAATGCTTTTCCCTTCCATGTATCTACACCCTTTGCCAGATGACTCTACAATTCCTCCAACAAAAGGAGTGGAGTACATTTCCCCACACCTTGGCACTGACATCCACGTGACTTCTTTTGGCCAGTATAGGAGGCTTTGCATGTTTCTGCCTACTCTCTTATGCCTCCTCTATCACCTCTTTCTTTTTTTTAAATTTATTTATTTATTTATTTATTTTTGGCTGCATTGGGTCTTCGTTGCTGCACGTGGGCTTTCTCTAGTTGCGGCGAGTGGGGGCTACTCTTCGTTGCGGTGCGCGGGCTTCTCATTGCGGTGGCTTCTCTTGTTGCAGAGCACAGGCTTCAGTAGTTTTGGCTCACAGGCTCTAGAGCGCAGGCTCAGTAGTTGTGGCGCACGGGCTTAGTTGCTCTGTGGCATGTGGGATCGTCCCAGACGGGGGCTTGAACCTGTGTCCCCTGCATTGGCATGTGGATTCTTAACCACTGCACCACCAGAGAAGTCCTACCACCTCTTTCATCACCATGAGAACGTATCTGGGTTAGCTTGAAGGAAGATAGGAGACATGGATCAGGCCTGAGGCATCCAAGTCATTTCAGCTGAAGCCATCCTAGATCAACTAAGAGACAGCTGACCTCCAGCTATATGAGCAAGCTTAGCCAAGATCAGCAGCGCCACCTAGCAAACCTCCAGACATGTGAGCAGTAAACACTTATTTTTGTATGCCACTGAGATTTCATGGTTGTTTGTTACACAGCATCATGTGGCAATAGATAACCAATAGAGTCTGTGAAATGAGGCTCCCACAAACTGTAAAGTGCTGCACAAGTGAGAATAATTAAAGCTCAGGGGGAAAAGAAAAATATATATATAAGAAATATATATATATATATTTTAAAATATATATATATATACACCCCCAAGGACTCCCTTGGTCTACGAGATAGTAGAGCCTATGAAAAACATCTCATTGAGTCCTGATTCAGAGAGTCATGAGATCAAAGTCTGAGTTGGACAGAACCTTGAAAATGGTCTAATCTATCCTCTACCTGTGTATGGAACCTCTTCTTTTCTCAGCCACATTGATTCTCTTTTGTGTATACCAACAGATTTGTTCCTTCTAGCAACTTTATAAGAGTTATAAGAACTTCATCCTTAAATCCTGCCCTCTCTCTATCAATCCCTGTGTGGACAAACCAGGAGGCTGGGTGCAGTTCCATCCTTCTCAATTCACCATTTCTCTGCCTTGGAATCTGTCGGTTATGCTCTGACCATGATGTGAGTTACAATTTTTTCAGATGCCTTCAATATGCAGCCACTTTACAAACTAAAATCTGCTAATGCTGTATCATTTATCACATTTTCCTGCATATTGCATTAATCTTAAAGATCCAGCTTAATGCACACAAGGACACCCTCTCTGAATATAGAAGGGTTGGTCTACAAAAGCTCATAAAATAAGCATCCTCCTAGATTTCCAAAGGAATGGAAGACCACAAGAATAAATTGGAAGAGAAACCAAGCAAGCTGTTTTTTATTTTCTAAAGGAAGGAAGAAATTATTCAGCCTGATTCAGGCCTCTTTCAGGCACCTCACACATTATTATCGCTGAACAAACACATTATTTTTCTTAACAATCAGGTAACCTGAGATGGACCTTTTCTTCCCTAAAAGGAGTAAGGAATATTTCCAGGTCCCATTTCTGCATCCTAAATGATATCTCTACCTTACTAGCTGAAGGATCTTTTTTTCTCTAACTGAGAAGAAGGCAGGAGGCAGAGTGCCTGTCTAGAAAAATGACAAATCAGACATGACATACATACAGACCCATTAGTTCTGTCATATTTCTCCTCTTAACTTTTCTCAGCAATTAAGGTTTCCATGAGCCTCCCACTCCTTTTCAAATCATGCTCGTGAGGCAGTTGTAATTAAATCCCTTGATTTCCCAGTGCTTCTTTGTAAAATAACTTTATCTTAGAAAAGTTCTGTTTTACATTTCCCCAAACACCCTTTCCTGACTTGGGCTGTGGTGGTCAACAAAATCTCTTCCTCCCTCTCTTCGGTGTCTAAATTCAGGTCAACCACTGTCTCCTCCAGGAAGTCTTCCCTGACCACCTAACCCAGGCTCATTTTAATGCCCTTTCTCTGGGCTCTCACATCCCCTATTCATGTCCCTATCATAATATTTACCACACTGTCTTATAGTCATCAATGTCCTTATTGTCTCCCACACTTAGCCTGTGCAAAGAGGACAGGGTCAAGCTTCGGTTGATTTTGCATTCATAGAGCTAGTTTTGGCAGTAGAATTCTAGAGGAGGAACACTGACCAGCTGCTTTTCTACCCTCACAGCAACTATTTTGTTCCCCTTGAAAGTACTCTCAGTGTGCTAAGGCTAAATCCAGCATTGCCTTTGTTTCTGCCTTATTAGCATCACAAAGAGAATAAGATGCCATGATTTACCTGGAAATGAGCTTCATGGAATCCTCTGAAATCATCGCATTATCAAGTAACTTTTGGGTACCTGGTATGGGTCCAGATTTGTACTGGGCACTATTGTGGGGGGTTGGGGTAAGTTAATAGGGAAATATAAAACTAGGTCTCAGACAACAAGAAATATATTATCTACTTGGAGATGTAAATATATGTAGATAAAACACTAATTAACATTAGGGTATATGAATACCAAATGAGTTACATAGACACAATAGCTAAGGGAAAAATTCAGATAGAGAGAGATTACTCTAAAAAGGAGGAAAGTTGGAAGGGTTTTCAAGGCAGCTTTACAAAAGAAGCTAGAATTTGGTCTTGAAGCAACAGTGTAAATGCAGGCGAAGAGGCGGGATCTGCACCACCTATTTAGATTTAGAGAATAATGAATAGACTTGCCTGGCTAGGATGAAGGCCCTGTGATGAGGAACAAGGAAAAAGTAGGTTCCAAAGCCAGACCAAATTATCTTCATTTTTCCCCACTAAAAAGAGCTGTCCAAGTCACCTACATTTAAGAGGCCCCGTCAAATCCATGTCCTGAACAGGAAATGTGCACTTAGCAGGGAATGCATAGTATTACATAACTCAACCACCACCAACGACTCTTCAAGAGCACCATGTTAACTCTTGGTTAACCAAAGGCTATTTCCCTAGTCTGTGCTTTACCTAATTCAACCAACCAGTATAAATTGTACACCCACTATGTCCTACTCTTTATGCTAAACTCCCTAAATCACTAAAGAATGAAGGAGATATAATACCTAATTTCAAAGGACATATTTTTATCTCATTTTTTTTCTTCCATACTTCTCTATCTTCCACCATTTCTTTTTTTTTTAATATAATTTTATTTATTTATTTATCTTTGGCTGTGTTGGGTCTTCGTTGCTGCGCGGGCTTTCCCTAGTTGTGGCAAGCAGGAGTTACTCTTTGTTGCAGTGCACGGGCTTCTCATAGCAGTGGCTTTTCTTGTTGTGGAGCACAGGCTCTAGGCATGCGGGCTTCAGTAGTTGTGGCGCGCGGGCTCAGTAGTCATGGCTCACGGGCTCTAAAGCGCAGGCTCAGTAGTTGTGGCGCACGGGTTTAGTTGCTCCGCGGCATGTGGGATCTTCCCAGACCAGGGATCGAACCCGTGTCCCCTGCATTGGCAGGCAGATTCTTACCACTGTGCAACCAGGGAAATCCCCACCATTTCTTAAGGACAGTATGCTTTTAGGGATTTCATCAAATTCTAGACTTTCTGTAGCCCTTCCCTATTAAACACATTTTAATCACAATAATAAATTTTAAAAGAGAGGAAAGAAGAAAAAAAGTCAGGAAATATTAATAATTTGGCTTCAGAGGTGAAATGGTTACATTTTGAGAGACTTTTTTATAATATTAGGTCTACAGCTATTCTTTCCTCAGTGGTTAAGAATTGGTTCTATCTGCCAGAAAACTTCTTTTGCATCTCTTTCTCTGATGAGAAATAAGACATCTCTCTTCCTGTCTCAATGAAGAGTTGAAATCGTGGCCAGGCCAAGATAGCACCGTCCAACTCACCCTTCTGAGCCTAACTTCTACCAGCCAACTCCAAGACAGCATGGCACGCCTGGAAAACTCTCCCTCTCACCATGCCAAGCCATGTGTCTCCTATCATTTAAGGAATTCCTGAAATGCCACCCTCTCTGTGGCCCTTATGACTTCAGAGAAGAATAACCAAGTGCTTTCCCTCATCAGATACTGTCAACTCATGCAAGGCATTGGCCACTTTCCCTGATTGATCACCACCCCAATCTCACCCCTTCCCACCTGACCCCTAAACATATGTGCTCTTGAGCTGGCCTTACTATAAACAGCTTACATTGAACTCATCTGTGGCATAATGAAACCTTTCTGTGGGTCCAAGTAGTCTTGGGTTTGTTGGGATCTAGGGAGCTAGCCCTGTGGGGATATTGTTTTCATAAGGGCACTGGGACAAGACTACACCAAACAAGCAAGCATTCATTCACACATTATTTTCTTAAAACAACTGGAAAAAACAACATTTCTATAGCATTTATAGAATGCTTTCATATCCATGACCTCATTTTTTTCTTCAGCCTAACCCTTCAAGGTAGGATTTATCTTATCCTCTCTAAATAAAGAAATGGAAGTTAAAAGAGGTTAAGTTATTTGCCTTTGGTCAAGCAATAAATGGTGGTAGGAAAACTATTTGGGAATAACGTCATCTAGACCCTTCACCTGATGCCATAAAACAAAATAAATCTCAGATGGATTAAAGAATTTAGCATAAAAAATAAAACTATTAAGGAAAGGAGAAAATGTACTTGAAGGTTTGCCTGATCTCTGGATGAAGAAAGATTTTTCAGGCATGAAAAAACACTGGACAAGATGGCAAAAGAAAAAACATTAATAGATCAGTCTACGTAAAAATGTAAACCTTTTCCTCGTCACAAAGCCAAATAAAAAGCAAACAACAGTCTGAGGGGAAGTGGCCAGGCTGTTGTGGCACAGCCTTGCTCAGTCCCAGCTGGAGACACCTCTAGAACGCAGGGACGTTGGTGCGAATGCCAAGGCCAGTCCCAAAGGAGGTCACAGCTGGACGCCATGTCTCTCATGAAGGGAGATCTGAGTAGCACATCTACATAGAAAAAAGACTGGAAATGCACAAAAATGTTAACAGTGGTTATGGAATTGTGTATTATTTTTATTTTCTTCTTTATCCTTTCCATATTTTCCATGTTTTGGCAAAAAGCATAATAATCAGGAAAAAAGGTGTTATACTCAGGAAAATAGGGTCTTTTATTTTAAAATGAGGATTATCAAGGGATTTCTGTTTTCCTTAATCTCTGTTACTCTTATCCCCACACATCTTTTGTTTTTGTTTTTTGGTTTTTGCGGTACACAGGCCTCTCACTGTTGTGGCCTCTCCCATTGCGGAGCACAGGCTCCGGACGCGCAGGCTCAGCGACCATGGCTCACGGGCCCAGCCGCTCCGCAGCATGTGGGATCTTCCTGGACCGGGGCACGAACCCGTGTCCGCTGCATCGGCAGGCGGACTCTCAACCACTGCGCCACCAGGGAAGCCCCCCCCCCACCCCACATCTTTTGAAAGTGATAGTTCTAATATATTCATAGTTTGCTTGGAGACATTTGTGTTAGGATATTATTGTTAGAACAAGACAAAGCTTTAAATCACACACATACACACAGAGCACTGTCTTTGGTTCACTTTCTGAGGTCTTTGCTTCCTTCAATGTTTCTGAGGAAGTTTCCAATTTCTCTCTTGAAACAACTGCATCGGGAGGAAGGAAAAGAACTGGGGTCGGGTGGATGAGGGAGTTCACATTTACAGTCTGCTACATTCAGGGCTGGGGCAGGGGTTTCCAGCATCACATAGTGATAGGTAACATCATTACCAGTCTACAAAAAACAAGGTTCAGAGTCAAGTACATTGCCGCACATCTAGTAAGAGCTGGAGATGGGATTCACTCCAGGTCTGTTCGGCCCAAAATCTGTGTTCATTCCTCTACACCTCACTCCCTTCCATCAGAATATATCCATATCCTGCAGCTCAGCAAATCTGGGAGAGCTGATCATTGGAAACGTCTTGGCATGCAAGGTGGAATTCTGCCAAGAGTGGACTGAGAGTCAAGCGATTGTCTTCTAACACTGGCTGTGGCCAAGGTGCCAGATGACTTTGGACAAGTCTTCTCGCCCATAGAAGGAGTGGCTGGGAATAGTGGTTTCAAAAGGGCTTTCCTGCTTTTAACCTCTGGCTCCCTCAATATTCATTTACATATGTGTGAGCAGTGGTGCTGTCAGGAAGCCAGGGCTCCTCATTGTGCTGCAAGAGAAAACAGAGGTCTTGAAACAGTTTCCTGTGAGTGCCTCATCCAGAACTACTGATAAAGTCAACCACACACCAGCAAAAGACTGGTAACAATCCAAACACCAGTAGATAGAGGACTAGTTAAATAGTTCTCTATGTTATAGCCATACAACGGAATGCAGTGCAGACGTGAAAAAGAATTGGGGGAGTTATCCAGCACTTTCTATGCAGGGCTTCCAGGATGCCACATCTCCTTCCTCCCTGGTTATCCCATCTCGGTGTCTGTTGCTGGCCTTCCCTCTTCCCAACCTCTAAATGTTAGAGGTACCAGGAGTCAGTCCCGGCCTTCTCTACATTCTCTCTCTGCATTCAATCTCTGATGGCCATCTGGGCCCAGGGTTTAAAATATCTGATGACACCCAGATTTCTGTCTGCAGCCCTAACCTAAGCAGCACCCTCTAGACCCATGTATCCTAGTGGGCCAGGAAACGGCCATCCTGAACATAACACTAAACCAGAAAATGGCAGTCCCCACCCTACTGGCCCCTCCATCCCCATTTTCCCCATTTCAGTAAATGGAGAACATTCACCCTGTCACTCAGGTCACTTTGCTTTCTCTCACACCCCATATTGTGCAGGCTCTACTCTCAAAATATAAATCTACTGTTACCACCCTCGCCCCCGCCACTGTCACCTGCTTCCTGATTATAGCAACAGCCACCTGCCCGTCAATGCCACTCCTGCCCTTGACAGTCTGTTCACCACACAGCAGGTGGAAGGATCTTTAAAAAACATATCAGCTATTATCCCCTGCCCAAACCACCCAATGGATGTATATATCACTTAGGGCCTCGTGGGCTGCGTCCCCTGTCTGCCTCTGTGACCCCCTCTCCCAACACACACCTGTCTCATTCTGCCACATCCACAGCAGACGCCTGTTCCTCTCACATGCTTGACACATCCCCATCCTCAGGTCTTTGTGTCGTTCCGTCCATCCGGCAAGCTCCTGCCCCCCACCTTGGCATGGGTCATGCCTCTCTTTTATGTCATCTTCCCAGGCTGGCCGTCCCTGGCCTTCTTAGCTAAAAGAGCCCCCATCATTTCTATCCTTACCCTGTTTTTATTTTCCTTCATAGCACCCAGAATACTTCTAGAAGGACATACAAATTGTAAAAAGATGGTTGCCTCTGTGAATGGAGACCAAAGGGCGAGAGTAGGAGGGAAATGTATTTTTCAGTGATAATTATTGGAGCTGTCCAAATTATTTCCCATGAGCATGAACTAGCTTTTCAATCAAAAAAAGAAAATCCCCTTTTGTCTGGTCACGTGTTGTTCTAATTGGACACATTTTGCCTCCTCAGCCTCCCCTATTGCCCTACCAGGGTCTTCAAACATCTCCAGTCCACCTTGATTTCTCCAAATGGGACCACCACATCCTCCAAGTTTTGTTTTGGTTTAGTTTTGTTTTTCAGTGTGGGGAGGTTCCTTACCACCAAGATCAAAGACCAGAGTTTGATTTCACATATACTATTCTGACAGCTCCAGGGACAGTGGCTCCCCTGCAGAAGGACATTTCTCCACTCCTCTCCCAGGGAAGCTCAGAGCTTTGCTCTGTCCCAGTTACATCTCCCCTGCTCTCCCAGTAATTCTTGATTGTTCTAAACCCCCAGTCTGCCAGTTCCAGTTTGCACCAGTCTCAGAATCACGCATCATTAGTTTGGGCAACACCATTTGTAAAGGACAGCGGGGATGTGTCTTTCAGTAGGAAGTAAAGGGGCTGTTTCCTGCCCCGCTGCTTGTCCCTGGCCTGGTCCACAGAACCTGAGACCCACAGACATAGCTCCTGTGTTTCTCAGATGACCAAACAGAAGCCTAGAGTGAGGCACTTGCCCAAGGTTGCTCGGTGAGCTAATGAAGAACCAGGACTAAATTCAGGTCCCCAAGTTCCCAGTTCTAGGCTCTTTCCAGCCAGATCACTATCAGGGGGCCATCCAATTAGGCTGCCCCTCAGCCCCAGGCTTGGTTTTCAGGGGAATTGAAGGAAGGGGAGGGAGGAGATCAGGTTCACAGCCAGAGCAGGTTCTGGAGTCTCTGAAGGGCACTGGCCTCTCATGGATTTAACCAGGGCTTGGGGCCAGCTCCTGAGCACACTTGGGACCTATAGGGACATAGGTCCCAAGTGTGCTCTGAGGGACATTTCCTCAGACCTCAGCCTCCTTCACATACCTCAACACACATATAATTTCCCTTCCATGATCCAGAATTGGGTATACTTTAAGTTGACTGCAGAAAACTCTTACCTCTAAAAAGAAAAAGAAAACAAAGTATTGCAAAAGCAGAGGTCATTAAACAAAACTACTCTTCTCTGTGGTGATGCCTGATGAGAGAAGAATGTTTAAGAAAACACCAAAAGCATAGGATTCCATTTGTAATGGACTTACCCATCAGAGATTACACACTCTCATGGTCAAAATGAGTTATAAGCTTTCGTGGTTACAGGTCTGCTAGGGAAAGAGTCCAGAGGCAGCTTCAGGTGTAGCCTTCACGTAATGCTCCCAAGAAAGTTCACTGTCAAGAGTTTCTCATCCAGTGCAGGGGGTGGTGATCTCATACAATCCAGTGTCGTGAGAAGAGAGATTGCCTGCATTGTGTGTGCTTTTTGAGGCTGTGTTGAAGGTCTGCAGCCACGAGCTGTGCTCCAGCCTCATCTAACACACACTTGGACTGTTTGGTCCTGGAACCTTGTCTGCTGGTCTTGCTGTGCTCAGAACCATAGGTTATCTGAGCAACTTCTCTCTGTGGGATGGCCTTAGCTGAGCAGTTCTTTTGGAATTCTTCTGGGACTGGCTCTAACCTCTGATGGTGTCAAACAGCTACTAATAACAAACTGAATTCTATCTCACCAGCAAATTAGTCATTATTACTGCAATATTATTTATTTGGGGGAACTTAAATTATTGTATTATTCTGTATTGGCTATGATACATTTTATTAATAACTCATAACAATTCTAAAATCAAACAAAAATAATAGCTACTGCCTTTTCTGAACACTTTCCTATATGCCAGATTCCCTATTAATTATGTCGCTGAATATCAAAAAAACATTGTAGGAATAAAGTATGATTATGTCCATTGTACAGATAACAAAACTGAAGAGGGATTCAGTGAGCTGTCAGTCACACAACTGATAAGTCAGGTCCACCTGACTCCAAATTTCATGTTTTAACCACCATGTTATACAACCTCCCATTACTGAGTATTTAGAGCATTTATAAGATGCTATTGGCATCATGGAGGAAGCGATTCCTTGGTGGCCTCTAAGTTTGACCTTTCTACCCGTTAACCAAAGGGGTATCAGTGAACCCTAGTTTTAGTTTCCTGCTACTGCTGCCAGGTATGCAAAGACGATCTTCCTTCCACAGGACATTGTGGAACTTTCTTTTTTTTAATTTTTGAATTTTATTTTATTTATTTTTTTACACAACAGGTTCTTATTAGTCATCAATTTTACACACATCAGTGTATACATGTCAATCCCAATCACCCAATTCATCACACCATGATCCCCACACCCTCACGGCTTTCCCCCCTTGGTATCCATATGTTTGTTCTCTACATCTGTGTCTCAACTTCTGCCCTGCAAACCGGTTCATCCGTACCATTTTTCTAGGTTCCACATACATGCATTAATATACGATATTTGTTTTTCTCTTTCTGACTTACTTCACTCTGTATGACAGTCTCTAGATCCATCCACATTTCAACAAATGACCCAATTTCATTCCTTTTTATGGCGGAGTAATATTCCATTGTATATATGTACCACAACTTCTTTATCCATTCGTCTGTCGATGGGCATTGAGGTTGCTTCCGTGACCTGGCTATTGTAAATAGTGCTGCCATGAACACTGGGGTGCATGTGTCTTTTTGAATTATGGTTTTCTCTGGGTATATGCCCAGTAGTGGGATTGCTGGGTCATATGGTAATTCTATTTTTAGTTTTTTAAGGCACCTCCAACTGTTCTCCATAGTGACCATATCAATTCACATTCCCACCAACAGTGCAAGAGGGTTCCCTTTTCTCCACACTCTCTCCAGCGTTTGTTCTTTGTAGATTTTCTGATGATGCCCATTCTAACTGGTGTGAGGTGATACTTCGTTGTAGTTTTGATTTGCATTTCTCTAATAATTAGTGATGTTGAGCAGCTTTTCATGTGCTTCTTGGCCTCTGTATGTCTTCTTTGGAGAAATGTCTATTTAGGTCTTCTGCCCATTTTTGGGCAGCACCACAGAAAATACCAGGGTCACAGTGAATTCAAAAATTCACTTCAGAAATCTTTATGACATCATAATGCATACTATTAACTGGCACTATATTGTCATGAACTTAATTTCCTTCAACAAGAGTGATTCAGGACCTACTATGAGTTAGGCATTATACGAATATACAAATATTTACATAATGAATAGGTCCCTGGGTCCCAAGGAGCTCACAGTCTAGTGGGAAATGTATAATTATGGTACATTATGATGAGAATTGTCATAAAGTACAAAGTTCAAGAAAGCCTAGGGTAGTTCTGTCTGGAGGAATCCCAAGAGGCCTAGCGTGTAAACTGAAGGAGGAATTTGAACTGGGTCTTATAGAGTAAGCGGGAATTGCAAAACCAACAGAGAACAAGAAAAAGAAGCCAAAGGGTAAATAATGTAAAAAGGCTGGGGAACACTGTGAGTGCCAGTGGATGCCAGCAAGCACCGAAGGGTCTAATGGTAGCAAACAAGTGTGGGAAGGAGGTTGGGTCAGATCCTAAAAGGCCTGGACTCACACGTGTTAGGAAGATTGACCATCATCTGTCCACAGGACAATGGTGAGCCATTCAAAGTTTCTGAGCAGAGGAGTGGAGCAATTAGAATGGTTTCCTGACAAAGAAAGATCACTCTGGAGGCTGTGTGGCCAACAGATTAATAGGTATCTGGGTCTGGGTAGATTTGATGGTCCTGAATATTTAATTAAATGACTTTCCTAAACACGAAAAGTATGATACATTTTAATGTGTTTCTGTCTCTCTCTCTATGGCAACTAATCTTAATTATCTCAGAACTCTGAGCTCAGGAAGATATCTCACCTGTTTATCTTCAGAGGGAACAAGTCAAGGGTTTACTCTGAGTATTAAATGTGCATTTTTATATGTTAAGGGCTTAATTAAATAGCATTGAAATCCATATGCAGCTTATTGAAAGTGAAAGCACCTGGAATGATAGAGGGAAAAATATATAAAAGTTACCATGTTGAAGCATTGTTATTAAAAGAACAGAAAACTCCTGTTAAAAACCAACTCATGGTACCCTGGTGTCTTAATCTGTTCAGGCTGCTATAAAAAATGCCACAGGCTGGGTGTCTTATAACAACAGAAATTTATTGCTCACAGTTCTGAAGGCTGGAAGTCTGAGATCAAGATGCTAGCATATTTGGATAAAGGCCCTCTTCCAGGTTTCAAACTTCTTGTATCCTCACATGGTGGAAGGGGCCTCTTTTATAAGGCATTAATTCCATTCATGAAGCCTCCACCCACACGACCTAATCACCTTTTAAAGACCCCACCTCCTAATATCACCACGTTGGTCTTTAGGCTTTAACCATAGCACCTGGATTTCATTTGCTACAGGTAAATTCATGTCCTTTGGGTTCTTAGAGCATCTTTCCCCATTACAAAGAAAGCCTGTGGAGGAAATATGATCCAGCCTACACCTGCTGGTCCCCCACACCTGCTCCCTCCTCCTCCAGAACATAGATGGGCACACACCCAACGCCCAACACCAGTGTTATAACCCAGTCTACCACTGTGGTTTAACTGACTCCAAAAGTTTAAAGAAGTCATCCCCAAAGCAAAATAAATCGGGGTAAGCACCCAGGATAGCAGGACAAGTGGAAAAGAAAGAAATCTCAGTAGAGTCGAACAAAAGGAGTGGACCCTGCATCATATACACCAGTATATGCAATCGGCTGGTCATCTATTCATTCAGAAATCAGAGAGCACCTGGTATCTGCTCAGCTCTGGCCCAGGCACTGGGAATGCAAAGAGAAATCAGAAACAGCCACTCTCCTCAAGGAACGTCTATCTATATCTTTTGATGCTTACTGCAATTCTGTAACTGTTTAAGTATTCAAAGGAGGAAGCTGAGGCTCAGAGATGCTAATTCACTTTAAGACCAAGGATCCCTGCCTGGGGGTGGGAGGCAGGGAGAGGGTGGTAATGAGGCAATAAGATCAAGTGTGAGAGCTCAGGAAAGCAAGCATCATAAAAGAAGTCCCCAAGCCAGGGGCCAAATTTACACACAGGGACCCCAGATGAGGGGAAGAGCACTGTCCAGACTGGAAGCCATTCAGACCATTACGTTCCCCACAGACCGTCTTAACACTAAAAGCATTAAATAAATAAATAAATAAATTTAAAAGGACTGACTTCTTAACTACAGTAAAGTTACTTAGGAATCAGCAGGTATAGAGGTAAACTGTGTAGCCTCTGGAGGCACAAAGATCTGAGTTCAAATCCCAGCTCTGCTACCTAATAACTTCGAGTAGGTTACTTGATTTTGCCATGTGTTAACAATACTTATGTCAAGGGCTTGTTGTGAGAATTACATGAGATAATGTACCTAATGTGCTTAACACAGTGGCTGGCACTCAGAATCAGTAAAAGTGAGTTAGGACTCTTCAAACTCACCAAGCTCAAAAATGAAAGAATGGTTTGTTCTCACAAACCTGTTCCTTCTGCACCTGGATTCCCTACCTGCATGATTTCCACCCATTCACCCAAATCAGGAGCCATTCTCAATTCCATTTCTCATACCACCACCCTTCCCCCTTTCTCTGTCATCTTCATCATCACAGCTAACATGTTTGATGTATTTCTATGTTCAATGAATACGTTCATATTTTTTCTGTGATGCTAAGCTATGCATTTTAGAAGATCTTTAATTGGGCAGAGAAACCCTTATGGGAAAGGTACTATCATTATCTCCATTTTGCATTTGGGGAAATTGAGACTTAGAGAAGTTAAGAAACTTGTCCATGGTCATACAGCTAGCTCCATTAGACTATTTCCAAAACCCATATGCTTAAACATTACACTGTATTGCCTCCCAACCAACCAGTCACTAGATAAACCCTATGGATTCTCCTTGTTTAGTTCTTGTTGGATATATTTCTTGTCACTGCCCAATGACGACGACCTGCTTTGCTAAAGCCCAGGGAGGGCTGTGGGTTTTAGGAATGGAGGTGTGGGCCACCATGGGGAGCTTTGAATGCCAGGCTGATGGGGAAACTGACCAACACTGAATCTCTGAGCCTGAGAAAGCGTGCTGTTGGGCTGGAAGCAGCCTCAGGAGAGGGTGGGCAGGAGGTACTGAGGCCAGGGATGAGAAGAATACATTAGATGTGAGGTAGATGGGGCCTGAAGTGAGGGGGTGGGAGTGGGAATGAAAAGAAAGTCTGGATGCGACAGACATTACCTCACCAGGCACAAATACTCCCGAGGCTGGAACGTGGTTTAATAATTCTGTTACTAGGGCAACAGCAAAAGAATCTATCTCAGAAGGAACCCAACGTGGACTGTTTCTGCACAGAAGTGTGGCAGCTGTAAGCTGGGAAAACAGAGGTGACGGCAAGTGGCCAAATGATGCAGCAGGATATATGGACCAGGATTTTCTCATAGGCATTTTTCTGACCTTTAACCCTCTACAGTTTGGGGAGTGGAGAGACATCTGAAGCAAGCTCTCCAGGAAGAAAGACAGCAAGATCTATGAAGCAGAGGCTCTTTAAGCCCCATGACAGACTAGGGACCCTGCCACTGACACTTAGATTAATCTAAGGACACCCACAAGGGAGGAGGATGCCTTGCCCACATCCACCCTCATAGTGAAGCTGAGCAGGACCCTGTGGGGCTCCTGGGCATGGAAACCTTTCCACGTTCCCTGTTCCTTGTTTGTAGAGAACACATTCCAGCCTCCTTGAACTTCCTTGAGTCCCAAAGGGCAGATTCAGACAGTTGCTAATCAGAGAAGGGAGGGGATGCAGAGACAAGGGAGGAGCAGACAAGAAACAATAGTGCAGCCTTGGGGCAGAGTCTTGGTTCCACCTCAAGGGATACACATAACAATATCTTTTGAGCTCCTAATAGAACTAAAACCCCAAATAAATGGAAGATGTCAGTATCCTTCATTCCAGAGAAGACCACCTGAGGCCAGATTAAAAGGAACCAGAGAAGCTCATCAAGAGATTATCTGACACCAGATTGAAGGGGTGCAGGCCCTATACACACCCTAATCTTATCAGCAGCCCCACCCTTGACATATTGCTCTAAAACTCCTCACCAAATCCTCCCAGGTTGGGACACACAGTTTTCAAGGGCAGGAGCCCACTGTGTCCCCCCTTGCCTGGCAAAGCAATAAAGCTATTCTCTCTACTTCACCCAAAACTCTATCTCTGAGATTCAATGCAGCACTGGTGCACAGAGACCAAGCTTTCGGACTCAACAGGAGCTCTCATGGAGAAGAGCTCGGATGGAGAGCATGCCTGGCGGAGGAAGCAAAAGCATTTATCACAAAGTTAACCTGTCACTCAACTATCTACTTTCCTCTGACTTGGTGTCACTGGGACTACGGCCAGGTCTTAAAGGTCATTTTTTCAGTCTGTCCAGGAAGTGAAGTTCTAGGAAGACCTGCCCATAGGAGTGGGTCCATGAGCTCTGATGGGAAGTACTGATGCTTCTTGCAAGGCCCATAGTACAGTAGGTTTTCTTCCTATGAGCTCCCTGCTTCTCCCTGCCTTTTACCATTTGTCCTGGCAGAAGCAGCATGATGAGATACCCATATCATTCCACGTAGCTCTGATAGCCAGACCTTCCAAAAAATGAACAGCCTTTGAAAAACACTAGGGAAACTTTGAGACTTAGAGACATTCTCACCAGCCTCACTCAGGATTAGTGCTATCCTTTTCAATTTCCAAATCAAATACCAAGTTGACTGCTCTACGTACCATCAAGCAAAATAACCTCTAACATTTTCCTGTAGCGTTTGTGTTCAAAGTTTTTACCTCCCACATTATATATTTTCTTGAAAATCTGTCCACGAGGCATGCTGAAGGAGAGACAGGACTCAATTTCCTTCAATCCTCCTCCTGACTTCCTGTGAGCCTATGTGAGGTGTAGATTAAGAGACCACCAAAGGCTTTCACTGTATTCAAATTTCAGTATCAAACATTAAAAGAATAGGCCAGGGGGTAGGGTGGTCACACCTGATTATGGAGAGATTTCCACCCGAGTGGTTTTGCACTATCAGGGGCTTCGATAAGTATGCACCACCAAATGGTTTGGTTTGCTCAAGGGATACAACATGTACCAGATTGTCTTCAAAGGTCTAATGAATTCCTTCTTACAGGAGTGGCTACATAGGGAATTTGAGTCACCTCAGTGACTCAAATATATATACAAACAGTCTCAATCTTTAGTATAAGAATTTCAAGCTGATAAGTGTCATAAGCCTTTTGAAAGACAAGGAACCCCAAAACATTCATAGATCATATGACAACAGTGGTTTTGATCTTGTCTGAAGTCAAGGTACCATTTGGTACTAGGAGGCAACAATTTATTCCATGGAACCTGTAAAAACAATCGTGAACATTTTGAGGCATTTGCCCACGATGCAATGGTATGGTTTAGTAATTAAGGGCTTGCACTTAGAAGTAAAACTTTCTGAAGCAAATCCTGTCTGCATTATTCACCACCTCTGTGACCTTGGGCAGATGGCGCCTCCTAGAGCTTCTCTGTCTTCATCTGTAAGATGGGGGTCAAGCGTGACTCACTGTGTTCCTGGGAGGATCACATGTGTGACACAAGGGGATAGTAAACAGTAGATGTGTTATATTAAATCATATGCAATCTTTTTTTTTAACATCTTTTGTTGGAGTATAATTGCTTTACAATGGTGTGTTAGTTTCTGCTTTATAACAAAGCGAATCAGCTATACATATACATATATCCCCATATCTCCTCCCTCTTGCCTCTCCCTCCCACCCTCCCTATCCCACCCCTCTAGGTGGTCACAAAGCACCGAGCTGATCTCCCTGTGCCATGTGGCTGCTTCCCACTAGCTATCTATTTTACATTTTGTAGTGTATAAAATCATATGCAATCTTTATAACAACCCTGGAAAAGCAGGATTTGTCATCCCTATTTTATCAAAAAGGAAACTAATACCCCTAGAACTAAGGTGTTTGCCCAAAGTCACTCAATGAGGAGTCTTCTCATCTCCAACCTCACACTACACCACAGTTCTCTCAGATCCCACGTTGAAATCTACAAAGAGCCCATATTCTCCTCCCACATCAGTGGGCTCAGGCAAAGTCACAACGTGAGTTTCAGGCATAATGACTACTCACCTAAGACTAGCTGTGGGCAATAGGATATAGATTTGTTATAAGCTGAAAATGTGATCCTATCCCCCCAAAACAGTGTGCAGTTCTGAGGCTTCCCCTTGGATTCCTCTGGATAATGAATGTTGCAGAAATGTGTAATGCAGATGAAGCCTGAAGACAAAGGCATCCCTGGGGAACACAGCAATTGGCCTCATTTCCCCTGGCCTGCACTCTGTAAGGTTCCAATCTCCTGCTGGAACTCAGGCAGCCAGAAGGAAAAAGACAAAAATAGTTCATACCAGGTAGTACTAAAAACAGACCCAAGGCTCATTATAGATAGATAGATAGATAGGTAGGTAGATAGATAGGTAGATTTGGCCCTTAGGCCCCAGGCTTCCCAGCACGTCTTGGGAGTTTTTTGTGTTTGTCTTTCTTTCAGGCTGACCCTCCTATTAATTTTCATCTGCTTTCCACAGGACTTACCCCAAGCCTCATACCTACTGAGATGACCTTGCTGAAAAGGGCTCAGACAATGTCAAAAGTCTGGAGTGAATTGGATACCATCAGCAGCTCCTACAGAAATGTCCTTGAAATTTTGACATTCTTTAGATCTAAATTCACTAAATACCCTGCCCAGGAAGCAGGACAAAGTACTAACTTGTGTGCCCCTAGGTTCCTAACCCCATGTAAGTACTGACTTGAACACATTAGCATTTTTTACTTAATGGCACATGTATTATTTTCTGCTATTTTTCTCCTGGGCAAATAAACCTATGTCAAAATTACATTTCCCTTAGCACCTATACCCATGCATCTGGGTGGAATATTTACTGGTTAACTTTTACGGACTTGCTTACACTGTGTCAAGCACTGGGTGGTTGCTTGACTCTCTGTCCCTAGTGCTTGGGTCTTAAAAGCTCCAAGCATCTGTCCTCTCCCTGCACAGACTGGGTCTTCATAGAACTTTAAATTTGGAAGGGCCCTTAGAGAGCATCCTGTCTCATTTCACAGAAAGGAAATCAAGGTCCTAGGAGTCACAAAGTCACACTGCTTTACAGTGAGAGAAATCGAGTGTCTCGGTTGAGTCCACTTTGCTCTATGTCACCCTGCCCTTTCCTTTTATAATATCAGGGGCCTTTTGGATCACGAGAGAGCTGTTTGGAGGCACGCTGGTACCTGAGAGTGATCATTAAGCTGGGAAGTCAGTGTCTTTATCAGATACAGCTAAAAATAGAAGCCTGCCCAAGACCAGACTCAGCAAGAGAGATTGTACTGATACCAGGGGCTTCTCAGCGTGCTCACCTGATACCCCGCCTGTGCTACGGGAAGGATCGTCATGCCGGCCACCTAAGGGGCAGAGGTAGGCTCATAAAACAGCTGTCCATACTAAGGGCCACTTAGCTGCAGCTGAAGCTGCATGAGTAGCTCACTGGGTGGTGCCTGACAGGTGGGGCTGTGGGGCTGACAGGTGACAGGTGGGGCTACGTGATGTGATTAGAAGGAATAGAAAAGCTCTTCTCTTGGCTCCAAAATTCTTCCCCTACTGGCTCACTGGGTGGTGCCTGAAACCTCTCCATTAAGAAGGAGTTTGGAAGTCCTAAGGAGATTTGGAAATTATCTTGTCCACCTCTCCCAATATGTAGATGAGAAAAATAAAGCCCCAGAGACCTTAAACAACTCCACCAAGGGCAAACAGCCTCATCTAGAATTTCCCAAAAAAGGATCCCTGAGATAGTAGTTTCACTAGATGTTCCTTGAAAAAAGAATTTTTAAGGTTCTGAGATCAGGTAGCCTGGCTACATTCTTTACTCTCCTTTTTCTCGTCCACTCATTCACTAACACATATTTACTCAGTCTCAAAATGAAGAACACACTTTAGGGATCTGGTCTAACCTGGAAAAGCTGAAATTAACCTGTGGATATTCAGACCTCAGGACCAAAAATTACACAGCTAGCTCAAGCCAAAGGACTATTCCTTGAGGTTAACCACTCATGATGCTTTGTTAAAATAATACTACTTCAGAGAGAGAGACACAGCTACTGTGTGTTGGTCAATAAGCTTTAGTATGCTTTATTCATCTAAGGCTTTTCTAAGTGACAACACTTGTAATCTTATGGCCAGACAGGTAAGCCTGAGCCTGAGGCTAATGTCTTGAGGAAGTTAGTCTACACGAGGGGCTGGAAATTCAATAGGGCAACATGGAGACACTGGTTCCCTGAGGAAAGGAAGAGTCAGAAAGAGAGAGAAAGTCATGGAAGAAAAGGTGGACTTACTTCACTCAGCACGACCATCTCTAGGTCCATCCCTGTTGCTGCAAATGGCATTACTCCATTCTTTTTTATAGCTGAGTAATATTCCATTGTGTGTGTGTATATATATACCACATCTTCATTATCCATTCCTCTGTCGATGGACATTTAGGTTGCTTCCATAGCCTGGCTATTGTAAATAGTGCTGCTATGAACATTGAGGTGTATATATCTTTTCGAATTATGGTTTTCTCTGGATACATGCCCAGTAGTGAGATTGCAGGATCATATGGTAGCTCGGGAGATTGGGACTGAGATATACGCACCACTATATATAAAACAGAAAACTAATAAGGACCTACTGTATACCCCAGGGAACTCTACTCAATACTCTGTAAGGCTTATATGGGAAAAGAATCTAAAAAAGAGTGGATATATGTATATGTATAACTGATTCGCTTTGCTGTACAGCAGAAACTAACACAACATTGTAAATCAACTATACTCCAATAAAAACTTTAAAAATAAAGTATTGAGAAGATATTTTTAAAAAAGAAAGAAAGGATGGAACATCAATAAAATCACTCCACGAGCCCTGGTATGCCAGGCAGCATCATCTCTCATCAAAAAGAAACACAACACACACAGCGCCATCTAAATAAAGCATCCCCACCCCACCCCACCATCAAACCACACCTTTGCCCCAGCCCCGAAAAGAAACGATCACTTTGGAAATTAATTCTTCTCCATAGACTTCATGTTCCAAATTCCTCTCCTGGGCAATCATGTAAGATCTGGCCAGGAATTTATCATTTTTTTTAATTATAAGGAGAGGGTGACACTTCTATCAATAAAATTCTGCTTCAATTAGTACAATTATCATTTGGGTCATTATTTTAAGTGTTTAAATTTCTACTTAAATAAGGTCACTTTCAATTCGGTAAACACACCAAAGTCATCATCCTAATTCATGGCCTGGGAATGCTGAGTAAGTAAACACCATCAAGCATTAGCTAACCAGCCACAAATCCACTTGAGTTTATTAATTTCTCTCTTGGCAGAGAAACAAGAAAAGGGAGCAAACCATCAGAGACATTCACGCATCATTCATTCAATAAATATTTATTACATACCAGGTGCCAGGCACTGTGCTAAGCTAAATATAGATTTCATTACTTTATTAATATTCAAGTTATGTTATCTATGAATGTTTCAAAGAATGAAATCCTATTTTCCCTAAAATAAAAATTTTAATTCCTGAGATGCTTTTTCTTTGTTTCTGCCCAATGTGCCTTCTTCCATAGAATGGGTGATACATCCTAACACTTAAGCTTCCAGACTCTCCATCCTTCCCTCCAAAAGACGCTCTCCCATTATCCTTCAAGCAGCTAATGAGTATAAACTCATACTAGAAGCACTAGTGAGGCCCTCATTATTTTAAAAATCCTAGAATATAAACGGTAAGAAATAGTTCCGGTCATTGCACTCAGATTTTTTTTAATACATTTGGGTTTTGTTTTAGGGGGAATATTTATACTTGCTCAAAAGGCTTTTAAATACTAGTACACATATATATTCCAAATGCAGACAGGGTTGTATGCAAACTGGGAATACAGTCGTAAGAACACCACCTTATTAGGGAATTTCCCTTGCCTCATTTCAAAGGCGCTCCCCCCTCCTCCACCCTTTCCCATCTTCTCCCGACAACACCCCAAAAATGGCGCCTATCCAAACTCAATACCTAAGGAAGAGACCCACGCTGAGAACTGACCTCAGGTCACTTTTCACATCAGTAAAGAAAGGGAGTTGGACTGGAGATTTCCGTGATCCCTCTGTGGCCTGCGGATTAGGGGGTCCAATCTAGTCTAATCCACTGCACCTCCTTGGGGAGCTGAGTCACACGCGCGCACACGGTGAATCCGTGCGCTTCCCCCCACTCCCCCAGGGACAGCCGGCTTACTGAGTTAACACAAAACACCCTCACACCACCCAGAAGAAGAGTCAGGACTCTCCCTCCCTCAGCTGGGCAGTCTCCGGAGGCTGCTGACATCACAAAGGTGTCAACTGGCAACCTCATTGTCATGTGGCTCTCCCCTGGCTCCCCTTCACTTGCGAACGCAGGGAAAGAGTGAGACCTTTTAAAGCCGCCAAGCCGGCAGGCTTCCAGCAGCAGTCTGGGAGTGAGCAATCAGCAGAGCCACCAAGCCGGGCGGCAGGGCATTGGGCCTCGCGTTTCAACTTCTGCTCAGTTCTCCTGTAATGGAAACTCGCTTCGCCCAAAGCCAGTGTTACAGTTCTTTCCAGCGCCCCTCCCCCCGCCCCACCACGCCCCTCGGCAGCCTCCCGATCAGAGGGACAGCGCCCGCTGGCAAGTGGAAGGAGGGTAGTCGCCGCTTCTTACTATGTCCCGTGCTTCAGGCCCTGGGCCCGGGTGGTTACTCTTTTCCTTTGGAATGGGACTGGTATCGGGGTCAAGGTGTCCAAATAATTGTCAGTGTCAAGCCCAAGAAGTGATCTGCACAGGGGTCCAGTTAACTGAATACCCCTCTGACATACCCCTGAACACCCGGAGGCTGTACCTGAATGATAACAGCATCCGCTTTTTGCCAGCGATGAATCTAGGACTCCTCAGTGACCTTGTTTACTTGGACTGTCAGAAGAACCTGATTCAGGAGGTGATGGATTATACCTTCGTCGGGGTCTTCAAACTCATCTACCTCGATCTCAGCTTCAACAATTTAACCTTGATCTCCCCATACAGTTTCTCCATGCTCAGCAATCTGGTGCAGCTGAACATCTCCAGCAACCCTCATCTGTTATCACTCAACAAGTACACCTTTGCCAACACCAGCTCTTTGAGGTACCTGGACCTCAGAAATACCGGCTTGCAGACCTTGGACCCTGCTGCCTTCCATAACCTCATAACACTCCAGACCCTGTATCTGAGTGGAAACCCCTGGAAATGCAACTGCTCTTTCCTGGACTTCACCATCTACTTAATAATGTCCCCTGTGAACCATCCAGGTGAGGACTTGATTGGGTGCGGGGATGAGGATGTGATGGCATAGGAGGAATTGGTTCCAGAAAAAGTGAAGTCAAAAGATGGTCAGTGTGGGAGAGATATCTGGGTAAAGTTGATTGAAAGCGTTCTTATTGCTCTGCAGGATCCATCCCTGGGTTGACTGGAGAGGCAGTAAGGACCAGTAGAAAAAGTTCTAGAATAGCCATCCAAATAGCTGAGTTCTGCTCCCGCACTCAGCCCTTACTACTTGGCCGTCCTTGGGGAGGTCACAATTTCTCTGTGCCTCAGTTTCTTGATCCATAAAGTAGGGACAGTATTACCAAACATACAGAGTTGTCATGTCAACAGGAAATGATATGTGTGGAAATGGTAAAGTACTGAAACTGCAAAGTGACAAAGAAATACAGGGACACTGTATTCCATTGGTAAACTATTTTAATCTGTTTAAGTCAGTGACTGACTTTTTTCAGGATCTAAAAGTAAATTCAGTCATTCATAGCCAGCAGAAAATCCAGTGGTATGATATACAGAAGGGAAAGTTCAACAGAGACAGAGGAGGGGCACGTGAGCGACCTGGACATGAATGAGAGAGAGAGGAGAAGAGAAGGCATTTGATATCTTCTTTGTCTTCAGATGCTAACCTCACAAGGAAGGAGAGCACGGCATGAATGGGTGGAGAATGGACCACCAGTGTCCACTGTGTCAAGCAGGGAGATTCCAATCTCACAGGCAGACTCTCAAGTCTTACCTGGTAGAGTTCCAAGCCAGTTGCTGCCACTCTATCCACTGTCCCCACCCCTCTGCCGTGGTCCCTGGGGCACTCTGGTGCCTCATCCCTTCTTCTTTTCAGTGACTTTACTGTCCCATTCTTATCCTTCAATTCCCCCACTCCACCAATACCACTTTCACCCAGGGAAGTCAGAGCTTAGTAGAAGTGTGAAATAACCCCTCACAGAAAGCCTGGAGGCACTGATGTAATTAAACCCTACCAGAACCAAATCTTCTCTGCCTTCCCTGGGTGTGTGTTTTTGAAAATATTTTCATGCACCAGCTTCACAAAAGTCCTGCTGAAGTTTCCACCCTGAAGTCCTGCCCATGTGGCAATATTCTAGAAAGATTCCTGACCAAAAATGACAGACTTTAAGGCGCACTGGGGGAGAAGGAGATGGGTGGTGAGAACAAGTAAAAATGTGCCCTCCTGGCTTTCCAACGCATGTGTCTTGAACTGTCTTCCAGGCAGGGGCTGGAATCTGATGAGGCAAGCAAGGCTTCCAGGATGCAGAATCGAAGGTGGCACCGAGACTGAGTGTCTCCTTAAATTTTGTGCCCGAGGCACCTGGCCCTGCTGCCAGGTACTTCAACTTGAGTTAGAATAAATCAAAAGGAACAAATTTTGTCAGACCATCTTAACAGTAGTAATCATAAAAGAACACAGGAGCAGTTTCTTGGGGGGCTTGCCTTGCCTTTCTAGTGATCATGCTTTCCACTTTTCTCAATGACTGGTGCTGTGCTGCTTTCTAGAAAGCTCTCTAAAAGAGGGTCAGTATTAATCATTCTCATGCATCAAATGTGATTCCCCAATGGGATTCTCCCTGTCAGTGTTCATGTAACTAGCCTGTGGACCGGCATCATCTTTTCTTGCCACCTCCCCACCGTTCATACACATTTTCCTTGAGCAGAAACCACCAATTTGCCAGGAGGACCCCCTACTTAGCTGAAAAGGGTAAGTAGCTTGGCTTCTTCCCCAGTGCCTAAGCCTATCACTTCACCTCCCACCAAATCTCCTGTAATCAGAATTTTGCTTAAAAAGTTGTATCTTCTCAGAACTTTCAGGCTAACTACTTTGGACTCCTTGACTCAATTCAATCCAGGATTGAAAACCAGGTCTGTTTCACTGCATATTTTCAAAAACGTCAGAGGCGGGTGTCTATCTTGTCAAGCTCATAAGCTCCTTGTGAATGAAGAGTCTGGCTTTTGAGGTAGACAAATCTTTCATCCACTGGACAGTGGGAGCCCCCCACCCTGACACACACACACACACACACACACACACACACACACAACTGCTAATCTGCTCATCTCCCTCTGCTGTTTGGTGGCATAGAGGAACCCTCCCAGTTCACTTCATACAGAAATATGGTCTCATTGCTCCAGTTCACTATTATTATCTCTTAAAAACAGCAGTGAGCCCCAGCTCAGACATAGAATAATTTAGCTTTGTACGGAGCTTTGCAGCTGCTGAAGTTTTTTCACACATGCTGTTTCAGTTTCTTTACTTGAGTATCACACCAACCCTTAAACTTTGTGCTCTAGGACTGTGGAAGAGGCTAGGATGGGTATTTTTAACCCCTATCCTATGGTTGAGAAGATAGACTGATTCACCCAAAGCCACACAGCTACTAAAAGGCAAGAAAATGGTTGGAACCTCCTGATTTCAAATTCAAGTCTTTTCCCATGTGGCAACTCTCTCTTAAATCCTCATATTACGTAACTATGATTGAATAAGTCACTTTAGTTATAAATATAAGTCATGTTTCAAGCATATGCCCACAGCACCTAAATTTCAGCTTTACCTGTCTACACTTGGAACTCACACTAGATCATTTTCATTGGATAATAAGCCCTAGTCATCATAAACTCATTATAATATGCCTGCACTTCCCTTGCAAACTGAGGTTTCACCCCAATCTACCCGAACTCTAAAAGAATGAACCTAACCTCAGTGTTTGCTCTCCTTTGCATGTTATTCAGTCTGGTTCTCCCTTCCCATACACACACACACACACACACACAACCACAAACATACACATGAACACACATGCAAACACATACATACATGCACATATACAAACACAAAGTTGTATCTACACAAACATACCATACATACATATATACATACACACTCACCCACATATTACATATGCATGACACACATACACATATAAATGCACAGATACACGTCAACACCTGAACACACACACAGACACATACACAAAAAGCTGAAAACACTCACACAATAAAATTCATTAGATGCTTCTCTTGCCCTTTAGCCAGACCTCAACATAATGGAAGATGTTTATTTCATGTGACTCTCATATGATGATTCCTGCCTCGGTTATGTGGAAATATCTTTGCTATTTACAAACACTCTAGTTGAACTCTCAACCTTTAGCCCACCTATTATACCACATTTTCTATCAAAACGGTACTCTCTGGCATGTTCTAGAATGGGGTCTACACATCTCTTCCCCATGTGCCCAAATTTCAGGATACAGGAAGAATTTCTATGAAATAAGCTAAATAACCTGGTTGTTTATAAAGGAGAATCCAACTTAAAGATGGGTTTCATTTTAGACCCAGGGAGATACTAAACCTCAGTATTGGGAGATTTTGCCTGCAGTGCAGTATTGAGGTCTGCATGACAGCAGAATTCCAGTATATAGACCCCTTGTAAAGCAAGGCAGTGAAGTAAGGGACTTCCATGCTACCACTCAGCTCAGGCATTCATCCATTTAAATATTTCTTGAGTGCCTATTATGTGCCAAACAAGTGTTCAAAGAGGTAGCTAGCCAGGAACCCTGGGGTTGTGCATTGAGACTCATCTGACTATGGGCCACCTGCACCTTATGTGTCTCACGGTCCAATTAGGCACAGCAGAACTAACCTCACTGGACACAGCAAGACAAAAAGGCAAGCATGTGCCTTTTGGGGTAGAACAAGTACTTCGGACAGCCTCGGCTTCAGGTGGTGAAGGACGGCCACCATACAGGCAGGAGAGCCCAGTATGAAGAGCTCAGGTTCTGGAGTGTAACAGTTGTGGATCATAACCCTAGCCCTGCCACTTTGTATCTGTAGGAGATAGATAATTTACTTAAGCTCTCCACACTTTAATTTCCTCATCTTTCAGACAGGTCTAATAATAGAACCAACCTCTCTAGGGCTGGTGTAAGGATGAAATGAGAACATTTATAAACTGTCATCAACATTAAGCCTGGCACACCATAAACATTCAATAAACAAATGGTTGGCAGATGTAGGAAAGACACAGGATACTAAGAGAGTAGCAAATATCATTCAGGTGGTCCCTGGGACAAGCAGTGGACTTCAGGAAGGCTCAGCCTTATTGGAGGACAGTGTACCCTGTGCAGGAGATATGACCGTACAGATGCATATGGGGATATAAATAGGAGATGGGAAGGTAGGCAGCAGGTCCCAGGATTCTAATCCCTGAGAAAATGGGACAGAGGGAATCCTGGATTTGAATATTGGTTGAGTTATGAATACAGGAGTTCAGACCCTGGGAAATAAAACCAGAGGCTGAAATCAAGGCTTGGTCTCAGCCCAGGCCATGAGACTCAGGGCTGGGCCAGCAGCAGCAAGGTGGCTCTTCCTGAGTCACCTGAGTCTGGAACTGAAGTTCTATCTTAAACACAAACCCCACTTCCAGAAACAGGTGTGAACGTGCAGACATCTTTCAAGGGATGAGGGCAAGGAGGTCAGTTCAACTATGGGGCAGACATGGCCTTAGGAGAAGGAAGTCACCTACATGGTGTAATTTTGTGATCTGAAGAGTAATGAGCAGTATTTTTGCCCCAGTCTCTCCCCATCCACTGCCTACCATTGGGCTAAAATTAGCCATTAGAGATTCATCCTTCTGGGTCCCTAAAAGTGCCCCAATCTTGAAAAGGATTGTGAACAAATATGTGAGTTCCAGGGCAGAATAATACCGGTGCCCCTAAGCTTTTAGCAACTTTCATATCAGAGGGAAGAGTGAGTTCTTGGGAAATGCAATTAGCTAAGATTAATTCTGCAGCAGTGGGGGAACCTTGAAGGAAGCCAAGATCCAGGAAAGAAATGGAGAGGTGTTAAAACAAAAGACATGAGGGCAATAATATGTCCTTCCCCTATGTCACACCTTGGCTAAGTTCACCCCCCACAGAGGGGCTATAGAGGAGGCTGAATGTTTTATTCACCTTATTTCATCACAAGGCTACAGCAGATAGGAACATCAAAACTTTCCCATATTGACAAGAGATTTGGTGCTATCATCAAAAGTCTTCCTCAAAGGAAACCCTCCAATGATATACTCACCAGATGCACTGAAAACTGTCCAGTCCTCAAAGAGTTCACGTATTCACTTTCCAAACACAAAAATCATAGCAGAAATGGAGGTGAGTTGAAATGTGCTGGTTGCCTGGATGCTCTGATCAATACAGAGTTAAAACAGGTCCACAGATTCCATTTCCTTTTTGGCTCAGGTCAGAAAATAGGAGAACTAATTCCTGGCTGGAACTGTAATTTTCCAGTCATTAATGCTGTTTGAAGGTGAGAGTAGAAATTGAGCTCTTCCCAGGAGAGAGCTCCCCAGCAGGACGGGGTTGAATGCCTCTGAAGATGCTCTCAAAAACTCATGTAGCTCTAAGCTCCTGGACAGAAAAAGCCTGGCTTCCTACATGCCCTCCACCCTCAAAGTCTGGTCCAGCACTGCCCAACAAAAGCTTCTGCAGCAGTAGAAATGGTCTAAACCTGTGCTGTCCAATACACTACCCACTAGCCACATGTGGCTGTTGAGCTCTTGAAATTAGGCTAGTAGAACTGAGGAACTGAATTTTTCATTTTACATCATTTCAATTCATTTAAATAGCCACATGTATGGCTAGTGGCCACCATATTGGTGGGCGAAGCCTTTAATATAGGAAGATATAGGAAGCTTAAGCTGGAACTTTAGAATCTAGCCACGTCCCAGGTAAGTGGCTATAGAGCCCAGCCCAGCGTGGAGATCTTCTGACACCCAAGTTCAATGCTTTCTCCCATGCCGTGGTATTTCCTTACAATCAGGCACATCACAGTCTATTCAACTCTGAAACATTTATTATATGTTTATTACATGCCCAACATTGTATTTATGTTGCTGGGGTGCTTTGTCACAGGGAAAGAAGTCATAATTCCTGTCCTTAATAAGGCAAATCTAGGGGGATACAAGAGAGAGAAAATGCAGTTGAAAGCCAGGAAGCCTGATCCCAGTCATGCCTGTGTGTGATTTGGGGTGAGTCATTTTCCCCTCTGAGTCTCATTTTTCTCTGAAATAAGGGAATAGGATTAGATACTCTATAAATCCCTTCTCGTTGGCAGCCTACAAACCTAAATAGAAAGATAAGATGCACTTAGATGAAGGAAAAGGAGAGCAGTGGTCAGCAGACAGGGTCCCAGATGAGCAAAGTGCACAACGAGTCCGTGTCGAGGTGCAGGTGTTCCTAGAGATGAGGGCAGTGGTCACACAATTAGGAAGTGCAACCTCTAACTCCTTCACTCTCCCACTTCCTGTCTTAAGCAATGGCCTTGAACAATGTCTGGCCTTGAAAAATGCCTCCACCCCCCAGGCACTCAGTGCCCTGGACTTTCCTCCCAGACCTGGTCTGCTCCACCAGTGGTTCTCAAACTGTAATGAGCACAAGAGCCCGGGCTCCATGTCTAGAGGTGATGACTCCGTGAGATGTTGGGGCAGGTGCTCCTTAGGCCACATTTTGAGAAACCCTAGGACAATGGTCTGGGTTCTAGCTCTATGGTGGCCGCTCCATCTGGTGAATAAATTGATTTACACTAAGATGTTAGTAGCTAATAATGTTTTGATATGTCTCCCTCAAGGAGCATTTGCAATGTGACAGGGAACAACCAGAAACAGTGAGAATTCAGAAAATCACAGGCTACTAACGTAGATGTGGAGGTAGTCTCAGGACAGAGGTTCCGTCTGTGTCAACCCTTAAATTATAGTCCTTAGGCAGTCCTGCTTAGTCCGATGGTGGGGCCCACAAGTCAAAAAGAGGAGTCTGCACAGGAGTGCTGCCAATGCAGGGGGACAAAGCCACTCAGGGACATCTGCAGGGAGCAGGTGGGTTGGGTCATGTGCTGTTTCCAGTCCAAGTCATTTTGAGGGCATTTTGAACAGGAACATCTCAGTCTCATTCTGAGGCTATTTCATCCTGTATTCAAAGCTGCTCTCATAGGATAATGGCCCCATTTGAATCCACCAAGTACAAAATCATCTACAGCTGCGCCAAAACTTAGATTTCCAGAATGAATTCAGGTCCTCACACCCTTCCACTATTAATGCTAGCCCATCTCCTCCACCAGGGAAATTGCAATAAAGACCAGACACCAAAAGAGGGAACAGCTGGGCAGCAGTCATTGCCGAGGCTGTCAACTGCTCCGCTAGCGCATCTCTCCCACCTCATCACGAACACCCTGGCCTTGTGGCTCCCTCCTGTTGAGAGCCAGAGGAGCAGCCTCATGAGGACAACAAGGGGGCTGAGAGGGGTGCGACTGGGTCAGTGATCCCTAAGTCATCCAGAAAATTCGAGAAGGGATGGGGATGGCAAGCATGTGCGGTTTGGGAAGGACCTCTAACTCAGCCCTGTTGGAATCCCTGAGGGTGGGTGATCTAAAGTTCCCTCGAGCTCAGAAATGCCAGACCTCTATGCATGGCCCCTCTGATCGCCCAGCACCACTCAGGCCCCTGGAAGGAGGCAGTGCAAGGCCAGCCAAAGCAGCCAACCTCAGTTTCTTCATCTCTAGAGATGAAGAATTCCCCAAACTGTAAGGAATCCAGCAAAGCATGGATGCAGCTAGAAAGAGAAACAGGGGTCTGGCCATCTAGGGCCTTTGTTTATGGTCTTTCTAGGGAACATGCAATGTATCCTGAGAAGTTTTGGCAGGCAGTCAAGATGGATACAGGGCTAGGAGGCTCGTATGGGCATTCAGACAAGAGAGGATGGCAACAGTGTGGATGAAGAGGTACAGACAGGTCAGAAGGAACTGTTTAGAAGGTAGAAGCAACAGGACTTGGGACTGAACTAGACCCTCCCAGAGTTCTCTGTACTCCCTTTGTGACTCTTAGCACAATTAACAGATTTGTATTAATTTAACATTTGTTTTCCCTGATAGACAGGAAGGTCTGTAAGAGCAAAGAGCAGGTCTGAATCTTCAGAAAGATTCAGACACAGAGAAAATGCTCAAGAAATATTTGAGTGAATAAAAAATCCATGAGACATGGAAAATAAAGGAAAAGAAAAAAATCAAGTATTGGCTTGGACAGCTATGGGACTCCACTGTGAGGATGGGTAGTGAGGGGATTAGGAGAGAAGCCAAGTCCCATCATGAACGTGTTGAGTGGGAGGTCTTTGTGAGCCAGGAGGCATTTGGATATTCTGACCTGAAATTCATAATAGAGAATAAAATATATGTTTGGAAATCATCAGCTCACTGGTGATCATCAAAACCAAACAAAGGATGAGATCAGCCAGGGAAAGGGTTTAGAATGAGAGGGTAACAGGGCAAGGAGAGAAGCTTTGGGGGAATGCCAACATATTGAAGCATCAAGTAAGAAGAGCAGAGAACTTAATAAAGTGAAGGGACCAGCAATGGAAATATGGTGCAGGGTGGTGTGGTCTTTCTAGACAGAGGGAAGAACAAGTGCAAAGGCCCTGGTGTGCAATGAGCTCGATGTAGCAGAAGGTGGGTATGGCTGAAGTGGAGTGAAGCCAAGGTAAGAAGTGAGGTAAAAAATCAGAGGCCAGATCTTATAGGACCAACAGGCCATGGAGAGGCTTTTGACTTTATTCTAAACGTGACAGGAAGTCATGAAAGGGTTTTGAGCGAGAAGTGACACGATCTATGGTTTACAGCTGGTTCCCACTGCTAGATGGAGAGAGACTGTGGAAAGTGGGGACACAAGTTAAGAGACTGTCACAGTTCAGGCAAAGGGAAGACTGTGGCTTGGCCCAGGGTAATGGTCCAGAAGATAAGAAGAGGTAAGAATTGGGATATATTTTGAAGGTAGGACTAACAGGATTGTCTCATGGCTTAAATTATGGGATGTGAGAGAGGAAACAGGAAGGGCTCCCAAGTTTCTGCCTGGGTGACTGGTGAACGGTGCTGTCTTCCACCACTGAACTTTTCTAAATTGCCTATTATCCATGAGGATAATAACTGTCCACTATCTGGATTTTTCTGAGAAGATGAGTTATTATTCAGCAGGTCCAGCTCTAGGCCAAACTGAGAGCAAACTAGGGTTTTCTATTAGCTTCCAGGAAGTGCTTGGTACCATCCCCCAGGCCTGTCATGTAGCTGGCTCCCCTCCTCCATCAAGAAAGGCAGTAGCAGGGGTTCCCCAGGGAAGGGATTAAGTCATTGGCTTCTTTTTCAGAGGACTTTACACTTTAAGCCTTCTTTTATCAGTGGAATGAATGGTTCTATCTCCTGCTGACAGAATTTTGGGCACTGACAAGCACATGAGAAGTATTATGAGGAAAAGGGGTCTTTCTACCTCTAAATCTTGCCCATATACAACCACTTATACAAAAAAAACCAGTCCTGTAGCCTAAAGCACCCTTAAAGCACAGGAATAATCAGGTTGAACTTGCTGGATTTCAAGGTTGTTCCTGTAATGTTCCAAGAGTCTATGAATCAGGTTTAACCTTTACCAAAATATGAACTCTTTATCCAAGGGAAAAAATTGTATCAGATAAGAACTGTACTGCCCAAGTCGTCCAAAGCCAAGGATGTTTCAGACCGAGAGTCGGCACACACTTTCTATGAAAGGGCAAATAATAAATATTTTAAGCTTTGTGGGTCTTTGTTGCCACCATTCACTCTGTCATTTGTAACATGAAAGCAGCCATAGAATATACATGAATGAATGGGCATGGCTGTGTTCCAATAAAACTTTATTTACAAAAACAGGCTGCAGGATGGATTTGGCCCACAGGTTGTAATTTGCTGAAGCCTGGCTCATGCCATCAAGGGAAGACAGCTGAGTGATGAGGAAAAGAAGCTCTAGGGTGGCAAAGGTAGGAGCCAATGGAGGACTAGAAATGCTCAGAGGACCATGCATGAGGGTCTAAGAAGGGAGCCTTGCTGGCCAGTTGGCTTTGGTGGTGCTGGGCTGCTCTACGGTCCAGTCTAGGTTTCCCTCTAGGGAGTCTACTCCTCTGGGCCACCCATAGTACAGCAGAATATGATAGTGATCCCCTCAAGTTCTATCAGAAACCAGTCCTAAACAGCAAGGCCAAAAATATGAGTTTAAGAACTGCTGTATGAGATTAAACCGATAATCCAGCCATTCTCTATGCATTCAATAGACATTTATCAAACCTCTGTTGTGTACCAGGCACTAGGGGTACAAAGGTGAAAAAATAGGGTCTCTGCTCTCAAACAGTAATTGGGGAATAATAATAACTACCTTTTGCCATCATGCTGGCAGCCCTTGCATCCTCAGCCCCTTCCCCATCTGCACTTACCCTCATTTCCTTCTCTGCAGTCTCAGAGGACACTTCAAGGCTTACCCCTCCATTTGAACAGAACAGTCATCTGTTCCTGCCTCCTCCAGGACTTCACACCCCTTAGCTCACTGAATCCTTCCCCAGACTCTCATGAGGTAAGCAGGGATTGGTATTAGCCTAGTGTAGAGTAGTCTAAGATGGCAAGAGGTTAGTTAGCTGACCCACCTATAGTCTTCTATCTCCCCAGGTTCCCTTTCCTCCAGCCGAGCATTATGTCAATGACATTGACCCCAAGGGGCATTAATAACAAACAATATTTAATTCACTCAACAAACATACTTTGAGCTCTAGTATGTGTTAAGCACTGTTCTAGATGTTGAGGACACAACAGTGAAAACAAATCCATGTCTTCATGGAGTTCATAATCTAGTGGGCAGAAGCAGACAAATGAATAGGTAGTTGACAAATACATAATTTAGCTGGAGAAAAGAATACTGAACATCTAATGATGTTCAGGCAAGCTAGGGCCTAAGGAGGAGAAATAAGGGAATTAGGCCTTTCTCTAGGTTCCAGGTGGAAGTTTCATGACAAAGTGCTTAAGCTGATGGAAACTGGTATTTGCTCTCCAAGTTGCAGTGTAATTGAGAGAGAAGTCTCCAGATTCTATCCTCTCACTTTACGTGGCCACCACATGGAGGCTGGCCTCCTCCACTCAGCCCAGACAGGTCCTAAGCAAGACTGCCCAGGGAGCTCAGAGCAGCCTGCTCCTCTGGAGAGCTAAGCAGACCCCAGAACTGTGGTCACTTCTGCAGACCAAGAAAAGGAGCAATTCCTCTTAAAACCACCAGGTTCAAGCTGGCTTTCTGAAGGAAGGCTTTCTGGGTTCCTGCATTAACAGGTGTGGTTCTGGGCCCCAGAAACTCTGGCTGCTCCATGCATTCGATTTTGGCAGACAGGTTTTCCACCTGTGAGCAACGTGCCACACGTGGAACTAAATAAGGGGGTAGTTTATGTTTCCTTAGGAACTATTTGCAGGAAGAATTTAAACATTAATGATACTGTAATTGTACCTGGGCGCTTTAACTGGGGCAAATGTCCTGCACCCATGAAGTAGAGCTGAGGAAGTGATAAGATGGGGCTTAGTCACATGTTTGTAATGTGAATGAAAGCCCTGGGATTGTGCAGCGCACAGAACACACAGCCTTTTCTCAGAGGCAAGGAGATCAAGAAAGGCAGAGACAGAATAATTGATGAACAATTTATTCATTCTGTAGCCTGGGAATAGTTAAAACTACTTAGTGGGGTGCTCAGGAGTAGAATTTAATTTTGTGAAGCACCTTATATGGTGTCTAGCACATATCAGACACTCCAGGATGAGTAGATAGGTCTATAAACTCTAAAGTCATCATACTAGACTAGGAAAAGAATGCATGACTAACAAGCTAAAGAAGAGGAAATGAAATAATAAAATAGAAGGAACATAGTCAAGGGGTAGGGTCATTTAAAAAGTAGGACAAATGGAAAACAAATAGTTAATCCAAATATATCAGTCTAACATTAAACATTAATGGGCTGATTAAAATACAAAGTTTGCTAGATTGATGAAAAACAAAACCAAACTACATCCTGCTTACTAAATATGCCTTAAGTATAGAAACATAGAAAGATCAAAAGTAAAAGGATGGGAAAAGCTACACAATGCAAACACTAACCAAAAGAAATTTGGTACAGCCATACTTATGTCATCAAACAGAGTACACTCTAAGGTACGAAGCATTACTACAGATAATAAGTGATATTGATCAATGAGAAAAGGATAAATCTACCAAGAAGAGGTAACTTTATATGCATCTAATAGCATAGCTTCAAAATATGTAAAGCAAAACTTGACAGAATTATACAGAGAAGTAGACAACTGCATAATCATAACTGGTGGCTTTAACATACTTCCCCTGTAACTAATAGACAACTAACAATCTAATAGTAACGGAGACAATAGTTTTGAAAAGTCAATAAAGTCAATAAAAAGTCAAAGAATATAAAAAGTCGATAAAGATATAAATAAGATAAATAAAGATACAGAAGATCTGTATAAAACCACACCCTAATCAACATACAATGTACTCAACAAAGACAGAATACATTTTTTTCAGTGCACATGCAAAAACTACTAAAATCAACTTTATGTCCAGCCATAAAGCAAATTCTCGATAAATCTCAAAGGGTTGAAATCATAAAGAGTATGTCTCTGACCACAGTAGAACTGAACTAGAACTCAATAATAAAAACATTACTAGAAAATCCCCAAATACTTAAAAATTAAGTAATTCATTCAGTGAATGATAGCTCTTATTATCAAGAGCAGTAATGATCAAACAAGGATTATGTCATCAAGAGCTAAAAATGTCTCTAGTAGGAGAGAAAAGATGTACCCCTTTTCTAGCAAATAACCACCAAGCAACACAGAATGTGATAGGTGCGGTAAGAATGATACTAGGAAATGCTATAGATGAGTTCGAAGTGGGAACAATCACATGACTGCCCTCTGACGTGGTTTGGGAAGGGTTACTGGGGGTAGATGCATGTACACTAGACCTTGAGGGATAGGAAGGACTTGATCACGCAAAAGTTAGAGGAAGAGATATTTGATGCAAAAAGAGGAGTGTAACAAAGCTAGCTGCAAATAAGGGGGATATGTAATCAAGGAATAAAGACAGTTTAATTTGAAAAGGGTGGGGTACTGGGAGCACTCAGAATTAAGGTGGGGAAGGTAGGAGGGGGCAGATCCTGAGGGCTCTGAACACCAGGCCAGTTGATCTGGATGTTATTCTGAGCCCCAGAGGGGAGTCAGAGGAGGGTTTTGATCCAGAGTGTGCCTGGCAAGAGCCTAGCTTGCAGAAGGGGAAATCTGGCAGGAGTGTGTGAAATGGTCCAGAGCTGGGAAACTGGGAATGGGTGGAGACAGACCTGCTAAGAGTTGAGAGCTCACACCTTGGCGGTGACAGGCAATGAGGGGGGGAGAGTGAATGCAGCAGGAGAAAAACCCTCCCCACAGATCCACCCACATCCCTCACTTAAAAGCAGCCTAACGCTGCATTAAAATCACTGCCTAATTGCTCCTTTCAAGGTAATGCTCCAAAATGGAGAAATATGCGTTTAATGTTTAGTCTCATCTCTGCCACCCAAGCCCCGATTTAAAAGCCTAATCTTTTTAAAAATAGAATGAGGTAAACTGCCGTAGGCACACTCCAGACCCTCAGGATCCCACGTTCTCCTTTCTCAAATACATCTTTCTTTGTATATTCCCATGTGGTGTCTCTGGCAGCTTGGGCAGGTGACTTAAGCCCTCTCTTGCTAGAATTCCTGAAGATGGCAGGGGCCTGCCTTACTCCTCACTAGCCCCACTCTTGGGCCTCCTGGCCAAAGCCCCAGAGGTCCTGGAAGCAGGCTGACTAGAGACAGGTCTTGAGGTGTAATTGTGTTCCTGTCCCTTTACAGCACGCTGAGATGGAGGCCCAAGGCCCCTTTCCCTCTCCCACGGGCCAGGGTTGCCCTGAGGGCCACTGTCTCACACTCATTCTAGAGAGGGGCTTCTTCCTCTCCTTTCCCCTGTAATCTTTGTAACCAGTGGATGTAGCAGCCCCCATGCTGGCTTCCTCCTCGTATGTCTACAGCCTCCTCCATCAGGGAGTCCTCACAGCACCACAGACTTCAGGCCATCTTCCTGAAAGTAACAAATGACTTCACTATAGGTGCACTGACCCAGAACCAGGGTGCAGGGAATAGTGTCCAGCTTGGAGAGGACTTAGCACTCAGCCTGGACAGCTGTCTCCAGCCACCCAAAGCCAGCTGCCTCCTACCCAGTCAGCTCACTTCTGTATTCCTTTCCCTAATTCTCCTGCTTCTAGCTCCAGTCCAGACCTGATTTCCCTCACGTCCTTGGTCACCAAGGATATCAGTGTCTTCACACAGTCTGGAGTTTCTACCCTGATCTAGGTGAAGCTTCCCCCCACACTTGCCTCCCTCTGTATCTCCCACTTCTGCCAAAAAAGCTCAGATAGCTCAGTCTGGGTTTTCTCTGTCTCCTGTCCCCTGACTGGAACCTGCAGGTTATCCAAAATCTTCAAGTTAGGAAACCTTCCTGAGTCTCAGTTTCCTTATGTGTAAAACAAGGATGATCGTGTGTGTCAACGTTGCTGTAAGAATTAAACGAGATAGCATTTGTATATCACTTAGCATGTAGACAGAACTTGGTAAATATCAGCTGCTATTATGATTTGGATCATAGTTTTCTCAAACCCTGGTCTCAACCCTGAATGTGAGCTCATTTATCTAATGCTCATTTATATTCACCTGGACACCGCTCACAGGCACCTCAGCATCAACACGGCGGAGTATATGGAGCTAGAAAAACGCAGGGCTGATGACAGGGCTCTGAGTCATCTGTGCATCTATTGTGCACAGTGTATTGTGTGCACTATTGTGTACAAAGCTTGCCTCCTCACCTGCGGCAGTTAAATCCTCCTAACTACCCTGAGAATAGGTATCATTCTTTGTAAGATAAGGCAATGGTATTCAGAGACAGAGTCAGACATCCTGCTGAAGTGTACCAAATTAGTAAGTAACAGTGTGTTTGAACCCTAGTCTGTCTGTCTCCAGAGCCCACTTTGCCTTCTGTTATATACTGAAGTCCGCAGTGCTTGGTGTGGAAAGGTGCTGAGAGAAGGAGCCAGGCAGCTGAGTCAGTGGCTAAAATGGACTGAAGGCTCATGTAGATCATATGATCATCTAGTGATACCAACATCACCACTGAGAAACAGAGCTGCTTCCGGTATTGGCTGTCTCTTTTCCCTGAGCTCCCCCTTTGTTTCTCCAGGTTGGGGGCAGGTGGAGCTGAGGGTGAGGCATAGAGAGCACACAGTAGGCATTTTCAGAGAATTTTGTCCCTCCTAAGTGGCGTGCGATGACATTGGGTGGCCTTAGTGATCCCTGGCTGGGCTCAGGAACAGGACAAGGGGAAAGGGCAAAGCAGAGGGGGAAGGAGGGGGTCAATAAGAGGAAGGGGAGACAGAGATGACGAGCACTGGTGGAGTTCTGTGGAGTGTCAACACTCCATGGCAATCTTGCTTAAGTTTCCAACCTCCCAGCTCCTGCTGTGGTCTCTCGTTCCTTGAGGAGCTTTAGAAAGCAAAGCCCATTTTCAGGAGGTGAATCTGAACACAGCTAAGCCTCGGGCAAAAAGCAGTCCAGGAGCAATCTCAAACCTTAATATGCCCCAGAGATCACCTGGGGATCTTGTTAAGATTCAGATTCTGATTCAGGAGGCCTTGGGGTGGTGCCTGAGATCCTGCATTTCTAACGGGGTCCCTGTGATGCCGATATCGCTGGCCCGCAGACCACACTTTGAGTAGCGAGAGTCCAGACAGCCTCTCCAAGTCCCTGCTGGCCTCAGCACCCTGGGAGTTCTGCTGTTTCAGCACTCTGCCTGCTGTGTGTTTCCTCTTAGATGAACAAAATGCCACGTGCCTGGAGCCCACAGAACTGGCAGGGTGGCCCATCACGAAGGTGGGGAACCCGCTCCGGTACATGTGCGTCACGCACCTGGACCACCAAGACTACATCTTCCTGCTGCTCATCGGCTTCTGCATCTTCTCCGCGGGCACCGTGGCCGCCTGGCTGACGGGCGTGTGTGCCGTGCTCTACCAGAATGCCCGCCGCAGATCGAGCGAGGATGAGGCAGAGGACGAGCTCGGGCAGAGGGTAGAAGCCAGCAGGAGGATTTTTCAAAGCAGGGTGGAGTCTGGTCAGGACGGGTTTCCTCAGCTGATTTAGTTGCCAGGCGCTGCTGTCTGATGGACCTTTCCCCGGCTCCCTGCTTTCTGTCTTGCCCTCCCCTTCCCACTCCTCAAAGCTGTCTTAAAGGTTGAAGCCTACTAGTAAAATAAATAAAACATTTGGTGGCCATTTCACAAGTTGGTCCTTTCCTGTTCAACCAACCCAGGGATAATTCCTTGATCTCAGAAGGATGGCATAGAACAAAGTCTAGAGAAGCTGTTGGAGGCACCTAAATGCTGAGGAAGGCCACCCCGAAAGCGGGCCAACTTGTGTTTGATGAGCACCTACTATGCTATGCCCCTAAACTAAGTGCTGGAGGGAGGGATGTGACAAATACAAGATTTGAGATCCGTCCTCAAAGAGCAACAATTTAGGGCAGGGTTGTGGGGGGAGGGCAGTCAAGATTAAAGTGATTCAAATGTAGAAAAATACAAGGCAAAATGACAAGGACTAACATGAATGGAATATGTCTATGGGCTATCTTCACACTTCACCTCCTAATTATCACAACAATCCTACTTTACAGTGACACTGTTTTACTCAAATGGTAAGCAGTACAGCCTCCCAAAGTCCACATTCTTTCCTTTGAACAAAGCTGCCTTTCAAAGGAATGTTTAGCAACATAACCAAAGGTTCGTCGTGTCAGCCTTGGACAAAACGAAGGAGAGAGGCACACAGAGCCAGCCACCACTTACTGAGGCCTTACCAAATGCCCAGCATCCTACCACGCTTCAGAAACATTTTCTCATGGGGTTAATCCTCACAACAACCAGGTCAGGAGGTCATTGTTTCCTCATTTTTCTGATGCTCAGAGAGACCGCAGCTCAAGATCACACAGATGATAAGATGCAGAACAATTGCTGAACCTCAGGCTGCCTGACCCCAAAGCCCATGCTCTATGCACTGTGACCTCCTGTCTCTGATAAAGCAACAGAATAGCTAAGTATGTACCCATATGGTCCTGCTCTCAGGACTGCTTAGGAGAAGGGAAAGAGAGCAGAAGGCAGGGGTGGCTCAACCCAAAGACCCATTCCAGGTTTTCCCTTTCTCTCTACCCAGATCAAATCATGCTCACGTTCAAAACTAGATCAAAGGCCCGCCCATGGAGCTAGCTGTCCCTAAACCCCCAACCGGACCTACCTTTACCTCTGCACTTCCGCTGTGAATTGCACGTTATTCCCCCAAATTTGTCTGGTGTGATGGTTAAGAGCATGCGCTCACAAATAGGATTCCTACCCCTGGTTTTGTCCTTACACCTGGTTTTGTCCTTACACCTGGTTTTGTCCTTACACCTGTGTGAACTTGGGCTTCCTACTTGTCATGACCTTGAGGACAGAGACTGCCTGTTATTCTCCATGGACACAGCACATGCCTTACACAAAGGAGGGGCTCAATAAATGTTTATTATCGCATTCTATTTAAATCCCAGCTCACCAATCATTCTTATTCTGTTATCCTGATTGTGAGGGGTGACCATGGACAAGTTATTTAACTTCTCTGTGCCTCAGTTTCTTCATCTGTAAATGGCACTCATTATAGTGCTTACATCACAGAGGGATATTGTGAAACTAAAATGAATACCAATTATAATAATATATGCTGGAATAATTTTAGACTTACAGAAAAGTTACAAAGAGAGAACAGAGAATTCCCATATAGCCTTCACCCATTTTCCCCCAAAGTTAGCTCATATTACAGTTATCTCACAGTACATCTGTCACAACTAAAAAAGTAACATTGGAATATTACTATTAACTAAACTTCAGACTTTATTTGGATTTCACCAGTTATTCCCCAATGTCCTTTTTCTGTTCCAGGATCCAATCGAGGTTACCACATTTGCATTTAGGATATTCTTAAAAATAACAATATATCTAACATTTATTGGGCATTTCTGTATGTCAAGCATTGTTCTGAGTGTTTCTATATATATTGACTCATTTAACTGTCAAAATAACCCAGTGAGGTGGATATTATCATTATTATTATCCCCATTAGATAAGGAAATCAGGGCTTAAGTAACTAGCTCAACATTACACAATAAGACCAGAAGTCAAACCAGCTCTGTCTGACTGTTTCCCCCAAAGCACTAGTCAATAGTAGCTCTCAAGAATTTAAGCTACCAAGATAGTCTTGGCCAAAGAAATCTGAATTGCAGCTTTGCACAATAGTTTCTCTCCTAAGAGGCCCTGGCTCTTTCCACACACAAACAAAAACAAAACAAAACAAAAAGGACTCAGCGTCTTCTCTGACTGGCCCTGAAGAGACTGCAGTGAATGGGCAGAATCAAGACGCTCGGGGATCTTAGAGTCCAGTTTGGTGGAGACATAAGTAAACAGGTGATTTCAGGCCAGAGTGGTAAGTGAAGGGTAGGCCTCGGGGTTCAAAGGGACACAAGGGAGGGATACTAACCCAGAAAGTAGTAGGGAGTCTTGAAAGGCTTCCCTGAGGAAGAGACATCTAAGCTGAGACTTGAAGGTTAAGTTGGAATGAGCCAGGCAAAGTGGCAAAGAATATATGTGGGCTAGGGGGACATTCTAAGTAACAAGAACTACACATGCAAATGCCCAGAAGTGGGAAAGAGCCTGACACATCATTATAGCTAGAATATAGAGTGGAAGGAGAGGAAGACAGGAGAGAGGTCATGTAAGAGAGAGACCCAAGGCCAGACTCCGAAGTCCTTACGCATACCTTGTGTTACTCAGGGTTATGATAGGTTCTGCTGCAGTAACAGAAAAACCCCAAAGTTTCCCTGGCTTAACACGACAAAGACACTTTTCACTCATGTAAAGTCTAATGTGGGAAGGGCAGCCGTCCTCCATCCTGCAGCTACAGCCTCTAGAACACGAGCCTCAGGTCCACTGCAGAAGAGAGAAGAGATATAATGGGCATGTAGCTCTTACCTCCCCGGGCCTGGAAATGACACATGTCACTTTCCCTCACACTTTGCATGGCCCCAACCTCATGGCAGTCTGTGTGCCAGGAAAGCAAAAGGCGATGGTAGACAAAATACTGCGTCTAGCCTACCGTGATAAGGAATTTGAAGTGTCCCCTGGGGACCCCAAAGTCCACTCGAGAGTTTTTAGCATGAGAATCACATGGTCTAATTTGTGCTTTAGAAAGCTCACTCTGGCTGTAAGGTCTTCACCTTAGGTGAAGGGAGGGAGGTATGATGGCAAACAAGGAAACTAGCATATTGCGCTTTTCCAGGGGAGACAGAGGGTGACAGAGCAAGGGCTGTGGCACTGGGAACAGAGAGAAGCAGATGAATGTCAGTTATGTCGGAGGTAGAGTTGACAGAATTCTGTGAGTGACTGGACAGGGGAGGTAGGGAAAGAATGGATGGGCGGAGGATACACAGAAAGTAGAAGGAGTTAAGGAGGGTGCCCAAACTTCTGATTTGGACAGCCAGGGGCCTGGTAGCACCCAGGCAGAGAGAACCATCGTGGTTTACTGGATGTAAAAACTGGCCAAACAATAAAACATGAGGAGCAGGACAGGGCGTGAGTGGCAGGCGTCGGGGGACGTGGGGAGACAGAAGGTTAAATCATTATTCTCTTCAGTGCCTAAAATTGAAAAATCAGATAGAAGCAATATAAGCATATTCTTTAGAGATACTAAAAAAAATCAGTCAAAAGAGTTTCAAGTGTCTGCCTCTGGGGAGGGAAAAGCATGGGGGAAAAGAATGGAAGATTGCTGTTTTTCATAACAAATTTTGTAGAACTACAACTCTTTAAATAAACTATGTGCTTCTGTATTTGATTAAAATGTTTTTTTTTTTTAAAGAAAAGACTGGCTTGTCTAGGGTGTTGCTACCTTCAAGAGGTGTCTTTAACCACCTTTTTTATACAGAGGGGTATCCACATGATTTCAAAGGGCAATGTGCCTGCAAAGGGAATGTTCCTACTCCCTGCCAGATTTCTTCATTCACACTGTGCCCCTGAGCTTGAGTCCCAGAAAAACCAGAGAAAGCTTTCTAGAGGAGACCATGTTTAGCCTAGATCTTGAAAAGTCATAGGATTTCATGGAGGAAGGGACACTTCAGGTGGATGGTAAGAGTGAAAGCATGGGGGTATGACAAAGAGAGATGTGTTTGGGGAATGATTGTGGTTCTGTTTGGCAGCCTGAATGACAAATTGAAGTGACTCTAGGATGGAAACAGAAGATCAGTCAGGTAGCTAATGAAACTGATTTTCACAAAATCTGGCCCATGGGTCACCTGTATCAGGGTTCTAAGGATCCCTCAGTGCTTCTAAATCCTCAGGAGAGGGTGAGACAGTAATCTGCATTATAATATTTTCTCCCGGTGAACCTTATACATACTAAAATTTGAGAAACGCTGGTCAAGCACGAGTAGATAAAGTCCTGAAGTAGTGACCATGTGAATAGGAAAGAGGAAATGGTCACTAGACCTAGGACCCCATAGAATGCCAGGGCCTCTTGGGTCCAGAGTTGATCTCGGCCATCAGGTCAGGGTAAGTGGCCCTCCTGCCTGCAAAGAAATGCAGATGCTGGGGAACCAGCAGCACCCAACAGCTCCTGCCCACCACCTACTGCCATTCTGCCTCACTAAAAGGACGCCCACTTCACACGATATGGTAGGAGAAGTAGTAACTTCCAGTTTCAGCTTTTCCATTACACGTGTGATCTAAGATGTCGCTTCATTGCTTGGGTCTTAGTTTCCCCAAATGTAAAATGAGGTGGTTAGACTAGATTACCTCAAAGCCCACCTCATATCTAACCTTCTGAAAACAACTATGGATAATATCCAGAATATACAAGGAACTGAAAATCAAAATGATAAATAACAAGAACCCCAATAAAAATATTGGCCGAGAATATGAATGGGCAACTTATAAAAGAAGAAATGCCAAAAAACTAACTAGCATATAAAGAGGTGCTCACACTCATTAGTATTCAGAGAAATGCAAATTAAAACAATAGATGTTACTTTACGCTTATTAGATTGGCAAAAAAATTGAAAACTGGATCATGTCACATGTTGGCGGGGATGTGCAGTGCTGAAGGAAGTAGAGATGGGTACAGCCAGCCGGGAGAGCAATCTGGTACCACTTAAGTCAGATTGAGTGTGTGCCTACCCTACCACCCAGCAAGTCCACTCACCCCTAGGTAGATCTCCTGCAGAAATGATCACACAGCCTATAATGGAGCACACAGGAAGACATCCATTGCAATGTTATGTGTAGTGGCAGAGAGTTGAAGAGTGACTAGGTAAAATGTATAGAGTGCTATCGAACAGTTATAAGCAACTAACTAGATGTACATATAGCAAGATGGGCAGATCTCAAAAACACAATGCTGAGTGAACAAAGGGAGAAATATAATGAGAAACCTCTGTGATTCTCAAAATCCTGAAACCCTGTGGTAAAATATAAAGTCCTTACACTGTCCTACAAAGCCCCACATGATCTGCCTCCCCTGTCTCCATCACTCCATTTACCTCACTGACATCATCTTCTACCAGTGTCCCCACTACTCACTCTGACCCAGCCTCACTGGCTGCCCTGCTGTTAACACACGCCAGGCACTGAGACTGCAACAGAGTCTTTACACTGGCTGTTCCTCTGCCTGGAATTACAAGCCCTCAAAATCCCCTCCACACACACACACACACACACACACACACGCACGCACACACACAGTCCCCCTTGCCCTGCTCTATTTTTACATGAGACAATAATGAAATGTAATAATAAGTAAATTTTATAATCGTCTGAAAGATAATGAGTATTGTCCCACATTTACCACTAGAAGGTGAGCTCTGTGAGGGCAGGAACTTTTGTCTGTTTTGTTCCCTGATGTCTCTCAAGGCCTAGAACAAAGCCTATCATAAAAGGGGCCTTTATAAACTTTGGTTGACTAAATAAATGGATGGTGAGTGGGAATGAGAGTAAAGAATATTAAATAAAAAAGAGAGGCACCTAGCACAGGAAAATGATGATGAGGCTCAATTTATTGAGGGATATGAGTAATTTAACTTTGTGTGCCCAAGATTTACAAAGGGAGGTGACAGGCGAGCAATGTCTCATCACCCTCACCACCCCCAACCCCAGCCCATCTGTTGGAGTTCCTCTTCCTGCCAGGTCTTTGTGGAATGAGCAGGAAAAGTCCTGGCTGTGGAAAGAACCCTCTGCTTTGTCTACACAGCTGCTGTCTCTGAGATTTCAAGGCTGCAGCAGGGCTGAGGGCACCTCCTGGCATTCACGACTCCACCCAGTATCTCACACTCCTCAAACACAGGACCTACCCAAGGAGGAGAAGACTGGGCTCCACACAGAACAGCACCTAATACTGTTAGAGTGACTTCCAACTCACAAAGGCTTTCCACAACTTTGAAGGAAATTACTGTCCCATTGGATGGATAAGAAAACTAACATTTAAAAAGGATAGCATTTGGTCAGAATGGCCATCGTCAAAAAGTCTACAAGTAATAAATGCTGGCGAGGGTGTGGAGAAAAGGGAACCCTCCTACAATGTTGGTGAGAATGTAGATTGATGCAGCCACTATGGAGAACAGTATGGAAGTTCCTTAAGGAACTAAAAATAGAGCTACTATATGATCCTGCAATCCCACTCCTGGGCATATATGAGGAGAAAACTGTAATTTGAAAAGATACATGCACCCCAATATTCATTACAGCACTATTTACAATAGCCAGACATGGAAGCAACCTGAATGTCTATCAACAGAGGAATGGATAAAGAAGATGTGGTACATATATACATTACTCAGCCACAAAAAAGAATGAAATAATGCCATTTGCAGCAATACTGATGGACCTAGAGGTTATCATACTAAGTGAAGTAAGTCAGAAACAGAAAGACAAATATCATATGATATCACTTAAACGTGGAATCTAAGAAAAAAAAAGGAAAAAAAAGATACAAATGAACTTTCTTACAAAATGGAAAGGAAAGAGACTCACAGACATAGAAAACAAACTTATGGTTACCTAAGGGGAAAGGGAGGAGGAAGAGACAAATTAAGAGGTTGGGATTCACACATAGACACCACTATATATAAAATAGATAACCAACAAGGACCTACTGTATAGCACAGGGAACCATACTCAATATTTTGTAATAACTATAAGGGAAAAGAATCTGAAAAAGAATACACACACACATAACTGAATCACTGTGCTGTACACCTAAAACTAACACGATATTGTAAATCAAACTTATGGACTTGATACAGGCTATCTAAAAATTAATGTTAGAAACTAAGGCCAAATAAATCATCTCCTACTATTAAGACTTTAAAGGGATTATCCATTCCTTGCAAGCAGCCAGATGGTGGATCCTGTATACTAGCCATCATCAGCTCTAGCAGTAATAGTTCTGGTACTTTTGGGGGTTAAGGGAGGAACCACCAGGAATATGGGGCAACTTAAAGGCAATGCTAAGTGCAGTCAGATTAGGAAAGGGTGCAGGCTGGTTGGTTTCTTAAGCAGGCCAATTATTTAAGCCAAGAGATTAACGTTTACGAACAATACAGTCTGGTGTATGACTTGGGGTCTTCTTGTATATTACTCCCTGGACTCATTTAAGTGACACTGGCCTCATTCCCAAAGAGCAAAGTGGATCAGAACTGGCTTAATCCTTTGATCTGGTCTCCCTCAGAAGTAGTCCATGGCTTGCAGTTCTTTATCTCCAGTGAACTTGGCACCATGCAGTGCACATGGCAGGAGCTCCGTAAAGCTCCCTGAGCTGCAGACTCACTGAAGCCCACACGGCACAACTTTACATTGAAGCACTGAAACCCTGCAACTCTCCTTCTAAGAAGCCTCTTAGGGATTACCAGCTTCCACTAAATATCGATTTAGGCTGATCTTGTCTTAACCCCTCAATCCCACCCAGCAAACAACAAGTAAAAAGAAATTCACCATAATGATCAGTGTTACCTACATAGTGAGATATTTCCTTGTAAGCTGCATGAACCTTGAACACATGATAATCTCTGTCATTCTCATTTTCCCTCAAGTTAAAGTGGGGATTAAACTCTGTTTGCAGTTCTAAAACTGAGAGATTCTTTACATAAAGGACCTACACCCCAAATCACAAACAGAAATTTAAAGGTGTAAGAGATATCAGAGCTCTTGTCCACACCTTTATTTTTATTAATGAAAAAATTGAAGTCCTTTAGGCTTCACCTCTTTAAGGTGAAATGACTAGTTTAAGGTCACACAACTGGTAGGTGTCAAGTAACATTAGTCTCTGAGTCCCATCTGAAAGGCTAGCTTCCTGTACATTGGTGCTAAGGTGGTTCATTTTCTCCCTGAAGTTCCTTAGAAAAAGTTCATTTTTCTAAGGCCTACATTGTGCCAGGGAGAAAATGAATGGGGTTTAGTCCAAAAGAGTTCTACAAGCAGAGAATTTTGGTTTCTCTTTGTAACAGTTTTATTTAAGCTCAAAAGAATTTTTAAAAGCATTGTTTAGAGAATACGACAAAACTCTCAGACCTTAAAGCCCAGGCAGAGAGTTACATAAGCAAACAATAACATTACAAGACACATTCTGTGAACATAAAGATATGCATAAACATTTTTATATCATAAAAGAGAAAACAGCTCTCAGCCTGGAGAGGCTGGGGAATGCTTCAGCAAGGACGGGACATCTGAGCTAGGATTTCAAGGATAGGGGTCAGGGTCAGAACTTTCCATACAGAGGGAAGCATGTGCAAAGTCCCCAAGGTAGGTGAGGGCATGACACACTCAAGGATTTGAAAGGGGAGAACATTGTAGTGTTCAATACAGACAATGAGAAGAATAATGCAAAATAAAACAGGAGAGAGAGAAAAAGCCAGATCACACAGGACCCTCAGGGCCATGGAAAGGATTTTGGGCTTTATCCTAAAAGCTATAGCAAGTCATAGAAGAGTTTTAAGCCAAAGGGAGAAATGGCCAAGTTCAAATTTTTTTAAAAGACTCTGGCTGCAGTTGTAGCACAGAAAACAAATTAGAAGGGGAAGGAAAGAACACAGGGAGAAAACTGGGACTATTGCAGTAGTACAGGTGACAGAAGATCATGATCTGGGGTGGGGGTGGAGTGGGAAGAGATGGAGGGAAGTGGCTGATCGGAAAGGCCCTTCAGAGACGAAGGCAAGGTAACCTGCAAATGGACTGGATACGCGAGGGAAGGAGAAGGAGGTAGCAAGGATGCATGCTAGTGTTCGATGTATACAAATGGCTGGATGGTCTGGTCCTAGAGGGTATACATAGAGTAACAAGAGTTGGATTTTGTTATATTGAGATTTATATGTCATTATAATAGGATGTCACGTGGGCAGCTGACGATATGGGTCTGGGGCTCCAAGGCATCTGAACTGGGAATGTTGAAAAAAGATTCCTCAGAGAGTAGTCAACTAAAGCCATGGTTCTGTATGAGGTCAGCCAGAGAAGAGAGCATAGAAGGAGAAGAGAAAGGGGCCTAGGAAAGCCAACATTTAAACCAGTAAATAAGGATGGATCAGCAAGTGGCTGAGAAGAAGAAGAGTTAGGAAAATATTTTCTCAGACACTGACAACTTATCTTTTATGAGCTTTGCTTTTAAAAAGAAAAACTGAAAAAGCAGAAAAACTGCCACAGCCAAAGAGAAAGATAAAAACAAAGAAGCCCAAACATTCCATGTATATAATTATTAATCTTTGGATTACCAAGAATTGCCTCCATCAAAATTCTTACTTTTTAATATAGCTTGTTTATTCTTTTACAAAGCCCATGCCATGCTTCCCTTTAGGTAAAGTACACTTCCCCAGCAACTGATGTAGGGTTTGGCCATATGACAATGGATGTGAGCAGATGTGATATGCACCATGTCCAAGAAGAAACTTTAAATACACTTATATTTCTTGGCCCCAGCTCTTTTATTTCTGCCCTCTGCCATGAGAAAAGCATGCTTCTTCAATCAGGATCCTGAAATGAAAAGATACAATGAGCAAAACCAAACCCACTGCAACCCAGCAAAGGAACAGTTAATTCAGCCCTCAGGTGACATGAGCAAGAAACAATGTATGGGATTTTTAACCACTGAGCTTTGCAAGCTATTTGTTACTGCAGCAAAAGCTGACTAATATACTTGGCCACAGTGAGATTTCTTTAAAACTAAATATAGTTATTTCAAACTCCCATAGAAGGAAGCAAAGGTACTCTTTGTCTAGAACACATTATACCCCTGGCACTAATAAGCTATTTATAGACATTCCCTCATTTTACCCCTTGTGACAATTATTTTCACCATTTTACATGAACAAACTGAGGCTTAGATAAGTTACATATATTTCTCAGAACCACAAAACTAGCAAATAATGGAAATGCAACAAAAATTCATCTAACTGATTCCAAAGCCTAGGGACTCTCCATAATACCCTATTAAAGGATTTGCTAGAAATCAAACCTAGATCTCCCACATGGGAAACAAGAAAAAAACTGGTGAACCATCAGACTCAGCTTTAGACTACACTTATATACATGCATAGTTGTGCTGCTGTTGAATAAGCCCAGACTAACCAGCAACTCTGGATCTGAAATCTCACATTGTCACAACCTCCACCTTCCTCTCACCAGTGATATCATACTTGAGAAAATGGAAGCTGTAAGGTGGAATTTAGTGCTCATGATGTCACACTGAAAATTGGAAACAAAGGTGGCCTTTTATCTCCATCTCTATAGCTATGTAAACCAGGTGACTTTTTGTAATACCTCACTGTGATCACCTCTTATGAATTCAGCTTGGTTTTGCCATCTAGCCCTTGGTGATGAAAATCACATCTGCCATCCTTAATCTCAAGGCAGAATTAAACCTTTAACATGTTAAGTAAGATAGATAAGCAAGATATATTAATCACTTAACACTATCCATTTTTCCATTGAAGAGTTATGTATGTGTTTTGTCCAGAATTTATCATTGTCTTGTAAATCCCCTGATGAGACTTGGTGGGGGTAGTGGGGGTGGTGAGGTATAAAGGAAAAGCAGAAGCTTTGAAGTTAGAAAAGTCTGGGTTTAAATCCTGCTCTGCCTCTTACTAACTCTGTGACCTTGGGAACTTGACTTTATCTTTTGGAACATCAGTTTCCTTGGTGCAAAATGTGGATGAAAATAGTTAATTCAATAAGTTGTCTGAACAGAGAAAGATAAATACTTTATGATATCACTTACATGTGGAATCTAAAAAAATACCAAAAAAAGAAGCAGACGCACAGATACAGAGAGCAAATTACTGGTTACCAGCGGTGGATGGGGGGAGCAATACAGGAATGGGGGAATGGGAGGCACAAACTATTGGGTGTAAGATAGGTTCAAGGATGTATTGTACAACACAGGGAAAATAGCCAATATTTTGTAAAAACTGTAAATGGAAAGTAATCTTTTAAATTGCATAGAAAAAAATTTAATTTTTTAAATAAAAATTAAACTTTTAAAGTTGCTTGAAGATCAGATGAGATGGAATGTTCACTTCTTCACTGTGAATCATTGGCATCTGCCTTGAGCTGCAAGGAGACTCCGTGTCCAGGATGAGAACCCTTTAATAGCACACACACAATGCTGTATAATCATCATCATTATCACAGGTACCAACAATGTCAAGCACCAAATAGTGAACACCCATATACTCCAACATTTTTCCAAGCCTTTCCACACATTATCTCTAATCCTGACAACCTTGAAGCAAAATAAATGCTGTTATACTCATTTTAGAGAGCAGCAAACTGAGAGGTTAAGTGACTTGCTAAAGATCAGGGTTGGTCCTCCTGATCCTCAGGCTAGTGCCTTTCCCACTCACCACACTGCCTCCTGCTTTTGGCTGCTGAGCTATGCCTCTCTCTCTCTCCACTGTTGTCCGTGAGAGCTCTGGGGAGAAAAAATTATGAGCAAACAGATTTCCCTAGCAGGACCACATGAACACTCAAAAAGTATTGATTGTAAGACTTGCACACCAAAAACTATAAATTATTACTGAGAGAAATTAAAGATCTAAATAAATGGAGAGACATTCTGTATTCATGGATTAGAAAACTTAATATTGTTCAGTTGGCAACTGTCTTCCAAATGGATCAATAAGTTCAACAACACACACACACACAAAAATCCTAGCAGGCTTTTTGCAGAAATTGACAAGCTAATATTTACACAGAAATACAAAGAACACAGCATAGTCAAAAATATTTGGAATAAAGAAGAACAAAGTTGGAGGGCTTATACTTTCTAATTGCAAACTTATCATCAAGCACATAACCAAGGCAGTGTGATACTGACCATAAACAAACATATAAATAAACGGAATGAAATTGAGAGTCCAGAAATAATCCCTTATATTTATGGTCAATTGATTTTCAACAAAGGCACCAAGGCAATTCAAAGGGGAAAGAATAGCTTCTTAAAAATGGTACATGAACAATTGGACATCCACATGCTAAAAGATTAGCTTAGATTCCTACACACACCATACCTAAAAGTTAATTCAAAATTAATCAAATGCCGAGGAAGTTTTCACAAGCCTCTTAGATAGCCTCATCCACCAGAGGGCAGACAGCAGAAGCAAGAAGAACTACAATCCTGAAGCCTGTGGAACGAAAACCACATTCATGGAAAGATAGTCAAAATGAAAAGGCAGAGGACTATGTACCAGATGAAGGAACAAGATAAAACCCCAGAAAAAGAATTAAATGAAGTAGAGATAGGCAACCTTCCAGAGAAAGAATTCAGAATAATGATAACAAAGATGGTCTAGGACCTCGGAAAAACAATGGAAGCAAAGATCGAGAAGATGCAAGAAATGTTTAACAAACACCTAGAAGAATTAAAGAACAAACAAACAGAGATGAACAATACAATAACTGAAATGAAAAATACACTAGAAGGAAGCAATAGCAGAATAACTGAGGCAGAAGAATGGATAGTGACCTGGAAGACATAATGGTGGAATTCACTGTTGTGGAACACAATAAAGAAAAAAGAATGAAAACAGCCTAAGAGACCTCTGGGACAACATTAAATGCACCAACTTTCACATTACAGGGGTCTCAGAAGGAGAAGAGAGAGAGAAAGGACCAGAGAAAATACTTGAAGAGATTATAGTTGAAAACTTGCCTAACATGGGAAAGGAAATAGCCAACCAAGTCAGGAAGCACAGAGAGTCCCAGGCAGGATAAACTCAAGGAGAAACACACCAAGATACATAGTAATCAAATTGACAAAAATTAAAGACAAAGAAGAATTATTAAAAGCAACAAGGAACTCCCATAAGGTTAACACCTGATTTCTCAGCAGAAACTCCACAAGCCAGAAGGGAGTGGCACAATATATTTAAAGTGATGAAAGGGAAGTACCTACAACCAAGATTACTCTACCCAGCAAGGATCTCATTCAGATTCGACAGAGAAATCAAAAGCTTTACAGACAAGCAAAAGCTAAGAGAATTCAGCATCACCAAACCAGCTCTACAACAAATGCTAAAGGAACTTCTCTAAGTGGGAAACACAAGAGAAGAAAAGGACCTACAAAAACAAACCCAAAACAATGTAAAAAATGATAAAAGGAGCATACATATTGATAATTACCTTAAATGTGAATGGACTAAATGCTCTAACCAGAAGACAAAGGATTGCTGAATGGATACAAAAACAAGTATGCTGTCTACAAAAGGCCCACTTCAGACCTAGGGACACATACACACTGAAAGTGAGGGGATGGAAAAAGAAAGATGGAGTAGCATACTCATATCAGATAAAGTAGACTTTAAAATAAAGAAAGTTACAAGAGGCAAGGAAGGACACTACATAATGATCAAGGGATCAATCCAAGAAGAAAATATAACAATTATAAATATATATGCATCCAACATAGGAACACCTCAATACATAAGGCAAATGCTGACAGCTATAAAAGAGGAAATCAACAGTAACACAATAATAGTGAGGGACTTTAACACCTCACGAATGGACAGATCATCCAGACAAAAAAATTAGTAAGGAAACACAAGCTTTAAGTGACACAATAGACCAGATAGATTTATTGATATTTATAGGACATTCCATCCAAAAACAGCAGATGACACTTTTTTCTCAAGGGCACACAGAACATTCTTCAGGATAGATCACATCTTGGGTCACAAATCAAGCCTTGGTAAATTTAATAAAATTGAAATTATATCAAGCATCTTTTCAGACCACGACACTATGAGATTGGAAATAAATTATAGGGAAAAAATGTAAAAAACCCGAACACATGGAGGCTATTACTAAATAACCAAGCGATCACTGAAGAAATCAAATAGGAAATCAAAAAATACCTAGAGACAAATTACAACTAAAACACGATGATCCAAAACCTATGGGATGCAGCAAAACAGTTCTAGGAGGGAAATTTATAGCAATACAATCCTACCTCAAGAAACAAGAAACATCTCAAATAAACAATCTAACATTATACCTAAGGAACTAAAGAAAGAAGAACAAACAAATTCCAAAGTTAACAGAGGGAAAGAAATCATAAAGATCAGATCAGAAATAAATGAAGAAAACAATAGCAAAAATCAATAAAACTGGTTCTTTGAGAAGATTAACAAAACTGATAAACCATTAGCCAGATTCATCAAGAAAAAAAGGGAGAAGACTCAAATCAACAGAATTAGAAGTGAAAAAGAAGTAACAGCTGACACTGCAGAAATTTGAAGGATCATGAGAGATTACTAAAAGCAACTATATGCCAGTAAAATGCACAACCTGGAAGAAATGGACAAATTCGTAGAAAAGCAAAACCTTCTGAGACTGAACCAGGAAGAAATAGAAAATATAAACAGACCAATCACAAGCACTGAAATTGAAACAAACAAAAGCCCAGGACCAGATGGTATCACAGGAGAATTCTATCAAACATTTAGAAAAGAGCTATGACCTATCCTTCTCAAACTCTTCCAAAATATAGCAGAGGGAGGAACACTCCCAAACTCATTCTACAAGGACACCATCACCCTGATACCAAAACCAGACAAAGATGTCACAAAAAAAGAAAACTACAGGCCAATATCACTGATGAGCATAGATGCAAAAATACTCAGCAAAATACTAGCAAACAGAATCCAACAACACAGTAAAAGTATCATACACCATGATCAAGTGGGGTTTATCTCAGGAATGCAAGGATTCTTCAATATACACATATCAATCAATGTGATAAACCATATTAACAAATTGAAGGAGAAAAACCATATGATCATCTCAATAGATGCAGAAAGAGCTTTTGACAAAATTCAACACCATTTATGATAAAAACTCTCCAGAAAGTGGGCACAGAGGGAACCCACCTCAACATAATAAAGACTATATATGACAAACCCACAGCCAACATCATTCTTAATGGTGAAAAACTGCAACCATTTCCTCTGAGATCAGGAAACAAAACAAGGTTGTCCATTCTCACCACTATTATCCAACATAGTTTTGGAAGTATTAGCCACAGCAATCAGAGAAGGAAAAGAAATAAAAGGAATCCAAATCTGAAAAGAAGAAGTAAAACTGTCACTGTTTGCAGATGACATGATACTATATATAGAGAACCCTAAAGATGCTAATAGAAAACTACTAGAGCTAATGAATGAATTTGGTAGAGTAGCAGGATACAAAATTAATGCACAGAAATCTCTGGCATTCCTATACACTAACAATGAAAAATCAGAAAGACAAATTAAGGAAACACTCCCATTTACCATCACATCAAAAAGAATGAAATACCTAGGAATAGACCCACCTAAGGAGGCAAAAGATCTGTATGCAGAAAACTATAAGACACTGATGAAAGAAGTTAAAGATGATACAAACAGATGGAGAGATATACTATGTTCTTTCATAGGAAGAATCAATACTGTGAAAATGACTATACTACCCAATGCAATCTACAGATTCAATGCAATCCCTATCAAACTACCAATGGTATTTTTCACAGAACTAGAACAAAAAATTTTACAATTTGTATGGAAACACAAAAGACTCCAAATAGCCAAAGCAATCTTGAAAAGAAAAACTGAGCTGGAGGAATCAGGCTCCCTGACTTCAGACTATACTACAAAGCTACAGTAATCAAGACAGTATGGTACTGGCACAAAAACAGAAATATAGGTCAATGGAGTACAGAAAGCCCAGAGATAAACCCACACATACATGGACACCTTGTCTTTGATAAAGGAGGCAAGAATATACAATGGAGAAAAGACAGCCTCTTCAATAAGTGTGCTGGGCAAACTGGACAGCTACATGTAAAAGAATGAAATTAGAATGCTCCCTAACACCATACACAAAAATAAACTCAAAATGGTTTAAAGACCTAAATGTAAGGCCAGACACTCTAAAACTCTTAGAGGAAAACATAGGCAGAACACTCTATGACATAAATCACAGCAAGATTCTTTTTGATCCATCTCCTAGAGAAATGGAAATAAAAACAAAAATACACAAATGGGACCTAATGAAACTTAAAAGCTTTTGCACAGCAAAGGAAACCATAAACAAGACCAAAAGACAACCCTCAGAATTGGAGAAAATATTTGCAAATGAAGCAACTGACAAAGGATTAATCCCCAAAATATACAAGCAGCTCATGCAGCTCAATATCAAAAAAAACCCAAACAACCCGATCCAAAAATGGGCAGAAAACCTAAATAGACATTTCTCCAAAGAAGATATACAGACTGCCAACAAACACATGAAAAGATGCTCAACATCACTAATCATTAGAGAAATGCACATCAAAACTATAATGAGGTATCACTTCATACAGGTCAGAATGGCCATCATCAAAAAATCTAAAAACAAGAAATGCTGGAGGGAGTATGGAGAAAAGGGAACACTCTTGCACTGTTGGTGGGAATGTAAATTGGTACAGCCACTATGGAGAACAGTATGGAGGTTCCTTAAAAAACTAAAAATAGAATTACCATAAGACCCAACAATCCCACTACTGGGCATATACCCAGAGAAAACCATAATTCAGGCACCCCAATGTTCATTGCAGCACTATTTACAATAGCAAGGTCATGGAAGCAACCTAAATGCCCTACGACAGACAAATGGATAAAGATCATGTGGAACATATATATGATAGAATATTACTCAGCAGTAAAAAGGAACAAAACTGGGTCATTTGTAGAGACGTGGATCGACCTAGAGACTGTCGTACAGAGTAAAGTAAGGCAGAAAGAGAAAAACAAATATCATATATTAATGCATATATGTGGAATCTAGGAAAATGGTACAGATGAACTGGTTTGCAAGGCAGAAATAGAGACACAGATTTAGAGAACAAACATATGGACACCAAGGGGGGAAAGTCAGGGCAGCGGTGGGATGAACTGGGAGATTGGGATTGACATGTATACACTAATAACTAATAAGAACCTGCTGTATAAAAAATAAAATTCCAAGGCAATAGAAAAAAATTAATCGAATGTCTAAATACAAGAGCTAAAACTAAAACTGTTTTAGAAGAAAATCTAAAATCTAGGAGAAAACCTTCATGATCTTGAGTAGGCAAAGATTTCTTAGATAAGACACCAAAAGCAGGATTCAAAAAAGAAAAAATTGATAAAGAGGGTTTCATCAAAATTAAACATTTTTGATCTTCAAAAGATACCATCAAGAAATTGAAAAGACAAGCTACAGAATTGGAGAAAATATTTGCAAATCATATATCCAATCAGGAACATTATCTAGACTATATAAAGAACTCTTGCAACTAAATAACAAGACAAACAAGCCAACTTAAAATTGGGCAAATATTTGAAGAGACCTGTAGCTAAAGAAGATATATGAATGGCAAATAAGTGCTTGAAAAGATGCTGAACATCATTAATCATTAGGCTGATGCAAACTAAACCATGATGAGATACCACGTCATACTCACTAAAATCAAAAACACAGAAAACAAGTGTTGGTAAAGATGAGGAAAAACTGGAACCTTCATGAATTTCGGGTGGAAATATAAAATGATACAGCCACTTTGGAAAACAATTTGGCAGGTTCTTAAACATATATTACCATACAAATTAGGAAGTCCACTCCAAACTACTTACCCCAGAGTAATGACACCATATGTCCACACAAAACTTATACATGAATGATTATAACAGCGTTAGTCATAATAGCCAAAAAGTGGAAACAATCCAAATGGCCATCAGCTGATGAGTGGATAAATAAAATGTAGCACAACCATACAATGTAATACTATTTAGCAATAAAAAAGGAACAAAATATTGATACATGCTACAACATGGATGAACCTCAGAAATATTTGCTAAGTGAAAAAAGCAAGACACAAAAGACTACATATTGTAGACTCCATTTATATGAACTGTCCAGAGAAGGCAAAACTATGGAGGTAGAATGCAGATTCGTGGTTCCCTGGATCTGAGCTGGGAGTAGGAACTGACTGAAAACAGGCACAAACGATCTTTCAGGGTAGGGGTGATAAAAATATTCTAAAACTGGATTATGGTAATGGTTGCATAGCTCTGTAAAGTTACTAAAACTCATTGGACTGTACAGCTAAAACAGATGAAGTTTATGTTATGTAAATTACACCTCAATAAATCTGTTTTTTTAAAGTCTTAATTGAGTTCCTCCGCAAAATATCTCAGACAAGGTGAAGGAAGAAGCCTGGGGGAGTCTGCTCCCCGGCCTTGCTCCTTTCTGTTCTCTGGGAAGGACACATGAGCCCCTCTGTCAGTGCTAAGAGCTGTTTCCCCAGGAGCCTGGAGCGGCTGTGCCTGACTCCTCTACCTTAGTGACTCTTAACTGCCCCAATCCAGGCCTCTGGCAGCAAAGCTCACCTTGCAGAAATACTGTAAGTGTTATAAATACTTTAGGTCCTCAGGGAGCCCTGTCAGTTCTCTACTGTGGCATCAGCGACCTAGGGCAAGGAAAATTCTATTTCTAGGCATACTGAGTGTCTGTGACCTGCCTCAAGACAATAAACTGTTTCTTTCAGGGCATGGTTTGGACCCTTAAGTTATCCATGCTCTCTTAAAAGCTAATTCCTACAAGCTAATTACAGCCTACACCCCCAGAAAAACAGGATGAATACACGAAATTCAAACTAAAGCCCTGGTGGAAGGGCTGTGGAACCTGGGTTTAGAGCAGTGCAACGTTCTCAATCTGGGCTGTGTGATAAAACCATAAAACCACCTGGGAAGCTTTTCAAATGTATTAGTGGAGATGAATGTCCCTAAATGTATTATAACTGCCAATTAAAATATATTTTGTTTGATCAAATTAATAGTAATCAGTAATAGAATAAACACATAAAATCTAAAAAGTAAAAACAAAAAAATGCCTATTGAGCTTTTTGAAAATACTATAACTGTGTGTCCCCCAAAGAGGTTTAGATTTAACTGGCCCAGAATATGGTCTGAGCATCAGTATTTTTAAAGCTCCCCAGTGAATGTGCTGTGCATCCAGGGCTGAAAATCACCAGCTTTAGAAGGAGACGGGTGTCAAAACAATGTCTTCTATCAGTTACTCATTCACGCCTTAAAATGCATTTCTCTCTGAATAAGCATCTTCTTCCCATCTAATAAGAGCAGCAACTGGACAGAGCCAGCTGAATGTTGGACCCCAGGATGTCGTCCTTTGCAGTGTAGATGCCTCCAGTTCATCTCTGTTTATCCTAAATGAGTTCACATTGAGCGTATTGATCTGTACATCCTTAACCGTGACACTCGAAAAAGGGGCTAATGCTACAAATGTAACTGGTGGTGGAGAGGCTAAAAGAAAAAGACAGCCTTTATTATCAGTATTCAAGGACTTTTCTTGACACCAGTGACCAAGAATAAAACCAGTTAGGACCTAGTGCAATAGTAACACAATATTGAATACCAAAGGCAATCAAACATTCACCTCATCATGAGAATTTAGGGTAGAGTTCCCTGCTGGCTTGAGTAGACAAAAAAAGCTTTGTGGATGAAACAGAACTCCAGCTGGGCCTCGTCAGATTGACAGAATTTGAACTGGGGAAGGGGAGGAACAGTAAAAATAATCTCCAATAACAATAATTGCAACAGCATTTACCATAAAGCAGCACTCTTACTCAAGCATCATTTTATTTAAGCCTCACAACCACCTCATGGTCCTCATTTTACAGGTGAGGACATGGGGGCTTACAGAGGTCAAAACATTTGCCCAAGCTCAGTCAACAAGCAGGACTTGAATCTGTGCAACTTGACTCCAGAATCCAGGTACCTGGGCCAAGGCAGAGAAACAGAAAGGAACCCCATAACTTGTGTGATATTGTGCAAGGAATCCACTATGCTGGGAAGAAAAAACAGCCTAACTGGAACGAGTCTGGATCACCCACCCAGCCTATGACCAAAAAGGGGAATACCCAGATATTAAGCCAGCTACAACAAGGAGAACTGAATGAAAAGCAAACTAAAATGGTATTTCCTTTTTTTAGAAGCACAAGATGAGAAAAGCATCTGAAAAAGTGAGCATGACTAGGGAAGCACAGGTCTGGAGATTCCCAAGGGGTGAGATTTCACCAGAGGCTGGGAGAAATGCTGAGAACTGGAACTGGAAAGGAATCACTAAGCATCAGTCTACATTCTACCCATCTAGGACCCTCCAGGATCATGTAAAGGGCAGAAGAGCTAGAGAGGCATAGACTAGGAGGAGAAAGGACACAGAGGCAATATGAAATGTTAAGGCAAATAGTTGAGCATATATACCTTGGCTGAATTACAGTTTTCAAAATGCCGAGTTGTAATCAGAAGGTCATAGGTACACAGTGTGTGTTTTAATTGGGGGAAGGTACCCATGTAAGTGTCTGTGAAAGGCACAGAGAGTACACAGTCCCTGCCTGCAAGGAATGCACAGTCTTGTTGGAGAGTCAAGGAATAGTACTTATGCATAATCTCCTCAAATCATAGGAACCAAATCAACAGAAGCCTCAAAAGAAAGAAAGGAAAAAAGGAAAGAGGGAGAGATGAAGGCAGGGAGAGAGGGAGGGAAGCAGGGAGGGAGGGAGGGAGGACGGATGGAAGGAAGGGCACGGGAGCAGAAGGAAAGTGAAGATGAAAGGATAGGAAGAAGGAAGGAAATGAAGAAGAAAAACAGGGGAGGGAGGGAGGGAGGACGGGTGGAAGGAAGGGCACGGGAGCAGAAGGAAAGCGAAGATGAAAGGATAGGAAGAAAGAAGGAAACGAAGAAGAAAAACAGGGGAGGGAGGGAGGGAGGACGGATGGAAGGAAGGGCACGGGAGCAGAAGGAAAGCGAAGATGAAAGGATAGGAAGAAGGAAGGAAATGAAGAAGAAAAAGAGAAGGAGAGAAAGGGAGAGAAAGGAAGAAAAGAAAGAAGGGAGGGAGGGAAGAAGAGAGAGAACCAAGTTCACATAAGAAATTCATTTAGGGTAATGTTCATCAAAGTGTACATCACATACCATCTGCATCAGAATCACCCAAGGTGCTTCACAACACGACAGACCCTCAGAAGTGGGGTCTGGTAGTCAGAACCAGCACAGGTCTCCCAGAGGAACATTACACACTCTGAAATCTGAGAACGACTGGTGTGGGCATTGCCTATGGTCAGTCCACACACTCAGCCCCCTGCACCTCCTGCTACATCTCCAGCTACCAAACTGTACAAAACAATCTCATGTTCAGAATGCTGGGCCTCAGGCGAGATGAAGTCCTGAGCCATCAGATAGACATGAAAGTATATTCATAGTAGAGCATGGTCTTTTTCTGGAGTGAGGCAGATTCCAATTCAAATCCCAGTGCCACTTCTTCCTAGCCTTCCAGATTTCAGGCAAATTACTTATACCCACTGAGTTTCATGTTCCTCATCTGTAAAATCTTCATAAGACTGTTTGGAGGAATAATTTGGGCAGAACCCACTTCTTTCTGTCAGCTGCCTTTTATTTGCTGACTTTTAAGACAGGACTTCCTAGAAGGATTCTTTAAACACTAACCTTAGATATCAAAAATTGAATGCCTCTCCTGGCCACAACTAATGGGGAAAAATTACCCTTAAGTATTTCATCAGCTTCATGTTTCTTATTCCTCAGAACATTCTCCTGACATCCATGGTCTCCAAACCTTCACACATAAACTTCTCTCTATCTGAGATACACACACACACACACACACACACACACACACACACACACACACACACACCCCTACCTCCATACCCTCTTTATTCCTGTAAATTCTTACTCTTCCTTCAACATCCTGCTCAGGCTTCACCTCTACATTAAAACCTCCCCAAATCCCACACCGCTGCCCCACCTCCCCCATATCCACTGCCTAGGATGGCTCACAGAACCCAAACAAACTCCACAAGTGTGATCTCACCTTATTATGATGACTGATCTTATTCTCCCTTCCCACCAGATGATGGATCCCCCAAGAAGAAATGCGTATTAAACTTTGCAACTCCTCCCCTTAATATCATGCCTACTATGTAGCAAGCACCTTGTAATTTGAGTTCATATACTTCATATGTAAACTATGAAACTATGAAACTGATTTTTAGAGTGTTACAACTTACTCATCCTATTGTTTTCAAATGCCAGTCAGAGGCCGGGGCGGGGGGGGGGGAGGAAATCACCCTAGTTTAGTTTGATTTTTTAAAATCTGAATCAGAATTACTCAGCTTGATCCTTCACCTTATTCATTAAATTTGGCTCTGAATTACAAAATCCACCCTCCTAGAAGGAAGATTTGCCACCATTGAAGGATTAAGAAGACTGTCTCTGACTTTGAAGGCAAGTCCAGTCAGTGCAGCAAACGCTGATCAAGGAAAAGGCACTAAGCCAGGCACTGTAATTCTACAAAAAGAAGACTTCCAAAATCACAGAATCTCCGATGGAAACTTCCAAAGTGCTGACCTCCTGGCTGGCTGACAGGCTCTTCTCTAGACCATCCCTGGGGCGGGGGGCGGGGGGGGGGGGGTCTGCCTTTTTTTTTTTTTTTAACATCTTTAGTGGAGTATAATTGCTTTACAATGTTGTGTTAGTTTCTGCTGTACAACAGAATGAATCAGCCATATGCATACATATATCCCCATATCCCCTTCCTCTTGAGCCTTGCTCCCACCCTCCCTATCCCATCCCTCTAGCTGGTCACAGAGCACCAAGCTGATCTCCCTGTGCTATGCGGCTGCTTCCCACTAGCTATCTATTTTACATTTGGTAGTGTATATATGTCCATGCCACTCTTCCACTTCGTCCCAGCCTCCCCTTCCCCTGCTGTGGGGGTCTGTCTTTTTATCACAGTTCTGATACAAAGAGCAAAAGCCACATTTCTATACCTGGGCACTACCCAAGCTTACCTTGCAGTCCCCACCCCGAACTCCCTCCTTTATGAGTCACTAGCCATGCCCTTTTCTTGCCATTTCCAATGCCTGAGTTTGATTTTTCATTTTAAACCATTGATGGCCACTTCAAAATTCTACTCAAATAATAGCTACCATTTACTGAGTGGCTCCATGTGCCAGGTACCCTTTTAGAGGTTTTATGTACAGTCTATCATTTTAAATCCCAACAACCCTATAATGCATGTACTATAAGTCCCCTCATTTTACACCAATAACTTAATAAGTGAAGATGCTAGATGTGACTCTAAAGTCCATGTTTTTAGCTACAAAGACATACATCTTCATGAGCTCATTAAATATTCACATAATTCTCTGTGCATGAGGTATTATTGTTCCCATTTTACAGATGAAAAAACCAAGGCTCAGCCATAATATTTCTCAGACTAATTCCGAATTATTTAAGCCACTCTAGTTACTCATGTCTCTTTAGGTCTATGCTGGCAGCTGTCTTGCCAGCACAGACAAAATTGCAGCCAACCAGGAGGAGGACAGAGCTGAGAGGTGGAGAGAGATGGGCCTTGGAGACACAACCAAGGCTTACTAATATATCTATGGTCTTTCCTGTCACATAAGGCATTAAACTGCAAATTTAATTAGACTGACTTGGCTTTTTAATTGTTGCTTGCAAACCAAGGAGTCCTATCTGATACAAAAATGAAGCCCACAAGGTGAGACCATAAAGTACGGTGGATGACTTTTTATAAAGTTACAGGTAAAATTGATTCATCCAAATGAGGGCAGTTCCCTTTAATGTAGTTGTCTTAAGGGAAATAAAGTTGCAACTAAAGAGGGGGCAGGAAGCTATGAAACTATATCTCCTAAATTACAGTATTAATCAAGCACAGGCTAATATTTTGGAATGAACAATGTACATCATTTTGCAAGCATAGTTGCTTCATGTTGTAGAAGGAAGTAGATCAAAGGACAGGAAAGAAAATATTTGCTTCTACTCCTATTCAAACTATTGAATAGACTGTTGCTCTGTCAATTAGCACAAGGGAAGCCCATTCTGGACATTGGTATATAATTAGGGAGCAATCAGTTTCCCACACTGAACTAAAAGCCTTGAAACAAGCAAATAAAATACCAATTCTCAGCAAAATCAGGCCTGAAATCCCCAAACAAGTCATATGCCAGAGTCTACCTTTGACCTCAGATTCTCCTATTCCCTTCCCTCACTGGACTGAGACTCAGTGGATTCTCTCCTGGGATGAGGTCAGTAGTTCAGCTAAGGCAGCACATTTCCATGCCCGGTTCATGACCCACGGCCGACACTGCTGCCCAGACTATTACACCAGGGGAATCAAGTCACAAGACCATGCTAACCACAAGCTATGAAATAGGGGGAAATTGCCAAAAAGTATCCCTTTAGAGCTGTGCTATTTCTCTTCGTGTAAATAAAACGATATTCATGGCCCTTATGCAATTATAGAAGGATCAGATTAGCACCAAGAAGAATTTCCTTGGTTTAAGGACGAAAGAGAGATTTCAGAAGTGTAGACCCTCAGAATTCTAACCTGAGGCTCTTTGACTCAGGCCTAACTGTGACCTGCACCAACAGAGCTGAAGAGATGAGGGAGAAACTTTTCCTTTGGCATTTCCCTTTAGTACCATTGAGCTTGGACATAACACACTGTTGACCTCTCTTTCCTTACCTAACTGCACACGAGTGTGTGAAAACCTAGACTAACATCTTGGCTTTCTAGCTCACATAACAAACACCCATAAAGCTAGACCAGCTGTACAGAGGCACTGAATCCAAAAGAACAAGCCACGCTTCAAGGAGATCTGAAAGGCAATTGAAATCTTTGCTGCAATTTCTTTAAAAGGTACCAAGGAAGAAGTCCATTCATAATAATAATAAAACTTCTCAAGACCCTCTTTCCCCATCCCCTTCCTACTCTCCTATAGGGTGCTGATGTTCTACCAAGCTCATGGCCCACACTCCCCACATGCCCAGAAACTACCTCTCAGATCTCAGCCTGCATTTACTGTCATCCCCTTTCCTGCTTCCCTTCCTGAAATACCTCTTTCCCTGCAGCACGTCCCTGCCCTTACCATTGTAGCTCAATCTTCTGTTCCCTTCTCATCTGATTCCACAGAACGAAAGCTGCTGCCCACCTGAGAAGCCTTCCTTTTAGAAGGCAGGAGAAAGGAAAGCTTCTGAAAGTGAACTTTTTTGTCCTTATCTCATTTGCTCACCAAAATATAGACTTAAATGTACAGAAGGAAGATGATATCTGAAGTCAGATAACTTGGATAGTCTCAGTCACTGTGTGTGACTCTGGGGCAATTAATCTAAACTGTCTGACCTCCATCACTACATCTATAAAACAAGGTAACAGTGATGTCTCCTTACAAGGATGTGGTGATGATTGAGAAATCATGTTTTGTCATAAGGAATAACAAGTAAATCAGAAAGTGCTCTATGAACATGATTCCCAGTCCTACTGGCATAATTCCTTACATTGGCTTGGATATTATATATGCATCATTCTCAATCCTTATAAAAGATTTAACAAGATACTTAGAGATATAAAACAGTCTGTTTTGGGACTTCCCTGGTGGTCCAGTGGTTAATAATCTGCCTTCCAATACAAGAGACGTGGGTTCGATCCCTACTCGGAAAACTAAGATCCTACATGCCATGGGGCAACTGAGTCCACGCGCTGCAACTATTGAACCCGCACACCACAATTAGAGAGCCCATGTGCCACACGAAAGATCCCATGTGCCACAACTAAGACCCAGCCCAAAAATAAATAAATATTTAAAACAATAAAAATAGAAAATAAAATAAAATACTCTGTTTTCCAAGTTGGTCACTCTTCACAATCTTGGCTAGAATCTTAAAAATTAGTTACTTTTGCCTGTGTTGTGAGTCACCTGATTCTTCCAATCTGTTTTGGTGTACACCATAAAATGGAATCCAGAATCTTTAGGCTATCAGTTTGAAATCTGAATTTTTAAGTCTCAACTTGAGACTCCACATAAAACTTCCAAATCTCAGCTAGCCATAGCACAAAAGGTCTGATCCGATCCTCTTTTTAAAAGAGACTCTCAGAGGAAAACATAGGCAGAACACTCTATGACATAAATCACAGCAAGATTCTTTTTGACCCACCTCCTAGAGAAATGGAAATAAAAACAAAAATAAACAAATTGGACCTAATGAAACTTAAAAGCTTTTGCACAGCAAAGGAAACCATAAACAAGACCAAAAGACAACCCTCAGAATGGGAGAAAATATTTGCAAATGAAGCAACTGACAAAGGATTAATTTCCAAAATTTACAAGCAGCTCATGCAGCTCAATAACAAAAAAACAAACAACCCAATCCAAAAATGGGCAGAAGACCCGAATAGACATTTCTCCAAAGAAGATATACAGACTGCCAACAAACACATGAAAGAATGCTCAACATCATTAATCATTAGAGAAATGCAAATCAAAACTACAATGAGATATCATCTCACACCAGTCAGAATGGCCATCATCAAAAAATCTAGAAACAATAAATGCTGGAGAGGGTGTGGAGAAAAGGGAACACTCTTGCACTGCTGGTGGGAATGTGAATTGGCTCAGCCACTATGGAGAACAGTATGGAGGTTCCTTAAAAAACTACAAATAGAACTACCATATGACCCAGCAATCCCACTACTGGGCATATACCCTGAGAAAACCATAATTCAAAAAGAGTCATGTACCAAAATGTTCATTGCAGCTCTATTTACAATAGCCCGGAGATGGAAACAACCTAAGTGCCCATCATCAGATGAATGGATAAAGAAGATGTGGCACATATATACAATGGAATATTACTCAGCCATAAAAAGAAACGAAATTGAGCTATTTGTAATGAGGTGGATAGACCTAGAGTCTGTCATACAGAGTGAAGTAAGTCAGAAAGAGAAAGACAAATACCGTATGCTAACACATATATATGGAATTTAAGAAAAAAAAATGTCATGAAGAACATAGGGGTAAGACAGGAATAAAGACACAGACCTACTGGAGAATGGACTTGAGGATATGGGGAGGGGGAAGGGTGAGCTGTGACAGGGCAAGAGAGAGGCACGGACATATATACACTACCAAACGTAAAATAGATAGCTAGTGGGAAGCAGCCGCATGGCACAGGGATATCGGCTCGGTGCTTTGTGACCGCCTGGAGGGGTGGGATAGGGAGGGTGGGAGGGAGGCAGACGCAAGAGGGAAGAGATATGGGAACATATGTATATGTATAACTGATTCACTTTGTTATAAAGCAGAAACTAACACACCATTGTAAAGCAATTATACCCCAATAAAGATGTTAAAAAAAAAAAAGAGACTCCTGCTAATTTTTAACTATAGAAGTCAAAATCCCCCTACTCCAAATTTCTAATGAACAGCAGGCAAAGACATAATACAGTCTGTAAGAGAACTAAATTAGAAGGGAAAAAAGGTGGGGGGTAAATTGACATATACATATAAATATATATAAAATAGATAACTAATAAGAACCTACTGTATAGCGCAGGGAACTCTATTCAATATTCTGCAATGACCTATATGGGAATAGAATCTAAAAAAGAGTGGAGATATATATATATATATATATATATATATATATATATATATATATATATATATATGTATAACCGATTCACTTTGCTGAATGGAAGAAACTAACATAACATTGTAAATGAACTATACTTCAATAAAAAATTAATTTTAAAAAAGCAATTAAAATTTTTTTTTAAAAAAAAAGTGAAAAGAATGTAAAAACCCAAGACAGAAGGAATAAAGAATTAAGGAAAATCACCAGAGTACTTACACAAAAATAACAAATCTATTCCTTCTGAAACAGGAAATGAAAAAATTGTGGGCACATGTGGATCCACTGATTTCCAGTGAAAATGATTCCAAAGTAATCCCTTTAGGTTCCATGTGGGAAGGTGTCAGGGTGAATAAGCCGGATTGGGTAAAAGGGGACAAAAAAAGGGGAGGATGAAAGCACAAAGTGATGTGCAAGCTAACAGAGGCGGCACCCAGGATCTTCTTTATCTTTGAGCTTCACATTTGGGTTATGGGTACCTATGAACCAGGTGGAGGAAGAACCAGACAGCTCCTGTAGCACCTGTTCAAGAAGGGCAGTAGGTTTTGGGTGTCTTTTACCACCATCCTCTCCCCCAGGATTGGAGGAAACTCATCTTTCAATGAAGATGTGATATTTTCCTTGGTTCACTGGATATCACTGGATAAAGGGAGGAAGATGGATAAGAAAGGATAGCGAGAAACAGCTAGAAAGAGATTTTTTTAAAAGACTATTAAATTGCTCTCTTTGCCAGACTCCATACCAGGCAGATAATCAGAAACAAAGTTAATTTTCCTTGGTCTTCTCTAATGAAGATATGCTTTCTTCTGTAGGATACACAGGTGGATTGTCTTGGAGAGCTCACAAATCCTGGATAACCCCTTCTTTATGTGAGAGTTTTCCCTTAGATTATCCTCACCACCATCAACAACAGCAGCTAAAGAGGTAACAAAACCTGGATTCCATTTTCAAGGAGGAATTTAGCTCTGCCCATGCTGGTAAGAAACTATGAGATCCAACTGATTGTATGCTTAAATTATAGGCTTAAACTTGACATTGAAACCCAAATAAATATAACACCAGAAGACATTTTCCATTGATCCCTCCTCTGAGTTCCACTGCATTTAGCTTAACAAGCAGCTCATCCACATGTGGCTAGAGAGGAAAATACCCTCAAAGGCCAGAGAAAGCCAAAGAGACCCATGCAGGATAGAAAGCTTAGCCATGGAAACTCCACACTCCAGATTGAATTTCACAAGCAGGACAGACAGGCACCACCAAACTGGGTCCAGTGTCCTGGCTATGGCTCCTAATTCTCTAATCTGGTTCTATCTATGAGTCAAGGGAAAACCCGGAAATATTATACGGTCACCAAATGTGAAGATATTTCCAAAGGATACAGGATGCCATTCTCAAGACAAGCATCTTTTCCTTTTCCCTTAATATCTACCCAACTTCAAAGGCACACTCTAAATGTTGTGACACCAGAGGGAGACCACATGAAACATCTCAAGAATAACCAGACTGGATGTTGAGATACCCCAGAGAACTGCAGATTTTTTCCCAAATAGGAAAATTTAGTTCTTTAGAGCATATCTCAAAAATCAAATAGCTAAGACCACATGCAGAGGTGGGGATAAAATGAAAGCTGAACCCCAGGGATGGGGTGACTAAAGAAGAAGACTGATAATCTTTCCATCAGCTGTACAAGCTGCAGATTAAATCACTGTGATCATCTAGGTAGACCCTGCATCTATGGGATAACTGAGTTGACAATGAGTTTTCCCACAAATGAAAATGATCTAGCTCTGGCAGCTGTGGACTTTGGGGACAAGCACATGCAGGAACTGGGCCACATCAGACTCTGAGTGGTCCCCACAGGGCCCACAGCAGGTCCAGAGACCAGTCCAGAAGCAGAGGAGAGCCTCTTGGGGAGGTGGAGGTGGGCTGTGGCTCACGGCGTGTGCAAGGACACTTACAGCAGAGACCCCAGGGAAACATAATTATTACTATTAATTTTATTAGGTTTTGGTTCATTGTGTTGTTGGTTCTGACTTTTTATTTTTTTTTTTTAGTTTCTTTTTCTTTCTTTTTTGTTTGTTTGTAGTTGTTTTACTTTTTTTTTTTTTTTTTTTAGTCTTTTGGGATCTCCATGTTTTATAACATATTTTTAATTTTTTAATATATATTTCTATTTTTACTTTGCTTTTCTGTTGTTCTGTGTTCTTTTACCTTATTTTTTTCTTCTTTTTCTTTAATATATATATTTTTTTAATTTCCATTTCTACTTTGCTTTTCTATTGCCCTGTGATTTTTCCCTTTTTATTTTATTTTATTTTATTATTTTTTAAATCATTTTTATTGGTTTGTTCTGTTTCCTTGCTTTATTCTTCAGTTGGTCCACTTCTTTGGTTTTGTTTTTAGGTTATCTGTTTTTGCTAGTTTTAATCCTAATTGTTTGATTTCATTCTTGGGTTCTTTTCTTTGGTTGTTGTCTTGCTTTTTGTTTTATTTGGTTCTGTTGTTATTTCTTTTGTGTGTGTGTGTGTTTCCTTGTTTCTGTTTCTTTTGTTTGATTTTACTTTTTACCATTTGTCTGGGCTTTTGTTAGTCTTTTTTTTTTTTTAAATCCTCCTTTTTGCTGGGATCAGCAACTTGCGGGGTCCTGGTCACTCAACCAGAAGTTGGGCCTGAGGCTCTGAGGTGGGAGCACGGAGTCCAGTATACTGGACCACTACAGAATTCCCAGCCCCAGGGAAGATTAATCACCAAGAGCTCTCATGGAGACCTCTGCCTGATTCCAAGACCTGGCTCCACCCAACTGCCAGCAGGTCTCAGTGCTGGATGCCTCACACTAAACAACAAACAAGACAGGAACACAAACCCCCCATCATCACGCAGACTACCTAATGTCATACTAAGCTCACAGATACCCCAAAACACACCACCTGATATGTCCCTGCTCATCAGAGGAAAAAGACTCAGCTCCACCCACCAGAACGCAGGCAACAGTCCTCCCATCAGGAAGCCTATGCAAGCCACTGGACAAACCTCACCACCGGGGTAGAGAACAGAAGCAAGAGGAACTGCGACCCTGCAGCCTGAGGAAAGGAGACCTCAAATACCATAAATTAGACAAAATGAGAAGACAGAGAAATATCTTACAGGCAAAGGAGCAAGATAAAAACCCACAGGACCAAATAAATGAAAAGGGAATAGGCAAACTACCTGAAAAAGAATTCAGAGTAATAATAGTAAAGATGATCCAACATCTTGGAAACAGAATAGAGAAAATACAAGAAATGTTTAACAACGACCTAGAAGAATTAAAGAACAAACAAACAGTAATGAACAACTCAATAAATGAAATTAAAAACTACTCTAGAAGGAATCAGTAGCAGAATAACTGAGGCAGAAGAATGGATAAGTGAGCTGGAAGATAGAATGGTGGAAATAACTGCTGCAGAAAAGAATAAAGAAAAAAGAATGGAGGACAGTCTCAGAGATCTCCCAGACAACATTAAGTGAATCAACATTCAAATTATAGGCATCCCAGAAGAAGAAGAAAAAAAGAAAGGGTCTGAGAAAATATTTGAAGAGATTATAGTCGAAAACTTCCCCAACATGAGAAAGGAAATAGTCAATCAAGTCCAGGAAGTGCAGAGAGTCCCATACAGGAAAAACCTAAGGAGAAACATGCCAAGACACATGTTAATCAAACTAACAAAAATTAAACACAACCAAAAAATATTAAAAGCAGCAAGGGAAAAGCAACAAATAACATACAGGGAATCCCCATAAGGTTAACAGCTGATCTTTCAGCAGAAACTCTACAGGCCAGAAGGGAGTGGCAAGATATATTTAAAGTGATGAGGTAAAAACCTACAACCAAGATTACTCTACCTATCAAGGATCTCATTCAGATTCAACTGAGAAATCAAAAGCTTTACAGACAAACAAAATTTAAGAGAATTCAACACCACCGAACCAGCTTTACAACAAATGCTAAAGGAACTTCTCTAGGCAGGAAACACAAGAGAAGGAAAAGACTTACAAAAACAAACCCAAAACAGTTAGGAAAATGGTAATAGGAACATACATATTAATAATTACCTTAAATGTAAATGGATTAAATGCCCCAACCAAAAGACACAGACTGGCTGAATGGATACAAAAACAAGACCTGTATATATGCTGTCTACAAGAGACCCACTTCAGACCTAGGGACACATATAGACTGAAAGCAAGGGGATGGAAAAAAATCTTCCATGGAAATCAAAAGAAAGCTGCAGTAGCAATACTCATATCAAACAAAAGAGACTTTAAAATGAAGACTATTACAAGAGACAAGGAAGGACACTATATAATTATCCAGGGGTCATTCCAAGAAGATATAACAATTGTAAATATCTGTGCACCCAACATAGGAGCACTTCAATACATAAGGCAAATGCTAACAGCCATAAAAGGGGAAATTGACAGTAACACAATAATAGTAGGTGACTTTAACACACAACTTACACCAATGGACAGATTATCCAAACAGAAAATAAGTAAGGAAACACAAGCTTTAAATGACACATTAGACCAGATGTCCTTAATTGATATTTATAAGACATTCCATCCAAAAACAACAGAATAAACTTTCTTCTCACATGCTCACAGAACATTCTCCAGGATAGATCACATCTTGGGTCACAAATCAAGCCTTGGTAAATTTAAGAAAACTGAAATCATATCAAGCATCTTTTCCAACCACAATGCTATGAGACCAGATACCAATTACAGGGAAAAAAAATGTAAAAAATACAAACAGATGGAGGTTAAACAATACACTACTAAAACAACTAAGAGATCACTGAAGAAATCAAAAAATACCTAGAAACAAATGACAATGAAAACACAACGACCCAAATCCTATGGGATGTGGCAAAAGCAGTTCTAGGAAGGAACGTTATAGCAATACAACCCTACCTCAAGATACAAGAAAAATCTCAAATAAACAACCTAACCTTACACCTAAAGCAATTATAGAAAGAAGAACAAAAAAAAACCAAAGTTAGCAGAAGGAAAGAATTCATAAAGATCAGATCAGAAATAAATGAAAAAGAAATGAAGAAAACAATAGTAAAGATCAGTAAAATTAAAAGATGGTTCTTTGAGAAGATAAACAAAATTCACAAACCATTAGCTAGACTCATCAGGAAAAAAAGGGAGAAGACTCAAATCAACAGAATAAGAAGTGAGAAAGGAGAAGTAACAGCAGACACTGCAGAAATGCAAAGAATCATGCAAGAGTACTATAAGCAACTATATGCCAATAAAATGGACAACCTGGAAGAAATGGAGAAATTCTTAGAAAAGTACAACCTTCTGAGACTGAACCAGGAAGAAGTAGAAAACATGAACAGACCAATCACAAGCACTGAAATTGAAACTGTGATTAAAAATCTTCCAACAAACAAAAGCCCAGGGCAAGATAGCTTCACAGGAGAATTCTATCAAACATTTAGAGAAGAGTTAACACCTATCCTTCTCAAACTCTTCCAAAATATAGCAGAGGGAGGAACACTCCCAAACTCATTCTACAAGGCTACCATCACCCTGATATCAAAACCAGAAAACAATGTCACAAAAAAAAGAGAAAACTACAGGCCAATATCACTGATGAACATAGATGTAAAACTCCTCAACAAAATACTAGCAAACAGAATCCCACAGCACATTAAAAGGATCATACACCATGATCAAGTGGGGTTTATCCCAAGAATGCAAGGATTCTTCAATATACACAAATCAATCAATGTGATAAACCATATAAACAAAGTGAAGGAGAAAAACCATATGATAATCTCAATAGATGCAGAAAAAGCTTTTGACAAAATTCATCACCCATTCATGATAAAAATCCCTCCAGAAAGTAGTCATAGAGGGAACTTACCTCAACATAATAAAGGCCATATATGACAAGCCAACAGCATTCTCAATGCTGAAAAACTGCAACCATTTCATCTAAGATCAGGAACAAGACAAGGTTGCCCACTCTCACCAGTATTATTCAACATAGTTTTGGAAGTTTAGCCACAGCAATCAGAGAAGAAAAAGAAATAAAAGGAATCCAAATCTGAAAAGAAGAAGTAAAACTGTCACTGTTTGCAGATGACAGGATACTATACATAGAGAATCCTAAAGATGCTACCAGAAAACTACTAGAGGTGATCAATGAATTTGGTAAAGTAGCAGGATACAAAATTAATGCACAGAAATCACTAACAATAAAAAATCAGGAAGAGAAATTAAGGAAACACTCCCATTTGCCATCACATCGAAAAGAATAAAATACGGGGCTTCCCTGGTGGCGCAGTGGTTGAGAGTCCGCCTGCCGATGCAGGGGACACGGGTTCGTGTCCCGGTCCGGGAAGATCTCACATGCCACGGAGCGGCTGGGCCCGTGAGCCATGACCGCTGAGCCTGCGTGTCCGGAGCCTGTGCTCCGCAACGGGAGAGGCCACAACAGTGAGAGGCCCACATACCGCAAAAAAAAAAAAAGAATAAAATACCTAGGAACAGACCCACTTAAGGAGGCAAAAGACCTGTATGCAGAAAACTATAAGACACTGATGAAAGAAATCAAAGATGATACAAACAGATGGAGAGATATACCATGTTCTTGGATTGGAAGAATCAACATTGTGAAAATAATTATACTACCCAAAGCAATCTACAGATTCAGTGTAATCCCTATCAAACTACCAGTGGCATTTTTCACAGAACTAGAACAAAAAATTTCACAATTTGTATGGAAACACAAAAGACCCCGAATAGCCGACACAATCTTGAGAAAGAAAAACTGAGCTGGAGGAATCAGGTTCCCTGACTTCAGACTATTACTGTAACTACAAAGTTACAGTAATCAAGACAATATGGTACTGGCACAAAAAACAGAAATATAGATCAGTGGGACAGGATAGCAAGTCCAGAGAAAAACCCACGCACTTATGGTCATCTTACCTTTGATAAAGGAGGCAAGAATATACAATGGAGAAAAGGCAGCACCACTTCAATAAGTGGTGCTGGGAAAACTGGACAGCTACAGGTCAAAGAATGAAATAAGAACACTTCCTAACATCATACACAAAAATAAACTCAAAATGGATTAAAGACCTAAATGTAAGGCCAGATACTATAAAACTCTTAGAGGAAAACATAGGCAGAACACTCTATGACATAAATGACAGCAAAATCTTTTTTGACCCACCTCCTAGAGTAATGGAAATAAAAACAAAAATAAACATATGGGACCTAATGAAACTTAAAAGCTTTTGCACAGTAAAAGAAACCATAAACAAGACGAAAAGACAACCCTCAGAATGGAAGAAACTATTTGCAAACGAAGCAACTGACAAAGGATTAATCTCCAAAATATATAAGCAGCTCATGCAGCTCAATATCAAAAAAAACAAACAAACAACCCAATCCAAAAATGGGCAGAAGACCTAAATAGACATTTCACCAAAGAAGACATACAGATTGCCAACAAACACATGAAAGGATGTTCAACATCACTAATCATTAGAGAAATGCAAATCAAAACTACAATGAGGTACCACCTCACACCAGTCAGAATGGCCATCATCAAAAAATCTAGAAACAATAAATGCTGGAGAGGGTGTGGAGAAAAGGGAACCCTCCTGCAGTCTTGGTGGGAATGTAAATTGATACAGCCACTATGGAGAACAGTATGGAGGTTCCTTAAAAAACTACAAATAGAACTACCACATGACCCAGCAATCCCACTGCTGGGCATATACCCTGAGAAAACCATAATTCAAAAAGGTACATGTACCACAATGTTCATTGCAGCACTATTTACAATCAGGTCATGGAAGCAACCTAAGTGTCCATTGACAGATGAATGGATAAAGAAGATGTGGCACGTATATACGATGGAATATTACTAGCCATAAAAAGGAATGAAACTGAGTTATTTGTAATGAGGTGGATGGACCTAGAGTCTGTCATACAGAGTGAAGTAAGTCAGAAAGAGAAGAACAAATACCGTATGCTAATGCAGATATATGGAATCTAAAAAAATGGTACTGATGAACCTAGTAGCAGGGCAGGAATAAAGATGCAGACACAGAGAATGGAGTTGAGAACCCAAGGGGGGTGGGATGGGGAAGCTGGGACGAAGTGAGAGAAGTAGCACTGACATATATACACTACCAAATGTAAAATAGATAGCTAGTGGGAAGCAGCAGCATAGCACAGGGAGATCAGCTCACTGCTTTGTGATGACCTAGAAGGGTGGGATAGGGAGGGTGGGAGGGAAACTCAAGAGGGAGGGGATATGGGGATATATGTATACATATAGCTGATTCACTTTGTTGCACAGCAGAAACTAGCATAACTTTGTAAAGCAAATATACTCCAATAAAGATATATTTTAAAAAATCAAATAGTTACCTAAGCTTTCTACCGCCTTCATTGACACTACTGAAAATCAACTTTTCTCAAACCTAAGCTATGAGTCTACACCATACAAATGAGAGGGCAGGGCACTAAAGCGGCTCAGTCTAAAGAGATGATTAAGGGGAGTTCCCTGGTAGCCTGTGGTTAGGGTCCGGGCTTTCACTGCTGGGGCCCGCTTTCAATCCCTGGTCAGGGAAGATCCTGCAAGCCATGCGGTGTGGCCAAAAAAAGAAAAAAAAGATGATGAGAGGAAAGACTCAAGTCTAGTTTTGTATAAAGAGATGATTAAGAGGGAAATGTCCAGAGATTGCACAGATTGTGGCAATAATGTCAACTATCCATTCATTCACTCAATAAATAAATATTCAGCAGAACAGCTACATACAAAACACCTATGTGATAAGCAAAATGAGGAATAGAAAAATAGTTGAGATAGACTTTGCCTTCAAAAACTAAAACACATGTATATTTTTAAAACCCATAAGTTAGAAAGCATTAATTGCCCTAAGAAAGGTACAGATAAAGTGTCATACTCACGTGAGTTCAGAGAAGGCTGAAATTATTTCTGGTAGAAAGGGTCAAGAAAAGCTTCACAGAGAAAATAATATTTCAGATGACCTTTGAAGGATGGGTTAAGATTTGGACCTGAAAGATGAAAGGAAAGTGCATCCATGTGGAAGGATTGGCCTGAGCAATGGATCTAAGGAGGCAAAACACTGGAAACAAGACATTTTTCAGTCTGGCTGGAAGAGAGGCTGCAAGGCACGTAATGCAGTGGGGGAAAGATTGGAAAAAATAAGCTAGAGCTAGTTCATAGGTGGTCTTCAGTAACAATTTGGAATTTATATTCTAAATAATGAAGAGCCCCTGAAGGTTCCTGAGCTGCGGGTGGCATGGTGAGACTTCAGAAGAGTTCATGGGCAAGGCAGATTAGAGGAGAATGCAACCAGTGGGAAGAAGACAAACTAGGGGGCTTCCCTGGTGGCGCAATGGTTGAGAGTCCGCCTGCCGATGCAGGGGACGCGGGTTCGTGCCCCGGTCCAGGAAGATCCCACATGCCGCAAAGTGGCTGGGCCCGTGAGCCATGGCCGCTGAGCCTGCGCGTCCAGAACCTGTGTTCTGCAACAGGAGAGGCCACAACAGTGAGAGGTCCGTGTACCGCAAAAAAAAAAAAAAAGAAATAGACAAACTAGGATAGAAATACATGGTGGAGGTAAAAAGCAAAGAACTGGGTTATCAGTGAGGGCATGAAGAGGAGGGGGTAGATGAGAGAAATGTTGTCGAGTAAAGGCCAACAGGATTTGGTCATTGGTGGTCATGTGGGAAAATGACATCAAAGATCATCCCAAAGTGTGTATTCTGGATGTCTGAGAAGATAGTCATATTATCAACAGAAACGGAACTTAGAAGGTGACAAAGGCTGTGGAACACCCAAGTGCTTATGTTTGGTCATCAACTGGAAATGTGGGGCTGGTGCCAGGAAGACACAGAGAGAGAAACCCAAAGGTTCTGTTCAGTCCATGTCTTATTTTACCTCTGTGGTATTTTCATTGTTGATCCCTCCCTCCTCAAAACTCTCCTCTTGGTGGGACTTCCCTGGTGGTGCAGTGGATAAGACTCTGCGCCCCCAAAGCAGGGGGCCCAGGTTCAATCCCTGGTCAGGGAACTAGATCCCACATGCATGCCGCAACTAAGAGTTCACGTGCCACAACCAAGGATCCTGCCTGCCACCACTAAGACCCAGTGCAACCAAATAAATAAATTAAAATATTTAAAAAAAAAATTCTCCTCTTGGGTTTCTGGACAACATCCTTTCCTTGTTTTCCTCCTTCCCCTGTAGCAACTCTGTCCTAGGCTCCAACAGCTCCTTTTCTGCTACTTGTCCCACAATAGTTATGTTTCTCAGTCTTTTTCTCATTCTGCACCCTGTCCCTGAATGTTTCATCTTTGCCCATTACTTAACCACGCCTCCATGTAGATGGATCTGTAGAAGGCGGTGGTTGAGAATGCAGGTTCTGGAATCAGCCTAGGCTCAAATCCCAGCTCCACCATTTCCTGGACACGTGGTATGGGACGAGTAATGTGCCTTGATCTTTCGCATCTATAAAATGTGGTTACAGGGTTGTGAAAGAGGATTTAACATGAGGATTAATACAGAATGTGGTACATAATAAATCCTCGGTAAACGGTTATTATTAGTAATCACAATTTGTAACTGGAAATCTAGATCTCTCTCCTGATGGCCAGATGCATATAGTAAGTTTTCACCTGGGCAGGATCCCCTGAAGTCTGAAAGTAAACTCATCATCTTTCTCACCTCCCACAACCCTCTCCCTCCTCTGTGTTACAAACATTCATCCAATCATCCAAAGTAGAATCCTGGGAATCATCCCACATTTCTCTCACTTTCCAACTCCCCATTTCCATCTGCCGTGAATTCCTATAAGATAAAAGTCCCAGTAACTCAACAGGCCATAAAAAGCCCGTCATTATCTCACTCCAGCTTCCCTGCCCAATTCCCACCACTCCTATTCCCCAATGTACTCACATAGTCTACTCCAGCTTCATACCAGGTACTTGCCATTATTCACAAACACCAAGCAATCGAATATGTGTCTTTGTACATTTCATTCCACTGCCTGAATGTCCTTCTTCCAACTTCTTATGCTCAATACAGATAATTTCTATTTGCCTTTAAATACTCAGCTTGTGTCACCTCCCTGTGAAGCCTTTCCTAACTGCCAGTGGGTATTTAGGTGCCTTTCTTTCTGTTTCTATAAAGAGGTGTGCTCTCCTGTTGTAGCAGTTACCACACTGGAAGTATTGATTTGTTTTTCTCTCTTCTCCAGTAAATTGTAAGGAGCTCACAAGCAAGGACCATGTCTTACGGCTCAACTCTCTCCCTCACCCCCCAGTCTAGCACAATATATAGCACATAGCAGGTTCTTCAATGTTTTCATATATTCGTGAATAACTGAACAATTAAACAAAACAAGATAATCCTAGAAGTTTCATGCCCCCTTTTTTGTCAGCATGATTAATCATAAAATTCACAATCATATAATTCAAAAGGTTTTCTGGTTTAGTCCACACCTCTGGAAGAGTAAACAACAGTTTTTCTATCTTATTTTTCAAGATATATATCTTTTCAAGCTAATGAGTAGTTTTTATTTTCTCCTTCATGCTTTCCTGCATTCTCTAAATGTTCTCTGGTTAATCTCTTGATCCATACCAAATCAGTCACCTGATAAAAATCAGAAAATGTAAAGGAAAGCCTGAAATAAATTTAAGTCTTCAAATATGATTAGACCCTCTTTAATTCAAATGGTTGGGTAATGTGATGTCTAAAGATTATCATTCAAAGTGCTAAATGGTCATTGTATTGGGTGTTGAGGACCAGGGTGAGGGATAAATCCCAGGTAACAAGATATAAAAAAAAGAATAATTTTTAAGCACATCCTTCTAATTCAAAGACAATATGTCCTGGGACTTCCCTGGTGTTCCAGTGGTTAAGAACCTTCCAATTAAGGGGATGAGTGTTCGATCCCTGGTGGGGGAACTAAGATCCCACTTGCCATCCCACATGCCCCAGGGCAAGTAAGCTTGTGTGCCGCAATTTCTGAGGCCACCTTGGAGCCCGCACACCACAACTAGAGAGCCCGCCCGCTGCAACTACAGAGGAGCCCACGCGCCACAGCAAAGAGCCTGCACCCGGCAACTAAGAACCGACGCAGCCAAAAATAAATAAACAAAATTTTTTTAAAAAAGGAATTGTTGATAATTTTAAAAAGACAGTAGGTCCTACTAAGGGAGGTTGAGGGTAAGAAAATTAATTCCTAGTTATTACAGTGACCTTACAAGACCAGCGTTTGATACCTGTCAGCAGCCTCTGTTTGTGGAGGCTCTTAACGTTTTCATGCAGTCTCTTGGGATCAGCCTCTCTACCCTCTCCTTCGACACACCTGGACCTTTGGTGATCACCTGCTGGAAAGCATTTCATCCCGCCATCACTCTCCCAGACCCATCTACAATGGGAACCTTGACTCTGGCCCTGAGCCATCTCCCCAAGTGTCCGAATGGACAGAAGCTCTGGGTCCTGGGCTTCCTCTAGCACTTTGGGAGCTGACATTGTACTCCAGTGTCCTGAACTTTTTGATGAAAAGCTCTCTTCCAGATTGAGAGAATGAACCATAGATAATGAAAGGCACCAAAAAAAGGAAACTCTGAGGGACCAGCCTGCTCAGAGATCAGTGACTTGGACAATGTTGCCACCCATCGGTCAAAAATAAAAGTACAACTGGTCATTTTACCGAATTTGGAGTGATTTAACGGAACATTTCACGTGGAACTGGAACCGGCAGTAGCTGAATTCTTATTACCATTACTACTGGTGCTTTGACAATAAGCCGTTTATATTCATAACACAATCATAATTACAGCGGATATACGAGCAGGGGCTGCTGCAGAAATGGAGATTTGGGGAATTGGAGTAGGAAAACTGTTCAGATCCTGAAGAGAGAGTGAAGGGCAAAAAAGGTTGGACAAAGTGCCCTGATGAGAAAAATAGCTGGAGAAACTGGAAGATAACGGCTGAGCGCCTCCTGTACACCACAAACCGACTGACCTAGGTAACTTCACAGGACGAATCTAATTTAATCCCCACTAAAACTCTACCAGACTGGTACTTCTGTGCCCATGACTAGAGTGGGAAGGGCCAAAGAAGCGACAGATTTGCGTAAGCTCACAGCTCAGCCCCAAGAGGGCTGGTTTGAGCTCAGGTCTATCTGTCCTGTTCCCAAAGTCCGTTCTCATGCTACCAGCCCTAAGCACCTGTCCTCACTTCTCAAATTTGTGTAGGGCAGATGTTGAGTCTATAAGATGGGTTTTTGTTGTTGTTGTTTTTGCGGTACGCGGGCCTCTCACTGTTGTGGCCTCTCCCGTTGCGGAGCACAGGCTCCGGACGCGCAGGCTTAGCGGCCATGGCTCACGGGCCCAGCCGCTCCGCGGCATGTGGGATCTTCCTGGACCGGGGCACGAACCCGTGTCCCCTGCATCGGCAGGCGGACTCTCAACCACTGCGCCACCAGGGAAGCCCTATTTTTACTTTTTAATGGGACTACTAGAAAAAATTTAGTTACACATAAGGACAGCATTATATTTCTGTTGGAGAGCACTGTGTTTAAGTCATGCAAACATGCTTTCATAAATAAAGGCATTTCATACATTAATTAGTACAAGATCATGGATATGAAATGAAATTAATTCTTCCTTAGTTGATAGACAGAAAGCTGTCACCTGAGGTTCAATTAAAACAGTAATTATAAAGCAGGAGTTTCATATTGTGAGGAAATTAATGAAGTCTGATTTTCTCTGGTTGCGTCTTATAGGTGACTGAATTGTTCACCAATCATCCCAAAGTTTTTATGCTGCAGATTACATTAATAATAGTGTGATTTATATACTAGAAGCATGTGGCCTATCAGGCTGAACAAAGAACTTCACATTCTTACATTAAAGAAAGTAGAACCATTGCTGCTCCACTCAGAGGTGTGTTCCTAAGGCTGTGGAATCTTCTCACCCCTATCTCGTTCAGTGCCTTTAAACTGGTGGAAATCTCATTGTAAGCTAGACTGTCACACCCTAAGATTAAGGCAATTCAGCCTCCAAGGCTCAATTCCAGGCTAACCAGGGTTTCTTGGCAGGTTTTTCTTATCTCATCAAAAACAACCCTGGAAAAATGGCCCTGGAGAAATCTACAAGCCAATGAACTCCTAAAGATTGGATATATTCAAAATTCCTAACCAGGGATTTAAAGAACAGGTTTAGTCAATGGCTCCCCAGGGTGACAAACCACTGGTCCAAACCACATGGAGTTACTTCCTCTGCAGGGCCCTCAGAACAACAGTGAGCTGGGACTAGAACACAGCAGCAAGTGTGAGCGCCAGCAGGAATGCTTCCTGCCTGCCCCAAAATTTTAAAGAGCCTCCTTTTGCCCTGGAGACAGACTCTCTGTCCATCATGATGCTGAGTTTCCAGACAGGAGGAGGATGGACTAATTGATTTCTCAAGTTCACCTTTAAAACCAGACTCTGATCTTCAGCTCTCTGCAGAAAGGAACACACAGAAAATTATACTGAAGTAACAAACAGCCTTGGTCTGAGGTCTCCTAGGAACCCATTTGAACAGTGCACGATGCAAACTCAACAGATATATTCTGCCAGCTCTTCTCAATTTTCTCTGCTATGTGTGATATTTTCCATGGATGAGACCAGAGATGTTGGTTGTAAATGATAGTCAGATGTTTAAACAATTTCGTTGCTGAAACATGATAATTTCCAGAAGCCCCTTTTCTGTACACGGTATCTTTTGGTAAGACCCACCACAAGGAAAATGAGTTGTACAAGAAGAATGGCAGAAGATCTGTAAATTAACAAGGAAACTAGACCATAAAATACCTCAAACAAAACAAAAAATCATTAATAGGAAACAGGCCAGTTTTTAGGGGTCATGGAAAGAATACACCCTGGGTTCTCAGCACTGGCTACATTTCAAAGTCAGTAACCTCCAACTTGTCAGGGAGGATTGTGGTTAATGCTGCAAAAGACATGTGCTGAAAGGTTTCTAGTTGCCCTTAAATTCCTGAATTTCTAGTCAGAATATCATACCACACATGTGCAAAACAGAAAAGTCTGGTAAAATTTAAATGGGTCCTGCTGTAAGTAAACCCAGTATATAAAATCTTAACTTATAAAATCAATACATTAGAAGGTGAGCATTTATATCGAAAAAAGGACAACTTCAAAATATTTAAGTGAAATTTTCCTTATTCAGATATTAGGTTGAATCACATGAAATTGTCCATACTTGACTGTTTTGACCAAATAAAATCAAAATCCTGGCAATCTCATGTGGTTCAATACATACATTTCACTAACAACATAGGGGCTAGAAAAATTTAAAGAGAGAATTAGGAATGCCTACTAATTTCAAAGTGGCAGAAATAAAAATTCTTTTAATGCGTCTCAAATAACAATGCAATGTCAACAGGAAAATATTTTGTTCAACATTTTCAATTTTGATCTACATAATCTTTCAGTAGCACATTTATAGCCTGTTTTAATCCTAGTACCACAGGATGTAATCAGCGATGACTAAGAATTTTGGTAATAATTTGGTAATGACTAAAATAATAGTAATAAACTCCATATTTATATTTTTCACATTTCAAAGTAGCTTTAATTGAAATAAGTCTATTAAGTCTTGCCCCACATCCTTGTGAAAATGTGATAGATGGAAGAGAAGGAGAAAAAAAAAAGGAAAGATGAACTAATTTTGATTATCAGAATTTATACATCCAGACGAGGATTGCTTTTCAAAGGAGTCTCCATAGGAAGCTATATGTCTACTTCCAGGTGACATGACAACATTGCTCAGAATGTCTATGGAATTCCCCTTGGAACTGCCTTCAGAGCTATATAAGAAAACCAGTACATTACTTAAAAGTCATATTTCTCCTTTTCCTTCTTCTTGCTTTTAAATTTCAAACTAGGATCAGCCAGCTATTAGCCTGCTATTTCACAAACTTAGATCCAAATGCTTTGGGGTTATTTGCTAAAATACATACATAGTTTGTCCAAACTCATAGAACATACAACACCAAGAGTGAACCCTAAAGTAAACTGTGGACTTTGGGTGATGATGATGTGTCAATGTATGTTCATCAGTTGCAATAAATGTATCACTCTGGTGAAGGATGTTAATAATGGGGGAAGCTATGTGGGTGTGGGGTGAGGAGGTATATGGGAAATCTCTGCTCCTCAGTTTTGCTGTGAACCAAAAACTGTTCATTAAAACTAAATTCTTAATTTAAAAAAAGGGAAAAGTTGCATACATACATAAAAATAAAATTAAAACTATTTTGGGAGAGGCAAATTTGTCTACACTGAGGATATCCAAGAATGCCTGGTAGATGTACCACTTTCCCTCTTTGTCTGCTTATTCCTCCTCTTCTCCATTAGTATCCTCCATCTCTGAGAAGAAAAAGCAGTCTGTTATCTTTAAACCAAAGCTATTAGGAATGGGATGGTGGGAAAATATCCCTAACAGTGGCTGACTCCTATCCCACTCTGAGTGACTTCAGAATGTTCCTTTACTCTTTCTTGCATCTGTTAACATATCTGAAAATTTCAGAATGTGGCAGGGATTCGTGATGTAATCTCTCTATGTGAGAAGAAATACAAATGTCTAGCAAGCATATAACTAACAAGCAGGGCAAGTGTTTTTCTCATAGACAATGTAGGGAAATGAGAAAAACGCTGCCTGGCAAAGTTTTCACAGTTTACTTATTTTAAAAAATTGCATTGACCCATAAAATAAAAGTATTTCTTATGCCCATGTCAAGCAAGTGGATTTTTACTTTGAGGGTGACAAATAAAAATACTTTGGAGATAAAGAATAAAAATGACAGAAATGGGGCAATCGAGGCTACTCTATCTCTTCTGTCAATCTGGAAAGGCTTGCTGAAGAAATTGGGGTTAGTGTCCCCGGCATGACCGTGGGTTCAACGCTCGGCCAAACTGCAGACGCCGGCCCCGAGCTTCCGCGGTTGCTGAGGCAACAGACCTCCTCCGAGAAGCTGCCTCTGACCAAAAGGTCCCCGCCTGGTCGCTTGCTTTCCGAACTAGTTTCCACTGCCTACAACGCGCGGAGAGACTGCCCAATGGCATCAGCCCTCTCTAACGAGCCCTCCATTATCCACCAATCAGGTGCTGATACATAAAGTCCGACGCTGAATGGTCAGTTCCAAAAGTGGGCGGGGTTGAGGAAACAAGCTGAACGGAGGTGAGTGCTGCTTTTCGCTCGCTTTGTGAAATGGATGTTAGTCACTAATGCCCAATGTTCTATTTAGGGCAGGGACGGGACCCTCAGTCGGGGTTCCTGTGAGGCTAGGAAAGCAAGGTCAGAGGAACCCCAGGAAATGAGAGTCCCCTGGACTCATGCTGGGATGTAGGAAGGACCTCCGCCGAGCCCACCCCCATCCGAGATTACACAGTTAGGTCCGGACAGTACCCTCTGCCGGCATCTGATAAACCCACCGGAGAAGGTGACTGGATCACCAACCGCAGGCTTTGTTCCCTAAGATAGGAAAACCAAACATTATTATTATTATTATTATTATTATTATTATTATTATTATTATTATTATTATTACCTTACTGCCCCTGGGAAGGGACAGTAGCAACAGGTCATATGAAAGTCTGTAACTGAGAGTAAGCTCACGGAAGATTTGGGCGTGTAGGAGAAGTAAGGTTCTGAGTTGAAGAAGAAAATGTTTTACTTTGTTCTTCAGAGGAAGAGACCACTGTCAGCAAAAAAGTGAATGCAGTGAGGTGACTAGTATTGTACCAGCCCCATTCTACAGACCAGCGAGACCTCCTAGTCAGGCCGAGGGTTTCAAGAAGAAAGGAAGACAAAGATGATGGAAGATAACAAAGAAGAAAGAAGAGGGAAATATTTGAAAAGCCTAGAAGAAGAAAGGGAACAGCTAAGCCAGTGGGAAACAATAGAAGAAAATGAAAATTCTCAAAGCTTCTGCCCTGCGGTAGAATGACTTTATTTTCCTGCCCACCGTCAGGATATATGAACAAAAGCCGCTGAACTTGTGGAAAAAATTGAGGCTGATTTAAATTCGTCCGGACCCTGAAAATCCAGGATGTAGGGGCTTGCCTGGTGGCGCAGTGGTTGAGAGTCCGCCTGCCGATGCAGGGGACACGGGTTCGTGCCCCGGTCCAGGAAGATCCCACATGCCGCGGAGCGGCTGGGCCCGTGAGCCATGGCCGCTGAGCCTGCGCGTCCGGAGCCTGTGCTCCACTACGGGAGAGGCCACAACAGTGAGAGGCCCAAGTACAGCAAAAAAAAAAAAAAAAATCCAGGATGTATATTTGTCCGTCCTAGGGTTGATTCAACTCATAGGCCGGGAGGCCTGCCCCAGTGGAGGAAGGATACAGAATGGCTAAACGTCTGGAGAATTCTCATCTATCAGCACTCAGAGTGGGTAGGGTACTGTCCTCAGGAAGTTTCAGAATATGGTCAGTCCTTTATCAGAATTATTTTAGATTCACTTAAAATTTTTCATCAAATGCACATAAAACATGGAATTGTGCTTCTCTTGAAGCTGTGCTGACCTTGTCCTTTGTCTCAAAGCATGCCTGTTCTGAGAGGAATAATAATGATGATTTTTTAAAAGCCCTACCTACATGACATCTTTGTACTTTTCAAATCATTGTCTTACCCCATTCCCTCTTCTTCTGACAGTGTGCCTGATTCAGTCACCCCTGTTCTCACAATGGCTCACAGAAGTCACTTCCTACAGCTCGCATCATTACACTGTTTTTTATTTCTTTTTCAAACTTGTTTCTGATTTCCAGAGAGGCTGTTGTAATTCTTAACTTACTATATAGAGAGTTCCTTTTCCAGGAACATTATTAATGCAAGGAAAGGTCTCTCTTTTCCATCATGGATATATACCAATGCTTCTTACCTTGGGCTTTGATGGTCTTCTCACTCTGTGTTATGAAACCAGCTTTACTGTAATTAATTTCCACTCCCTTGAGCAGCTCTGCTCAGTCAGTTCTCTATTTGCCCCTCAAGAGTTTCTCTTGTTTCATCCTTGCATTTTAAGAGCTGGGATCTATCCTTATTTGGAGCCTAGTATCGTGTTCCTCACAGAGCTCTGAAATTGTATAGCAGAGTGAAGGGTGTTGACTCTCTTTAATTTTCAAACAACTTAAGTGGCAGTTGTTTAGCTTCTACTGTTTCCTGCCTCTTCCTTTTCCCTTTCCCTACAGCCGATCCACCTTACTGATGTTTTAAGTCATTCTATCCGCTAGTATTTAGATGAATTGTATTAAAGGCTTTGAAAAACTTCTAGATCTTAGACCTATTGGCCTGAAGGTTTCAGTATTCACTCCCCCGCCCCCATATGGGCAGATGGTGTGTGTTGTTCTTCGATTTCACCTTCTATCCGCCTTAGCATGACCCTCTGCGTGCTAAGCCTTAGGAAGGAAAGAATTGAATAGGAATCACCTCCCCCAACTCCTGCTCTGCCATCGTTTTTTTAAATGTCAAATATTTGGGACATTCCCATTTATTCCTGAATCAGCATAGTCTGAGTGTTTGGAAAAGAGGTATTAGGAGGAGAAGAAAAAGATGAGTGAAAAAACTGAAGTGAAAGATTTCTCTCAAGAGCACCTGCTCAGGGGAAATAGCTCTGGAGGACAGACTACTCTAGAAGTAGTAGGATACACAGAGGAAGAACGGGAGTTCACAGGCAGATCTGAAGTCAGTGTTCTAAATGGAATGTGGGGATGAGGGAGATTGTGCAAACTGGGGGTCACGAGAACAAATGTCTGGGTTCACATCCCAGCTCTAGCACCTACTATCTGGGTGACCCTAGAGAAGTCACTCAGCCTCAGTCTCCTTATCTGTAAATGGAGATAGAATGGTACCAACTTCATAGGGTTGTTGTGAAGAATTAAGTGGGTTAGGGACTTCCCTGGTGGTCAAGCAGTTAAGACTCTGTGCTCCCATTGCAGGGGGCCCGGGTTCTATCCCTGGTCAGGGAACTAGATCCCTCATGCCGCAACTAAAAGATCCCACGTGCTGCTACAAAAGATCCTGCATGCTCAACGAAGACCCTGCATGCCGCAACTAAGACACAGTGCAGCCAAATAAATATTTTTTTAAAAGAAGAATTACGTGGGTTAATTATATGAATTGCTTGGAAAAGAACCTGGCCTTTGGAAGTGCTAAATAGGTATTAACTATTGTTATTATAAAGCCATAATCTCAAACCCACAGCAGTTTGCCACTATGTGAGTATCTCTGACAGAATCAATCTTTGGGTAAGGAGAGTGGGGCATAGTTTCTCATACTTGCTTGTTCCTTTCTTGCAATAGGCCATACTTGGTGTCTAGGATATTAATTAAGCAAACAAGCTTTTGCTTAAAATTCAGTAAAAGCATCAGAATCGGTTTTCATTTCTACTACAGTACAAGGATGAAAATGAACCCTCATGCATTGATGGTGGAATTTCCCAACAGTAGTTCCACTGTGACCGTATTAGTAGCAGCAGCAGTAGAGAAGTAAATACATGAGAACCTCTTCTATTCCCCATCCCTCTCCCCCATAGCTCTCAGAATTCCACAATTAGATCCTTCATTGCTACAAAGAGAGGCAAAGAAATCAGTGCCCTGAGATCCACCACTGAAATTAAGCATTGCTTGTGGGCATGACTCAAGTGACTTTGACATTCAAACATAGGTAGGGATAATGGGAAATGCAAAGGGAGTGAGAGAAGGTGAAGTGTTTGGTGGGAACTGATAAGGTGGCCACAAGGTGGCACAGGATGACAACCAGAGTGCTCCCTTTCTCCCAAGTGACTGCATTTTCAATGAGGGCTCTGTTTCTGCTGCCCTGACTCTTTTACATCTTAATACCCTGAAACACTCTCTGCATCTTCTTTCTCTTCCACATTCCACAGTCTGTGGTCCTTTCTTCTTTGAAAAGTTCTCCTCAATTCTCACTGTTACACTGAACATGGATTCCCTTCTCTCTCAGTTGACCCTGATGGCTGGTCCTGTACTCAGCAACCCCCCACCTCTGGAACACGGGCTCCTCCAGTATATCTCTAAGTCGTTTTCTTTTTTTTAATTGAAGTATAGTTGATTTACAATATTGTGTTAGTTTCAGGTGTACAGCACAGTGATTCAGTTATATATATATATATATATATATATATATATATATATATATATATTCTTTTTCAGATTCTTTTCCCTTATAGGTTATTACAGAATATTGAGTAGAGTTCCCTGTGCTGTACAGTAGGTCCTTGTTGATTACTTTATATATAATAGTGCATATATGTTAATACCAACCTCCTAATTTATCCCTCCCTGCCTCCTTTCCCCTTTGGTAACTATAAGTTTGTTTTCCATGTTTGTGAGTCTCTTTCTGTTCTGTAAATAAGTTCTTTTTTTTTTAGATTCCACATACAAGCGATATCATATGATATTTGTATTTCTCTGTCTGGCTTACTTCACTTAGAATGATAATCTCTAGGTCCATACATGTTGCTGCAAATGGCGTTATTTTATTCTTTTTTATGACTGAGTAATATTCCATTATATGTATATACATACCATATCTTCTTTATCAGTTCATCTGTGGATGGACATCTAGGTTGTTTCCATGTCATGGCTATTGTAAATAGTGCTGCTGTGAGCACTGGGGTGCATGTATCTTTTCAAATTATTATTCTGTCTGCATATATGCCCAGGAGTGGGATTGCAGGATCGTATGCTAGCTCTATTTTTAGTTTTTTAAGGAACTTCCATACTGTTCTCCATAGTGGCTGCACAAATTTATATTCCCACCAACAGTGTTAGGAGGGCTCCTTTTTCTCCACACCCTCTCCAGCATTATTATGTGTAGACTTTTTGATGATGGCCGTTCTGACCAGTGTCAAGTAATACCTCACTGCAGTTTTGATTTGCATTTCTCTAATAATTAGCAATTTTGAGCATCTTTTCATGTGCCTGTTGGCCATCTGTATGTCTTCTTTGGGGAAATGTCTATTTAGATCTTCTGCCTATTTTTTGATTAGGTTATTCGTTTTTGTGATATTGAGCTGCATGAGGTGTTTGTATATTTTGGAAATTAATCCTTTGTCAGTTGCATCATTTGCAAATATTTTCTTCCATTCTGTAGGTCGTCTTTTCATTTTGCTTATGGTTTCCTTTGGTATGCAAAAGCTTTTAAGTTTAGTTAGGTCCCATTTGTTTTGTTTTTGTTTTTATTTCCATTACTCTAGGAGACGGATCCAAAAAGATCTTGCTGTGATTTATGTCAAAGAGTGTTCTGCCTATGATTTCCTCTAGGAGTTTTATAATATTCAGTCTTACGTTTAGGTCTTTAATCCGTTTTGAAGTTATTTTTGTATATGGTGTTAGAATGTTCTAAGTTCATTCTTTTTAATGTAGCTGCCAGTTTTCCCAGCACCATTATGTATTTTTGCCTCCTTTGTCATAGATTAATTGACCATAGGCATGTGGGTTTATTTCTGGGCTTTCTATCCTGTTCCATTGATCTATATCTCTGTTTTGTGCCAGTACCATACTGTTTTGATCACTGTAGTTTTGTAGTATAGTCTGAAGTCAGGGAGCCTGATTCCTCCCGCTCCATTTTTCTTTCTCAGGATTGCTTTGGCTATTTGTGCTCTTTTGTGTTTCCATACAAATTTTAAAATTTTTTGCTCTAGTTATGTGAAAAATGCCATTGTTAATTTGATAGGGATTACATTGAATCTTTAGATTGCCTTGGGTAGTATAGTCATTTTACAATATTGATTCTTCCAGTCCAAGAATATGGTATATCTTTCCATCTGTTTGTGTGGCCTTCAATTTCTTTCATCAACAACTTATAGTTTTTAGAGTACAGGACTTTTGTCTCCTTAGGGAGGTTTATTCCTAGTGTTTTATTCTTTCTGATACAATGGTAAATGAGATTGTTTCCTTAATTTCTCTTTCTGATCTTTTGTTGTTAGTGTATAGAAATGCAAATGTATATTAATTTTGTATCCTGCAACTTTACCAAATTCATTGATGAGCTCTAGTTGTTTTCTGGCAGTGTCTTTAGGATTTTCTACATATAGTATCATCTAAGTCATATTTTCAGTGGAATCTGAGCAAGGCACATGACAGGGCTCCAGTGAGTTTAGCATCCCACCAGTCAAACTGGGGTCCATCAGGGCTGAGTAATGAAAGGCTGTTGGCTGACCTTACATTACCTTCCAATTTTTCCTGAGCAGTGTCTATCTGAGTTCTTTAGATGATATGATCTACTGAGGACATAGATTGGGGCATTAAAATTTGGAGAGCACCACATTACTGGATTTGGGTTAAAGTCATTGCCCAAAGACAAGTGGCCTAAGAATCAGGAAACCTGGTTCTAGTCCCAGTCCTGGCACTTATCCTGTGTCATTAGGCCAGTTACTTCATTTTTCTGAGTGGCATCTCCTTATCTATAAAATGAGGGTAATAACCACCTTTTAAGATTTATTAACATCTTACTCAGTAAGTGTTAGTTCTCCCTTTTCCCCTCACATGCAAAATGAAAGACTGGAATCGATCTTTGAGCCCCTTCCAATGTAAATATTCTGTGTTCTATGTCTTGTTATCATGACGACTGACAAATTAATGGAAGACTAGTAGCAGGTGAATTGTAAAGTATCTCCTGATTTGAGGGAAACAGGAGGCATCAAAAACTAAAATAGGGTTGCTTCATGCTTCTCTGAGCATTCTCCACCTCTCCTTCTCCAAACCTTTCGAAGTCTTTTAAGAGGTATAACAGTGGCCTGTCCCTCAACCAAGAGCCACGTATGAACAGGGAGTGGCCCTAGCCTCTGATGGCACCACTCTAGAGTGGGAAGACTCAGAGACTTCCCAAAGCACTGAGTCCCAGCAGAGAGGTTCACAGTGTGATGCCTCCCTCAGGAGTGGCTTCCTTTCTCCACTCCTGTTACATCCTCCCAACCCCAGAGATACTGCAGATGCCAGCATCAAGGATGCTCTGGGTAGAAGCTAGTGATTACACAAGCATCAGCTCTTCTACAAACCCTGATGCCTGAGCCCAATGCTCCCAACCTGGAAGACACGTCGCACAGTATCTCTGGAAGCTGACTGCAGTCATTCCCCTCATTCTCCCTATAATCAGCCTCCACACATCCCTGGATCCTAGAGGCCTCCTGGATGGAATTTGGTCTCTAGAGCAGCTGTGGAAAGATCATATAATAGCTATGAAGAAATAGAATTGCTTTCTGACTTTAACCTATTTTCCCTCTGGTACTGGCCTTAAACAGAGAGCTAGGTTAAGAAAACAAATTCCATGACTCAAGTTAATGTCTCTAGGGCCTAGAAGCTCTTTCTCTCAGGGTTCACAACTAAGTTGATGTTTTCAGGACTTAACATTAAGGAGCATGGGTTCTCCATATTGGGCAAGTGTTATGGGCTGAACTTTGTCCTTCCAAAATTCACATGTTAAAGTCCTAAACCCCAGTACCTTAGAATGTGGCTGTATTTGGAGATAGGACCTTTAAAGAGGTAGTTAAGGTAAAATGAGGTCATATGTGTAGACTCTAATTCAATACCATCGGTATCTTTATTAGAAGCAGAGATTAGGACACAAATACACACAGAGGAAAGAACCCGTGAAGACACTGAAGGAAGATGGCCATCTACAAGCCAAAGGGAGAGCTCTTAGAAGAAACCATCCCTGCTGATACCTTGATCTGGGACTTCTAGCCTCCAGAATTATGAGAAAATAAACATACATTGTTTTAGTCACCCAGCTTGTGTGCTTTGTCATGGTAGTCCTAGCAAACTAACATAGGGAGCATTATCAAGACATGCCCCTTATTTCTGCCCTTTCCTGATGCCTCCCCCGAGATGTATCTGCTTACCTATATCTACTTGGAAGCCTGGAATAGCCACTTACTAAGATTGGAACTTTCCTGGTTTGATGATGGGGTCGGAAGGACACTCAGAATCAAAACTGTGTAAGTGTTGGTACCTAAGACCCTTACTTGCTGCTTCCCATACTTAATTCAGATACTCACTGGATGTTTATCATGTCCTAGGGCCATGGGAACATAGAGGAAAGTCCTCTAAGGCTACGGAAGAAATCTTCCTTGAAAAAATGATAATTTAGATAATTTTAAAGACTGAGTAGGAATTGTCAGAATAGGAATTGTTAGAGAAGGTTGGGGCAGGAGAAGAGAATTCAAGCAGAGCAAACAGCTTGTACAAAGGTACAAAGATGTGAAACAGACTGACCTGTTGGAAGAATATAAGTAATCCTCAGTGACAGGAGTGAAGTATCCATGTGAGCTGTGGCACTGGGACAGGCAGGAAACCAAACACCAGGTTCTTGTGCACTCATCTGAACTGAGCAGCTTTGGTAGGACTTGTAGTCTCAATGCTGTCTCTGGGACAGTTCACCTTAGGGTAGGCATAGGGTGAATTAGACAGGAGGAAGTAGAGACTCAACAAATGTGGATACTTTTTTTTTTTTTTAAAGAAACTCCACTGAGAAAGGAAGGAGAGGGCAATAGCTAGAGGAAAGGTAAGGTCAAAGTGAAGGAGAGCCATGGGGGCTGGGCCAGTAAAGAAGGTAAGATCCAAGAGAGTGGGTGGCTATGGCCAGAGGCTGTGTCTCTGAGGAGACAAGAGAGGAGGGAGCCCAGAGTGGATGTGGAGCAATCAGACCTAGACATGCAGAGGGACATCCCTTCTGCCACTATCGGGAGAGGGGCATGTAGCACTGGGGAGTGGGGGCGGGGGCTGAAGGAGAAAAATTGAGCAGAAGAAAGAGAAGAGGAGAAGAAATTTGGAGGAATTCTTTGCTGGCAGCCTTCATTTTCTCAGGGAAGTAGCAGGGAGGTCATCCACTTGGTGTGAAAGGAGAGGTGAGAAGGAAAGGGCCTTAGAAGGATGGCAAATGTTTTAAACACACTTCAGGGGATGGGTGAGGAAGTAATTAACAAGCGACTCAGACTTAAATGAGAAATGCCTGACATTGGAAACTATCACACTTTGGGTTCCCTTAGAACCAGACCCTGAGGAGGGATTTAACTACAAGTAGTTTCTTGGGGAGGCAGTCCTGGGAAACACCAGAAGAGAATGAGAAAGTGAAGCAGAGAAAGGACAGCAACCAAAAAGTTACCACTGTGGTAACTGCAGAGCAAAACACACTCTTCAATGTTACCCCACCTATTGGGGAAGGGGATGGAAAATTCATACACCAAGTCCTGATAGCCATTGGTTGAGGGATGGGAATGTTCTGGTTATCTGTTGCTGTATAACAAATCACCCCAAACTTAGGGGCTCTAAAACAGCAACAATCATTATCCCTTACAGTTTCTGTGAGTTAGGAACTTAAGAAGGATGTGGCTGGGCTCTTCTAGCTTAGGGTCTCTCATGTAGTTATTGTCAAATGGTGGCTAGAGATGGAACAGCATGGGGAACTGGGTCAGCTAGGGGATGGGCCAACACCTCTCTCTTTCCATAGTCTTATGGCTCTCCATCGATCATTTGCCATGGGCTAGTTTGGGATTCCTCACAACATGGTGTCCTTGAGGCAGTCAGACTGCTTATATGGTAACTGGAAGAATGCAAAGGATCGTAGTCCAGTAAGCAAGGTAGAAGCTTCATAGCCTTTTATGACCTAGTCTCAGAAGTTACATAGTGACATTTCCACTGTGCTCTGTTGGTTGAAACAGTCCCCAAATCCTGTCCAATTTCAAGGGAAGAGGACTTATACTTCACTTTTCAGTGGGAGGAGTGTCAAATTCACACTGTAAGAAGAGCACATGGGATGGGAAATATTGTTACCCTTATTCATTTGGAAAATACAAGGCTGGGGGGGATAGTGGCGGGAGGAAGTGTCAGGTAATTCTTCAGTATCTATAGCGTGCACATCACTTCTCGGCCTTGTGGCTAAGATCAAGTGCACAGCATGCCCATGTAGAGTAGGCTTCAGCAGCCAGTGGATGCCCTCAGGCAGAGAGTAACGGCTGCTGGTGATTGGAAACCTTAATTTATGGAAATGATAAACACTGAGGAGATATGAGTGGACACCTCCAGCATCTGCTATATTGGTTGTGAGCAGTGGTGTGGTTTTCTTCAGTAGGTCTTGATTCAAATTCTAAATGCCTCCCACCACCACTACAGAGTTGTTTTGACTACTTGGTAAGACTCCCAACTCCTCCCTTTGTGTTTTAGATGACTTGATTCAAGACTACTGTGCCCATTTCCAAGTTCCATTGGCTTCCATGTTCCATACTGCCTATCCAGCCTTTTTAAACCACTCTCTTGAATACCCTGGCAGCCTATACCTTCCCAGTTCTTCTTGCATGATTGCTTAACTGGTTGCAGCCCTATACCTTTTCTTGAACTCCAGCTATTGATCCTGACCTAAATATGTCATAACTTAAAGAAGCTCAGATAAAGGCCCACAGGGGCCTCAGCAGAATTCAGAATTTTTGGTTGAACTCCTAACTCTAGTCCCTTACCCATAGGGAACTAGGCTTTCCCAAAAGAGCACCTCCAATAGTGGTCCACACATGCCCGAATTCTAGCAAGAACTCAATTTAGGCTCAAACCATGATCTCTACATGAAACTAGTTTGTTTTCTGTCCCATGAATTTTTTGACCATCTCCTTTCTTTCTATATACAGCTATTTCCAACCCAAGCCTATGTCATTCTCCTGAATATAATTTGGTTTTGTTCTTGATCTTGTTCATAGCTAAGTGAAATATAGACCCTGCTTCTGAAAAACAAATTAAGAACTGAAATTGTAGTGCAGTTTTAACCTTCTTAGGACCATATTCTTACTTTACAAGCTTAGCAGCTGGCTCACTGATTCCTGCCATGCCTCCAGAGATGAATTGGTGAATCTAATAAACTTCTTTCTGTAATATAAATAGCATAAATTAACTCTTTATGCTTTCCGGATTTTTCTGTTCACTTCATATTGTCAGTAAAACTCATCACCCCCCCTCCAAAATAAAGAGTACCTCCAATATATCTATTCACTCCATCAGGGTCAGTCCTCCCACCCTCATCTAAATGTCCATAGCCTGAAAAGACCACTGATCTCGGCAATTTGACCCAATTCTCCAAGGCTTCCAAAGGAGGGCACGTCTCCACCTAGTAAGACCCAGCTAGACCGACCAACTCCAACCCCTCAGGATTCACTTTCCTTGGGCATCTCTCACAAGTCAACACTGCCACCCACACACCAGTCTCATCAGCGCACAGTTCTCCATTCCCACCTTGACCCAACAGTTCTCTCTTCAGTTGTCACATTTCACAGGGATAATAAAAGGAAAGCAAAAGTAGATCAATGGTTGCCTAGGGCCAGGAGTGTGGTGGGGGATGGACCCATCTCGTGCAAAGGAGCGCAGGGGAATTTTTTGGATTATGGAAATGTTCTATACCTTCATTGGGTGGTGGTTACACAAGTGTATGCATTTGTCAAATTTTATGGAGATGCATGCTTTGAATGGGGGAATTTTGATTCATATAAGTTATATATCAACAAAGCTGATTATTTTATTTTTAAAATATTTGTTTATTATTTATTTATTTTGGCTGTGCTGGGTCTTAGTTGCAGCTCATGGGATCTTCGTTGTGGCATGTGGGCTCTTAGTTGCAGCATGCGGACTCTTAGTGGCAGCATGCGGACTCTTAGTTGCAGCATGCATGTGGGATCTAGTTCCCCAACCAGGGATCGAACCTGGGCCCCCTGCATTGGCAGCGTGGAGTCTTAACCACTGGGCCACCAGGGAAGTCCCAATAAAGCTGATTATTTTTAAAGAGGGGTAGTAATCAAATCAACCATGGAGCATGCATGCCATTAATCTGATCTATTGGATGTGGCCTTCTATCCAAAGCCTTCAGTACTATCCCACCTCTGAGAGGAGCCATCCTGGGCAGTCTCCCCTGTTTCCCAACATGGTACCCCAAAGACTCTGCCTTGGCTGTCTTCCCTACATCTGGGTGGATGGGGACAGATTTTTCACAAAAACATATAAACACATTCCACTCCACTCTCCTAAATTATTTGTATGACATAATGCATGCTAGAGAATAGGCACTCAGTTATATGTTGAATGAAAGAATCAGTGGTACCAAGTTAGAGTAGATGTGTGAGAAACACCCAAAAAATACATGAGATTGATTGATTTTCAATATATCAGTTTAAATGATTTCATCCATAATTGCTCATTTCCTTTCAGCTGTTTCAACTAGAAGTAGAACCTATTCTATAAAATTACAGGATTAAAAATTATTGTAATAGATACTGCATACCAAACTTTTAAGTACAAACTTAAATATATGTAAGGGTCGAACTGGTCCTAAAAATAAAAATGTTGGGAAAGGAAAAAGGGATTGAATTGCTTAGTTACAGCTTAAAGCTCAATCTTAGAAAAGATTTTGAATATTTGAGATTTTTCACCTTGATATAGTAGATATTGATTTATTGCTTTTTTGTTTGACAATCAAGGTGCAGTGCATCACACTCCAAGGTGGGGATGCAAAGGTAAATAGGACATAGTTCACATCATAAAGGCTCATAAACCAGAAAAAATAATATGTGACCAACTAAAGATTGAATCATTATTCGCTTCCAAAATAATAACTGAAGTGTAACCTGTAACATCCATGGTATTGCATTTTTTTGTAATTTATTTATTTTGTTTATTTTATTTTTGGCTGTGTTGGGTCTTCGTTGCTGCGTGAGGGCTTTTCTCTAGTTATGGCGAGCAGGGGCTACTCTTTGTTGTGGTGTGCGGGCTTCTCATTGCAGTGGCTTCTCTTGTTACGGAGCATGGGCTCTAGGCGCATGGGCTTCAGTAGTTGTGGCTTGTGGGCTCTAGAGCGCAGGCTCAGTAGTTGTGGAGCAAGGGCTTAGTTGCTCCGCGGCATGTGGGATATTCCCAGACCAGGGCTCGCACTCATGTCCCCTGCATTGGCAGGCAGATTCTAAACCACTGCGCCACCAGGGAAGTCCAACTAATGACATTTTTATCGCAGTCTTCTTTGTATCATTATCTGGTAATAGGTGCTACAAAAATTCTGTTGTTAACATTTTATTTTGTAAATTAACTTTGCTTTATGTGTTTCTAAAACATATTTCCACACCACTCATTGTTTTCACCACTAGTTTAAATATGTAGCTCATAATAAAAGATAAAAGTACTATCATATTTCCATGGCCAAATGCCATCCCCAAATCACTCCACTAAATAGATACTTTGTAATTTCAAAAGGGATGCACTTTTATCTGACTTTTTAAAGACTGACTTCATCAAATAAGAAATAAATTGCATATGATTAAAATACAGTTGTAATAATATTCACCATGGAGGATATTCACAAAATCATTGAAACTCAGTTTTTCAAAGTTTTTCAGGCTTTAAGTATGTCCCTATGTGCCAATTTCACCTGAAACCAATTGAATTCACTAATTCATATCTAAAAATAAATGTAGGTGATTTATTACTACTTAATCAAAAAATCCCAAAAATTACAAAAGAGGAAAAAATAGAATAGAAAATTTATCCCATCTCAAGTAATAAAGGAAGTATTATTTTACAAAAACTTATTTCATATATGTATATATGTGTGTCAATTTGCATGAACATGTGTATTAGGTTGCAGTGTAAAAGCTATTTCTCACTGTGAGAAAGTGATCAAAAAAGATTGGAAAACAAATGCCCAGTTGTTTTCAATAGATTGGCCTTCTGTAGTCTTGATTCCTTGTGATTGCTAAATTGAGATCAGGAGCAGGGGAGCAGGTAAGAGAACCAGATTGCCTTCAGAGCGGTGTGGACCTGCAGGGCTGCAGACCGTCTATCTTGGAAAATAGCCAGTCATCGTCTACATGAAAATTCTCAGTGATGAAACCTACTTTAGGAGCTGCGCTGGGTGAGAAGAGCTTCCAGTACGAAAGTCTGCTCTCAGAGGAGTCCCGTGGACCTGCAACGTCCATGTGAAAACTGCGTGAGCTTCTTTCTCATCTGGCTGGTTTTCACCCCAGGACATGTGTATGCCTGCAGACACTGGTTTCCCCCTGATAATCCTGCAGAGCTCCTGATTCCGACTCTGTATCTTTTATTTCAGCTCCTCCCTTATGCAATACCACCTCTCCTTTTGAGGTCACCCAACGGACATTTAAAAAAATGCTTTTGGTAATTCTTTGTTGTATTTTTAAGTAAATTTATATTTGTGGGTAAGTAATAGAGGTGTTGAACTCAAGTTCACAAGCGTAACGCCTCTCCTTTTCCTGTCCTCCTGCCACCACTTTCCTTCCCAGAGGCAGTAAATGTTACTAGATTTTTTTTGCTGAGTAACAACCACTCTCACATTTAAAGCTGGGCTGCGAAGGAGGTTCCTGAAAACTGGTTTTGCAACCTTTGGGCTTCTACCACCTGAGGGGTGAAAAAGTTGGGAGAGAGAGTTGGAGATTCATAGATTAGGAGAGAACTGCTAGGGTCCCACACCTGCACTCCTAAACTGTAAGCCTGTTGGAGCAGTTTTGGTCCACCTCTGGCCCTATGACAGCACCACCTTCTTCTGACCCTCCCATACCTCTGGGAATGGATCACCATGGCCTTATCATGGACATTCCAGGGCCTAGGAAGGAGGTGTGCCCTGGGAGCTCCCCTTGTGCACCCCTCTCGGTGCCCCTCCTGCTTTTGACTTAGGATCTCACACAACATTCACTCCTCTGAGGAACAGCAGCTTGGTGTGATCAGTTATCTGCCCATTAGGCTGCTTTCTCAAAACAATCCACTTCCCTCCTTTCCACAGGTGTTTCCATGAGATTGATGGCCAGTCCAGTATCACTAGGATCACCTGGGGTTCTTCTTCCTGACACACCTCACACCCATGGGCATACTGAGATCACTACCCAGGCTCTGACCACCATGAGAGACTGTGTATGTCCAAAACGGATCTTAAAGCCAAACGCAGAGCCTTGGGGGCAGAGGTTAGAAAAATAGCTGTGGTCCAAAGCCTGAGCGAGTAGCTGCTGTGGAAGGAGGCTCACTGATGAAGCAAGGGCAGGAGAGAGAAGCAGGAGCCAGAGCAGACCCCAAAGCCATGGAACACCCAGCAGAGCATCCGGGAGGCAGAAGGGTCTGCAAGCTGACCATGGCTGAATTTCCAGGAATGTGCCAGGACCAGCAGGGCTAAGCCCTGCGGGGGAAGGTCATGGAAAGCCAGGATTCGTGAAGTGGCAGGACAGCAAAGAGCCCAAGGAGTCCCAGCCAAGGGTGTGGGAAGCGGAGATGAAGCTACTTGCTGAGAACTGCATGTGCAGTGGAGAAAAATCTCCCTGCTACTGGGAGAGAATTGTTTGTCACTGGGTGTACTGAAGCTTCACCGTTGGCGCCCCTGATGCTCATACAGTGGTAGAAGGCTTAATAAGCATTTGTAACAACCTAGGATTCCCATGCATGATCCCAGTAGATTTGACTTCTAGCAGAGACAACGGAGTATCTGGGTAAGTGTTTTCAATCCTAATATCATCCTAACACATCTGAGTGGATGGAAGAGTTCTCTGAGACTGTGAGGGATGTAACCTGAGCCTGTGTGGGGGATTATCACAGAAATAGGGATAAAAAAGCCAGTCACCTTGACCTACAAAGTGGGCAAGTAAGTCCAGCACACTCACCAAAGACATGCAGGAAAGCTTGGGTGGACTCTGTCTTTCAACAAAGATATAACTCAGTCACATAGACACACCACCTACGAGGAAAGATGGGAAATGTAGTCTAATGGAGAGCTATGGACTGAATGTTTGTGTTCCCCACAAAATCTATATGTTCAAACCCTAACCGCCAATGCAATAGTATTGTCAATTCAAACTCCACCTAGGCCTTCCCAGACTCTTTCATACCCTAACTGGTGAGGGCTCAAGGCTTGCAACACCAGTTTTCAGTACTTTTCCAAGTACTACAAAGGTCCACTGGCATCTCCCTGAGAAACATGGGAATATTTGAAACCCAGAGTCCTGGAACCTTAGTCAAAACTGAGACAGCAGAGTCCTATTCTCATATCGTATTGTCAAATCATTTTTTGGAGGAAAAAAGAGCATACATCTGCATCACACTCATATTTACTAGTATGTTCCCTGCATAGAATATCTCTGGGAAGGTTCACAAGAGAGTTAAAAGATAATATTTGTTTTTTCTGAGGAAAGGAACTAGGTGATGGGACAAGCAAAGAGAGAAGGTTTTCACTTTTATAACTTTTGAATTCTAAACCATATTATTATTTATAAAGTTACTTTTAAAAAGGAAAAAGAGCCGAGAATCAAAAAAAAATTTTTAGAACCTTGTAAGGAGAGACAGGATTGCATAAGGAAAAGCACATGTGGAGAGGCTAAATTCTGGGAAGGCAAAATAGCCCAACTGTTCTGTGGTCCAAGCATGCTCTGGGGTTAAAATGAAGTAAATGAAAGCAATTTGTGCAATTTTTCTACAAATATTGCAAGTTCACAGGATTTTCCCTCTGAAGGATTGATTCCACCAGAAGACTACAAAATCAACGTATTCGTTCATCCTTTATTTCAACAAATACTTGGGTACCTGTTATGTGCCAGCCAGTCTTCTAAGTGCTGAGCATAAAGGATTGACCAGAACAAAACCCCAGGCCTCATATATTCTAATGCAGGAAGAGGTCAGAAAGTGTAAAATAAAGGTAAGTAATTATACAGTATAGCAGAGGGTGGGAAGTGCTAAAGAGAAAAAGAAAATTGTAGAGGATAAAAAAGGAGTTACAGGTGGAGAGTGCATACTGAAGTTTTAAATAGGGTGGTCAGGGAAGGAGGATTCAATGAGAAGATGACTTGGGGGAGGGGGAAGACTTTCAGTCTTTCACACAGGGCCACATGCTCAGAAGGGCCCCATACTTGGTTTGACACACTACCTCATTGTCTTGAAAATCTTAATAAATTTTTAACAAGAACTCCCACATTTTCATTTTATATTGGTCCTGCATATTAGGTAGAGGATCCTGCTTTCAGATAATTGGGAATGAGCTTTGTAGGAAAGGGGAATAGCAAAGAGCATATCTGGAGTTTACAAGGAGCAAGGAGGCCAAGGAGCCTGGAGATGGAGTCAGGACAGTAATGGGGTGATGATGTGCCACATAATGTGAGATCATCCTCTAGGTGGGATGGAGAACAGTTTGTGGGGTTTGAGCACTGGAGTGACTCAACATGTGTTTTAAAAGACTAGCTCTGGATTTTTATTGAGAATAGACTATAGATGGGCAAGAACAGAATTGAAGATACCATTAAGAGGCTATTGCAATAATCCAAGTGAGACATGGCTTGGACATGTTGTTAGAGTGAAGGTAGTGAGAGATGGTCAGATTGTGGATGTGTTTTGGAGGATTTTTCAGATTTTATATAGGGTCAGAGATTGAAAGAAGAGTTGTGGATGGCTCTAAAGTTGGCCTGAGCAACTAGAAGGATGGAGTCGCCATTTTGGGAATGTAGAAGGCTGTGGCAGAAGCAAGTTTTCCAGGGAATAAGAGGAATTCACTTTTAGACATTTTAAGCTTAAGTTATTTCACCTCTAAAAGGAGATGTCCAATAGGTAATTGAGTATCTGTCTTGGGAGTTCAGGGGAGAAACTACATTGACAATATATATTTAGAAATTATTAGCTCAAATGGATGACATTAAAGTCATGGGAGAAGATGAATCAGCATGCAAGTGTACAGAGAGAAAAGTTCAAGGTCTGAGTTCTGAGGTGCTCCATGGTAGAGGCAGAACATGAGGGGGAACCAGCAAAAGGAAGGCTCCTAAAGTACACTGCATATAGAAAAATTACCATCCAATAAAAACTGAATAAGAAGAATATCTCAATGTACTGGAAAAAACAGTGGCATTCAGTACTGCAGATATACACAGTTTTGACATCAGTCCAGGCTTTAGTAAGAGCTCCCAATTTAGATGGTCCACTAGCAAATGGATATAACTGACTAGCAGAAGAGCAATGAATCTCAAGCCATGGAAATGGATAATTATTATTATTGTCGTTGTTAATAATTTAAAAAGAAGAAAGAGAGAAATAGAGTCTGGACTTGTAGGATGTCCAACAATCCCAGTTTCCCTGATACTGAGGCAATTTCCAGGATGCAGGATTTTCATGCTAAAAGTGGGAAAGTCCCAGGCAGATGAGTTGGTCAACCCAACATGGTGTCAGTCTTTTATTTGCATCCAGTCTTCCCAGCTAATACCTTATGGTTTCTCATCTGTAAAAACAGGAGTAATACAGGATTGTTATTAAGGTAAAACAGGAATATTATATATCAGAATGCCTGATGTTTAGTAGGTACTCAATAAATGATAACTATTATTAATATTAGGAGAAAACTGCCTTGCGTAGCTCGGTAAACTCTAAGGACACCACTAGATTATGGCAAGCAAATTATTTGGTGTTCACAGTTATGATCCAGAGTTACAAAGGAACATTAATTATGTTCATTATATTTCTGTTTAGCACCATTATCCATTGAGAGGTATAGGGATCATGACATGAAATAAGAGGAAGCCCAAAACAATATTTGGTTCTATCATAAACAGTATTTACACCATCATAATATTAACATTGGCTATTGACTTGTAACTTACAGAATTAAACTATAGACAAATTATGGGGAAATTAACCAGAGTTTCAGAACAAAGTATAAATGCTATTAATCTGAATATTGTCAAAGTAGATCTATAGCTATCAAAAGAAGAGTGGAAATGGGGTAAAGACAGGCAGTGGAATTATCAAGATCCAAAGTGTGAAATTAAATACTATGTCTTGTTTGGAAAACAAAGCAGAGATTTAAACATATTGTTTAAAGATGCCTGAATACAAGTGGAGGAACTGAGACTAGTGATAGAACCTTTTCAAAGGGTGGAGAAATTGGGATTGATGGAAGTGAACTAAATCCTCACTCATCATCAAATGGCAAGGTGTAAAGTTGATAAATTTTTTAAACGGTGTAATGTTATTGTTGAGAAGTATGGAGTTAACCACCACAAGAAAAAATTATAGAAATGATTAAAATAGTATCTGGGAACAGGATTGGAGTGGAGGCAGGAGACAGTCTCATACAGAAAATACATGAATCAGTATTTTCATGATAAGCCTCTTTCTCTCTCCCCCCATCTGATTTTAATAGTTTGCATTGATTATATTTATGAAAGAGGTTTTAAAATTAAAAAGAGGAAGAAGCATATAAAATTGGCTGTCCATTCAGAATACTTTTTCAAAGGATATCTGAGTGCTTAAAGGCATTTAGCACTTCAGAAAACTGAGCTATTTGTAGTGACTCATTCTTTGAGTATGTAAGAAAACCAAACTTTTACTCCACCCAGTTCCTCTCCATTCAGAAACTGGGTCACTATCAATATGGCTGCTGAAAATCATATTCTCATATCTTGATTGCACCTTATTTAGATAAGACTGACTAATCAACCAGCCACTATATTAGTTGACTTGGGCTGCTTTTAAGAAAATATCACAGACTGAGTGGCATAAATGACAGAAATTTATTTTCTCACAATTCTGGAGGCTAGAAGTCCAAGATGAAGTGCTGTCAGGATTGGTTTCTGGTGAGGCCTCTTTGCAATGTTGGGCATCTTTTCATGTGCCTGTTGGCCATCTGTATGTCTTCTTTGGAGAAAAGTCTATTTAGGCCTTTGGCCCATTTTTCTATTGGGTTGTTTATTTCTTTGTTGTTGAGTTGTATGAGTTGTTTGTATATTTTGGAAATTAATCACTTATCAGTCACGTCATTTGCAAAGATTTTCTCCCAGTCTATACATTGTCTTTTCATTTTGTTTATGGTTTTCTTTGCATACAAAAGCTTGTAAGTTTGATTAGATCCCATTTGTTTATTTTTACTTTTATTTCTATTGCCTTGGGAGACTGACCTAAGAAAACATTGGTATGATTTATGTTAGAGAATGTTTTGCCTATTTTCTCTTCCAGGAGTTTTATGAAAACCACCATTTTTAATGAAATCAAACCTTCCCCTCAGGATAACTGTTCTAACATACCGGCTGCCTAAATTTCGATGTTGTACATTATCTGGTATGCAAAGTGTTCCTTTTCAATTTGGATTTGGCAGAAACTTCAAAACACACAGGTAGTGTAGTAGCATCTGTACCAGGTTTCAGAGGGTTAACAGTTCTCCCATTGGTCAAGAAACTTTCCCAGCAGCTCATTTGCATTCTGAGTATCTGTATTTGTTTTCCATTGCTGTGTAACAAATTATCATAAATTTAGCAGCTTAAAACAACATGCATTTACAGTCTCACAGTTCCCGTATGTTAGAAGTCTGGCACAACATAACTTGGTTCTCTGTTCAGGGTCTCATGAGGCTGCACCAAGCTGTCTACCGGGCTGTGGTCCTATTGGAGTTTGGGGTCCTCTTCAAGTTCATCCAGGTTTTGGTGGAATTCAGTTCCTGTTGGTTGTAGGACTGAGGTTCCTGTTGACGGTCAGCTGGGTGTCACCCGCTGCTCTTACAGGCCACACTCAGGTTTTAGCCACATGGCCCCTCCATTAACAGTTCACCACATGGCTGTTTGTCTTCTTCCAGGCTAACAGGAAAATGTCTCCCTGATGTTTCACCTTTTAAAGGGCTCATTCTAATCTAATCCACAGATCACATTCAAATTTTGTCAATTATCCCAACAATGTCTATTATAGGTCCAGGATCATACATAGCATTTAATTGTCATGTCTCTTTTATCTCAAGTTCCTCAGTCTTTCCCAACTTTTATGACCTTGACATGTTTTTTAAATTAATGTATTTTGTTTATTTATTTTTGGCTGAGTTGGGTCTTTGTTGCTGCGTGCAGGCTTTCTCTAGTTGCGGCGAGCGGGGGCTACTCTTCGTTGCAGAAGCACGGGCTTCTCATTGCGGTGGCTTCCCTTGTTGCAGAGCACGGGCTCTAGGTGCACGGGCTTCAGGAGTTGGGGCTCATGCGCTCTGGAGTGCAGTCTCAGTAGTTGTGGCACACGGGCTTAGTTGCTCCGCAGCATGTGGGATCTTCCCAGACCAGGACTTGAACCTGTGTCCACTGCATTGGCAGGCGGATCCTTAACCACTGCGCCACCAGGGAAGCCCCGAACTTGACATTTTTTAAAGAGAACAAGCCAGTTACTTTCTAGAAAATCCCTATAATGCATTGAATGTTTGCACCCACCCCCTACAAATTTGTATATTAAAGCCCTAATCTTCAACGTGATGGTATTTGGAGATGGGGCCTTTGGGAGCTAAATAGGTTTAGATGATGTTGTGAGATTGGGACCCTCATGATGAGATTAGTGTCCTTATAAGAAGAGGAAGAGACCATAGCATCGTCTGTCTGTCTGTCTGTCTGTCTGTCTGTCTGTCTCTCTCTCTCTCTCTCTCTCTCTCTCCCCCCCTCTCTCTCTCTCTCCCTCTCCCTCTCCCCCTGCCATGAGGATACACTGAGAAGGTGGCTGCAAACCAGGAAGAGAGCTTTCACCAAAACCTGATCATGCTGGCCACTTGATCTCAGCCTCTAGAACTGTGAGAAATAAATTTCTGTTGCTCAAGCCAACCACGCTATGGTATTTTGTTATCACAGCCAGAGCTGACTAAGAGGGTCCCTCAATTTGGGTTTATCTGATATTTCCTCATAATTACGTACAAGTTTTATATTTTGGCAGAAATACCCCAAAAGTGATGCTATGTTCTTCTAATGGCATCCTTTCAGGAAGTACACGATGTCAATTTGTCCCAATACTGGGGATGTTTATAAGAGAGTGTATCAGATTTCTCTGCCATAAAATTAACTGACAAGTATTTGATATTAATTAATAAACAATTAACATGTAGTCTGTGTGGAGATAATTCTGAAAATATGTAAATATCTGTTCCTCATCAAGCATTCATTCACTGGTTTTATTTTTATTTATTTATTTATTTATTTATTTATTTATTTATCTTTGGCTGCAATAGGTCTTTGTTGCTGCACACAGGTTTTCTCTAGTTGCGGCGAGCGGGGGCTACTCTTCGTTGTGGTGCATGGACTTCTCATTCTGGTGGCTTCTCTTGCTGTGGAGCACGGGTTCTAGGAGCACAGGATTCAGTAGTTGTGGCACATGGGTCAGTAGTTGTGGCTCACGGGCTTCTCAGAGTGCAGGTTCAGTAGTTGTGGTGCATGGGCTTAGTTGCTCTGTGGCATGTGGGATCTTCCCGGACCAGGGCTCAAAACCGTGTCGCCTGCATTGGCAGGCAGATTCTTAACCACTGCGCCACCAGGAAAGTCCCCATTCACTGGTTTTATCATCCACTGATGAATCTTCCCTGAATGAATTATTACTATAATGATTGCAAAATGCTTCTAGTTCCTCATTCCCTCTACACTTAGTTGGCATCTTACTGTGAGGCAGTTTTCCCTTCTCCCCCAATTTTTTCTTTCTTATTTATGCATTTATTTATACCAGTAAGAACTCATGGATTTCTATTTTATTGAGTGGATTGCATATGTCACTATTATTATTTGTTTTGATGCTTGAATTGTCCCAGATTTAACAAGAAGAATCTCCTTTAAGCAGATTCTTATGTCCTTATGACACATCCCTTACTATTCTTTGAGCAATTTTAACTGTCTGGAACAAAAAAAAATATCTTCCAGGTTCATTTTGTACTTGTTTTTTTTCCCCATATCTGGAATTAGCTATTTATCCAAGGATCATTTCTTTTAGTAGAAGATAGTATTTAGAAACCAAGATCTGGGCACTGGTTATACTCATTGTTAATGGGATATTATAGCTTTTAGGTCCTCACAGGAACTAGAGCTAGAAGTATATGAATACATGCATACAACTTATAAATCTATTTTTATATCAATCTACTTGTACAGATTCAAAAACATGGGTTCACACCAATATTTCCAATTCCAAACCAACACCACAGGGTTTTTTTCCAGCCTCTGCTTTTCCATACTTGTAATTCCCTTCTCACATTGTGAGAAATTTGGATTCCATTATTCTCAATATATTTCCTTCTTCAGTCAATGCCCCAGTATGTAAGCAATATTCCGACCATTCAGACTGTTTTCTTGGCCCTGGCCTTGGCAGCCCCAGCCTCTCTGGCTGAGCCATTGGCCCCAGTGCCACCAAACACACCAACCACAAAGGTCAAATACTCAGCCGTCGCCATCCTGGACACACTGGCTAATTCTTTAGTACTGCCACCACCAATCATCAGCTAATTCCTCATCCCTAGCTCTGCCAACCATGTTGACTACACCAATCAAAAAGATTAAATATTTTAAAAACCTAGATAGTGCTGCCATGCTTAAAATTGTTTAAAAGATATTGGTGGAACAGAAGAGAGAATCCAGAAATAAACCTAAATATGCATAGTGTTTTTGTTCATAATAAAGATGTCATTTCTGATCAGTGAATTTATATGCAATCTAGTCAGTGGGATAAATAAAATAGTGTTGGGGGAATTGAAGAATGTTATGAAAAATAAGGCTAGATTCAAATCTCACTGTATATACCAAAATGAATTACAGATGTATCAAAGATTTTGTATAAAATAAATCTATACAATTCCTGAATAAAGAATGAATGAATTTATATTAGATCCTGGAGTAGAAAAAGACCTTTCCAAGAAAGATATCAAAGCAGTGAGTTATAAGGCAAAACTTTGATAAACTTAACCACACCAAATTTATAAATTTCTCCTTGACAAATAAATAAATACATAAATAAATAAATCCTAAAAATCATTGACAAACTGGGGAAAGATATTTGCAGTATAGGAAAGCAAATAGCTGATATTCTTAATTTTCATAAAACTATATATAAGTAGACAAAATAAATTCAAATAAAAAAGCTAAATAGAAAAATAAGCAAAGGATAAACAAGTAGTTAATAAATAAATAAAAGTGTAGATGAACAATGATTTTCAGCCTTACACAAAGGTAACGAAATGAGAACAAAGATGATGGAATGCAATGTTTCTCCCGTGAGACTGGCAAGAATGTAGGGTGGCTTCATGGATCCACGGAGGCTGTGAACACCCATAACTTCCTCTGGAGTTGTGTGGCACAGCAGCCCTAAGCCTGAGTTGTCGAGCATGAGATACAATCATTCTCATACATTGTTCTGGAATGTTGCCAAAGGGTAAATTTGTCGACTCCTCCTGGAGAAAAATTTGACAATTGATTTCAATATTTAAAATGTAAAGACTCATTAACCCAACAATCCCACTGCTAGTTATTTACCCTAAGGATATACTGGCAAAATATGCCAGAGTATCTCTTCAACTCTTCAGGGATACTCACTGCAGTCTTTTTCATAATAGTGAGAGAGAGAAAAAAATGGAACTAACTAAATTGTCTGCCATAAGGGGCTTGTTAAACAAAGTATAGGTACATTCAACTGCTATATTAAAATGCCACAATTAAATAGAATGTGTTCTAAGTGCTGATATGAAAAGATTTCTAAAATTTTTCTATTATATAAAAAAAATAAAACAAAATTTTTAGTAGAAAGCTTTTTGTACAAACTATTTTATACAAAGAGATGAATACAGATATGCAGCTATGAAAAGATTTTTTTCAAGGCCATCTGAAACAAAGGCATAGCAGGAAAGCAATAGCCTTATTCTAATGTTGACCTCAGAGCTGGGCTCTTTTTGACTGAGAAAGCCTAACAGGAAGTGTCTGAGCAAGGACAGTTTGATGTCTTACAGTTTGAGATACATTCGAGAAATGCCCCAAATTCTGGACTCTGTCTACTCTATCTGGTCTTTTTCTGCTTGAAAACAGGCCAGTTCTTGCCTGGACTCATCTCTCTCATAATTTTTTTAAGAATATAAACAGATAGTTTTATTTTTTAATTTTTTAAATTGAAGTATAGTTGATTTACAATGTTGTGTTAGTTTCAGGTGTATGGCAAAGTGATTCAGATTTTTTTTTTTTCAGATTCTTTTCCCTTATAGGCTATTACAAAATATTGAGTATAGCTCCCTGCGTTATACAGTAGGTCCTTGTGGGTTATCTATTTTATATATATTAGTGTGTATCTGTTAATCCCAAACTCCTAATTTATCCCTCCCCCGCTTTCCCCTTTGGTAACCAAAAGTTTGTTTTCTATGACTGTGGGTCTATTTCTGTTTTGTAAATAAGTTCATTTGTATCTTTTTTTAGATTCCATATATAAGAAATATCATAGGATATTTGTCTTTCTCTGTCTGGATTACATCCAGACATAACTTTGCCTGATAATCTCTAGGTTCATCCATGTTGCTGCAAGTGGCATTATTTATTCTTTTTTATGGCTAAGGAATATTCCATTGTATATATATACCACACCTTCTTTATCCATTCATCTGTTGATGGGCATTTAGTTTTCTTCCATGTCTTGGCTATTATAAATAGTGCTGCTATGAACATTGCAGTGCATGCATCTTTTCAAAATAGATTTTTCTCTGGATATATGCCCAGGAGTGGCATTGCTGGATCATATGGTAACTCTATTTTTACTATTTTAAGGAACCTCCATACTGTTCTACATAGTGGGTGCATCAATTTACATTCCCACCAACAGTGTAGGAGGGTTCCCTTTTCTCCACACCCTCTCCAGCATTTATTATGTGTAAACTTTTTGACAATGGCCATTCAGACTGCTGTGAGGTGATACCTCATTGCAGTATTGATTTTAATTTCTCTATTAATTGGTGATGTTGAGCAATTTTTCACATACCTGTTGGCCAACTGTATGTCTTCTTTGGAGAAATGTCCATTTAGATCTTCTGCCCATTTTTTGATTGAATTGTTTATTGTTTTGATATTGAGCTGTAAAGTGGTTTGTATATTTTAGAAATTAATCCCTTGTCAGTCACATCATTTGCAAATATTTTCTTCCATTCTGTAGGTTGCCTTTTTATTTTGTTTATTGTTTCCTTTGCTGTGCAAAAGGTTTTAAGTTTAATTAGGTACCATTTGTTTATTTTTCTTTTTATTTCCATTACTCTAGCAGACGGGCCCAAAAAGATATGACTGTGATTTATGTCAGAGTGTTCTGTCTGTGTTTTCTTCTAGGAATTTTATAGTATCCAGTCTTACACTTAAGTTTTAATCCATTTGAGTTTATTTTTGTATATGGTGTTAGAGAATGTTCTAATTTCCATTCTTTTATATGTAGCTGTCCAGTTTTCCCCAGACTTACTGAATAGACTGTCTTTTCTCCATTGTATATTCTTGCTTCCTTTATCATAGATTAGTTGACCATATATGCGTGGGTTTATTTCTGGGCTTTCTATCCTGTTCTATTGATCTATATATCTGTTTTGATGCCAGTATCATACTTTTGATTAGTGTAGCTTTGTAGTATAGCCTGAAGTCAGACAGCCTGATTCCTCCAGCTCTGTTTTTCTTTCTCAAGATTAATTTGACTATTTGGGGTCTTTTGTGTTTCCATACAAATTTAAAAATTATTTTCTTCTAGTTATATGAAAAATGCCATTGGTAATTTGATAGGAATTATATTGAATTTGTAGATTGCCTTGGGTAGTTAAGCCATTTTAATGATATTGATTCTTCCAATCCAAGAACATGGTATATCTTTCTATCTGTTTGTGTCTTCTTCAATTTGTTTCATCAGTGTCTTATAGTTTTCATGGTACAGGTTTTTTACCTCCTTAGGTAGGTTTATTCTTAGGTATATTATTCTTTTTGATGTGATGGTGAATGGGCTTGTTTCCTTAATTTCTCTTTCTCATCTCTTGTTGTTAGTGTATAGAAATGCAACAGATTTCTGTGTATTCATTTTGTATCCTGCAACTTTACCAATTTCATTGATGAGCTTTAGAAGTTTTCTGGTAGCGTCTTTAGGATTTTCTATGTATAGTATCATGTTGCCTGCAAATGGTGTGAGTTTTACTTCTTTTTTTCCAATTTGGATTCCTTTTATTTCTTTTTCTTCTCTGATTACTGTGGCTAGGACTTCCAAAACTATGTTGAGTAAAAGTGGCAAGAGTGGGCATTCTTATCTTCTTCCTGATGTTAGAGAAAATGCTTTCAACTTTTCACCGTTGAGTGAGAGGTTAGCTTTAGATTTGTCACATATGGCCTTTATTATGTTGAGGTGTGTACCCTCTGTGCCCACTTTCTGGAGAGTTTTTATCATAAATGGATGTGGAATTTTATCAAAAACTTTTTCTGCATCTATTGAGATGATCATATGTTTTTTAATCTTCAATTTTTTAATGTAGTGTATCACACCAATTGATTTGCAGATATTGAAGAATCCTTGCATCCCTGGGATAAATCACACTTGATCATGGTGTATCATCCTTTTAATGTATTATTGGATTTGGTTTGATTGTATTTTGTAGAGGATTTTTGCATCTATGTTCATTAGTGATATTGGCCTGTAATTTTTCTTTTTTGTGGTTTCTTTGATTTGGTATCAGTGTGATGGTGACCTCATAGAATGAGTTTGGGAGTGTTCCTTCTTCTGCAATTTTTTGGAATAGTTTCAGAAGGATAGGTGTTAACTCTTCTCTAAATGTTTGGTAGAATTTGCTTTTAAAGTCATCTGGTCCTGGACTTTTGTTTGTTGGGAGTTTTTTATAATCACAAATTCAATTTCAGTACTTGTAATTGGTCTGATCATATTTTCTTTCTTCCCGGTTCAGTCTTAGGAGATTGTACCTTTGTAAGAATTTGTCCATTTCTTCTATGTTGTACATTTTATTGACATTTAGTTGCTTGTAGTAGTCACTTATGGTCCTTTGTATTTCTGTGGTGTTGGTTGTAACTTCTCCTTTTTCATTTCTAATTTTATTGATTTGGGCCCTTTTCCTTTTCTTCTTGATGAGTCTGGCTAAAGTTTTATCAGTTTTGTTTATCTTTTCATAGAACCAGCTTTTAGTCTTATTGATCTTTTCTATTGCCTTCTTAGTCTCTATTTCATTTATTTCTGCTCTGATCTTTATGATTTCTTTCCTTCTACTAACTACAGGTTTTGTTTGTTCTTCTTTCTCTAGTTCCTGTAGGTGTAAGGTTAGGTTGTTTGTTTGAGACTTTTCTTGATTCCTGATGTAAGCTTGTATCACTATGAACTTCCCTCTTAGAACTGCTTTTGCTGCATCCCACAGGTTTTGGATCATTGTGTTTTCATTTTAATTGTCTCTAAGTATTTTTTTTAATTTCCTCTTTGATTTTTTCAGTGATCCATTGGTTGTTTAGTAGCATATTGTTTAACCTCCATGTGTTTGTGTTTTTTGCAGTTGATTTCAAATCTCATAGTGTTGTGGTCAGAAAAGATGTTTAATAAGATTTCAATTTTCTTAAATTTACCAAGGCTTGCCTTGTGGCCCAGCATGTGATCTATCCTGGATAATGTTCCATGTGCACTTGAAAAGAATGTGTATTCTGCAGCTTTCAGATGGAATGCTCTACAAATATTAATTAAGTCCATCTGATCTAATGTGTCATTTAAGACCTGTGTTTCCTTATTGATTTTTCTTTCTGGATAATCTGTCCATCAATGTAAATGTAAGTACAGTGTTAAAATCTCCTTCTATTATTATGTTATTGTCAATTTCTCCTTTTATGTCTGTTAATATTTGCCTTATATATTGAGATGTTCCTATGTTGGGTGCATATATATTTACAATTGTTATATCTTCTTGGATTGATCCCTTGATCATTATGTAATGTCCTTTAGCTCTTGTAACAGTCTTTATTTTAAAGTCTATTTTGTCTGATATAAGTATTGCTATTCCAGCTTTGTTTTGATTTCCATTTATGTGGAGTACCTTTTTCCATCCCTCACTTTCAGTCTGTATGTGTCTCTAGATCTGAAGTGAGTCTCTCGTAGACAGCATATATAAGGGTCTTGCTTTTGTATCCATTCATCCAGTCTGTGTCTTTTCCTTGGAGCATTTAATCCATTTGTGTTTAATTATTGATACATATGCTTTTTGTTTTGTTTTGTTTTGTTTTGTTTTGTTTTTTTTGCGGTACACGGGCCTCTCACTGTTGTGGCCTCTCCCATTGCGGAGCACAGGCTCCGGACACGCAGGCTCAGTGGCCATGGCTCATGGGCCCAGCTGCTCTGTGGCATGTGGGATCTTCCCGGACTGGGGCATGAACCCGTGTCCCCTGCATTGGCAGGTGGACTCTCAATCACTGCGCCACCAGGAAAGCTCTCTTTGGGATTTTTAGGGTTACAAAATATGGCAGGAATGGAAAGGGAGGGGAAAAAATGGTCCCTATTAAGGCCAGGGGAAGAATTTAGGGAAAATCTGGAAGACAGAGGAATGAGAACAGCTGTGATGTATGAGGAATATAAACAGAAGTGGGAAAGGAAGCTTTTAGATATATCACTGTAATCTTAAATCCCCTTCATGGTATTTGGGGGAGAAATGCAAAACACCTGAATTATTTTGAAATTGCTTTTTGATTAATGAGTTATTTATTTGGTAGCAATATATCTTTGAGCCACAGTGGGTCATGGATTTACATGTGCAACAAGATGTTAAACCTGAAGTTTTGACTGAGACACCATGTATCAGATACCAAAGTAAATGGAGAGACAGAATACCATGCAGGAAGGTATGAGCAGGTTTACAAAACCCAGTTAAATGAGTAATGCCTATCAAAAGTACAAAAGGGTTTGGGAGGTTGAAGATTAGAAAGGGCTTTGGAAAAGGTTTCTGTATTGAAGTTCCCATCTATCCCCAAGGGGTATAGGTGAGTGGTGCTTCCTTCACACCTCAAGCATGGTGTGAGGACCTTTAAGCAGACTGCTTTAAGAGCTAAACAGGTGTTCCCTAGTTGGAGGGGTATGTGTTGATTGGTGTGGAGAATGATAAATCGAATGGGTGAAAGACCAGACTGTACTGGAAGCTTGCTTACCTCCCTAATGAGGGTAAATGATGTATGAGTGCTGCCAAGGACCACATGTAGGTCACAACATGGAGAGGGATCAGGCCTGGAGCCCTTCTAAATTCTGACCAAAGAGGATCTCCTAGAAGGACGATGGGAACCCTACGGAAAATCTGACCAAAAGACACCACAGGAAAACCAGAGGCTGAGGGGATGATATACATCACCTGCACTGTGAGAAGTGCCAGCAGCAGTGCCTCTGAAGAAACCAGGAGAAAGGCCCACAGAGAGTCAGCCATAATGACCTATGAGACCCAGAAAGTTCTAGTCCATTCATCCATTCAACAATAAATATTTATTGAGCACCTACTACATGCCAGATGATGTTCTAGGCTCTCTAGCATATGTCAGTGAACTACTGTGGAGCCTGCATCCTTTAAAGAAGCAGTGGGGGAGGGAAGACAAACAATAATAAATGATGTAATAAATATGTAAATTACAGAATGTGATAGATACTGAAAAGTGCTATTGGGAGAAAGAGAAGCTGGATAATATGGGAGTTAAATATATTTAAATGTACAATACATATATAAATTTTATATTTTTAAAAATATTTTTATCAGGGTAAGGACAATGGGAGTTGTAATATTTTTAACTTTAAATTTATAACAATTCCAAACTTATAGAATAGTTATATATTACAGAGAACTCCCATATACCTCCTACGTACATACATATATATATATGTGTACATTTACATATTACCTATACATTATCAATATGGCTCACAGATTTTTATTTAAGTAACTATAATTTCATACTATCCTTATTTATATTAAATATCAAATTTTTATTAGCACACCTTTACTTTTTAGTACAACAAAATTTTCCAGGCTGACCTAGGTTTCAGCCATTTTCCCAAGAATCCCTGGTTTCTCCTAGTGGAGAATGGTATTTAGAAATCAAACAATCAGGATCTGGGTCCTAGGTGTGTTCTTTGCTACTTGGATGTCATTACCCTTTCAGCAGACAAAGCTATAAATATATATATGTTTGTATATACACACACATATTCTATGATATGAATATCTGTGTCCCCCGTGCAAATCCATATGTTGAAATCCTAACCTCCAAGATGATGGTATTAGGTGATCGGGCCTTTGGGGAGTGATTAGGTCACGAGGGTGAAGAGGATACAGTGAGAAATCTAAGACACAGAAGAGGGCCCTCCCCTGACCATGCTGGCACCCTGATCTTGGACTTCCAGCCTCCAGAACCATGAGAACTAAATTTCTATTGTTTTTGTAAGCCACCCAGTCTGTGGTATTTTGCTATAGCAGCCCAAACAGAACATGTGTGTGTATATATATATGTGTGTGTTCACATTTATTTGTATGATTGATAAATGTGTGTTTATCTTCTCTTCCTAAGAGTAAGAAGAGTGAACTTGAGCCAACTATATTCAGTTTATTCTTCCCAGAGTCACCAATCAAGTAAGTCATTTCACCTTCCCGGGGACAGCATGGGCAGGGACAAAGAGGGAAACTAAGAGCCACAATAGCTGAGCTCCCTCCACCTGGAAGGAAGGGAAGCATGGGGATACCTGTCCTTCCCTAATACTATCTCCCTAGTAAAAATACATCCTTTTTATCTTTTTTTCTCCCGTCCTGCTACTATAAAGTAGCTCTCTCATCAGTACAGTCTCTCCACTTCTTCCATCTACTCTTGGCTGTCCAAGGATTTGCCTCCTTTAGTTATACCATTTCTTACGTCATCAAAATCTCTCCTTATTGCCTTATTTAGGCCACTCATCATCTTCCTGTTGACCCTTTATTTTTCTACTTCCTTCACAGACAAGCATATCAAAGAGTTGTCTACACACTCTTATGTCTCTACTTCCTCATGTTCATACTTCCTGCAATTCTTTCTTCAACCCACCTTCAATCAAGCATTCTTCCTTCCCCGGGGCTCCTCTGAAGCTGCTCGTATTCATGTCCTTTCTCTTTCCAAATCTTAGTTGACCTTTCAGCAACGTTTGCCAGTTGACCACTCCTTCTTCCTCTCTGGCCTTTGTAAATCACTCTCTCTTTGTTTCCCTCTTACCTCACTGGTAATGAATTCTTACCTTCTTCTTGTTTTCCTTTGCCAGCTCCTCCTCCTTTACAACCTCCAAATGTTGAAGAGCCCAACAGTTGGGATCTCTAGCCTGACCTCATTCTGTTCCATCTACATGTGATCTTAAATACCATCCACATGGCTTTCATTTCCAAAAGTGTATCTCAAGCTCAGACCTGAGAGCCAGACTCTTATAGTAACTCTCAGTCTTCTCCTGGATATCTAAGAGGTATCTCAAAATAAGATGCAGTGGCAGAGACTAGCTAGTTGTTCACCAAATCCTTATTACCTTGAGCTCCCAGTCAAGCATTTCCTAGCTTCCCATGCAGCTGGATGTAGCTCTAGAGCGGGGCAGAGTCACAAGACAGAAAGAGCTTGGATTCATGAATCAATGAACAAAACATCACTCACTGAATACTCACATTGAACTGTTTTATGAACAAGAAAAGAAAAATCTATTGTGTTCTGCCATTGCTATTTTAAGGTTATTTGTTCAACAACAGTTAGCCTACACAGACTATTACAGATGTCAAAAACTGAACTTGACTCCCCAACCCAAATTCCTTCCCCCACCAATCTTCTCTACCTTGGTAATTCCTTGGTAACTGATGCCTTTCTCCATTATATTACTCAAGACAGAAGCCTTGATATCTTTCTTTTCCTTATCCACACATCCAGCCCACAAACAAGCTCTCTTGGTTCTATCTCTGTATTATTCCAGTTTTGCTAAAATAACTAACAAACTCACAGTGAGTTACAGTAAATATTTATGCCTCACATACAAGTCTGCAGGCTGGCTGTGCTTGTACTAGGCTTGACTGACCTTGTTTGTGTTCAGCCTAGTTTGGCTCCAGATTGCAAATCAGGTTTGGGTCTGCAAGCCATGTGTCCCATTCTGGGACTCAGAGTGAAGAAGCAATGGCTTCCTGAAACATGCTCTTTTCACATGGGTGGCAGAGCACAAAAGAGACGACAGAAGTTGTCCATGCCTCCTAAAGCTTCAGGTTGAAATCTCAGTCACGATTCGTAATTATCTTGTTTTTACTGGCAATTTCCCCTATGAAAATGCAGGTTCTGTTCCTGCCTGGCATCTAGTAGGCATTCAACAAATGTTTATGAAATTGATGTTAAATGAAAGAATTCTGGAAAAGCAGTTTGAGGCTACGCTGCTAAAGGATCTTGAAATATCATGTAGGAGAGTCTGGACTCCATCCTAAAGGCATTAGTCAGTCACCAAAGGAGAGGTCTGCTTTAGAAGGGTAACTATGATGGTAGCTGGGTGATGAATGTCTAAAGAGAAGCAGTTAAAAGGTTACTGTAATTGTCTAGGTTAGAGGAGACTTGAGGCATAAACTAGGGCAGAGGGACTAGAAGGGAGACTGCTTTGAGGTGTCATCAACAAGAATCGGTTAATAACAACAGCATTTATTAAGTGCCTAGAGTAGGCTCAGACTTTATGCTATCTTTACAAAAGCCAAGCAAAATGGGAATTGGTATACTAATTTTGCAGATTAAAAAAAAATTTTCAGAGAACTTAGATAATTTCCCCCCAGAATCTCACAGCTAAATAAATGACTATTCTGGAATTCCACTGCAGGACTATCTGATTCCCAAGCCCAGGGAGTGAAAGACAAGGAGTGGTGCTAAGTTTCCAGCTAAGGTAATTACTTAGGATGTCCTTTGCTGAAATACATACAGGTTTGCTGGGAAAGGTAATGAATGTGGTTTTAGTTACCCTGTGGGTTAGAAGCCTGTAATACAGTAGGTGGTTCTGCCTGAAACAGAAACTGACTCTGGTTAACTCGCCAAATAGGGTATTTCTTGGAAGGCTATGGGGACTCCCAGAATCATTGGTAGGCTGGAGGGACAGGCTTCATGAAAAGGTCACAAACCCAGGGAGTTCCAGAGAGTGAGACAACAAGAACTAGCCACATGTGTATTCATTGAACAGAGAGTTATTGAGTGCATACTCCATGGCAGGCACCTCAGAGCACTGGGGACACAGCAGTGAAGAGTCAATACCGCCACCTTCATGCAACTTACATTCAAATGGGGCACCCAGGTCATAAACAAATCGGTTAATTAAATCCAAAAATATGTCAGATGGTAGAAAATAAAACAAGGAAGGGGGATAAAGAGTGCCTTGAGGAGACAGAAGTTGCAATTTTCAATGGAGTGGTCAGAAAAGCCCCTCGGAGAGTCCTGGTCCATCCACTGCTGCAGCCACGTGAATGAATGAGAACTCCAAATGTCCCCTTGTTGCTGTTCATTCTCTGGGAAGTAACATCTGATTGGCAAAGATGAAGGCATGTGCTCACCCCCTTATCTCTTCTGAAATGAGGGAGAGGAAGAATTGCCTTCCAACTCGTATATTTTGATAAGCACTACCTACAAAGAACATACATAAAATGAGGGATTTTCCCAAAAGAGATGAGCGTTTGGCCTCTAAAAACCCAAGTAACCACAGAAGTGAATGCAACCAATAAGAGAGTCAAAGAAGAGACTCATCAAAGAGAAGAGTGAGAAGAAAAAATAAAGGATAGCACTTTGGAGAATTTTGAATACATCTGAAGATGCAGGTTGATGAAGAGGAACTAGTAAAGGAGAGCAGAAAGAAAAGAATCTGGAGAGAGCAATGTTTGAGAATCCAAGGATAGAGAGAGCTTACAAGGTCAATGGTGACTTTATGAAGAGGCTTGGAAGAAGACATTGTAAATGGAGAAAGAACCAATGGTGAGTGAAGTAGGGACAGAGTAACCTCTGAGCCAAAGTGTTCTACATCATAATTCATGTTGTTATAAAGGAACTTGCAAAATATATTATCCTGTGTCAAAAGGAATGTAGGACTTCTGTCCTCATTTCATTTGAACTTCACACTAACCTTGTGAGACAGGTCTTATCCTCACTGTGAGATGGAGGAAAATGATATCTAATATTCAGTGTTGGAGATTATAAATCTTTTCCTGGAGTGCATCTTGTTAATAGATATCAAAAGACCATAAAATGTATGTATTCTCTGAACCAGAAATTCCTCTTTAAGGGTATTTAGCCAAAAGAAATAAGAGCACGCATACAGATTTATCTACAAGGTTATATGTTGCTTGTAATAGTAAAGAATTGAAAACAAGCTAGTTCCAACAAGAGGGGATTGCTATGTACATGCTGTGAAATGATGTGCAATCAGTACCAAATAATGCTGCAGAATAAACTGTTCAAGAAAGAAAAAGGGAAATGGTTTATAATTTATGAAATGGAAAAAGCAGACAACAAAAAGTATATACAGTATGATTCCATTTTTGCTTCTTGTGGATTTTTTTCCCCATATTTTCCAAAATGTCTGCAATAAACAAATATTACTCTTATAATGAGATTTTTTAAAAGTAAGGTCCTGTGTGGTTAAGTACTTGTCTGTGTCAAACAGGGATAACTGGGAAAGGAGGGGCCAGAATTATGCTCTTGACTCTTCAATCATTCCTTCTACCACCTCAGGCCACGTCTTCTTATATAGAACAGTCAGTAAGTGTCTTACTTATGACTTGTTGCTATAACAAAAATGCCATAGGATGGGTTACTTAAACAGCAAACATTTATTTCTCCAAGTTCTGGAGCCTGGGAAGGCAAAGATCAAGGTGCTGGCAGATTCAGTGTCTGATGAAAGCCTACTTCGTGGTTCATAAATGGCTGTCTTGCCTGTGTCCTCACACAACAGAAGGGCCAAGGGAGCTCTCTGGGGTCTCTTTTATAGGGACACTAATCCCATTGATGAGGGCTCTACCCTCACGAACTAATACCTGGCAAAGGCCCAAGCCATGAATACCATGGCAGAGGGGATTAGGCTTCAACATATGAAATGAGGTTTGCGTGGGGAGGGGTGGGGGGAGGTAGACAAAGAGTACAACAGAGAACACCGTCAGTCTATAGACGCAAGGGGGAAAAAATGTCCCTCAATAATGTAAAAATGCTTTCCTACTTTTTCTACTTGCAGTGTTCAGTGAAAACAAGTCCTTTACAATCAACATGCCAGAAACCTTACCATGTAAGGCCTTCTTGTACTGAAAAAGCTAAAAGCGTGAGAATGGTTGGAAGTTGTTTAAACAACAATAGTGAAGATTTTACGAGACCTCAAAATACTTCCGGATGTGTGGATATGACAAATCAACAAAAAGGAACCAACACCCAGCCTACAGCCTTGTAAGATATAGATTCCAGCCTTTCTACACCTCAACCTGGAAGCACAGGCTCTCGTAGAGAGGGGAGGTACTCCCACATAAGAGACACTAGGGGTGGCCCAGATGTGGCAATCCCTAGTAGGATGTGGGGTATCCAGAGGAAAGGGGTGACGGGCGCACTTAAGGCACGTGAAAACTGTAAAGTTTGGTGCCTTCTGCCGTCGGCGGTTCCAAGGCTGAGTTAACGGCACTTAGATGCAAGCTCTACTCCCTCCGGCTCGACCCTGCCTGCAGGCCTCACTCAAGACCTCATCGGACTTGGACTAGAGGGCCTAACTGAGGCCTGTATTCGCTATCGAAGATCTGTGGATCCCCGAAGCGGTGCGGTCTAGTTCCCGAAGATCTGGACCCCGGCGAGCGGGCGGCGTGGGCGAGGATGGGTGCGGCCACCACACGGGCAGGGCTCGCTTCCGGATCTTCGCAAAACTAACAACATCAGTTAGGGAAATAGGCTCTAACATCCCTAAATCCCTTCACTTGGCGACTGTAGCAATCTGAGACACTGAGCGCCCCGCACACCCTAGACGCAGCCAGAACGCACCCATCCCATCCTTGCAGCCCGGCTCTGGTGACCTGCCCCTTGTTCGCACGCGCCCAGCAAACCCGTGTCCCCGCCCTCACCCCAGAGCCCCTAGAAGCAAGCTACGGTGGCTCTGCTGGGGATAAATTATTACCGTGCTACCGTGCTGCAAACTCAGCCCGAGAAGTATGAACTGGCTGGGACAGTTTAGGAAGGCGGCCACGAGGGCCTTTGCATAAAGGAACAGATAAATGCATTTGGGAGTAGGAGGGGTAAATCTGTGGACCACGGTGAGGAGGAAGAAAATGCAGGCTCTGCCTCAAGACCAGCGGCCCAGAAGCAATACTCAGCTCTGACACCCAGAGCCCCGCCTCCAGGGCGTGGCCTCGCGCTGCCCCGGGAGAGGGCGGGGACTACTCCGGGCCACGCCCCACTCTTCAGGAGGCCAAGGGTGCCGCACCTACAGTTCCGCAGCGCACTGCGTTCTGCACCAGCCGAGCGAAGGTGATCCAGGTGAGTACCCGCACCAGCGGGCAGCGAGGAGCGTGGGCCTCGGAGGCATTTCAGCTCCTGCGCTGGGCACCGCCCATATCTCGGCCATCCCAAGCTGAATAGGGACTCGCTCTCTCTCTCCCTTCTTGTCTGTAGGTTTCTTTCTACCTTCCCATCCCCTTGGCCCTCCATCCTCCCCATGATGTAGTGGGTTTGGAGCGTCTAAGCTGGGCCGGCCACGCTATCTAAAACTCAGGGAAATTCTCAAGGTCAACCCTTCCTCAGTTACTTCCTTTTCTCTCCTGCGCTCCCTGGGCTGTGCGGACGCCGGGCTCCTTCTTTCTGCCTCCCAGAGCCCACCTGACCTTGCCAACTGCATCTCTGGTGCACAGGAGGGGCGGGCAGGGCACTGCAGGGACAGCTGGCAGTGCAGGCCTGATTGGTAACACAGGTTTTTAAAGTGGCCTGCGAGCGCTGCGCCAGCTGCGGATGTGCATGTGTTGCTAGGGACATTCCGGGAGGGCCTCCCAGGGAATTGTGTTTGTTTTCCTCCGGTTTCATAGAAACGTTTGTCGTATGTTTGAATTGGAACCTACGAGTGGGTCGTTTCCTACGGCTGCCTTAGAGCAGGAGAGGAGGCGGAATCTTCGTTGAGGTTGATTTCAGAGAATTTCCCTCATCTGGTGTTGCTGCAGGGAGCGCTAGGGCCACAGCGGTGGGGCAGCTGCGGGGCGGTGGAAGGGGCTGGAGGCTGGTTGGTAAGTCATTCTCCGAAGTTCTGGCTTCTGCTGTCACTTTCCTTGGGAGTCACGAGTTTACCACTACATTGTAGCTTAGGGGACAAGTGAGTGTGGAAAGGGAGGTAAAAGGAAAGCAGAGACAGGAGGGTGGGTAGGAAAAGAACTACAGGCTTGCGGCTTTAATCCGCTAACTGGAGAAAGGGAGATCTGGAGGGAAGGACAGTTACTGCTCTGCAGATATATGGCTCTTTGCAGGTGCTGTAGACCTGGGCGTGGTCATGTGGAATTGCCGCAGATCTTCGATTCCTCTGTCGGTGGAAGCAAGGGCATCTCTTGGGAGATCTGTAGATCGCTGGGAGCCTACAGTTTCTGGGAAGCACCCAAGGTTATTGGTCAAAATTACAGACTGTGTTTAGGTCAACGAATTCAGTGTTGAGAGCATAGTATCTGAGTCAGGGGATCAAGAACGTTTATTCTCACCGGAGTTAAATTTAACAGAGTTAAATAAGTTTACATCTAAAACCCAAACAAATACTTTCAGCTGGGGAAGACGTTCTGTAAAGCTTCCCTCCTGACAGTGTTACAGAAATAGAAAACTTTGTCAAGTGAATCCCCCCGCAAATGATGTTACTACATATAAAACAGAGGTACTGTGTAGAGGTACTGTGCCCAGTCATAGAAACGGCACTGCAGGGGACTCCTTAGATTAAGGAACAAAACTGGAGAAGGGCAGCCTTCCCCCTTATTTAGACTTAATCCTGCCAGTTTAGAGTTCCGCAGAGACACAGTCCATGAAGGGGAGCCTCTTAACCTGGAGGATAGCAAGGACACTGAACCTATGTGGAGAAGTCTGGAATGAAGTGAATGACAAATCAATGTGTCAAAGAGTAATTTAGTGCCTACTGCACAGCTAGCAATATTTAAATATATTCTTCCCTATATTTCTATTTAAATACTCTGAATCTGTATTCAGATCACCCTTGCCAACCACAATTGACCATGAACCATTTAGCGTTTTTTAAAGCAATATGTGTTTAAAAGAATATACTGCTACGGTTTTTACAACTGGTTTCATTAATACTACTTATGAGTATACCATCCTTCTGAAAAAGAAGAATTCAGCAGTTACCAGGTAGTTTACTGCTATGTAAAATAGAATTTTTGCGTTTCCCTCACTATCTCTTACACTGTCTATGTGCCTATCTTCCTATGGGGAAGTTGTACTACCTTCCAAATACATTTGCAAATACCTTTAAGGAGTTCAGCGTTTAGAATCATCCGTCCCATGTTACGCTATGAGTTCCTTCCAGAGTCGACCCATTTATTAACTGGAACATGTGTTCTAATATTTTGGTGACTTAGTTCACTCTTTTTTATTTAATAGTGTTATTTTATTTCTCCAGCCTAAGAAATGTGAATGATTGTGACACAACTTCATTCTAAGTACAGACAGGCCTGAAGAGTTAGACCCCTGTTTCAGGCAGGAGCCTGCAGCCTATGCAGTTCCTTCATTCAGAATGGCTGGTAGCCTGGTGGGGACTTGTTCAGCAGCTGCTAAGAATTCACTGCATACAGTCCACCCACATTTCTTGTGATGGAAAATCCAAATGGTGTCCATGTGACTCATTAGAGATTTTTCTTTTCCTCTTTGGGAAGTCAGGGCTTAGTTTCACTCTGCCCCTCAGTTCCTATATAATGCCAGTTAAGGGACAGGTTGTATGGAAATCGTGATGTAAAAATGAAGTGCCAATTTTTGTGTTGCTTTGCCCTTTGCAAACCCGAATGCCCGAAAGTTTGGAGGATTTTTTCCCCCTGTAATCTCTCCTCCTGTCATACTGCAGTGCTGACACTCATTAAAAAGGGAAAAAAAAAAAAAGTTCCTTTTTGGACCTTTTCCAAGTTTTTTTCTTCTTCCAATTAGAAAGCTCTCAGGCTTTAATCAGTCACAGACTTGGAGTTAATTGTTAGCTTTCTGTTCTCGTTAATATATTTTATGCTCAGGAGAGGGTCCGGAGAGGTAGAAAAGTTTCAAAAGAGGTCAAGTGTGGTCAAACTTGCTCCCCAACCTCATTGAGAGACAATACAGCCAAGGGTTGAGAGCATAACTGTGGAGCCAGACTGCCTGGCTGTGTGTGAATCCAGGCTTTCTCTGTTATAGCTGCGTGTCCCTGGGCAGATTACTAAACCTCTCTGATGTTCAGTTTCTTCATCTGTAAAATGGAGTAATAATATATCATAGGGATGCTGTGAGGGTTTAAATGAGTTAATATTGATGAACTACTTAGTGTTTGACACATATTAAGTAATATATGTGCTAATAATGTGTTATTAATAATCATTGATTTCTCCTACCACTCTTCCTCTAGGTTATATCACTACCCTTCAGCCAACACTGGTCTCCTTTTCATCCTTATACAAGTAAACCCCTTTCCTGTCTCCGTGCCTGTGTACTTGCTGTTTTCTCTACCTGTGTGCTCACTCTCACATCACTGTTACATCCTTCAGAGCCCTTAGCTCAGTCTGTTACCTTCCTGTTTCATGATCCTCCTAAGTTGTCTCCCTCCATTTGACTCTGTATTCTGGAAGGTCAGGACCTTCTTTCTCAGTCTTGTTCACTATTGTAGCCCTGCACTGCACGTGGTACCCAGCATTCAGTAGGGGATACATCAGGAAAGGAATCATTCTAAGGCACTACTGAGGAAGGTGGTAGATGTGGACTTAAAGTGAGCATTCCATTTAGGTGAAACACTTTGTCCTGCATTGACTTTGTCAGATCAGCTCCCTTGAATGAATTGTTACAAGATTTTTATTTTCTTCTGCATCCCATAACTTCTCCCCATTCTCTTCCCTGTCCTCTGAGATTGGTGCCTTCAGACTATAGGAAATGTCCTGCAGCCTGTCCCTGGGATCACACCTCCCTGGAGGCTGGGCTCCAGATGGTCCAGCGTGGCTCAGGGCTTTTAGGTCAGCATATCAAGGAACTCTTGCCCATAGGGCCTTTTGGGTCAAGAGTCTGTTTGGGAAAGTTTGTCATCCTACAAACAGGGGAACCTAGGATTTGTTCTGTCTTACAATCTACTATTCTTAGATTCCTGAAGAGCTGAATTACCAGTTTTTCCCAGGGGAGACTCAGTTAAGCATATGTGTCTAGTGCCTTTTCGCACAGAAGTCAGACTCCAGAGAAGAAAAGAGCAGGTTATTTGCTTATTTGGCCTTAACAAAGTTTATTTGTGTGAGTGCAGGCTCATACCACGTAACCAGGAAACGTTCACTTGGACTTGAGCATCAAGCTGGTCCTTCCCTCCCCCCTCCCGCTCTCAGCCAGTGCAGTAATGTAGTTGTCCTCAGCACTGACAGTTCACGACAGTGTTGGAATTAAAATGACATGTGGAACTTGAATATTTTATATTCCAAGCTGTGGCCACTTAACTATAAAATTGAATATATTTGAATTTATAGGACATTTATCTCTTAAGAAGACAGATCTTCCATCCCCCTAACTTGTAGTGTGCTTCCACTTTCCAAGTGTTCTGCCAGCAACACTGATGAGGAATTAAAGAATATGAGAAACCGGGAAAGACCCACTTTATTACCTGCCTCTGCTGTTTGCCTCACCTGAGTTAATATTCAAGGCTGGACAAATAATGGCCTGCCTATTCAACTAACTTTTCATTTTTAGCCCTTGGAGTGATATTTACTGAATATGCAAAACAATTGTGGGGAATAGTTATTTTTCTTCACATGGTTATTATTCCTTCTCTCAACTGTCCATGTACTCTTTTTTTAAATTTTTTAAAATAAATTTATTTATTTTATTTATTTGTTTTTGACTGCATTGGGTCTTCCTTGCTGCGTGCAGGCTTTCTCTAGTTGCGGCGAGCAGGGGCTACTCTTCGTTGTGGTGCGTGGTCTTCTCGTTGTGGTGGCTTCTCTTGTTGCGGGGCACGGGCTCCAGGTGCGCGGGCCTCGGTAGTTGTGGCTCGTGGGCTCTAGAGCGCAGGCTCAGTAGTTGTGGCTCACAGGCTCTAGAGCGCAGGCTCAGTAGTTGTGGCGCGCAAGCTTAGTTGCCCTGCGGCATGTGGGATCTTCCCGGACCAGGGCTCGAACCCATGTCCCCCGCATTGGCAGGTGGATTCTTAACCACTGCGCCACCAGGGTAGCCCCCGTGTACTCTTTTTAAAATCTCACTGCCATTTGAGACTTTGACACTCAAACACATTTTATCATCTGTGTACTGTAGAAGTGACCAGACTGGCGTTCTGAAAATGTAGGATGGACCCAAAGAAATGCTGTGACTCTCCTTTTTTTCTCTCCCATCATGGAAACAGAGAATTACTTTTGTGCTGCTTGCCTCTAGGATCTCAAGTTTCTCCATTTAGCTTTTTTTTTTTACATCTTTATTAGAGTATAATTGCTTTACAATGGTGTGTTAGTTTCTGCTTTATAACAAAGTGAATCAGTTATACATATAATGTTCCCATATCTCTTCCATTTAGCTTTATATGGGCTCAGCTGCCTTGCCTAGAAATAATTTTGAGGACTATTCCTTTGTAGGTACATTTGGAGGCAGAAACGAGGCTGGACAGCTACCTCATTAAAAGAGTACAGGCTGAGTAGACCCCTAGCACAACCTCAGAGTTTTTGGAACCACCTCCCAGTGTTGGGGACTCATGGTGGTCCATTTGATGTGATCAGATGAAGCCCTTTAAGTTACCATCCTTGTATTATTCTCATGAAAATGCCATGTAAAAGAAAGGACCGGGGCTTCCCTGGTGGCAAAGTGGTTAAGAATCCGCCTGCCAATGCAGGGGACATGGGTTCGAGCCCTGTCTGGGAAGATCCCACATGCCCTGGAGCCACTAAGCCTGTGCGCCACAACTACTGAGCCTGCGCTCTAGAGCCCGCGAGCTACAACTACTGAGCCCACGTGGCACAACTACTGAAGCCTGCACACCTAGAGCCCGTGCTCTGCAACAGGAGAAGCCACCGCAATGAGAAGCCTGCGCACTGCAAGGGAGAGTAGCACCCGCTCGCCGCAACTAGAGAAAGCTTCACGCAGCAATGAAGACCCAACACAGTCAAAAATAAATAAATAAAATAGCTAAATTATAAAAATAAAATAAAATGAAGGACCATATATAAGGAAGATTGGATTAATAATACAGCAGCCAAATAAGTATTTTAATGAAACATTGGGGAATGGCTCCAAGTCAGTCTATAAGTGCTTTAGCATTGTCCCATTCCTGATGCATTAAAAAAAAAAAAAAAAAAAAAAAGACTGCTGAGAAATTGCAGTACAGTTGAAGGGGAGCAATCTTGCAAATGGAAGTAAGGGTTACCATTGTCCACACTGGTTTTTATTTGTTTGAGGGCAAAGAGAGAGCTGAAAGTTGAAATCCTCTCTCCCTTAAGACATTTGATAGATTTTCATTTAGGAGAAGATAAGTTGTAACTTCATGGCTCAGAAGTCATAAATTATTTGAGGCCAGTGCCCAACTGATAAAGCCTACCTTTTGCTCCATTTGTGCAGTGTTGATTGTGTCCTGGGGAATTTCTATTGGCAGCTAAGATGGAGTGGAGTAAATAAGTGAAGGAGAGCTTTACCCCAGGAGTATTCCGTTGAATGTAGTTCAGGGAAGTTCTCTGAGTAACCCTTTTGTAACTGAAGGAACCCCTGCCCCAGTGAGATAAGGCAAGTGGTGGCAGAAGCAGGAATTGGAGGAAAAGTTGAGCCAAGTATAAGCGCTGGAGTAGTTATGCTTCCAGGTGAATCTGTCAGTCACATTCCTATAGGAGAGTACCTTAGCCAAATATCATAATGAAACTCCATGTTGCTAACTCAGGCACTGGAATAGAGCATACCTTCTAGGGGTGAGACCAACACTGCCTCATTTGAAGTCCAAGCTTGATCACTCCTAAAGTAAGACTTTACAATGGTGCCTTGTAGCTTTTTAAAAATCCACTGGGGGGCTTCCCTGGTGGCACAGTGGTTGAGAGTCCACCTGCCGATGCAGGGGACATGGGTTTGTGCCCCGGTCTGGGAAGATCCCACATGCCGCGGAGCGGCTGGGCCCGTGAGCCACGGCCCCTGAGCCTGCGCATCCGGAGCTTGTGCTCCGCAACGGGAGAGGCCACAGCAGTGAGAGGCCCGTGTACCGCAAAATAAACAAACAAACAAAACATTCCCCAAAGGATCTCTATCATTAAATAAGTGACACGAATTTACTAAATAAAAAGAAAAACTAATTCCTTTTAAACCTTCGACTTAATGTTCTCTCAACTGAACTATTTTGACTCAAGCCTGCCAGGAAACAGTTAACTAGGAACATACACCTCTGTAGTTACTAATAAGTGAAGACAGAACAGAAACACTTCTGTCCTATCTCTGCCTCTCCCCAACCCTTTTAGTTTCATGTTTTTGGGGGGGTTGGGGGGATTTGTACACAGTTTCTGATCGTTGGTATGAAGGAAAAATCTGGAATTGGGTATTTGTTTACTTATTTGCCTGCTTCCCCCAGTAAAACATGAGCTTCCTGAGGGCAGGGACCAAAGTCTGGCTTGTTCACCTCATCCCCAGCATGGGCCCACTGAGTAGCACATAGTAGGCACTCAATAAACTTGAACAAGTAAATGAATGGATGCTCAGCCCCATGCGGGGATAAGCATGTCTGGCTACAGGGAGGGTCTGCATGACTGCAGTTTGCTGATTTCCATAGTCTGTACTAGAAGACTGCTTCCTTCTGAATACTCCTGCCCTTCAGATAATAGATTATAACATGGCTGGCTATTAAGAGTTCAAAAAGGAGGGGAATATATGTAGTTCTAAGCTTTGTTTGCTATTTTAAAATGATAATTCTAAATTATAAATTCTTAAATGTATCTCATCATCATGTATTCGAACATCCGCTTTTATCACTGAATCAGGGCAGAGACAGTTAACAGAACATTAGCACACATAGTATAACCTGATATATAACATTTATTGAGTACTTACTATGTGACAGGCATCCTGATGGGTGTTTAGAGCCAGTGTCCCCATTTAATCTTTACAACAACTATATGGTGTGGGGTAGGTGCCGTGATTATCTCCAATTAACAAGTGAGGAAACCAAGGATGCTTGAAAGACGTTGAATAATTTTCCCGAGGACACACAGCTAGGAATATGAGATCCAGGTTCTAAACCCAGACAATGTGATTCCAAAACTTACCTGCAAGGCTGTCTCTATAGTGCACATAGTGGATAAGTGACAGGATTCAAGCTAAAAATCAGGTCCGATTCTTTGGTTCCTTTGTAACATACTGTCTATTCCTCCTGTCTCCTCAATTACTAATTATTGTCAGGCCATTTTTTTACATAACTTTTTTGGTATATATTTGCTCATTTTGTACATTATAGAAAGGTACAAAGGAAAATCTATAATTCAGCCATCTGGAAATAGCTATGCTTATGATTTTGATATTTTCTTCTTTAGTTTTTTTCTATTATTGAGAAAACTAGATATACTCTTTTTGTTTTCTTTTTTTTAATTTAACATGCTGTATATTAAGTCTGTTTCACCATCTTTAATGTTTCACCATTTTTAATGGTTATATACTATTCTGTTTTACAGATATATTATTTATTTAATTAGTCCTCTTTGTTTGGACATCTATACCATTTCTGTTTTTGCTGTTATAAATAGTGCTGAAGTGAATATCTTTGAAGCAAATCTGTTTGCCTTCCTGATTATTACCCCAGGATAGATTCCCAGTAGAATTAATGAGCAAAAGGTTATGAACAATGTAAAGCATATTGCCTGCCGCCAGGCTGTCCTCCAGGTGGTTCTGTTTTACACTTCTCCCAGCAGCGTGTAATACTACCAAGTAACTAAATAAATTTTTATTTGTACAAATCATAAATTTTAATCTTTACAGCTGGTGTGCAACTAACCTCGGAAACTGCGTGATAATTAACAAGTGCTATTATACCACCAAGTGAGTTACAAAGTAATCTATACCAGTCATGAAAGTTCAGCTCCAAAAGGACCACTGGACTGCTGTGTGTCTATCACCATGTAGAAGGCAAACTCTAGGGCAGAGTTCCCACCCCCAAGAACCTTATCTTGTTGGGTGGATATAGGGGTTGCCAGTGACACAGAGCAGGTATGTAATCAACAAACTATAGTGTGCTCATGTCAGAAAGAGGTTGTGTTGCACGTATCAGCTTCTCAAGCCTGTGCTCTGGGAGCTATCGGCTAGCTGCGGGACCGGCCCAACCTCGGGCGTGGCTGGAGCTGCCTGGAACGTGGCTGCTGTGAGCCGAGGTGCCTCCCCTTTCGCCAGTGTACGCACCCACACCCGCGACGGGGCGGGAGCGTGCATCTCTTTGCCCTCAGAAAATAAGAATTCAGCAAATGACAAAGTTTTTTTTGAACCCTAAGTGAATTAAACTGATTCTTTCCTTAAAGGACAAGACTTAAGCGTTTTGCAGTCCCTACTGGATTTATGTTTTCAGCAGCTGTAGCGACAGAGCTTTTCTCTGTGTTCTGATCTCCTCTTTCTCCAGGAATTCATACAGCCAGTTGCTTCCATTGTTTCAGTAGAGGCTTTGAGAGGGAAAAAGGAAACTGACATGGGTTAGGCACACACTTTATGCCAGGCACTGTGCAGAGCAGAGGAGGCATTCTGAAAGCAACCTGGACTTACAGCTTGCTTCATTTATTCCACAGCTTTCTATAAGCACACACTCTGTGCTTGGCACGGGGGATGCCAGACACACACGGTCCCTCCCTCACGGGAGCTTAGTATCTGATGCAATTGGCTGCTCTCTCTGTTCTAGCCCTGATCACACCAGCTGGGAAGTGCTGGCTACAATGGCCTGTGAAGCAGGGCTCCTCACGTGGTGAAAGTGCAAGGAGGTGTGTGTGGGGGGCGCTGAACAGGCTTGGCTCCAGCACCTATGCAGGTGTGTCCAGGGCTCCTGCAGGGAGAGCCTTAGGGAGGGCCGCCTCTCTCCTCCCGCCCCTAGTACGCTCACTGTTTCCTGACCAATTACACTGTCCTTTGCACACTACCCATTTTAGCATCGGACTCTGGGTCTCCCTTACTGTAAATCCTCTGTCCTTCAAAGGTCTTGTTCCTGGCTCTGCTTGCCCTCACCTAGATTCTTTTCCCCTCAGTACCTATCACCATAGCAAAGTGTCAAGAGAGTCACTTTACTAGGGTGTGACTGCCTAAGAGTGTAACCTCCCGGGTTGCATTTATACTTTGGAAGAGGAGGTCAGTAGTAAACATTAATTTCTAATTGCAGGTTTTTAAGCGGTTGCCTTTCTGAGTGTTCATTGCCTGCAACAGAAACATCTACTCAAAAGATACTTCTCTGTCCTGCCACCTAGCTTCTCCTACCCAAATCCTTACAGGCCAGAAAAACAGAGGCCAGTGACCGAGCCACCGAATATGTTTTGCCTGGGCTAGCTGGAGTATTTGGGGAAGAATTCTAAAACCTGCTCTGGTCTTAGCTCTGCCCTCATCTCTCTACCTGAGCCTCCATTTCCTTTTCTGTAAAATGGAGCTTATGGGATTTGGGGGGAGATGAAAAATGAGCTGAAAAGTCTGCACCAACACAAGGTGACCCCAGGCTGTGTGAGAGCCTAGTCGCCTGTCTAAAGGTGAGGTCTGAACAGACTTTCAACTTGCACACTTTGACCTAAACCAGATATGCTTAATTGTATCGTTCTTAAACAGGCGGCTTTTGACAAAGTTAGAGACAGCTCCATTTTCAGTTGCCTGTTTGGCCCAGATGGGTTGAACTCCAGGGATATCAGGTAGTCATATTTATTTATTTTCAAAGAGGTGTTCAGTATTCACCCCATATTTTTGTTTTAATAACTACTACCAAAGCTTCCTCCCCAAGCTGATTTTCTAAACTCTGGAAAGGACCAATTCTAAAAGAGAATGAGGGCAGGGAAGCTTGGAAGGCAGCCAAAGACTCCTTGCTCTCCACAGCCACACAAGATGGCCCAGGAGAGGCTGACCTGGAGGTGATTCCCATGCTGAGTCCTGGGGATGGCCCTTTCCAGTGTGTGTGTCCCCTGTCCCGGAGGAGGGAATGCTGGGTGCCCCTCCACAAGCAGCTCCAGGTAAAGAAAGAATATAGCAGGGGAAACTAACGGGAATTATTGTGAAACATGGTTGGGGATGGGCAGGTTTTAGGATTTTGGTTCCAAATGTTATTTTGCAGACCTAAGGGAAGCTTACTTTTAAAGAACTGACCTGTTTGCTGGCCCCAAATTCCACACTGAGAAAGATTCTGTGATCCCAATGTCAGTTCAGCTCTAAATCATCAAGTGGGATTGAAAGGGGACATTGGAACTGAATTGGAACCTAAATTTGAATCCCAAATCGGATACTTTCTCTTTTAGACCTTGGGAATATTACTTAACCTCTGGGTGCTCTTTGGAAAATAGGGATATTAGCATCTTGTTGGGTTGTTTGTGAGGATGGCTAAAACATTTTGGAGCAGGGTAACCTTCCCAGGCTTTCAGGAGAGATTGCAGCCAAACAGTTTTAGGGGTGGAATTTTTTTTTCTTTGGCCACGCCATGTGGCATGCAGGATCTTAGTTCCCTGACCAGGGATCGAACCTGTGTCCCCTGCAGTGGGATCGTGGAGTCCTAAATACTGGACCACCAGGGAATTCCCAGAGATGCAAATTTTAAACTGAAGACAGAATACACACAGGAGATGTTGGCCTGTGGCAGCCATGCACGTGATGGGACAGCAGCTAAGGATCTCTGGAAGCATTGTAGCTATTTCTCTGTGTCCTGCCGTGCTCTGACCCTTCAGACATCTGGTGATCAGTGCTCAGAGAGACTGGAGGGCAGCACTAACTTACTCTGAATTTATTAGGGCTTCTTCCCACCCAGCAGGTTTTCCTCTCCTTGATCTCCAGTCTGTTTCTTTCCGTCTTTCTTCTTTCCTCCTGGAGCAGGACAAGAGCTAAAAGAGCTGAAATTGCTGAACACTGAAAAATACTGATATGAGCTTTTTCTCCAAACATTTCATATGAAATTTTTCAAACATGCAGAAAAGTTGGAAGAATTGTATAGTGAACATCCATATAGCTACCACCCAGGTTCTAGCATTAATATTTTGCTATATTAGCTTGCATCATCATTTTTTGATGCATTTCAAAATAAGCTGCATTGCAGACACTAGAACACATCATGGGGTTAGTTTTGAAGCGTTAATTTGATGAAGAATCTGGGTTCTCCAAGAGCTGCCCAGAGCCTTGCTCTGGCTTTCAAAGAACTATAACTGATCCCTTCCTTCTGCTGCTGTACCAGCACGTGTCTCAGGATCCAAGGGAGGCCCTAGGGTTCCTGCCCTGAGTGTCCCCGATGCCAACAGACATACAAGCGAAAAACTTGGAATCACTGTGTACTTACTGACTATATCCTGTTTCTTTCTCTTTCTCTCTCTCTTTCTCTCTTTCTCTCTCTCTCTCTCTCTGTCTCTCTCTCTCTGTGTAACTTAGTATATCTTTTAGCATTTTGCCTTGCTAAATATTTTTTTAAATTGTGGTTTTTAGTGGCCAGACCATCCAATAGCAATGACTACTGCAGTGGTTTAGATAAATCTCATACATGCGATGTTGATCAAAAGAACTCAGGTGCAAAAGAGAATATACAGTGTGATCGTGAACTTTTCTGTGTGTATATTGCAGACTTGAATCATTTTTTAATTCTGTTGGGTGGTATACAGTAATATCGGTATACAGTAATATCTCTACCTCTTAGAACCACCAGATCGCTCATGCCTCTTTTTGATCTGTAGGGATATGTTTGCTGGTAACAAAACATCCCACTCTTGAGGCCTCCTGCAGCTTGGAGCCCACAGTGCCAGGTGGCGGTCTAATGTGTTCTTTCTCCCACAGAGTCAGGATGGCCGTCCTCTCTAAGGAATATGGTTTCGTGATTCTAACTGGTGCTGCCAGCTTCCTAATGGTAACTCATCTAGCCATCAACGTTTCCAAGGCCCGCAAGAAGTACAAAGTGGAGGTGAGTGGGAACACAGCGGTGCCTCTGTGGGTTCGTCGCGGCAAGAACTTGTTTTCAGTTGTGGAGGGAAAGGTGAGGTGCTAGTGGTCAGCGGTGGCAGTTTCCGGCCTGTTCCTATTAGAAATTCTGCACCTGTCTGGCAGGAGGAAGCCGAGAAATATGGGGCCCTTCTGGAGAGTCATTTCCATCTTGTTTTACTTTTGTCTCTTCTGTAAAAAGACCAGGTGTGCTTTTGGCTGGAGCTCTTTGCTAGGAAGACAGTTATTTTCTAAAGGGGGTTAAATAGGAAATTCCCGGGCTGTCCAGTGGTTAGGACTCTGTGTTTTCACTGCCAAGGGCCCAGGTTCGATCCCTGTTTAGGGAACTAAGATCCCACAAGCTGCACAGCGAGGCCAAAAAAAAAAACCGGGGGTTGGAGGGGGTTAAATAGCAGTTGTTTCCTGGTGTGCCACTTTAAAATGATGTCTTCTGGTGATTTTCCTGTTTCCCAAGTAGAAACGAAGCACATGGTGCTGAGTTAGCCTGTGTCTGGACATCAGACATAGGGAGGAGGTCTATTGAATGCTTCCTTTAGCTCTAGCTGATCTAGAAGGGATAATTACTGAAGCTGTCCCTGGTGAGCAATTTTAAATGTCTACTTCTTTTGAGCAATTTCTAATTAGAGCTCCTTTTAAAGTTTTCATGTCTAGTTTATTATTTTGATGGACACATTAAAACTCTCACACACTCAGTTTCTGTTCCCCCATTAAGGGGAACCTTAAAAGGATGTGGTATTTGCTGACTCTTGGGAAGGAGCTATTTCCCAATGGCATCCTTGTAATACATCCGAAAGCCACCCGTGATGGCATAACGTCAACAAAAACCCTGAATTTGGCACAAGCTGCCTCTACCCCTTGAATGGCACAGACATATATTCTCGTCACTGGATATTAATAGACACAGATTGAATCTGCCTCTGAGAATGAGGCCTCTGTCACCACATGCATGTAAGCAGAAACTGAATGATCATCTTACCAAGGTTATGGCAGAAGATGCTTTGGGATACATTATCTTTAAGGTGGATTTTAACTCTCAACACTGAATGCTACACTTGACCATTTGATCACACACACTTTGTTTTAACAGTATCCTACAATGTATAGCACTGACCCTGAAAACGGACACCTCTTCAACTGCATTCAGCGGGCCCACCAGAACACGTGAGTGCTGGCCCTGCCCGGCCCCCAAGACATCTGCAGAGCGGGTGTTTTCTGTACAACACCTCAACCCTTGGTACTCTGTTTGCTGAGTAATAGCAACGATGATGATCATGAATACTCATTAAAAGTATCATTAAAAATGTATAAGTGAACAGATTAAATATTAAGCAAAATTAAGAGTTGTTAGGATGGTGGGATTCTAGATTACCTTTTCTTTTTTTCTTCCATTTCTTTTATTTTTAATTGAAGTAAAATTGATTTACAATGTTGTTAATTTCTGCTGTACAGCCAAATGATTCAGTTATAAATATATATATTCTTTTTTGATATTCTTTTCCATTATAGTTTATTACAGGATATTGAATATAGTTCCCTGTGCTATACAGTAGGACCTTGTTGTTTATCCATTCTATATATAATAGCTTGCACCTGCTAAACCCAAACTCCCACTGCATCCCTCCCCCAATGCCCTTTTCAAATATGAATTTAATGCTGCATTACTCTTCTGCGGTATTTGCAGCAAGTTCACTCTAAACTGATACTGAATCTCTCAGCCTAGGGGGTGAGAGGCTTTGAGCTCTGCAAGGAAATCTACTCTAATTCGCCTCATCAGTTTGTTAGATTTGAGGTCTTTGACTCACTGTGTTCTGAGTTACCTCTAATCTAATCCCAAGCAGAGCAAAAGAAGGTGGATCTTAGTGGTCAGGCCTTCCGCCTCTGGTCAATGTTTATTTTTATTCTCAAGTTTCTAACTTGTCAAGTAAGAATGTAAAGGGTTCTTAGTTTTATGTAGACATACTTATATAGAGCACTTAAAAGGAAAAAAAAAACTTTTTTTTTTATCTATTCCAGGTTGGAAGTGTACCCTCCCTTCTTATTTTTTCTAGCTGTCGGAGGTGTTTACCACCCAGTAAGTTTTTCCGGGGAGGGGGTTCATCTAATTAGATTGAATAGATTTAATTCACTGAGCCATTCAGGAGGGAAGAGGAAATGAAAATTTAATGAACATCTTCAATGTCTAGGCACCATGTATTTAAAAGAATTTGTTACTTCTTACAAAGTTCCTTAAAGTAGGTAGCATTTTTCCCGTTTTTTACAGATAAGGAGAAACCTCTTGGATACTATGTAACTTTCTCAAGATCAAATAGCTACAGAGTAGATGAATCAGAATTTGAACCCAGGTCTCTCTGATCCTAGGAGTTCATGTCCATTGAGTTTTCCTTTGCCACATTATTCATGCAACGAACATTTCCTGGACACCGGAAGTTACTGCAGTGAACAAAACAGGCAAAGACTCCTGGTTTCGTGGCGCTGACTCTTAGTTGGGGGTCGCAGACAAAAAGCAATTCAAGGACATCGCGTAGCATGTTAGAAGGTGATGCGCCCCACAGAGGAAGCAAAAGCAGGGATGGTGGAAGGGGAGTGCCTGGGGACTGGGGGGGACAGTGCTGAGTGGGGCAGTCAGGAGGAGCGCCTTGTTGCGAAGGTGACACTTAAGCAGTAGGTGAGGGAGCAGGTGCTGCAGATGTCTCCAGACACCTCCAGGCAGGAGATGAGCAAGGGCGAGGCCCTGGGGCAGGAGCCTGGCCGGTCTGTGTGGTGCACAGTGAGTAGGGCGGCTTCAGTGGTGAGCAGGAGGCGAGGCCTGGAGGTGAGGGTGGACCTCGGGGCCTTGTGGACCGCTAAGGCCCTTGTGAGCCTTAGGTTTGGTCTGCACTACACCTTATCTAAATAAAGCAAGTTTATCTGAGCCTGATTAGTTGCCATTGGGGTCTTGCCTTACACAGAAAGTGTTTCCTTTCCAGGGCCCAGGTTTCCCCTCCACTGAGTTCAGACCGGAGTGCTGGCACCCCACATTTCTGGTTCTGAGACTTTCATAAGCCTCTGATCTGTACCTGAATGGCCTTGTGCTTTCTTTGTCAGCTGCCAGAATGGCACATCTACAGTTCATGACCTCAAAGTCTTGTATTTGTTTCAAAGAAAAGTCTGCTACTCTCTTAGAGAAGATATTTCTTTCTTGTGCCTCTAAAGAGCTCCAATCCTAGCAAGTAACTAGGCTAGCTGGTCTAAACAGACTAGCTGGTCTCTCTAGGTGTCACCTGACGTCCACCCCAGCCCCATTGCTGTCCCACTCCCCTAGATCCCATTCCTTGTGCTTAGTTCTTGGAAATACTCTAAGACGACTGTGAAGACAAGCACCTGATATTGTTCCCGGGTTGACGGTAATTATGCGACTTTAAAGAGAGACCAGGCAGAAACTACAGAGCTTCTAGATAGTGACTTGTGTGCCTGAGGGTTTATTTATAGTTGTTTCATTCTCCTACTGATACTTAACTTCCATTAAATCATCAAAAAAAATAAAATAAAAATCATAAAGTAGGAACCTCACCCCCACTGATGCCACTGCTAAATTGAAAAGACAGTTGGGGACAGTGACGCACAGTGACTCACGTCCTCACACACCCTCTCTCTTCCTCTCCCCTGTCTCCTTTAGACCAAATGGGTTCGTCACCCCAGCAGGGTGTCCAAATGCAAGGATTTCCCATCTTGCATGAGTTTTCACTCTCTCTTCCCAAGGGTGTTGGGAATGGGGAGACTTTCCCCTCCAACACCACATGTTCTGGGATTCACAACATGACACACTCTCCCGACTTTTTCTAGTGGAGCCCCATGCCTATGCGTGGGCTGCAGCACAGCCCCTCAGAGCCCTCCCAGGGGGGACCTGGCTGAGACGAAGCAGCACACAGCTGTGGAGTGCGCAGTCCATCTCCTGTCCACAGGGCTCCTCCCCTAGTCCTGCCTTTCAGTCGGTTTCCTCTCCTGGCTTACTCTGTGACCCCCAGGCCTGCCTCTCTAGCACACTGAGTCCCCTGGGGCAGGCCGGGAGGTTCCTCCCATCCCACCTACCTAGGAGAAGGCCAGCAATCACCTCCCAGGTCTCTGAGCAGTTCATAGAAGGATCACAGCGCTTTGATTTTCCTGACTGAAACAACTTCATTCTACCCTAACTTTGGTAGGGAGTATTTTACTATATCCATGAAACTGTTAACTTTTTGTTAAAACATTGTGTAATCAATCCTAGATGTTAATAAAATTCTGCCTGTTTCTTTCATGCAAATAACTAACGGAGCCCTTTTATTTTAGCGTGTAGTTTCTGGCTTGGGCTTGGCCTGGATTGTTGGACGAGTTCTTTATGCTTATGGCTATTACACAGGAGGTAAGGACATATTGACATCTGTCAAGGAAACAAATTTAGACTCTTATACTACTATATTTTCCTGTTTAGCAGGGCTTTAAGAAAAGGGAAAGTAACTTGATATTTAGGTGAAAGATCTGTTATCTTCTTTCTTTTTATTAACCTTTGAATAGTAACAAAACGCATTCTGCATTTTCAGTGTGTCAACTGCTGTTCTAAGAACTTTATATATGCTGTTTAGCCTTACAACAATTCTATGACATAGATAATATTATTTTATAGATGAGGAAACTGAGGCTGAGAAAGATTAAGACTCTAGGTCACAGAGCTACTAAGTGTAAACTGGAAAGTCAGGATTCAAACCGGGGCAGTCTGAGCCCAGATCCCCTGCTCCTAATCAGTGCTATATAAATGGTGTGCCTGAGAGAAGGGGGAAGAGATTCTTCTGGCTGTCCTTACCTCTTGGGAGAGGGAAAACTCCAAAAGATCCTGGAGCAAAGGTGCTCTAATTATTATCCCATGTGTTTTAAAGTTCAATACTGTTGTGGCACACGACTTTGCGTGCAGTATCTGACATACTGACCGCTTAGGCTGAAGAGCTGGTTGACCTCCTAAGACTAGATGGTCTAATGTACAGCTCCAGGTGCCTTGACAGAATGGCTGGTGGATGTTGACAGCATTGTCACTGTGGAACACCCCCAGTAACTTCTGCTCTTTCCTCTTTTTTAGAACCTAGAAAGCGGAAACGGGGAGCCCTGAGCTTCATCGCCCTCATTGGCCTGATGGGCACCACTGTGTGCTCTGCTTTCCAGCATCTTGGTTGGTTTAGAACTGGCTTGAGCAGTGGGTGCAAAAGCTGCCATTAAAGAGTTATAGGGTGTTTTGAAACTCTCATTCATTTTGAGTGACTTTTATTTTCAGTGACTTTTTTTTTCCCCTAAATAAAAACTTACCTGGCGTCAGCCTCATACCTAACCCTGACTCTATCACTTATTTTTTTTTGAGTCTTTATCTAAAATATAAGTAGCCTGTTCCTAGTAGATGAGAGAGGGGCCACAGGTATTAAGCACCCCTTCTCACCCTGCCAGAGGATGTTTACTTAACGTGTGAGCTGGAAAAAGGTCTAATTGTGGAAATATGTTCATAGTCAGGCCACAGCAGTGAAAAACTGGGGCTCGAAGAAAGTCTTTTACTGCTAGTTATGATATAAAATTATCTTATCACTTGCTAATACATAGGATAACAATAGGATTTTTAAAAAATCTCGATTGAAGATTGCTTCTAATGCTTAAAAACTGAAATGATAGACTAAATTTAAGGTTATGAAACTTAATAGAGATGAATCTAATTTCCTGCATTTGGATGCAAAGATCTGATTGCATAGGTACAAATGGGGAAGGACACCCTTAGCAACAAAATATGGAAGACTTAAAAGGTTTTAGCTGACTTGGAGAACAATGCGAGTTGGCAGAATGAGATGGCTGTTCCAGAAATGAATGTGGCCCTAAACTACTTGACCGTAATAGTGTCTAGATCTGTGCTTTCCAGTACAGCCACTAGCCACATAGGACTATTTACATTTAAATTTATGCTATACTGTATAAATAAAACAAACAAAAATATCAGCTCTTTAGTTGCTCTAACCACATTTCAAGTGTTCAGTAGCCTTTGAGGATTAGATAGGATTTGAACCCAGGCCTGACTCTCAAATCCATGCTTTTTCCATTGTACCCCACTACCACTTTGAGGAGCTAAAACATTTAAGGATAGAATGCCCTGGTCAGCAATTGAAGATGGTCAGCTTTGGCCAGGTGACTGCCTCAGGGCAATTGAAGATGGTCAGCTTTGGCCAGGTGACTGCCTCAGGGCATTGGATGAAAAAGCTGGACTAGATCAGTGTTGGTTCATGAGAAATTTTCACCAGTGGAGAGCAAAATAAGAAAAATGAGGACTGTTTTCATAAAGCTTTAACTTGTATTCTTTTTTACATTAAAATGTCCCTTTATGAAATGATGGTGGTGATGAATAGTATGGTTTTTTTGTTCCTGACTTAAAAAGGTAATATAATTAAAAATTTGTAATAAGCTAGGGTTGTGGTTTGGGTTGATTTTAGCCTTTTTGGTTTTTGTTTGATAAGAAATGCACCTAGGGGCTTCCCTGGTGGCGCAGCGGTTGAGAGTCCGCCTGCCAATGCAGGGGACGCGGGTTCATGCCCCGGTCTGGGAGGATCCCACATGCCGCGGAGCTGCTGGGCCCGTGAGCCACGGCCGCCGAGCCTGCGCGTCCAGAGCCTGTGCTCTGCAGCAGGGGAGGCCACATCAGTGAGAGGCCCATGTACCGCAAAAAAGAAAAAAAAAAAAAGAAATGCACCTAAAGAGATTGGAGAACTTGTTAAGGTTTCTTTTCTCATCAGAGTATAGGAGGCATCAGTGAAGCAGGGCAGGGGAGACATGGAGACAAAGTTGGGTTTTCACCTTTGTTTGAAGTCTTAACAGGGTATGCTTTTCAAAGTAATATGATCCATCTTTGTCATTTTGCTGTTATAGAATGGGCCCAAAGGAAGTTTTATAAGGAACCCAACACATGAAAGGGTGCTGTGGTTGAAGTGGGGAACCCAGAGCTCTGTCTTTTCATTTCCCTGTTTCCTCCACCAGCACACTTCCAGGGCACGCAAGGGCTGGGCAGAATCCAGTTTGTATCAATGCCATAGAGAATAACCCTGCCTGGCAAGCTAGTTTCTATTAAATTCCCTGGTCTCGTGGAGAAAAAAAAAAAGGGCATAAGTACTGCTTCCACTCACTGCTGTTCCACAGGGTACATTCCAAAGAGTCAGTTTATTTCTATGGAAAAACACATTCTGAGTTCTGTTACAGGTGGAAATTAGAGAACCATACCAGTCTACCGTTGCTCCATACTGAACCTCAAGTATCCCCCCCGCCCCCACAGGTAGCTATATGCCCTTGAGTTTATTAGCCTCCCTAAGCCTCCATTTGCTCAGCTGTAGGTTGAGGATAATGATAATACTTACTGTATAAGGTTCTTTTTTTAAAATTGAAGTGTAGTTGATTTACAATGTTGTGTTAGTTTCTGGTATACAGCAAAGTAATTCAGTTTCATATATATATATATATTCTTTTCAGATTCTTTTCCATTACAGTTTATTACAAGGTATTGAATACAGTTCCCTGTGCTATACAGTAGGTCCTTGTTGCTTATCTATTTACATATAGTTTGTATCTGCTAAGCCCAAATTCCTAACTTATCCCTCCCCCATCCCCTTTCCCCTTTGGTAACCATAAGTTTGTTTTCTATGTCTGTGAGTGTATTTGTTTTATAAATAAGTTCATTTGTATCATTTTTTAGATTCCACATATAAGTGATATTATTTGATATGTCTTTGTCTGACTTATTTCACTTAGTATGATAATCTATCTCTATATCCATCCATGTTGCTGCAAATGGCATTATTTCATTTTTTTCACACCTGAGTAATATTCCATTATACACACACACACACCACATCTTCTTTATCCATTCATCTGTCAATGGACATTTAGATTGCTTCCATGTCTTGGCTATTGTAAATAGTGCTTCTATGAACATTGGGGTGCATGTATCTTTTCGAAGTATGGTTTTCTCCAAATATATGATCAGGAGTGGGACTGCTGGATCACATGGCAACTCTATTTTTAGTTGTTTAAGGAGCCTCCATACTGTTCTCCATAGTGGCTGTACCAATTTACATTCCCACCAACAGTGTAGGAGGGTTCCCATTTCTTCACACCCTCTCCAGCATTTATTATTTGTAGACTTTTCGATGATGGCCATTCTGACCAGTGTGAGGTGATACCTCACTGTAATTTTGATTTGCATTTTTCTAATCCATTGCTAATTAGCAGTGTTGAGCTTTTTTTTATGTGTCTGTTAGCCATCTGTATGTCTTCTTTGGAGAAATGTCTGTTTATGTCTTCTGCCCATTTTCTGATTGGGTTTTGTTTTTCTGGTTATTGAGCTGTAAGAGCTGTTTGTATATTTTGGAAATTAAGCCCTTATGGGTTGCATCGTTTGCAAATATTTTCTCCCCGTCTACAGGTTGTCTTGTCACTTTATGGTTTCCTTTGCTGTGCAAAAGCTGATAAGTTTGATTAGGTCCCATTTGTTTACTTTGCTTTTATTTCTATTGCCTTGGCAGACCGACCTAAGAAAACATTGCTATGATTTATATCAGAGAATGTTTTGCCTATGTTCTCTTCTAGGAGTTTTATGGTGTAATGTCTTATATTTAAGTCTTTAAGCCCTTTTGAGTTTATTTTTGTGTATGGTGTGAGGGAGTGTTCTAACTTCATTGATTTACATGCAGCTTTCCAACTTTCCCAACACCATTTGCTGAAGAGACTGTCTTTTCTCCACTGTATATTCTTGCCTCCTTTGTCAAAGGCTAATTGACTGTGGGTGTGTGGGTTTATTTCTGGTCTCTCTGTTCTGTTCCATTGGTCCATGTTTGTTTTTGTGCCAATACCATGCTGTTCTGATTACTGTAGCTTTGTAGTATTGTCTGAAGTCTGAGAGGGTCATGCCTCCAGCTTTGTTCTTTTTCCTCAGGATTGCTTTGGCAATCTGGGTCTTTCATGGTTCCATATAAATTTTAGGATAATTTGTTCTAGTTCTGTGAAAAATATCATGGGTAATTTGATAGGGATCACATTAAATCTGTAGATTGCTTTGGGTAGTGTAGCCACTTTAACAATACAAATTCTTCCAATCCAAGAGCATGGGATAACTTTCCATTTCTTTGAATCATCTTCAGTTTCTTTTATCAAGGTTTTACAGTTCTCAGATATAAATCTTTCACCTCCTTGGTCTGGTTTATTCCTATGTATTTTTTAAATGTGATTTTAAAAGGGACTTTTTTCTTACTTTCCTTTTCTGATATTTCACTGTTAGCGTAAAGAAATGCAACCAATTTCTGTATGTTAATCTTGTATCCTGCTACCTTGCTGAATTCGTTTTATCAGTTCTAGTAGTTTTTATGTGGCATCTTTAGGATTTTCTAAATATAGTATCATGTTATCTGCATGTAATGACAATTTTACCTCTTCCCTTCCAATTTGGATACCTTTTATATCATTTTCTTTTCTGATTGCTGTGGCAAGGATTTCCAGTACTATGTTGAACAGAAGTGGGCATCCTTCTCTTGTTCCAGATTTTAGCAGGAAGGCTTTCAGCTTTTCACCACTGAGTATTATGTTCACTGTTAATTGTGTTGAGATATGTTCCCTCTATACCCACTTTGGTAAGAGTTTTTATCATGAATGGATGTTGAATTTTATCAATTGCTTTTTCTGTGTCTATTGAAATGATCATGTGGTTTTTGTCTTTTCTTTTGTTGATGTGGTGTGTCACATCAATTGACTAGTGTATTTTTTAAAATCAAATCGTATTGGGAGAAGTAATTTATTTTATGGAAAAGTTTTAAGGCTTATCCCATTGAAACAAAGGAAAAGTTGAACCAAAGAAAACTTTACAATAGATTATATTGCATGAGCTCCAACAGGTAATGGGAAATATATGTACATATTAGATTACATACACTTTGAATAAACAAAGAAGTATTACTATGATGTTAATATTTTCATGTGACCAACACTGAAGGATAAATTATGCTTGTAACTGGAATACAAATTAATAGTTCACCTGATTTCTCTATGCCAATAGTAAAGACTTCTGACTTTTGATTAGATAGCTATAATCTGCATACTTTTTCCAAGTAAACTAAGCAGTTTTGTTTTGTTTTGATTTGCATATGTTGAGCCATCCTTGTGACCCTGGGATCATGGTGTATGATCATTTTTATGTTTTGTAGGATTTGGTTTTCTAATATTTTTGTTGAGAATTTTTGCATCTATATTCATCAGAGATATTGGCCTGTAGTCTTCTTTTTTGTTAGTGTCCTTGGTTTTGGTATCAGGGTGATGATGGCTTCATAGAATGACTTTGGGAGTGTTCCCTCCTCTTCAGTCTTTTGGAAGAGTTTGAGAAGGATTGGTATAAGTTCTTCTTTGTATGTTTGGTAGAATTTTCCAGTGAAGCCATCTGGTCCTGGACTTTTCTTTGCAGGGAGTTTTTTAAATTGCAGATTAGTGATTGGTCTGTGCAAATTATCTACTCCTTCTTGATTCAGTTTTGGAGGGCTGTATGTTTCTAGAAACTTGTCCATTTCTTCTAGGTTGTTCAATTTGTTGACATATAATTGTTCATAGTATTCTCTTATGGTTTTTAATATTTCTGTGGTATCAGTTGTTATTTCTCTTCTTTCATTTATTTTATTTGGATCTTCTTTCTTTTCATCTTGGTGAGCCTGGCCAGAGGTTTATCAATTTTATTTTTTCAAAAAACATGCTCTTGGGACTTCCCTGGTGATGCAGTGGTTAAGAATCTGCCTGCCAATGCAGGGGGCATGGGTTCGATCCCTGGTCCGGGAAGATCCCACATGCCGCGGAGCAACTAAGCCCATGTGCTACAACTACTGAGCCTGCACTCTAGAGCCCCCACACCACAACTACTGAAGCCTGTGCACCCTAGAGCCCACATGCTGCAACTACTGAGCCCATGCTCCACAACAAGAGGTACCACTGCAATGAGAAGCCTGTGCACCGCAACGAAGAGTAGCCCCTGCTCACCACAACTAGAGAAAGTCTGTGCACAGCAATGAAGACCCAACTCAGCCAAAAAAAAAGCAACATGCTCTTGATTTGATTTTTTTCTATTGTTTTTTACTCTCTATTTTATTTATTTACTCTTTGATCTTTATTATTTCCTTCATTCTGCTGACATTAGGTTTTGTTTGTTCCTTTTCTAATTCTTTTAGGTGGTAGGTTAGGTTGTTTGAGATTTTTCTGTTTTTTGATTAAGGCCTGTATTGCTATGAACTTCCCTCTTAGGACTGCTTTTGCTGCATCCCATAGATTTTGTTTAGTTGTGTTTTCATTGTCAGTTGTCTCAAGGTATTTTTAAAATTTCTTCTTTGATTTCATTGTTGACCCATTGGGTTTTTTTGGAGCGTGTTGTTTAGTCTCCGTGTAATCATTTTTTTTCCTTGTTTCTCTTTCTGTGTTTTTTTTGTTTGTTTGTTTTTTGTTTTGTCTGCGTTGGGTCTTCACTGCTGCACAGGCTTTCTCTAGTTGCGGCAAATGGGGGCTACTCTTTCTTGTGGTGTGCAGGCTTCTCATTGTGGTGGCTTCTGTTGTTGCGGAGCATGGGCTCTAGGTGTGCAGGCTTCAGTAGTTGCAGCACACAGGCTCAGTAGTTGTGAATCACGGGCTTAGCTGCTCCGTGGCATGTGGGATCTTCCCAGACCAGGGATCGAACCCGGGTCCCCTGCATTGGCAGGTGGATTCTTAACCACTGCACCACCAGGGAAGTCCCTGTGGTTGATTTTTAGTTTCATGCTGTTGTGGTCAGAAAAGATGATTGAAATCATTTCTACTCTCTTAAATTTGTTGAGGTTTGTTTTGTGTATTAGTATGTGGTCTATCCTAGAGAATGTTCCATGTGTGCTTGAAAAGAATGTGTATTGTTTTTTTTGGATGTAATGTCCTGAAAATATCAATTAAGTCTCACTGTTCTATTGTGTCATTTAGGATCTCTTTTGCCTTATTTATTTTCTGTCTGGAAGATCTGTCCCTTGATGTCAGTGGGGTGTTAACATCTCCTACTATTATTGTATTCCCATCAATTTCTCCCTTTATGTCTGTTAGTATTTGTTTTATGTATTTAGGTGCTCCTATATTGGGAGCATATATGTTAAGAAGTATAATATCCTCTTCTTTTATTGATCCTTTTATCATTATATAGTGTCCTTTTTTTAATCTTTCTTTATAGTCTTGTTTTAAAGTCTATTTTTTTCTGATATGGATCTTGCTACACCCTCGTTCTCCTGTTATTCCCATTTGCAAGAAATCTTTTTCCATCCCCTCACTTTCAGTCTGTGTGTCCTTCGTCCTAAAGTGGATCTCTTATAGGCAGCATATTGTAGGCTCTTGTTTTATTATCCAATCTGCCACTCTATGTCTTTTAATCAGAGCATTTAGTCCATTAACATTTAAGGTAATTAATAGATACGTATTTTTTTTTTGCCATTTTAAACCTTGTTTCCCAGTTGATTTTGTATTTCTTCTTTGTTCCTTTCTTTTTGTTTTTCCTTTTGTGGTTTGATGGTTATTTTTGTATTATGCTTGAGTTCTCTTCTTTTTGTGAATCTATTGTATGTTTTTGTTTGTGGTTACCCTGGTTTTCAAGTATGTTAAACCATTACTATATCTATTTGCTTTAGATTGATAGTCATATAAGCTCAAACACATTCTAAGAAAAAATCTATATTTTTCTTACTCCCATCCCCCACATCTTATGATTCTGATATCCTCTTTTACATCTTCATGCTTATCCTTTTGCTGTTCATTGTAGTTATAATCACTTCCACAAAAAAATTTTGATTTTTTTTAGATCTATATACTGGCTTATTTTAGTGTTTTACTTTCCTATTGTGATTTTCTCTTTCCTTTATAGATTCTTGCTTCTTTTCTATTTAGAGAGGATTCTCAATCTTTCTTTCAGGATAGATTTAGTCTTGCTGTACTTTTAAATTTTTGCATGTCTGAGAAATTCTTTCTCTCTCCTTGTATGATCAGGCCACCCAAGACGGTTGTTCTCCTGCTCTCTGTACATCCCCTGCTCAACCAGTGCCTGCTTCACCTATACCCTACTCACATGACTGACCTTCCTACACATACTTGCCCCCACCTCAGCTAGTTCTTCCTACATATTTGCCCCTAGCTAATGACTGTTCTAACCTTTAGATCAGAATATCTCCACCATGATTGATAGCTTATCAAAGGGGCAGTGAGGGGGTGTTCCCCTCTGCTAGTTTCCCTGGTAACCAATGAGCCAACCTGACCTCAATTCTCCCTATGACGGGTAACCTTGCCCTCACCCCAGGAACAAAGATTGCCACCATGTCCTGCCCATCTGCCACACACAGTGGGGTGTTGCTCCAGGACCCTGCTTCAGTCATGTAAGATTCCCCCATCCGTCAAACCATTAATGTCTCTGTCACTGACTCGGGGCTCTTTCTTTGGTCTCAAGGATGGACAAGTACAGAGCTTGTAGGCCTGCAGGGTGCAGCCCAACAATTGACAAAGCCAGCAAGGAGACCCAGGAAACTCCTGTGAGCACAGAGATATCAGGAAATAAGGACAGGGAATGGAAAGTTGCAGGGACCGTCCACTAACACATGGGGTACAAAAGTTGTGGGAGAAATCCCAGTGTGGCCGTCCACTACACATGGGGCCCATAAGTTGCAGGGGAAATCCTGGGGTGGCTATCCACTAGTATGTGGGTCCCTGTGGTGGCTGTCCTTGATGAATGAGGGCTGACAAGAGAGTATGGAGAACAGTGGCCTAATGGCTCTGCTACTGTATTAAAATGAGCCTTTTGTAATTGGTTTGGCTTTAATCTTGGGTGTGTGCATGAGTGCCCCAGTATATGAGTCCAAATCCTGTTGTCTCTCCTTGGTTTTGACCCCTGTTAGGGGGTCCTGGTAACTTGAGTGCTCATGCATGTTCCTCTGAAAGTGATGGATATGAATGTGAGTGAATGATATGTACTACTGTCTATCACTATTATTTGTTTAAACTGAATTAGCTATTCAGAAATTGAAAAAATTCCATGAAAATGTCCAAGATGGGACTCTTGACATTCTAAAACTGGTTTCTGCATATGCCATTAGAGGAAATTAGCTTTCTAGAAGGAAATGGTTATTTCTCTTCCTGTGCCTTTGAGATGTAAATAATCTACCTGAGAGTGAAGGGGGAAAAAGAGACCCTCTTAAACTCTAGGAAAACTGTGAGGTCTCTGTGTCTATATAGATATATGTATGTCTATGTGTACCTTATAAATATGATGTGTCTCTGTCTCCAAATGGCATGGCGAAGATTGGTTTGTGGATGAGCTCTGTTTAATTGGCTTAAAAGAAATTAAGCACTTACATAAATTCTCAGAAAGATAAAAGAAACTGTCCAGAATGAATTTCAGGTTCACATGATCTGGGAAATATTCAGTACTGAACTGATATCTGCTACTGAAACTACTTAAGCTTGTTGGTTTGATTAATATAGATATGTCTTTAGAGTCATCAGTGTTAAGTATAATACTTCTGTTGTACCTAGGTTTACAAGAGGTAAAATAAGACCTTAATATATCTGTTGCAAATCTGTCAGCAAGGAAAATAACTTGGGGACTTCCCTGGTGGTGCAGTGGTTAAGAATTCGCCTGCCAATGCAGGGGACACAGGATGGAGCCCTGGTCCGGGAAGATCCCACGTGCTGTGGAGCAACTAAGCCAGTGTGCCACAACTCCTGAGCCTGCCCTCTGGAGCCCACATGCCACAACTGCTGAAGCCCGTGTGCCTAGAGCCCATCTCCACAACAAGAGAAGCCACCACAATGAGAAGCCCATGCACCACAACGAAGAGTAGCCCTCGCTCACCACAACTAGAGAAAGCCTGCACACAGCAGCAAAGACCCAACACAGCCAAAAATTAATTAATTAAAAAAAGAAAAGAACTTGATATAATGAAACTTTAAGGAAATGTAAATGAGATAAGAGAATTGGGACAAACTCTCTAGGAATTACTATGTTTTGGGAATGTCTATCTAAAATAGTCTCTCCAGATTTTGGCAACTTGAAACTAAATGAAGAGAATTCACTGACTATCTGGGTCATTTCAAATAGGATAAAATATTGGAACATTAATTGCCAGGTGGGTCTAAGTTTACCTACCTTTGCCTTCTTAGGAGAGGAAGACTAAAGCGTAAGTTTTCCAATCAGGAAATGCTGGTATAAAAAAAGTTCACAATTACTTACTCCTTGGTTTTTGCCAGAGATTAAGGTTTTTAAGGGTTAAGATTATAATGTCATAATTCTAGTTATTATAACCAAGTTTCTTTATTGATTACATTGTAATCAGGTGTTTAACTACACCTTTTTAAGTCTTCTGTCATTTATAGACAATTATTGTTGTACTCTGATGCTCTTGCAAAAAGTGCTCCATCTTCAAGAAGATTCATAGGAAGGACTTTTTGACAAGCGCAGGTCTCATAAGTTTCAGCTCATAGTGCTGAACTGGGTAAGAAATCAAACAATGCTAATGGAAAACCTGATGATTTCATAAAAAGTTAAAAGGACTGGTTACTGAGTGAACTGGTGTATATGGTTATAATTTTTATGGTTTTTGTCTGGAGTATTACTGGTTTTGATCTATGTTTTCCAGGTATAGGGAAGCCCTTCCCTTCAAGTTAGTTATGACTTCCAGCAATTTGTTAAACTATACCTATGGGTAGAATTGAAACATTTTTCTTTTCTCTCTACCTGGTCCCTCCAGAAATTGAAGACTCTTGGGTTCGAAGCAGGTGAATGGGAAAGACTGTCTCCTGGCATGTGCAGGAATCTCAATATCTGGGGGACTTCTACAAGAGGGGACTCCACCGAGGCAGAGTTGATGGCAGGCCTTGGTATGGCTTTCCTGGCCTTGAGAGGCCTTTTGGGAACTCAGTCTGAGACTTCTGAGGAATTCCACAACAGCCAGTTTGGAGGAGCCTAGGTGGCCACTGTAGGTGTGATTTTGGACATATTCCTGTATTACTGAAAACTTGTTTTCTGAACTATATTACAGACCTGGACAAAAACGACAGGCAGCTGTGGTTGATATCATCTCAGAATACGGATACAGCTTGTATTTTGCTTAATGGTCATGATCTTCCCTGTGTTGTGCCTGTCAGGTGTCTTACATTTTGTCCCTAGCCTGAGTGGAGGAAATCTATTTGAGGACTGAGCAGCAACAATAACCTCACTGAGAAAAAAGTCTAATTGCTGGGTTAATGGCAACAGCAAGATGCCGTTTTTGTCTTCCTCTGGATTTCCATGAAAAATCGACCTGGCTAATGTGACCATGTGGAGACAACTGACAGTGGCGGGGTGGGGGAGGGGCGGGGGAAGACCCTTACCATCTTCCTGTCCCACATGCCAGTACGTCAGAAGGACCCTGTTGGTAAACATTACCATGTAACACATCATACACTTTGATTGCCCATGAGCCCCCCACCCAGGCTATGCTGTGTGGAGTAGAATAGGCTGGGTTCTGGACACACAAGTCCAACTAGTGTGATTAACTGTTGTTTTGTTTGGAAAGACCTAATGCGTCCACCCTTAACAAAACATGGGGTAACTGCTAACTCCACCAGAATGTATTTTTTAGAGCCGAGGCCTTCTCCTCCCCATGGGGGTTGCTCGGGATTTGTGAAAAACAGGGTTGGCCTTACCTTCTTTACAACCAGACAGGGCACTGCTGCTATTGACTCCCTCTCCATTACCCCAGTAAGTGCTTGGCTCCAAAATTTGCCCACATTCTGGCAAATGACTGTTCTTAGCCTACTAGGTATCTTACTCTTGATGCTCTTTGGCTGCTGCCATCTGTATTTGTGGCATCTGGCTGCAGTGCCCCCCTACATACCTGACCCCAGGGATATCACAGAAGAAGGGCAGACCAAGATTGTGAGGGTCGTGCAGTGTACGTAGGGGTGGAGTGTATGATCAGGCCACCAAGATGGCTGCTCTCTGTACATCCCCTGCTCAACCAGTGCCTGCTTCACCTACACCCTACTCACGTGACTGACCTTCCTACATACTTGCCCCCAACCCAGCTAGTGATTGTTCTAATCTTCAGATCAGAATATCTCCACCATGATAACTTATTAATGGGGTGGTGAAGAGCATGCCCCTCTGCTAGTTTCCCTGGTAACTGATAAGCCATCCTGACCTCAATTCCCCCTATTACTGGCAACCTCACCCTCGCCCCAGGAACAAAGACTGCTGCCATGTCCTACCCACTGTCTGCCACACATGGTGGGGTGTCGTTCCAGGATCTTGCTTCAGACGTGAAAGATCCACCACCCATTAAACCACTGAGGTTTCTATCACTGACTCCAGGATCTTTCTTTGGTCTCAAGGATGGGCAAGTACAAGGCTTGTAGGCCTGCAGGGTGCAGCCCAACACTCCTTCTATTGTAAATGATACTGTCCCTGGGTAGAGTATCCTAGGTTGCAGATATTTCCCTTTCAGGACTTGGAATGTATCTTGCCACTCCCTCTGGCCTGCAACGTTTCTGTAGAGAAACCAGCTGATAGCCTTATGGAGGTTCCCTCTGTTTTTCTCTCGCTGCCTTCAGGATGCCTGCTTTAACTTTTCCCATTTTAATTATTAGATGTCTTGGTGTAGGTCAGTTTGGGTTCATCTTGTTTGGGACCTTCTGTGCTTCCTGTACCTGGATATCTGTTTCCTTCTTTAGGTTTGGGAAGTTTTCCACCAAAATCTCTTCAAGTTCATTTTTGATCCCCTTTTTCTCCTTCTGGGATCCCTATTATGTGTAGATCGGCTCACTTTATATTATCCCATAGGTTTCATACATTGCTTTCATTTTTTTTCATTAGTCTGTCTGCTGTTCTGACTGGGTGATTTCAATTATTTTATCTTCCAGATCACTTATTCATTCTTCTGCATCATTTAGTTTGCCCATGGCCAGGACCGTCTGTGTAGGTCTGTTTTCTGCCTACCACAATGCAGCTACTGCACTGCCCTCCGAGCCTCTGAAGCTCCCTTTCTGTCCCAGCTGATCTCCCAGCCACTGAAGGGGCTTCCCAGAGTGAGGGAACTTTTCCTCTTTCACAGCTCCCTCCCAGGGGAGGTGCTGTCCTAATTACTTTTTTTTTTTTTTTTTTTTTTTACTTTGGGACAGGTGCTGTCCTAATTACTTCTTTTTTTTCTTTTGTCCTACCCGGTGATCTCTCTTACAGCTTTGGTTGTATGAGATCTTATGCCAGAGTTCAGCAGGTATTCTGTGAGAACTGTTCCACATGTAGATGTATTTTTGATGTATTTGTGGGAGGAGGTGAGTTCCACGTCCTTCTATCCCGCCATCTTGACCTTCACCTGTCCTTACTGTATAAGGTTCTTGAGGATCAAACCTAGCACGGTGCTCCCGTGGCCAAGGGCCAGCTCAGTTTCCAGCACAAGATGTGGTAGGAAGCAGGAGAGCCACCTGCTGGTGAAACTTCATCCATGAAAATCAGCAACCAGGTTATCTTCTTATGTTCCAAGGACACCCCCAGAGTTTGCCCCACTTTCCTTTCATCCCTATATCACTTGCCTCCAAAGATGTTCTCCTAACTCAATCGAAAACAGCTCTCTCAGTTCCCTCTCTTAAGCAGCACTGTCCAATAGAACTTTCTGACATGACGGAAGTATTATTCAACTGCACTGTCCACTATAGTTACCACAACCCATGTGTGGCATCGAGTACTTGAAATGTGATGAGAGCAACTAAAACCCTGAGTTTTTATTTAGTTTTAATTGTATTTAAATAGCTAAATGTGGCTAGTGGCTACTGTACTTGGATAGCACAGCAGTAAAGCAGTGGTTCTCAACCTTGTCTGTCCCCTAAATTCACCCCAGCAGGGACCTTTTAAGAATCCAGATGAGCAGACCACACCCCAAATCAATTAAATTAGAATCTCGGTATTTTTTAAGCTCTTTCTGGGTATTTCAAACATGTGTCCAAAGTCGAGAACCGTTGCTCTAAAACCAGTGTTTGGCAAACTATACTGCGTAAGAAGTTCCTGGGGGTCTTGTTAAAATGCAGATTCTGATTCAGAGGCCTGAGGTGAGAACTGAGATTCCACAGGTCAAACAAGCACAGGCTGCTGCCCCTGGGCCACACTGAGTACCAAGGCTCTACCCCAGCCCTTCGAATCCTTTCACTCACGCAAACATTAGGTACTTTCTGAGCCCAGTGGCATGACAGTTCTGGCTTTTAGAGTTTCCATTCTAATCGGAGAAATAATAAGCTTGTAATCTCAAACAGTGATAAATGCTTTGAAGTAAATAAAACAGTGTAGTGGGATAAGGATGTGTGCGGCCAACTGCAGATTTAAGGAGGTGAATGTTTAGTTTTTGGCTTTCAGGAGCCTACAGGTGAAGATCTAGAAAAACATGCTCTCTGGGGAAGAGGGACAGTTGAGTGTGAGGCTCCTGAGGCAAGACAAGGCCCGGCAGAGTAACGCACAGGTGAACGGGGAGAGTGACAGAGGTGGGAATCAGAGAAGGGCAGTGGTGGTCACGGTGAGGAGTTTGGACTGTGTTCTAACTGAACTAAAAGCCACAGCAGGGCCTTAAGCAAGAGCATGAGGAATGCTGATTTACTCTGAAGAGATCTGCTCACTGCTGATCTGACTTTCTGATAGTTTTTCACAGCATCATTTAACTGCTAAGACTTGGTCTCCTCTTTCCCCTTTGCTGATTTTTTTCCCCCTCACACTGTAAAAAGAAATACAAAGATAGGTCTCTAGGTATAAGAAAAACCAAGGAATCATTTTTACTTCTGAGGAAAGCCAAACTCAGAACTACGCATTTCAGAGAAGCTAGGGTGGAGACTCTGGCATTGGAAGAAGCAGGCAAGGAACTCAGGGTTGCCCCCCTTCTCCAGAAGCTCCTGGTGGATGACCTCCGTGGATGGTGTCAGTAAACTGTAGCCCACCTTCCTTCTGCCAGATTCTTGCCTTAGGCAGCAAGAGGATTGAAGGTGTAAGAAATAAAGAGCAGCAGGAGGAAAGAAGGGACCCAGTGGCCACCTTTTGTCTGAAAAAAACCTGCCGAAGTGAGAGACTGCCTCTGTTTGGAGTCACAGAAAAGCCAAGCCAGAGATCAGGACTCTGAGCTATTGCAAAGGAGTAAGCCAACATGGGTCTTGGTTTTCTTCTTTCTCTCATTAATACAATTCCAAAACCATTTCTATCACTAGCAGTTAAATGACACTGTAGCACAGGAAGCTGTCAACCAAATAAATCTTAAAATGCATATAAAAGGACATGAGTTGAATAAATTTACACGTGGCCTCATGAGGATACAGGGTTAGTTGGCAGTTATTACCTTTAAGAAAATCCTAGGAAAGATATGCACCCAAATGTTAACAGTAGTTACCGCTAGGAGATAATATTAGATGGCAGAAGGAAAAAGAAGGGTACCTTCTGCTTAACTTTCAAAAGTTAATCAAAATATTAGTAGAGGTACTTCCTGGGTGGTCCAGTGGGTAAGACTCCATGCTCCCAATGCAGGGGGCGCGGGTTCGATCCCTGGTCAGGGATCTAGATCCCGCATGCCACAACTAAGAGCCTACATGCCACAACTAAGACTTTGCATGCCACAACTGAAGATCCTGCATACCACAACGAAGATCTTGTGTGCCGCAACTAAAGACCTGGTGGAGCCAAATAAATAAATATTTAAAAAAAAATACTAGTAGAGAAAAAGGAGACTCCAGGAATATTTAACTAGATGATACAGCTTCTTTCACATCAAAGGAAGGCCTGGCCTCTTGGTTAAATCATGTTTCCTTAAGTGCATTTTGTACATATTATTACTCTCCTAAGATGCTTCATTAACAAACAAGAATCTTTGTTCAGGTAAATTTGTGAAGTACGATAGCTGATGACATCCTGGAACACACTTTGGACCACGCTGGGAGCGGTAGGCTGCATAATGCCCCCCACCAGCTATGTCACATCTTAAGTTTCGGGACCTGTGAATATTTTATGGCAAAAGGACACTTTGCAGATATGATTATGTTAAGGATCTTGAGATAAGAGATTATTATGGACCATCTGGTGGGCCCTCAATGCTATCGTAAGTGTCCATATAAGAGGGAAGCAGAGGGGGATCTGACCACACAGAGAAACAAGGCAATGGAAGCAGAGACTTGATGCTAAGCTGCTGCTGCTAAACAAAGAGGAGGGGCCATGAGCCACAGAATGCAGCTCTAGAGACTGGAAAAGGAGGGGAAAGATTCTCTCCTAAAGCCTACAGAGGGAGCATGCCCTGCCAACACCCTGGTTTTTGCCCAGTGAAACCATTTTGGACTTCTGACCTCCAGAACTACAAGGTAATAAATGTGTTGTTTTAAAGTCCCCACATTTGTGGGAATTCGTTACAGCAGTCATACGGAATGAATACAGTGAGTTAAGGTCTAGGAATCGGGGAAGGAGAGCAGGAAGCGTAAGAGTTAAAGTCCCACATAGCTGGACTGGAACTCTACTCTTCAACTGACTTGGCTGTGGTCCAGGCTTCTCCAATTCTCAGCTTCTTCACCTGAAAACTGGGGCTAATGACTTCCTCATGCTTAGTGTGAGTATTCAATGAGAAGGGAAGTAGCAGATGGATCGCAGGGAGTATTCAAATGTTGGTTCCCTTTCCCTGGCTGTTTTCTCTTCAGAGGAACTGCCAGAAACTTGTCTTCTCCCAGGCGGCTCCTACTGTGGAAGTCACACAAGGACCCAGGGTGACCCCCGAAGACCCAGGGTGAGATCATTGTTGGCCTTGCTCGGTATCATGTATGTGCCCGCTGTGCGAATATCCATCGAGAGAGGCTGATTCAATTGTTCTCATCCTCTAACTACAGTTTCTGCCCATCATGATAGATAATCAGATGCAGGCCCAGTAACAAGAATCATCCCTTACCTCTTAGCTACTGTGATGATTAATTTTACATGTCAACCTGACTGGGCGATGGGATGCCTGGGTATGTCTATGAGGGTGTTTCCAGAAGAGATCAGCATTTGAACTGGTGAACTGAGTAACGGAGATGGCCCTCCCCATGTGGTGGGAATCATCCAATCCATTCAGGGCCCAAACAGAACAAAAAGGCAGAAGAAGGGCAAATTCACTCTCTCTGCTTGAGCTGAGACATCCATCTTCTTCCCTCAGACAGCAGCACTCCTGGTTTTACACCACCAGCTTTCCTGGATCTCCAGCTTATGGAGAGCAGACTGTGGGCCTTCGCAGCCGCCATAATCACGTAAGCCAATTCCTATAAGACATCTTCTCTTATACGTATCTGTTCTATTCTATTGGTTCTGTTTCTCTGGAGAACCCTAATACCACTATTAAATCTAAATTATTCCCCTGAAGGGAAGATAAGAGGGCAAGATGAGGATCACTGCAACAGTCTGAGAAGTCACCATGATCTGACAGCCCTTTAAGGACAGGCACAGTTTATCTGGGCTGGGAAGAACATGGAGCCCAGAAGTCTGAATGGGCCACTGAAAGTTCATTACAGCAAAAGAAGCCTGCCCATGTGTACTCACTGCAAAGAAGGTCAAATCCTCTACCTTAAACGTTTAACTTTAGCCCTATCCTGTGTCCTCCTATAACCCTGAGATGTGTATACCTTCAAAACATGACACTGAAAGGACTGACAGTGTGATTTATTTAGTTTCAGTATACTGCAGTGGATTACAAATAATCTGTACGTTTAAAAGGAAACTCTTCTGTCATAAGAGAGCAAGCTGTAACTCAAGGACTGGAGCCGGTTTCCCCCATCCCCGCAGCGCGGGCTATGGCCAGTCAGCATTCACACCAAACAGACCCGTCTATTAATAAGCCAAGCCCTCTCTCCCGACTGCCAGCCTTCTGAATGGAATGACAAGGGGCCATGTCTTTAGAAACGTCAAGGAGCAGAAATCTCTGCTGATTCCCCCAGGAACCTCTATAAAGGCACAGGTTCTTTAAAGCAAGCTAGAGAATGAACCTGTCAGTGGGTCGGCTCTGTGGAAGAACAATCCTGGTCCCTCCCCCTGTTTTCCAGTAGTGTGCTAGTGGCTCTCAAAGATTTCCCAGAAATTTGCTTTAAGGAAAAATCACAGCTTTCTTGATTAGCATCTAAAAGGCACTTACGCGCATTTTCACTTAGGAAATTGATTGAGCGATGAAGAGTAACACTGAACCATTCTCTTATCCTGAATGGCCAACATTCTGGATCTAAACTGGTAGGTGGCTGCACCGCCGCGGTCAAGAGAGCCGCTTCTCATTATTCCCAGGCCCGGCCGTGTTCACTGGCTTCTCTGCACGTTTTCAAAAAGCAGACTCCACGTCACCCATCTCCACATACACAGTCTTTAGTTGTGAATAATATTCAATTGTCACACGGCCATTCTCTCTGCCAAACCCTGAAAGGAAGAGAAGGGGTGAGGGTGAGCCATTGCGGTAATCCAGCCACAGTGACCTGCAGAAACAGGCACTGCTCCCAGGGCTGGAGAAGAGTGCAGAGCCAAGAAGTTCTGGGATCAAGTCCTCAACTGCATGTATTAACTGTGGAGCTAGACGTGGGAAAAGTAACACACTAGCCTTCGGGGATGGGGAAATATTTAGGTTTCATTTCTTACCAGTAAGACTCTTAACTTCTAGTATCTACTCTTCTAGACTAAGGTCTAAAAATGTTCAGACTTTCTTATCAAGCATTAGAGCATTCTCTACAATTATCAGTCAACCTGATGCCTTTGAAAGTCAGTGCTAACTTAAAACTTAACTCTACATAATAGGCTTATTAACCTTCTCTTATACTAAATCTGTAAGAGCACCTACTATTTATACTCTGTCCACTCACGTGGGGAGTGGACCCTTTAGGCTCTCAGGTTACTCAAAGCCAAGACACTGCCCAATCAATAGTAGATGAGGTTACAGGACAGCCTTCCTTGTGTCCCCTACCCCAGACCGAGGCAGGCTCTGCATCCTAAGAGCAAGGCCCAGTCTCCAAAAATGCACATCTCCAGGGGGCATCATTCCAAATGGGACATACACAATGGCCCTGCTAAGGCCTCACTCTGCCTTTTGTTCCTTTCCAGATCCTCTCAGCATGGAGCCCATTGGGCATGTTAGGCCAGCTTTCTGTCCCTCTCATCTCATACAGGCATATCATGGGCACTGATCCAAAGATTCAGGTTTAGGGAAGGGAAAGCTGGCCTCAGAGGCCCCACTGAGGCCAAAGCTGCAGATTGCAAACAAACTGAGGGTTATGAATTAATAAAACAGAGCCTTGGTTCCTACCCTGCATTTACGTCTGTGTTACAGCTCCTCCAGGTACCCCATAGGAACAAGAATGACTAGTGAAGTATGACTAGAGAATGCCAGAATGATACCAAACGCAATACCAAATAAAACTGTCAAATTAACACCCACCATCTCATCATCATTCATCCATGTTTATATGTTTGCCAACACGGTGATGGCCATAAATATCTGCCAGGAGAGTAGGGGTCGGACTCTTAGAATGGTGCACCCACAAAGTCCAAACCAATTTTCATACAGAATTGGTGAAATTAGCAACAAACTCCAAAGAAAGAACCTCAAAGTAATGGCTATGTTCCTGATGCCTCAAATCTCCTAACAGACTAGATTTACAAACTTGCCACGGTTAGAACGCCTAGGGGTGGTTTTACACTTAATGGCAATCACAGACTGTGAGGAAAAAGTAATCCTACCCATGAGATAAACCTTTTTCAGATATATGTCAGCTGTTCACAATCCAGTCTACACATCAAAGACTTCTGGAGAGCTTCTGGAAAAAAATAAAGATACTCAGCTTCCATTCCCAGAGACGGAAACAGTGGGCCTGGGGAGGACCAGGAATTCATATACTTTTCCAGGTGATTATGATACACACACGGGTTTAGGAACCTGTGCCATAAGGACTGAATTATGACCAGTGTTTCTAGAGACGGGGGTTTGCTTTCACAGTTCCCAGATCCTCACCTGACTTCTTATATCCACCAAAGGGCAACTCCACTGGGCTGACATTATAGTTGTTAATGAAGCACATTCCAGCCTGAAGCGCAGCCACCACTCTGTGGGCACGCTGGATGTCCCTATGAAGAAAAAAATGCATTGGTTATTCACAGTTTCTTTTGCTACAACCTTACCAGGAAAAGTTAGACGGTCACTTCTAAGGGTCTCAAAACATTGCCAAATTCTTGTTTCTTCAAACTGTGTTTTAAGATCTTATACCATCCATGCAAAATAGATAAGGATTTGAATTTTATAGTCTCATCCAAACGCATGTATAAAATAAGCAGCAGCAACAAGGGTGCCAAAACAATTCAATGGGGGAAAATAGTCTTTTCAACAAATAGTGCTAGAACAACTGGATATACATATGCAGAAGAATGAAGGAAGATCTCTTTCTTACACTACACACAAAAATTAACTCAAATGGGCCACTGACCTAAAATGTCAGAGTGAAAACCACAGAACTCTTTGAAGCAAACAGGAATAAATCTTCATGACCTTCGGTTAGATACAATCTTCTTAGACATGACACCAAAAGTAACAGATACAGAAAAAATAGAATAATTACACTGACAAAATTTTAAAATTTTGTGCTGCAAATGAGACTGTCAGGAAAGTAAAAAGACAACTCACAGAAATGCAAATCAAAACTGATACAAGACACCACTGCACGACCTCTAGGATGGCTAAAATCAAGAGAACCGACAATAACAATTGCTGACTAGCATGTGGAGAAACTGCAACCCTTATACATTGCTGATGGGAATGTAAAATGGTACTGCCACTTTGGAAAACAGTTTAGCAGTTCCTCAGATAGTTAAACACAGAGTCACCATAGGATCCAGCAATTCCACTCCTGGGTATATACCAGAAATGAAATACACAAATATCCACACAAAGACTCATATATGAATGCTCATAGGAGCATTATTCATAATAGCCAAAAAGTAGAAACAGCCCAAATGTCTACCAATGGGTCAATGAATAAACAAAATGTGATATATCCATACAACAGAATATTACTCAGTAGTAGAAAGGAATAAAGTAGTGATACATACTATAACAGTAAATGAACTTTGAGAAGAAGCCAGTAGATGAACTAAGTGAAAGAAGCCAGTCGTGAAGGGTCACATACTGTATGATTTCATCTACGTAAAATATTCAAAATATGCAAATCTATAAAGACAAAGTAGATCAGTGGTTGCCAGGGACTGGGGGGAGGGGAAAATGTAGAGTAACTGTTATTGTTCTTAGAATGAAGAAAATGTTTTAAAATTAGATTATGACAGTTGTACAATCTGTAAATATACTAAAAACTATTGAATTGTACAATTTAAATAGGTGGATTGTTTGGTACATGAATTATCCCAACAAAGCTGTTTTAAAAAAAAAAAAAGGAGTTACCCTCCTTTGTAACTGGCCTTTGTCTGTATTTTGGTGGCGAAGCAAAGCAAGAGGAGAGACTTATCCCACTCAATCCTCAAATCAAAAAAAGCAGCTCCTGGGACTTCCCTGGTGGTGCAGTGGTTAAGACTCCACACTCCCAATGCAGAGGCCCTGGGTTCGATCCCTGGTCAGGAAACTAGATCCCACACGCATGCTGCAACTAAGAGTTCACATGTCACAACTAAAGAGCCCGCCTGCCACAACTAAGGAGCCCACGTGCACAATTAAGACCCGGCGCAACCAAATAAATAAATATTTTTAAATATACATATATATACAAAAAAAAAAAAAGCAGCTCCTGGGAATTCCCTGGCGGTCCAGTGGTTAAGACTGTGTTTTCACTGCCAAGGGCTTGGGTTCAATCCCTGGTCGGGGAAATAAGATCCCGTAAGCTGTGAGGCACAGCCCAAAAAAACAAAGCAAAACAAAACAAAACAAACAAACAAAAAAGCAGCTCCTCAGAGAGGACTTTTAGGGTAGTGAAACTACTCTGTATGATATTACAACAGTGAGTACAAGTTATTATACATTTGTCCAAACCCATAGAATGCACACCAAGAGTGAACCCTAATGTGGACTACAGTCTTTGGGTGATAAAGATGTGGTCATGTAGCTTCATCAGTTCTAACAACTGTTCCACTCTGGTGGGGGATGTGGATCATGGGGGAGACTATGCATGTGTGGGGCAGGAGTAGCTGGGAAATCTCTGTACTTCCACTCAGTTTTGCAGTGAACCTAAAAGTGCTCTTAAAAATAAAGTCTATTAAAAAAAAAAAAAAAAGTAGCTCCTCACTTTTTTCTTCAGAACTCAAAAAGAAGCTACTACATCAGGTCCTCAAGGGAGACTTGGGTCTTCCATCCCACGTTCCTGACCACAAATCTACAAAAAATTATAACCCTGTATGTCACTAAAGAAACAGCATAATCCCAAGTGTAAACAGTCTTAGAAAACTGCCTACTACTGCCAAAGACTAATCAGAATTTGTACATAAACAAGCAATCTGCAAGAATTTTCTAAGAAATTTTTCTCCGAAATCACTTTTTGTTTTTCTTATAGTGGTTAAAGTTTATGTACAAAGATATTAATCCCAACATTACTTACAACAGTTAAAATTGGAAATAGCACCCTAAATACACAACAATAGAAAAAAGGCCCACATGTGTTACAATGCATTCCAATTTAGGGACTTCTATAAAGCTAAAAATCATGGCTTTGAAGGATACTGCCCAGTATTTATATGCTTATGGATTTCTAAATTCCTTGACATACATGTTTTTAATAGGCACCTAACATGATGCTTTACATAGATCAGAAACTTAAATATTTATTCAATGTATGAATGAAAAAAGGATAGAATTTTCATCAATAAAGCTAATAGCTTAATTTAAACTCAACACTAGGGTTCTCTGGCTATTCAGGGCTAACTGTGAAATGCTACTTTGCCATCTTTTGACTTTAACTGAGGCAAATAGAAAGTGCTGATGAAAATGCAGTGAGGGCAAACTCCAGTGAGGGAACAAGATCAATTAAATATCTAAGAAGACACTGCAGCCCCATTTCTTCAAAGCCACTTGGGGTGTCCTTCCCCACCTACCTGGTGAAGACACCAGCTGCTAGTCCGAAAGTGGTATCATTGGCTCTTTCCAGAACCTCAGCTTCAGTGTCAAATGATAAAATGGACATAACCGGTCCAAAAATCTCTTCTTTCACACAGGTCATGTCATCTCTACAATTAGCTGCAAACATTATTAAAAAACCAAACATCAGCAAAGGAATGATTATTTCTGGCACGTTAAAATTTCCTGTTCATAGTAAACAGTGAATACACGGCTTTAGAGAAATTTCACTGTGACATTTTCAGTGTGAATATAAATCCGAGCATCCTTTCTGCATGACGATTCAACACTACGTATTAAGGAGCCATGGCCTCTGTGTTCATTCTAAATCTACTTTTTTGAATTCATCATAAGAAAATAGCTAATGAGGTGTACAAGGATGTACATACAAGGACTTCCATCACAACATTCCTGTGACAGTCAAAACTAGAAGCAACACACTAGACATCCAAAATAGATGGGATGATCACGTGAATGGTACACAACCCAATGATGAACTTCTATGAAGCATCAAAAAGTAATGTTTTGGGGCTTCCCTGGTGGCGCAGTGGTTGGGAGTCCGCCTGCCAATGCAGGCGACACGGGTTCGTGCCCCGGTCCGGGAGGATCCCACATGCCGCGGAGTGGCTGGGCCTGTGAGCCACGGCCGCTGAGCCTGCGTGTCCGGAGCCTGTGCTCCGCAACAGGAGAGGCCACAACAGTGAGAGGCCCACATATAGCAAGAAAAAAAAAAAAAAAGTAATGTTTTGGAGACTTCCCTGGTGGTCCAGTGTTAAGAATCCGCCTTCCAATGCAGAGGACGCGGGTTCGATCCCTGGTTGGGGAACTAAGATCCCACATACCGCAGGGCAGCTAAGCCCGCGCGCCACAACTAGAGAGCCCACGCCCCCCAACTACTGAGCCTGCGTGCCCTGGAGCCCACGTGCCACAACTACAGAAGCCCACGTGCCACAACTAAGAAGCCCATGCACCACAACAGAGACTCAGCGCAGCCAAAAAAAACCAAACAAACAAAAACGATGGGGTGTGTGTCTGTGTGCGTGTGTGTGTGTACAGGATGCGCTCCAAATGAATTAAAATGATTACTAAAAAAAAAGAAGTAATGTTTTTGAAGAAAACTTAATAAGTAAATGCTCATGATTAACTTCACTGAAAAAGGTACAAACAGTATATATCCTCCCAATTTCTGTTAAAATGTTACACATGACTAACATTTTTTATATTTTTTCACATTTTCTTAATGACTCTGATATGATTAGAATGAGAAACAATATTTTTAAAAAAGAAAATACAATGTAAAAATAATAACTTAGAAATAAGGAGTGTTCATTTTATATGAAAATATACTTAAGTTTTTAAGTGGCTAAATCCCTAAAAAGATTAAATTCACACTTGACATTTTAAAATATGCATATATGTCTAAAGAAGCTCATATATTTAGATGTGAAATACTGAACCTCACTGATCCTCAAGACAGTGGTGCTTTTATCCACACTTTGCCTGAAGAACAGCTCACCTCAATGCTGGAAACCACGCATGGAGTGAGATATGTTGTTTGTAAGGTTGTGTGACACATGTAAACAATGTGGAGGCAGAAAAGCAGCTTGAGAACCCTACTTTAAACACCAGCTTTACACTAGCCAAAGCTAAAAACCAACTGCTCACATATCTACAAAGAGGAGGACTCTAAAATCTCATAAGAGATGAATCAGAGCTTGCGCATACAAAGTAAGAACAGCACTCTGGTCGTGTGTATGTTACACTGTACTCTGGGGACACCTAAACTACCTTCAAAGGTATATTAAATAATTTTAGGTTGTGTTTAAGGATAGTTTATTATAATCTAAATCTTTGAAAATTACTAATCCACATACAATTTTTAGGGAAATTGTTAGCCAGAATATTAAATTACTCAAGATAATTCATTACCCAACAGTCCCAGAATACAGTTTGTCTTACACAGGTTGATAACACAGTATGGCTCTGTGTGCAATGCATTCTATATTGAAGAGTCAAAAGAGATGAGGGGATAAAGCAGCAGCTGATGTTACGAGAAAAGAAAAGCTTCCTGCCCCACACATAACACTCATTATACTTTAGCCCCAAATCTCAAGTAAATGAATCTAAAGATTGAGGTTCTGGAGTCATTCTCCAGTCATTTTATATGCATAAAAATGTACTGAGGACTTATTAACATGCAGATCTCAAGGTCCTGGGCCCTGAAAGTGACATTTGGGGGTCTAGGGCAGGGATGAGAAATCTGCATTTTTAACAAGTTTTCCAAGTGATACTGACACTGTAGATGACAAACAAGGCTTTCAGAATCACTAGAATGAAGTTAAGGTAGTTAGCTCCCTGTCCTTTGCATAGGTTCACAGTTTGTTTAAAAACATTTTTTTTCCTAATTGTAAAATACATGTTCTCTGTAGAAAATCTGTAATATTCAGAAATGCACAAAGTATAATAAAAAATCACCTTTAATCCCAGCATCTAGAGAAATCCACTATCAATATTATGATGCAGACTTCCCTGGTGGCACAGTGGTTAAGAATCTGCCTGCCAATGCAGGGGACACGGGTTCGAGCCCTGGTCTGGGAGGATCCCACAGGCCACGGAGCAACTAAGCCCGTGTACCACAACTACTGAGCCTGTGCTCTAGAGCCCGTGAGCCACAACTACTGAGCCCCCACGCCACAACTACTGAAGCCCATGCACCTAGAGCCCATGCTCTACAACAAGAGAAGCCAGTGCAATGAGAAGACCACACACCACAACTAAGAGTATCCCCCACTCACCACAACTAGAGAAAGCACATGTGCAGCAACGAAGACCCAACACAACCAAAAATAAATAAATAAAATGAATTTATTTAAAAACAAAAAACCTGATTCCTTTTTAAAAAAATATGATGCATATTCTCTGTTCCTTCTTTTTCCCATGCACATATTTGATTTTTAATAGATTTGGGATAATACCATATACACTACTGTTTAACCTGTATTTTCTATGTAAAAACATATAGTAAGTTTTCCCTCTTCCTTAATAGCTACAAGCTAATCCATGGCATGGATGCTAAATTCACAGCCCTTAAACCTCAGCAGATCTTTAGCTTTTTAGCAAGACCTAAAAGGTTAAACTGCACCAAATATCAAGGGTTGAAAAGTGTGACACCACTATCAACCTCAGGGACAAAAATCAGCTGAATCTATCTTCAGGATAAGGTGTAAGGAATTATACAACATAATTCCATCTAGATATAGGTTTTTAAACTCAAGGAAACTAGCAATATTTTTATAGGAGATACAATATAAAATGACAGAGAAAAGTAAATGACAACAACAACATCTAGAACAGTGTCACCCCCAGTAGAAGAGAAGGAGATGGGTGTGAGGACAGTAGGATGACCACATACTTGACTGTCCAAACCAGGAGATTTTTCAGATTGAAAGGAAGTGCTAAAATTATTATATCATATAATTTTTGAAAATATTAATATATTGTCCAACAAATTGGTTTTATTATATTGATGACCTAAAGTTCAAAGAAAAGCACAATCTTTACCAACTTTCTTGAGAAAAGAAATTCATTACTGAATTTTTAACAAACATGCCCTTTCATTTTTTTGGAGTGCCTTGATTCTAGAACAACAGCTGTACACCCAGTTAAGTCCCATGTAACTGATATCATTGTCCAAGAAGAGAAGGGGCACACATGAGGCTTCCAAGGTAAGGGAGAACTTTACTCCTTAAATCTGAGTAGCAGGGACACACAGTTTGCCAACACTTGCCTTATACCATATACACAGTTTATAAATATTCTTGTCTATCTGACATTTAATTCAAACTGTTTAAAAGCAAACAAGAAGAGAACATACTTAACACACAAGGTCTCATGTAATACCCATCCTTTAATTTGGGATCTTCAGGTACGTAGAGGTCTCCACCACATAATACTTTAGCACCCTACCAAAAAAGAACACATATTTTATGTTAAACATAAAACCCCAGTATGCATTCCCGAAATGCCACTTGTGTCCTGAACAAATGCGTACTTAGTCACTCCACTGCAAGTACAATGCAGAATACAGCTCCCAAATGGATATGACCATAGGAAAGAAGCATAGAGCAAGTAACCTAGGAGTAACTACCCCTCCCCCTCCTCTCATCTCACCTCCACTTGTTTCTCACCTGCTCCTTTGCCACTTTAACAAACCCAAGGACTCGCTCCAGATGTGGTCGGTTGATCAGGGGACCCATCCTTTTATCTTCCAGAAGGGGATCTCCAATTTTTATCCTTTGGGTCTGTTTCACCACTTCCTCTGAAAATTGATCAAGAATTTCCTTTTGCACAAATACCCTTGTACCATTACAACAAACCTAAAGGACAGACACATAAAACTTTATATGTAGATGAGGGGGAAAAAAAGGAAAAGGATAAAAAGTTCAACAGCTTTAAATTTAAAAGAGACAGTATACTTTCTTTAAAGGTTAGTTCCACTTCTAAAAATTATCACCATACTGAATAGGATCACACGTGTAATTGTGGACATAGTACCCCACACACAAACTCTCTGCCTTTGTTTTTGTATAAATTTCCTTAAAGCAATGAATAGATCCATATGACCCATAGGACTGCTGTTTCTTCATCTCAGATCCTCAATTTGGCTGTATATTTTGAGAGCAGGAATTAAGAGTGGGAGGGACTGAAGAGTAAAAATAGATCAAGAACTGAGGCCTTCAGTCTAATAAAAACCTAGGGCGGTTCAGAGTCAATGTTTGTCTCTAAAAACACAAGTAATGGGACTTCCCTGGTGGTGCAGTGGTTAAGAATCCCCCTGCCAATGCAGGGGACATGGGTTCAATCCCTGGTCCAGGAAGATCCCACATGCCACAGAGCAGCTAAGCCCATGCGTCACAACTAGTAAGCCTGCACTCCAGAGCCTGCGAGCCACAACTACTGAGCCTGCGTGCCACAACTACTGAAGCCTGTGCGCCTAGAGTCCGTGCTTCGCAACAAGAGAAGCCACCACAATGAGAAGCCCACACAGCACTATGAAGAGTAGCCCCTGCTTGCTGCAACTAGAGAAAGCCCGCAGGCAGTGCCAAAGACCCAACGCAACCAAAATTAAAAAAAAAAACACACACACAAGTAATGACTATTTAGACCCTCCCACAGACATGAACATAAATACTACTCAAATGATATCAGAACAGTAGAACAGAAAAGAAAGTTCAAAAATAGATCCAAGTACTCAAGGAAATTTAGTTTACGATAAAGGTGGAATCTAAAACCACTATAGTAAAGATGAATTAGTAACAAATGGTTCCACTGGTTAGCCATGTGGAAAAAAAGATACAATCTCATACTGTACACAGGAGTAAACCCCAAATGTGTAAGGAATCTAAATATAGAATAAAAAACCAATTACCAAGAGAAAATATAGGTGAATTCTACTATAACCTAGGTGCAGGAAAAGGTTTTCTAACTAGTACTCAAAATCTAGGTGCAATGAAAGAAAAAAATGATAAATTTGACTACATAAAATCAATAATCTTTTGCATGGCAAAAACATCCTAAACAAAGCCAAGACAACAAACTGGAAGAAAACATTTACAACATACATCACAGATAAAGGGTACTATCACCAATATTTAAATAACTTATAAAAACTGAGGGAAAATCAAAACTAATAGTATAACACACCAAAAAAAGTGAACTTGGGAATTCTCTGGCAGCCCAGTGCTTAGGACTTGGCGCTTTCACTGCCAAGGGCCCGGGTTTGATCCCTGGTTGGGGAACTGAGATCCTGCAAGTGTTGCAGCACGGCCAAAAAGAAAAAAAGTGAACTTCACTATGTGTGAATAAGAAAAAAATCTCTACAAAAAGAATTGAAGGAAATGACTAGATGTGCAATATAAAATTGGATAAAAGTTATGCACAATTCACACACACACATATAAATGGTCCTTAAGCCTAGAAAAGATGTTCAATCTCGTTCATAATTAGATAATTGAAATTAAAACTACAATGAAGTATCACCCCTTACCTCGTGAGGAAATAGGCACACATATATTGTTGGTAAGAATGCAAGTTGGTCCAACCCATTTGGAGGGGAATATGGCACTACTTACAAAATTATATATGCACTCAACATCACTAATCATAAGGGAAATATAAATAAAAACCTACAGTGAGATACTACTTTACATCTACTCTGATGGCTGCGACCAATAAAACCAGAAAATAACAAGTATTGGCAAGGATGTGGAGAAATTAGAGCCTTTGTGCATTGTTGGTGAGAACGTAAAATGGTGCAGCTGCTGTAGAAAACAGTATGGCAATTCCTTGAAAAATTAAAACACAGAATTACTATATGATCTAGAAATTCCACTTCTGGGTATATACCCAAAAGAAGTGAAAGCGGGGACTTGACTAGATATTTGCACATCAATGTTCACAGCAGTACCAGTCACAATAGCCAAAGGTAGCAGTAACCTAAACGTCCACCGGTAGATGAATGGATAAAGAAAATGTGGCATACATATACAACGGGATATTATGCAATCTTGTAAAGGAAGAAAAATCTGACACATGCTACAACATAGATGAACCTTAAAGACCTTAAGTTAAGTGAAATAAGCCAGACACAAAAGGACTAATACTGTTTGATTCCACTTATATGAGATACCTAGAATAGTCAAATCCATACAGAGAGAAAGTAGAATAGTGGTTACTGGGGACTGGGAAGAAAAGGATATATGAAGTTATTGTTTAATGTGTAGAGTTTCAGTCCTATAAGATGAAAAGAGTTCTAGAGGTGGATGGTGGTGATGGCTGCATAACAGTGTGAATATACTTAATGCCACTGGACTGTAAACTCAAAAATGATTAACACGGTCAATTTTATATTATATATATTTTACTACAAAAAAATAGGCACAAAAAATTACATTTACCACTTCTAGGAATTTACTCTGAAACTATATCTCCAACAATGTGAACACACATGTGCACGAGGTTATTCACTGCAGAACTGTTTGTAATCACAAAATACTGGAAACTAAATCCCATCCAAAAGAGAGTAGTTGAATAAACTAACACCTATACAAGGAATTATACTACACAGTTATAAAGAAGAAAGAAGATTTCTATGAAATGAAGTGATTTCCAAGTGAAAAAAGCAAAACAGTAATTCTGCTATCTTTTGTGTTGAGGAAAGAGGAGAAAATAAGAAATATACAAGTACCTGGTCATTTGTGTAAAAAGAAATAGGAAGGAAAAATGAGAAACAGGTTTGGTTGGATAGGGATGGATTGGAAGAAGGAGGGAACGGGAATGAGTAGAAGGGATAGGAGGAGTGCCATTTGTTTCCTTTTTTGGTAAAATTCTGACATTTAGAACCATGTTAGTATTTCGCCTAAAGCAAGGATGGGTGAAAATAAACCCCAAATGAAATACAAACAGAAATGAATAAACTCATTATTTAAAATGAATATCATAACCATACTGAAGGGGGTGGTGAAGGAAGAACCGACTCATTAACTTCTGAACACAGAATTTTAACTGTACCCCAGGCTAAAGACAAAAAGAGCTGTAAAATAAAAATGTTGCACTCTAGTTAGAAGGTTTATTTTTCACAGTAGTGTACTTTCACAAATCTGAAACTATTATAAACATATTCTAGGATGGAGTAATTACATATATTGTGAGTAATTGAAGCTAAATGTCTCACTGTCAGAGAAGGAAATTATAAATATGAAATGGAGGAGGCTAAAATAAACCTTGCAGTATTGGAATGACTGGAAATATCTGTATAAACTTGTAGTTATTAATATAGATGGATACATAAATAGATGTGTGTGTACATACATACACATATGCCAAATATATATTTCCTGGCTCTGGCCTCTGAGAAGACATATGAGCAATGATACTCCAGTAGAAACGAGTACAGCTGGCACCCAGATCTTGGTTTCTAAATACCATCTACCACTAAATGGAACCAAGCCTCCTTAGCAAAACGGCTCATTACAGAGCTCCACCAGAGAAAGCACAAGACGTGTCTAGAATGCCTTGCTGTGCCAGGAAGTAAAGAAGTGCTCAAAGAATAATGAGAACATATCAAAAAGTCACAGAAAGAGGCTCCCACTATCTGAATCTGCAATTATTTGAGCATCAAAATAAATAATACAAGTAATGGGTTATAACTTGCAGAATGAAATAAGAATCCATTGGTCCATGCTGATATAATGAATGAAAAACAAACTAGGGAAAAGGGAAAAAAGTTCTTTCTTGTAATAGACAGTGAACTATATAAATGTAGAAGGAGTAACAGAATTGGAAATACACCAATTTTTCTTGGCGGCCACCAGAAAAAAATGTTTCCAGCAAACATCAACAAAGGGTGCTAACACTAGTAGGTCAAAGTTTGATAAGGAACAAGATAGTCTCACTTTATCTCCTACAATATACTTATTAACCACAAAGGAAAAAACAGTAACTTTACAGTAAAGACCCACCTTAAGCAAGTGATCAAAGTCAGCAACACCGCTGTGAAATATAAAACATCTTTTTTTGTGGTGTTTTGCCAAAAATGCATAACCTGAATCCAATTAAAAAAAAAACAACAGACAAAACCTAGACAGATCCAAAATGAGGGACATTCCACAAAATAAATGGCCTGTATTCTTCACAAATGTCAAGGTCCTGAAAGATAAGAATGACTTCAAAACTGTTCCAGATTAAGTGAGAGTAAAGAGACACAACAAGTAAATGCAATGCATATTCCTGGATTAGATCTTGGACCAGCAAAAAAAAAAATTGTTTCTAAAAGGACATTAGTCAAACAAATGGAGAAATCTGAATAAGGGCTATAGATTGAGTAACAGTACTACATTAATATCAAGTTATATATTTTACTAAGTATTTTGTGCTTATTTAAAAGAATGCACTTGTTTTTAGGAAATACACATAGGAATGTAGAGGTTAGGGATCTTCTGTCTGCAACTTTCAAACAGATCAGAAAAAAAACCAGTAATAATATGCATATGTAGGTATAGACATACCAACAGAATGGTAAATGTGATAAAATGTTAACACTGAGGGACCTGGTTCAAAGATAGATTGGAATTCTTTGTACTATTTGTGCAACTTTTCTTTAAGTCTGAAATTATTTCAAAATAAGCTTTAAAACATGTTTTGAGGGCTTCCCTGGTGGCGCAGTGGTTGAGAGTCCGCCTGCCGATGCAGGGAACACGGGTTCGTGTCCCGGTCCGGGAGGATCCCACATGCCACAGAGCGGCTGGGCCTGTGAGCCATGGCCGCTGAGCCTGCGCGTCCAGAGCCTGTGCTCCGCAACGGGAGAGGCCCCAACAGTGAAAGGCCCGCGTACCGCAAAAAAAAAAAAAAAAAAAAAAAAAGTGGGAGGCCCACGTACTGCAAAAAAAAAAAAAAGAAAAAGAAAACACGCTGTGAGATGAAGGGGTCGAGACTCCCATTAAACCTCTTCCAGGGTCAGGTACACACCTCGCCTTGCGTGAGGAAGTTGGCCATCAGTGCCCCCTTCACAGCATTCTTCATATCACAATCTGAGAAGATGATCAGTGGAGACTTGCCTCCAAGTTCCAAGGTAACAGGTTTAATTCCTTTAGCTGACATCTCCATGATCTTACAGAACAAGAACAAAAGCATTCAGAAGTCTAACACCAATGAGATTACATGCTACGTTAACAAGATCCTGACCCTCCAAAGTCATCTTGAACTATGCACGACCTGCAGCCTTGTTCTCAGTATACTTTGTCCTCTGTCTACTTGAAATATTCTTTTCCAGAACACTGAAGAGAATCCTCAGAATTGCACTTGATAGTCTGAATAGGCAGTTCATTTAAAAAAATACTATCAATTCCCCTGACTGTCATGGGCAGAAACTCTTTTGTATTACTGTTACTATGTTCAAGGCGGACAGAGTTCAGAGCACAAACTAAGGTCAAAACAATGAATCTGAAATAAACTGAGAAAATACCCTTTCTTCCGAGGTGGCTGCTATAGATGAGGTAAGTCACCAAAAAATACAAGTGACAGCTCAGGGCCTGCCCTCTCAGACACAGGCAGGAGAAGATGACTCCCATCCCCAATGAGCCTAACACCAGTGGGCTGTTCTAATTATCCTTCATACTTTTAAAGCACACTTCAGACCTCTGCCCAATAATACCTACAGACTCCCTGCCAATACAAGCCGGGTAAAATCAGAGGATAAGCCTCCAACATATATTCTGGGGAGGCTTGACACAGCCGGATCTACATGCCATTTATGTTCTCCTATACTGGTCTTGTCTTTACCTTTGAGCCAGTGGGCACACTTCCAGTGAAGGAGACTTTGGCCACATCGCGATGCTGACACAGAAACTGGCCTGTGGCAGCCCCTCCTTGCACCACGTTGAAGAGCCCAGGAGGCACGCCGGCCTCAGTATAGATTTCAGCCAGCAGCAGTGTGGACACAGGTGTGAAGGGAGACGGCTTAAAGACCATGGCGTTACCTGCATTACCGAGACACAAACACAGGAAGACTTTTAAGACAGGATCCTTTGAAGACAGGACAAGAAGACACATCAAGAACAACTCCAATTGTTTCCTTTTTTAAAATTTTAATTAATTAATTTATTTATTTATTTTTGGCTGTGTTGGGTCTTCGTTGCTGCATGCAGGCTTTTTCTAGTTGCGGTGAGCGGCAGCTACTCTGTTGCAGTGTGCAGGCTTCTCATTGCGGTGGCTTTTGTTGCGGAGCACGGGCTCTAGGCGCACAGGTTCAGTACCTGTGGCACACGGTCTTAGTTGCTCTGTGGCCTGTGGGATCTTCCAGGACCAGAGCTCAAACCTGTGTCCCCCCTGCATTGGCAGCTGGATTCTTAATCACTGCACCACCAGGGAAGCCCCTCCAATTGTTTCCTGTTCCCCATCAAATGCTAGGTCAAAAATGTTATTAATAAGTAAATATATCTTGCTCTTCCCACTTTGGTTTCTCTCATTAAACAGACCCCAAGCCACACACTTGCAGTGTCTCAGCCAATAATACCTTACACTTGCATACCTAGGCCTTTTTGCATATATTAATCTCAACATTTGCAACAGCAGTAAGTAGGTATGATCAGACCCATTTTATAAGAGTTGAAACTGAAGACCAGAAAGGTTAATTAATTTGATGCAAGTACCCAAAGCTAGTAACTTAATTCTATTTCTCCTCTATCACAGAGAAATGTGCAAAAAGAACGTGAAGCAGCAAAAAGAAAAAAGCTGCCTTTAAATAGGGTGTCCTAATAGTAAAGCTTTTTTAACCTGACAGTTTTTCTAAGGTACAATGTCTTCTTTTCCGACAGATTCTTCTCTTTAAATAGCATGAGAAAACTTTTTGTTAATTAGCCAAAGCTTCTCCGATGGAAGCCTTGTTTATCACTTCTCTTAAGACACAAATGAAAGAGGAAGTTTATCTTCTGCTTCCTAAATGAAGTCAAAACTCCTAAGTGCTACCCCCTACACAGAAATTCATGCCCAGAATTCTTGTC